>NC_086154.1:39072275-39697275 GCF_035149785.1 Candoia aspera | reverse complement strand
AGAAGTGGCCAAACATAAAGCGGTTGTTTCCGGCAAACAATCTGTTCGCTTATCTTGATATTTGTGACATATTTCCATGGCAGCAAGATTTTCAAAGTTTTTCTCCTTAGCACAAGACAATTCTTTTGCCACTCTGAGCTCTTCAAGCAAGGCATCCTTCTGTTGAAGAAAAAGGGACCCTCACCACCACATATTTTAAGGCAGGAACAAAAATTCATAGAATTTATATAGCATTTAAATTACTATGGTATACTAATTTAATTTAACTTATTACACAGGAGCAAAATCAACATAGTCAAATCAAACGTAACAATGCATAAAAACATGTTCTGGATATTTTCAAAATTTTCTGAAAAAATTAAATCACTGTGTAGAGCAGCCTTCCTAATATTGTGCCTTCCAAATATCTAAAAATCTCATTTCCCATAAACCCCAGTAAACATGGTCAAATATTTGTGGGAACTGAAGGCTAACATATCTGGACAGCATCATGTTGGGAAAACTGACATTTGGACCTGCAAGCCTAAGTTTTTGGAAGTGATGATTCATTCCTACTAGTAGACAAGAAGCAGTACATGTGGCACAAGTGAGCTGCATGAAATAATAGCACTGATTCTAAAACTGATTCCTGAGGAATTTCCATTTTTAGGGCCTTTCTTCAAGCATTTAAATCACCAAAAATATATTTTCTACATACCAGAAAAATAGGATTTCTTCTTTCATCCATTGCTTTCATGCCAGTCAGTATTTCTGCTAAAACCTAGAAAAATAATTACAATTTTTTTTAAATTTAGAATTGCCAGCTGAGCATCCTGACCTTCAGACTATTTATATAGTTCATCTGGTACTATCTAGGTGCAATCCAGTCCTATTATAGAAGAAGATCTTGCTAACAGATACAAGCCAGCTTTTAACCAAGTGTATAGAGACCAGTACTGCCTATGCTGACAGGCAGCTTCTCTCTTCAAGCTTAGGCAGAGGTCTTTCCTCGTCTTATAATCCAAAAATCTTTTTCCTCAAGACACCTAGACAGAACCCAACACAAATGTTTTGCCTGCCATGCAAAGAATGTGCCCTGGCATGGAAATATGGGTTTATTTATAGATTTTCAGTCCCCAAACATAATTTTATGAAATAATACCTTGACATTTTACTAATCTATACACTGGAAGCAATATATCAAACTTAATTAAATGAAAACATGTCTGATTCTTGGCATCAGAGTTATGTAAGATTATTCATGAAGAACAACTTACAATTCCACAAGCAAATATGTCCACTTTTTCAGTTAGCTGCCCATGCCTGACAAAATCTTCTGGGAAATAAGCTAGTGAAGCTTGCAAGACTTTAGTTTTTATCACAGTATATTCTGATTTCTTTTCCACAGGATGAAGCCTAAGACCAGAATGTCCAAGTTGTGGTACAAAGTTTGCATCCAACAAAACATTGGAACTGTTTGTAAAGGAGACAAAAATACCAACAAAAGATCAGCTACTACATTGATCTTTGAATGTGAATTACAGCTTCATCTTAAACAGGTCAAACACCACAGTCATTATTCAAATATAAACAGCAGTTAAACAAACAAACAGGAAATGGGTCTCTCAGACCCACCTGTGACCAAAACTTGATCTGAAAAGGCAAGCCTACGCTATAAGCAATGGCAGCTAATTCAGACCTTTAATACAAAAATTTGAATTCTAACACAGCATAATGCTAAGAAGGTACTCCAAAGTATAAATTATGCCAATATTGTCAGCCAACAATATTTTATTTACAGTGGCAATTTCTTAAATTAGGGCAGACAAGTGACTTTCTTCTAAAAATATGTATTCACAAACATGCATCTGGAGGTAAAACAATGAGGCTGGGTGTTCGTAGGCAAAATAAATGGGCAGAAGAACAGAGTTACAAACAAATTCTTTCCTTCAAATGCTCTCTTCTAGTTATTCTGCTCCTACTTGCTCCTACTTATGATAGGGGAAAGAGAGCCAAAACCAGTTGAGGGGATAGCTGTACTGTAGATTCAGCAGGTAGGAAAAGATTACATTTATTACTAACAACTTCATGCCTCTTGAGGATTTTTTATCTGACACTTCGAATCACTTCTAAACGTTAGTTCTGGCTTGATGCATTGCAGTTATATTTTGCATTCTCCTTTTTCAGTCATGAAGGCCAATCTAGCAACGTGTGTTTGTATTCTTTAATTAGAGAAAAAGCAATTATCTACATGCTTTTGGCAGCCCCCTTATAGACTTTTTGCATGAAATGGAAAAAAATGCACTTATGATTTGTGATTTTGATTATTAGGGGAAAAAACCCTGGATAATAGAAAAAATGAGCTTTTTTTGTAATCACAGAGTAAGAGATAACTTTGTAACAGTACTTATATTTGCTGCAAAGGAAATCAGAAGCTTCTATTTTTTTCTTTTTTATTCTTTCTGCACTTTTTCTTTTTTTCTTTCTTTTTTTACCATTTCGTTTGTGCTAGTTTTTATGTGCTTTGTAAAACTTTTAATAAAAAAATATTTTAAAAAGCAATGTGTGTGTGTAAGGGAACTTGCTAGGAAGGATCATGCATAAATGTTGAGCTAATTGCCATCCTATGAAAGCACATTTTTAATCAGATAAAAGTTTAAGTAGTTCATTAAATAATTTACAATGGGATGCATAAAGAAGAAGTAAGTGGTATTTTAAATACAGATCCTCACCTTTTTACATTCCCATGAATAATTCCAAAGTGATGTAAATGTTGAATGGCTTTAATTAGTCCCAAAGATATTCTGGTGCGTTTCTCCCAGGTTAATGCTTCAGAACCATCCTACAACAGAAAGATAAACAGCTCTTTGAAAAGATCATGACTGTTTAGCAATGAACGTCAAAACTCTTTTGTTGCAGAAAAGGAATAATGTATTGGGAATAATTCTCACATACTCCTCTGCAGCCATGTATTTCAGCCTTTTTGAGCCTGATACTGGACTGCAACTACCATCATCTCCATGACAATTGGGGATGGAAATCGTAGTTCAATATATTTGGAGGACACCAGGCTCTGGAAAAGCTTTCATACTTTCTTCCTAAACAGAATTACAGGATGTGGAAATGGTACTGTTGGGCCCTTAGGAAAAAAAAGTCAAAACTAACTATATAGCAACAGCTAAACATACTGAAGACAACTAAAATTATTATATATGGTTTGATGTCATGTCTCACTGTGTAAAATAGATTTTCATGTCTGGCAGATAACTACAATACCTAGGCAGATCTCACAAGCAGGTTAAAAAAAACAACATGTTTGAGGTACCCAAAATCTAATAACAGCCTTCCAGAATTTGGTTATCCAACTCCCACAGTCCCACAGCAAGAATGGTTTTTAGAGAATTATAGATGCTGAAGCCCAATATATGAGGAGGGTACTTGGATGGGGAAGGTAACTTTATGAGTGCCAAAGGGACTTCTAAGCTTTATTTTTCTTTGTGTCAGCAGATTGCTATTTTATATCATCAACTGCTTTTGAAACTGTTTTTACAGAACACAAAGCTAAAGCCACCCAAGAGTATTTATGCAACTAATAATTTAGATTCAGATTCTTAAAACATACAAAGAAACTGAAAAGCAGATAATCCTCTTTTGATTAATTTTGTAGCTGAAAATTTGTTCTAAACGTATACCTACAACCTGATGTAGATACACACTTTTACTCATTTTCCCTTCACTCCTATTGCTCAGAGATCTATGACTAATAGATCAGAATAATCAGAAAAAATCAGAAAAAAAAGAAGAAAAGCCTCTATATATTTGACTTTCAGCAAGAATACAGCTTAATGTGGATTAATTCTTGAAACACTTGGAAATATAATATTATTTATTCACTTTTTCGATATTCCATTTCATTTGGAAAGACTCTGAGCAATTCGCATACATACAGTCTGTGCACAGATGTATAATACACACCCCCACCAGAGAATCTGCCCTCAAAATAACATGCCAAGACAAATCCTCCATTGTATAACCCCTCAGTTGTGGGGTCTGTCTGTCTTTCTGTCTTATTTAAATTCTCAGGCTGCTTCAATCACAATAACAACTCTAAGTGGCTTATAAAATACTGTATTACTTACATACTTTAGGAAATTTATTGACAGTCATACTGAGTTTGGATAACTGAGTAAGCCAAAGAGCAATACTAACAGGGTCATATGGTCAAGCACACACAGTTTTAGGTAAGTATTTTGGCACAACATGTTGTCTGAACACAACCAGAGTTACAGAGCTACAGTATCCACTGGGTTACTACTGCAACCAAGGTTTTTTTGCAAGGGTTAGGAAAGCAAATTCTTGAGGCTAAACAATAGCTAGAGTCAAACTGATGTCCCTGTACTTGGGAGTGAGTGATCCCTCATTAGCCCTTTGCCTTCCTGTCAATGATGCAGCCAAGGCGTCCTTTCCCTCTTCTCTGCAACCACAATGAGCAATCTGAGGTCTTCCAAATGTTGTTAGTTGGAATGTAACTCCCATAATTCCTCCCATGCTGGCTGAGTTGACAGAAGTACTTCCTTTTGACAGATGTGGTATGTGAACATGCATCCTTGTTGTTTACCTGACACTGTAGCCTGTCCAGCAGTGATCCATTTTCCATGTAGGGGTAAATCAAGCAGTGAAGTCCACTTTCTACACAGAAACCCAACAACTGCAGAATATTAGGATGGCAACATCTAAAAAGCGGTTGAAGAAATTGTATTTATTCATTTATTACAATTATACTCCATCGCAATCTCAACAATCTTCCAAGAATTCAAACATTATAACATACACAATCCAACCCGATACAAAAAACGTAAAACAAACCAAAAATCCAAAAAAAAGGAGAAACAATCCAGAAAAAATGATACGTACATTGCTGATTTGTTGCCAGCACACAACAATAATCATAACCATATCATATGAACCTTGGTAAGAAACTAAAACCGCATCATGCAGCATCAACCACATCAAAAACATACATGATAATGTTATGTGACTTAATAAGCAATTTAAACTAGAGCATTTTAATTCTTTTTACTAGCACTATAATTACAATCCAGTGTTTATGCCCACCAACACATGCCACAAACATGAGTGAAGCCTCACATGTATATACTTCCTCTACATTCATTGTACATTTATAATTCATATACTTCCTTATTTCTCTGCTGCTGCTTCCTGCATGTAAAAAGTATATCAAGCCATTGAAACAGGCAAACTTAGGAAACAACTCAGCAAATTTGGATTTCTGGAAAGATCTTTATTACTAGGAGCTTAATGTAACAAAGAATGTTTAAAAGAGGATGAACTTTAGACTTCTTATGTTGGTGAAGAAAGAAATTTGAAGGTTCTTTAATTCACATTACTTGGTCTTGTTGTGTTATAGCTTCCTTTTGGATTCAAGTTAATATGTTACCATAATTCTGGGAAAAAATACAATATTTAAGGATCTCAATATTGTGGAAAGACAGACTCCCCGGGGCAAATTATAAGCACCTGTGTGCCTTCCTGCCTCTCTCTTTTCAACCCTCCCCCATTGTCAGCATGACCCACCTGCCAATTAAACAGCAGCCGCCAATCAAACAGCATCACTGGGGAGGCGGGCAAGGAGGAGGGAAGAGAAGATGGCTACCTGGGAGCTCAGCCACAGGCCTCATGAAGAAGAGGCTGAATAAACAGTCAAAACCCAGGAGTCAAAGTAAAGCATGAAACTAAAGGATAGGCAGCCCTACTGAGAAAGAGGTCACAGGAAAGGAGGCAGCAGCTGAGAAAACCGGGGAGAGAGAGGTTTTTTATTTCCTTCCCTCTGACCTGGTACGAGGGAGAAGTTCTTCTAGCCCTTTCCCTCAGATGGAGCTGAAAGTTCAGCTGAAGAGGAAAAGAGCTCAGAAGCCCAGCTAGGAACAAACAGGCAGAAAAGGCAAAGAAAAAGCAAAGACTTTGACAGAACAGGAATAGGAAACAGAAACAAACAATCTGAACCCTACAGAAAAGGACTATAAAGAGTAACAATGCCAACATATAGGGTTTAAGACAAAATAAATATAGAGGTCAGCAATAAATATATTACAGATATGAAACAGATACAAAGATTCCATGAAATTGGACTTTAAACAATATAGCATAAAGAAAGAGCCTATAGGTAATGGTTAAAATAAAATATAGTTTTAGCAATAAGATATTAATTTCTGAAATAGTTGAAGGCATTTATATTTATAATATTTTTTGTAAGCTTTCCTTGTTTGTAAAATAAAAGTCTCCCCCACCCATTGAAGGGAAATATAAAAGCAAAACAAACCAGCTGTTCGTTTGCAGTGCTTTGTGTTGTAATGGAGTCTGGGTCAATCTAATTGTTTGTGGTTCAGAAAAGAACCCATGACAAATGTGATGTTGAATTATATTCCTAAAATATGGAACTTGTCATCTTATGAAGAGCTTTGGCTATCAATCTTGGGGCACAACAAAGAGGATAATCCTACGTAATTGGAAAGAAAGTAATTCTTCTGTTTTTAAGGAACGGATCCTTGATATGCCTTTGTTACCTGTTTTTAAAAAGCCTTTCTGCACTAAAAAATTAGATGACACATTGTGTTCCTATGTGGTCCACCTTTAATGATAAACTCAATGACTGAATTCCATACAGGTATGTATACTTTTCATATGGATTTTTATTAAGTTGCTTTTTGAGTTATGTTTAGTTCTAGTATGTTTAGCTTTTTTTCACTCTATTAATACTGTTTATTGTACATATAAACAAGAGGCAGGGCTTTAATTGCAATCATGGCTGCCATCTTGATTTTTTTTACTCACAGATGCCCTTGATTTAAACAACAAAAATAAAAAAAGGAAAAGTAGGGTACTGTAACAGAATCTAGCAAGCCTGCCAAAGCAATTCTCCAGATCAACTTACACCTAGCATAATTAAGGCAGAGTTACTATGAATTGCTTGTGTTTTTCCCCTCCCCTAGACTCAAGAATCTCTTCTGTAATGGCCCTCCTTTCTCCTGTAACAATCTGGACTCCCTCCTCCATGTTCTCATGGTCTGTTAGACATTCCATCACAAAGCCACAACTAAATTAAGAATTCTCCCCTAGATTAAAAATTCACTTCCTGATTCTACATGCTTTCATAATTCTCATTAGGAAGTGCTTCTGCTGTGGAAATTATGTATTTCTGAATCTTTTATTCCACTACCTTTTTGTTACTATAGCTTTAAAAAGAAAATCCATTTTTCATTTTCCCTTCTTTTACTTTTTCCTTTCATTGCTGTGCTACTTATATTGATTTATTCACTGGGATTTGCCTGTTATATAAACAAGAAGTTTTATTGTGTCTAGCAAATTTTTGCTCTTGTGTGGCCACTTAATTAAAGGGAGACCTTTTTTTCCCTTTCAGATGACAGGAGTGTGTATTTCACAAGGATTCCAGGCAACTTTCCTTGGTAAATTTGTAGAGCAATTATTTTTTTTGCAGTATAAATATTTAAGCAATCATAGTAACAGGAACGAGCATTTTAAATTTAAGGTTTAAAGGTGTCAGGCTTGTAAGAAGTCGAAGATTGCTAGCAGTTTTTGGTCAGGCAAGAAAGCAGACCTGGAAAATTCCAGGAACTTGGATTTAGATCTCAAGAAAATCCTGGTGGTTGAATTTGACTCTGGAAAAGGGTAAAACATAACTAAGGGAATATTGGCATTTGTGTTTGTGCAGGTATATGTGTTTGTTAATCTCTCTGAACCTTGAGGTGCAGTTGCCCTTAACTAACCCCAAAATTACTTTTTTGAGGTCATTTACAATGCAAGTATCCCTCATGATCCATCAATATTCTGGGCTCTCTGATATAAACCCTAAGTTAGTAATATTTTTTGAAGTGGATCTGCATTGTGTAAAATCTATCTCGCTTGACTGGATTGAGAAGGAAAAAAATTGGGTCCTTCTTTTGCATGGCCAGGTCCTTCTTTCACGCACTGGCTGGGTCTTTCTTTCATCGCAGCGCAGCCAGGACCTTCTTTCGCATTGGCCTTCTTTCACGTGCTGGCTGGGGCTGCCTTTTGCAAAAGAAGGACCCAGCTGGCGCATGAAAGAAGGACCTGGCTGGCGCATGAAAGAAGGACCCGGCTGGCGCACGAAAGAAGGACCTGGTTGCCCTGGGGCGAAAGAAAATGGTGTGAAAGAAGGCCCTGGCTGGTGGAACTAGCGGCAGGTAGGTGGGCAGCCAAAAGGGCAGAGATGGGGGTGGGACAGGGGGGGAGTTGAAGTGGACGCAGCCCCTTACCATCTTCCAAGAATGGCTTGGATCTGGGTGGCTCCTTGCCTAACCACCACGTGGGATTTGCTCAACGACAGCAACTAGGACTGCTGGAACTGCCATTGCTAAGCAGGGCGGTCACATGACATTTCGCTTAATGACCACATCACTTAGTGATGGAGTTGATGGTCCCAATTAGGGTTGTTAAGAGAGGACTACCTGTATAAAATTTCCATACCATTACAATACTTCAAAGTTAGCAACACCAACTTATGTTGGTATATTCTCCACAAAGAACTGAAAAAAGTAATAAACATAATCTGAATAAATCTAGGACATATGGACAGAAAAAGAAGAATGGGTTGCGGAGAATATCCTATGTAAATGAGAGAGCTAGACTTTACAATAATAGGATAAAATGATAATGTAAATTGTCCTCAGGGCGATACATGGGGTTAGGAATAACAATATCACCACACACTCTCATGTTTTAATTTAAATTACAAGTAAAAGCCCATTACTTTAATATCAAGCATAAGATAAACAATTCAACAGAAAGTAATGCTAAAGCTCACAAGGTAAACTAACACTGTTATCTGCTGCTTCCCCCCTCCCCCTTAACAGTTGCCTGACTACTTACCGAAAGCAGATTTGTACTTCTGTATGAAAAAATATGTTTGTCTCATTCTGGAATAAAGAGAATCCTATTATTTTTCAGAACAGCAAGTGCATAATTACACATACTATACTGTATACAGTATATACTGGCCATTTTCTTAAACAGGTAATTAAAGATCTATTGTACTCAAAATGGCAATTAGGATTGGAGAAGGTGAGGCCAGTATGTTTATTCTGCTATACTCCGATTTCATCAGTAGTTCAAGCTCCAAGAGATCTCTCCCAATATGCTCATACATTGCATTTCACTAACACTATTTACCTGTGTAGAATGAAATCCCTTTATATTATTATACCTGCATTTTCAATAATATACTTTTCGAAGAGTTCTTTTTTGCTTCTGTGTTTTTAATTCTGCTATTTTAAATCAGATTGCTTTACTGATTTAAGTGGGAGGTTAATTCTAGTCTATATTTGTATTGTATTAAATTTGTTATAAATAATTTTTAGTAGAAAAGATGGCTAGAAAGTAACGACAAGGCTTTCATAACTTTCACCAATATAGATAGGTTCAACAATCTAATGCTATTTGGTTCTAGCTTAGAAAAATTAACCCCATCATAATAATCCAAGCCCACCAAATTATTTATCAGAACTCCTAACAATAACTGGGGGATCAGATTTTTGAACTTGTCCTCTGACTCAGCCAGTCTGGGTTCATGACAGATAAACAGGAGATGCCCTGTGAAATTGTTCCAGAGCTTTTCCAGAGTTTGGGGGATGTCCCCCAAGAGCCTTCTTCCAAAGACACACTGCTAGGGGTGGGAGTGGCGGTGTCAGGAATCCAATATGGGAATTCAGTGCCACCTCTATTGTTAATCAGCATTGCACATGCCTTTCTAATTTTGTTCAGTTCATGAGATAAATGAAGAAAGACACCTACCTCTTTTAGCTTTTTAACAACACAGTGAGTATTGTCTCTCTGACCTCTGTAAGTAGTAGCAAAAATGCCTTCACTAATTTGGTTTTCCTCACTGAAGCCACTGGTGGCAATTTCCACTTCCCTTGGCGTCCACAAAAGGCTTGCAGTGTCATGATTAGGAGAAGCCTCCTCCTGAGGAATGGAAGAACAGTAGAACTAGACATTTAAGAGAAAAGACGTGACTTCGTTATTTTGGTAAACATCAGAAAAATTACATTCAATCCCAAGCCAGACCACAGGCTGCCGTTACAATACAACTATACCTAATTCTGGTTACCACTAGAACTGCACATCAAAAACTGTACATTTTGATTTGATTTGATTAGTGGTATCAATTCTATTAGGGAAACAATAGAATTGGTTCTCCACTATTATCCTGTGCATTCACAATGTCTTCCAGGTGGTTTGTGGGGAGTAGGTTTAATGGCCACTTAGGGCCACGTGGCAGAGCATTAAGCAAAGAAAAGTCCCACTGGAAGAGGTTATATGTTCATCTGCATAATATTGGATGTAGCTGCAAATCTGCTAGGTTTTTAAAGTTATTTTGTGTCACATACCCTCCTGGTTGTGGGCATTCCCTTTTTAATTCTTTTTTGTTCTTTAATATTAAATGAAGTCCCGTAAACTCTCTGCAAGTTCTTTACAGGGTCTGTTTATCTTGCTGACATCACTAAACCCTTTTCTGATTTAGAAATTCTTTATTTTGTTATGCATTATGGCTGAATGCGACTAGTTAGAACATGGGGAAGATAATATTTACACAAGCTGTCTTTTATGAAATAACTTAATAAAAGGAAAATTTACAGGAAGTCAGAAAAAATTTCAGGATAGCAAGCAGGGTACCTCAGCTCCAGGCATCAGGTCATCTTAGCCAATTAAGTAAAAAATATTGCAGAAGCTTAATTTTTATTTTGACTGTGTATGCTCTTAAGTGTACTGTTTGCAGAAGACTTTAGCTAAATGCAATAAATATGATCCACAGAAAACCATTTAAATTAGTGGTAACTTCTCCTGCTCTTTACCTTTCCATTTGATAAATCTGAGAAATTTGAATGTAAAGAATGTGGGAGGTCCATGGAAGTTGGTGGTAGAGATAAAGGAAGTATGTCTGCATCTATTCTTAAAAGAGGATCTGAAAATGACAAAAATAAAATACATTAGAGGCTATTTCTGAAGCTTTGGAATCACAGGAGAAACACATTTGTTTCATTCTAGATATCTGTGCTCAGTGAAAATCAACAGAGTTACAAATCTTCTAGCATTTTAAGTTGGGTTGCAGCCCCTAGCCAATCGTGGCTGATCTTGACAAGGCTATGCAGGATTGGACCTGGTTACTACTTAGACAGGAGACCGCTAAGCAATTCTGGCCTATAGGCTAGACTGGGAACGTGATGAAACATCATGGAAGGAAGAAATAGTAAATTCACTTCTACATTATTGTAAAGAAAACTATGTGGATGTGTTTACATAGTCATCAGAGGTTGAGCTCAACTCAATGAAGACGTTACTTCTTTGTGCTAGAAAGCAGATCCACTCGTCCTGCTGCTCTCCAGATATCTTGGAGTTCAAATTTCAATTATCTATAGATAGTATTGTCATGCTACTTAGAATTTATGGGAGCTGAAATCCAATATATTTGACAGACACCAATATGGGGAAAATTGCCCTGGGAGAGCAGATTCACTGCTTTTCTAGTGATCTTATTTTGTTTAGTTGAAGTGAGTGGGATATTCTCTAAAGTATGTGTGCAGAGAGCACAGCTTTTATTATTTTCTGGGACCAACATGACTACCAATAATGCAGTCCTTTTTACAGCTTTCAGGGATGTAAGTTGGAGAAAAAAATTACACTACTTTTAAGTCTTACAAAACTAGTTCAAGGCTTCTTTGTGCACAGGAGAATGAATCAACTCTGAAGGGAACCCAGATGCTACTATAGGCAGGGCTCCTAATGCCTTTACCAGTTGCAAAGACCTTCAGAAGATGGAACTAAGTCCACTCTGTATTCTACTGCTGAAATGTTCTCTTTCCCACTACTACTACGTGCCTGGCCATCTATGTCTTTGAGCATTACATCAAGCCATCAGGTGGATGGTTTATAAAGTGTGTTTTATAAAGAGTAACTTATAGCTTAGTATTATGTGTGAATCAGGCCATTATGAATAGTTCAACAAACTATGTGGAATTAATCATGGGATGGTATGATGCATGAGTCTAATCACTCTCCTGTGGCCTAGGAAACAGATGAATCTGGGTGATAGTGGTTATGCGAGATAAGCCTGACCATTACCATTATGGAAAAGAGATTAAATACTTTTGACTGAATCAAGAAAACAATAAACCACCTCCTTTCTTGTAGAAAGGAAACATTACAAAATAGCACATTTAAGAAATAAGTTGCATATACACACTTAGCAGTGGCTGAGAACTTCTCTTTGTTAACTAAACAAAACTTAAAGATGTTTTTGTAAAAATTCTAAATGCTTTTTGTACTGTACCATTCTGTCTTCTATGCATCTGTCTCAAGTTTGGCAATAGCGGTGGTATTTCCATCCCATTTCCTATTTTCTCTCTATTTTTCTTCCCACTTGGATGTGGCAATTCCTCTTCCTGTTCAGGGGGCTTTAAAGAAGCCCTGGCAGAATCATGATTGAGTGACTTCCCTGTAAAAATAAAACACATTGATGGAATAGAAAATACCTAATTGTACACATGCAGAGCCAGAGTGGTAGGATATTGAGGCTTGCAAGTCCAATTCAGATGGGTTCTCTGCTCAGAATACTTGCCTCTACTCTCGTACAGGTAGTCCTCGTTTAATGACTACAATTGGGACTGGCAACTCTGTCATTAAGCGAAGCAATCATTGAGTGAAACCATGACTGTGCTTATGATTTTACTTTAGCTTTCCTTTGCTTTACAGACCGTTGAAGGTTGTAAATGTGAGTATTGGTCGAGAAGTTGCTTTTCATCACTGTCGTAACTGTGAACGATTGTTAAACAAGACAGTTGCTAAAAGGGGACTACTGTACTTCAGAAAGTTCAATGCCAATGGAAATGATTCCTTTCTCACCCCAGTGCAAGGATAATTTCTCTTGCATTAGAGAACAAGGCATTCTCGGTAAGGGATACCTCATTCCTTTAATGGCAACCAAAAAATGTGACAATACCTGCCTGGAGAATGTTTCCTGATAAAGAAGACCCACTAGTGGCATCCTCAAAGTGGTGTCATTCCTTCAGATTCAGAATAAGATTGTACTCACTGTTTACCCATTAATACTTGTAGCCCAAGGAGCTCAGGGATCTACTCTGGTTTCTCACTCTGGGTCCAGCACCTTTAACCACTATACCAAACAGATTCTTGCAAGCTACTTATCTAATTACTGTACAATGTTAGGAGTAAAAGAGAATCAGATATACAGTGATCCAGTTAGATGATGTTTTGCTGAAAATAGGTATTTTTTTAACTGTCCATCAAAATCAGTGGTGCTTGCAAGGAATTCATTTTATCTAGAGCAGACAGGGCCGCAACTAGGGTGGGGCAAGAGGGGCATGTGCCCTGGGCGCCGTGCTGGGGAGGTGCCAAAATGAGCGTTGGGGGGGGGGTGCCAAAATGGGTGCGGAATCCATGTTTGCCCCTGGTGACACAGACCCTAGTTGTGGCCCTGACAGCAGACCCTAATTCTCTTAAAAAGTTTGAATAACTGATTCAGAAGTTGTATGCAGGAAGATGAAGAACCATCCATAACAATATACAGATTTCAAGATCTATTTTTTCTCTATAACAATCTTTTAAAATTTTCAGTTAAATTTCATTTCTTTCTGGGTGGGACACTAAGTGCAAACAAAAGGCCACTTCTAAAACAAGGTAAGATGCATTAAGACAAATATCTGAATTCTCTGTAGTAAATAACAGGAATTCAGTTCACCACATAAACTAGCCCCGAAAATAGTTATGACTGAATCCACTGTTTTAATTAACTTACTGTTTTTAGCTCTGCTATATATTTTTCACAATCTTACATTATAATGCAGTATAAAAAAGCCATTTTAGAAAATTAAGAAGAAAAGTAAAGGAGGTGATTTAAATAAGTATTTATAAATAAAATTATAGGGAAAGGATATGTGAGAGTACAAACAGCTGTAAGACTCATTCTTTCCTGAAATAAGAGACCAAACCGAGCATACTTCAGAAATCCCAGAATTGCATCATGGAAGCAATGGCTGAAATTTCTGCATATTTGGTGATGGAAGGGGGAGAGGGAGATAAATTAAAATAAAAAATGCAAATGACTCATACCAAATTTCTAATCCTAGTGGCTGGAGAGAAAAAAATCAGATATTATAGTCAACAAATGACTATAACAATTTGTCACCTTGTCATTAGTGATGGTTTTGCTCTTATTACTGGAATCCTGGGTCATTGATTTAGCAGTGAATCTCACTGGACTCCCTAGGACACATTACTGAAAAGGCCTGGAAAGGCCTGCTTTGTACAGCATCCAGGCAGGCCAACATTAGCTCAAGAGCTTTTTCAGTCAATTTTTTCCCATGTTCTTTCCTTTCCTTTTTTAACTGTTTCTTCTAAACTTCTGTTTCTACTCTGTGGGTTTTACTTGTGGATCTGACAGTTTTTTGCTTAAACTTTCTTTTAATAACATATTAAATTGCTAGTGACATCATTGTGGCTTATTCCAGATGCCTATGGAAACCTCAAAGTACATTCCAACCATAACACTTCTGTCACCAGAGGTTTAAAAATACCGAGATGAACAATAATTAAGAATCAGCACGTCCTTGTACCCCCTGTATCTTAAACAGAAAAGCCCAGCTTAACTGAACTGATTCAATTCAATTCCAACTAAATTTCCTTTGAGAAAATTAAATAGGAACAACAGACATCCCGAAATATTGTGGGAGGGACTGATACTTCTTTTGCTAAACTTTATATGACCTCAGGGAAACATTCCGAAATACTGCAGATGCTGCTATTGTATTTCAGGAAATTCATATCCTTTCTACCATGTTCATGTTCAATCATCTGTTGAAAAAAATGCAGAAGAAAGAAATTTCATACTACTGAGAAGGTGTGGAATCTGCTAGAGTGGAATGCAGCAGTGAGGTGAGAAGTTTAAAGAACAAAAGGCAAGGTATCAAGGTATGTGAATGAGGCAGAAGCAAGGATGATTTGCAAGGACAGAAACATGTTAGTATAAACTAGATTTAGCTGTATTCCCATTCTCTTATCTGATGTCTTTATTTAGCTTAGTACTTAGTGATTCTTACTTCTTTTCTGCTCTTTGCATATCTTCACTTACCCCCACAGATAATAACATAATGGCTGTGTATAAATATTAATATTATTATAAATATTTTTTTTTCTTGAGTTTGTAATCGAGCACTACATACCCCAAACAAGCTTGGGCCTGGTAACCTGGTAAAAAAACCCAGGAAAGTGTTGTTTGGGGAAGGGGAATTTTTGGTTTTGCTCCATCCATATTTGGGGGAAGCATCTCTTCAATCAAGAAGAGGTGGTGGCAGCAAAATCACACCCGGCGCCTCTCTGATCTGGGAGAAGAATCACATCCGGAGCCACAAAGAGAAGGAGCAGGAGGGTGGAGATTCCAGGGTGTGGATGCAGATGTCCTGGATGCTGGTGAAAGACAAGACTTCCTGTCTTTCTCCCTGTTCACATGTGTTTATAAACTCACAGACTACACCCACCCCCTGTTACTATACTTTTAAAAGTGGTTTCTTGCTCACTTATACTCAACCAGCACGTTGAAGGGGCACTTATCTTTTAATGTATCTTATGTGAAATGCAGATTATAATCTGTAAGAGAATGCCATAAGGATGAAACAGGGATTCCAGATCAATGGATACAATTAAAAATTAAAAATACAATATGATGGATATTAAAAAACCTGAACAGAGCAATTTTCACTTACAGAGCTGACAATATAAGAACAGCAACATTTTAAATAATAGCTCATAAAAATTCATCTTAAGATATCTTTAAAAACTCATTTTTTCTTGATTTTATATTTCAGGTTCCTCACCTCCAATGGCTATGTTAATTCTGGTGAATTCAAGTCTTTTTCCCCCCTTCCACTGTCATTTCTCCTCCCTCCCTTTCTTTTTCAGTGAGTTTGAATACAGCTTAGCATTTATGTTTGTATAGCACAGTGCAGGTTAAGCATTTTTTATTATGTATTTATGTGTTGCGTTTAAAGTTCCATCTTATTTTGCTGCACTATTAAGTATTCAAGACATTTAGTAACATTAAATATTACAAAATAAACAGAATAATTATAGAATAAAAACAACTATAGAAAAAGCACTAATTAGGAAATATAGCCAACCAAATGAAATCCACAACCCGCAACAGGGAAAAGCAATGACCCCGGCAGGTTCCTGGGTGCTTCTGTTGGCACTCAACCTCTCACTCTTTGAGAACATAAATGGACTCACAATAAAATGTTGCTTGAAATAATGGAAGGACTCGGTGTTCCACATCAACTTCCATTCCTGTATCTCCTTTTCTTTCTTCTCCCTGCTCTTTCATGTTGGGCTCTCAGCTCCTCACTCTGGTCTTGGCCACCACCCCCTCATTTCATCCAGCTTTCTTCTCCCTCCACAACAGCTTCCTTCCCTTTATGAAAATTGTCCTTCCTACCTCCACTTGTTTTCCCACCTTTCCTTGACTCCTTCACCACTTTTCTTCCCCATCCCCTGCCATCCTCATCTGTTCTCATTTCTGCTTTATGCCTCCCTCATCCTTCTTCTGTATTCTAGGTAATGTCACTTGTCCATCCATCCCATCCCTTCTCTCCCATTCCTGCTTCCTCCCAATTAACTGTCTCCCCACCCCTGCCTTTCCAACACATCCACATTGTTCTTTCTCCATCATCCTTCATTCTATTTCAGTCACCCCCTCTTTGCTGCCTCTTTCTCTCCTTCACTGTGGACATTTCTCCCTGGCCCCCAAGTTGTCCAGTTTTAGATAACAGCTGAAGACATGACTTTTCACCCAAAATACTGCCAAAATACTACCTAACAGATATTTGTTATGTTAGGGTTTGTTGTTATTCTCTGCTTTAATGTTAATAAATGCTTAATTCTTACATAGCTAAATGTACCTTTTTTGTATTTTATTTTGTATTGTTCTGTGTACTGCTGTGAGCATCTTTAGGTCAAAGAGCGATATATTAACATTAATGTGACAAGGCAGCAGTTATGCACACCTGTGTCAACTCTGGAACAAGTGTGGGAAAGAAGGAAAGTAACCCAAACACACACTTCCTTGAGCTGAGTGATGGAGTTCCACAGTGGCTAAAATGGACTAGGCAACTCTAGTTGCTGTTAGAGTATGGTAATTTCTATCCAGAGAAAGGTTGGCTGGGAAATCTATAGTGGACTGAACGACTGACACTAATTAGGATTTATAGGATGCTGGGTGAAATCAGGAGAAGACTCACCAAAGCATTTGAGGGCTCAACCCTGGAAAGAAGAACACAGAAAGGGGATGAGGAGGACACATAGCTAGATGACCCTAAGGTTTGACTAGCACTGAACATGATGGAAAATAAAAAGATCAAAAGTCTACTTGCCAGAGAATTAAGCAGCCAGTCACCAAGAGCTCCACAGTTTGAGAGTGGATGCTAAAATGAAATTAATTTCACAAGCACTTTCAAGTCCTAGAAGGATAAATAGGAGTAGGACTTGTAATAAGGGGCCAGGGTGGAGGATACATATACATTAGGAAGATCTACCTGAGGCACACATCATACTGTGTTAAGATTTGCTTACTTAGAATGCTTTTGAGACGAAATGCAGGTCTAGAAAAAAAATGCTTGTTTGGTTCTTTTAGTTCAGAGGGGGTCAGTGTCCTCTACAGAATGCAAACATCGAGCACCACTGAAGCTGGTGAAAAGTGAAGCTACAGCATTCTGTGAAGTATTACTCTGATAAAGCTGAGCTTATATCCAAAGTGGCTACACCGTTTGTCTTTGTTTTTGAATGACATAAGAGAATGACATAAGAGAAAAATCTGGAAACTGTCTGGTGTTGTTTTGCCCTCATCAGACCTTTAATGCCTTCAGTTGATTGCCTTGCTGAGGTTGTCCATCCAATTGCCCTCCTCTTCTTTCTGCACAATTGCAAGCCATGGACGGTCTTCCTGATGTTGGGGGAGGGGTGCACTTATTTTGCTCCATTACCCCGTTTTGATTATAAAGCTGTGGGTAAACTGAGCTGACCATTAGAAGAAATGACAAGCAACATTTCGACTGACTGGTTATGAACTACTGCTACCAAGCTCAAGAAAAGAGAGAAGGCACTCACAATCTGCAATCACTTGTGCTGCTCTATAGAACTCCAATTCCTGCAGAAGTTCCAACAATTGATGGACCGTTGCAAGCCTCACTCCCCACCACCACATCAGTTCTCTTGTTATACTAATTCCTGCTTTTTCCATGCATTTGATTTTTCTCAGCTCAGTCTGGTCAGTTATCACATGGGATGCTGGAAGCAAAACAAAACAATTTTGATTAACAGGTCACTTCCCTTTCACACACATTTATCATCTGGTTGAACTTGTTAAATTTGAAAGACATGAAAACTCATACGATTTTACCTCAGAGTTCAATCCACAGCTTTATATCATCGAGCTGTGGATGGGGAACCTACTTCCTCTAGATGCTGCTTAACTACAAATCTCAACTAAAACCAGGATGGCCAATCATGAGGAAAGCTGGGATTTGAAGTTCAGCAACATCTGTCATGCAACAAGTTCCCCACCATGACCAAAGGGGATAGTTTTGACTGTGATAATTTTTTATTTTCTCAGGCCATGAAATCAGTTTTGATGCTCCTTAGATTGGAGAGGTTTCGTATAGCGTAACTTAGGTATCTGAATTTATTTTATTTTTAGCTTATTCAATTACGGACATTCTCTGGATGATGACACAGGCCTGCACATTAACAATTCAGAAGGTACAATATGAAACAGAATAATAATGCTTAAAGCCATGCAACAGAACAGTGGTCAGCTAATCCTGTGGGTGTCCAGAAAAAAGAACATGCAGCTCTTCAGATTTTGTTTGACTTGAACATTAATCTTCCCTCAACTCTGATAATGCTGGCCAAAATTGATGGGAACTGGAGGGCAACATCATCTGGAAGGCCATATGCTATCCAACTCCAGCTTAACATTAGGCTGTATAATGCAACAGAAAGGTTATAGGTAGTAGTAACTATGTTGGTCTCGCCACAGTTCCTCATCCTTTTGGCATATGATTGGCAAATGCAAGGAAACAGGGTTTGGCCAAAGTTCTCTGCAAGTCTCTTCATTGCCCATACAATACCCTACTTACTGCTCCATGAAGATGGAGGAGATTGGCAATCTATAAATTACTGCTACTACAGGATTTGGAAGAGAGAAAAGCTGTTTGAGGGAGGGGCCTCAAATGCAGCATTGTATTCGTTTTGTGCTTACAATCAACTACAAAGAAGTTGGTAAGTGTTGCTAAATGTTTCTTCATTTTGTCTGCTAATGTTTACAAACAGTCATTTGTGGTGCATCAAGTGGCCAACTACACACATTTCTTGCCTTTCCAGGGGATACTGAAAGACAATAAATATTATTCCCACTATTCAAATAATTTTCAAGTTTTGCTGTTTATTTGAAGGTAATTCTTGCCATAGGTGACCAGGAAAGTAGTTCCTTACAGATTGGGATTCAACATGCGTCAGTGCAAGGGGGACTATCTAGGAGCCACAGAGGTGTTTTTTCCCTGCCATGCCTGCATTGTGCAACACCATGCACAGAACAGCTGCACTCGTCCTCATTTATCTGAACTGCTGTACTGATAGGAAATCACTGCATAGCAGACTGTTAATCCCATATTCTTCAGGAATGCAACCCAGCAACTCATAACCATGACTCACAATTGTTTGTGAATGAACAAGAAAGCTAGTGATAAGACCGGCTTTCTAATGTATGACGTATCTCTTGAAATACTTTCATTCATGGAAAACCATGTGGCAAAACTGAAAAAATGGTTTGCACCCAAAGATTCTGAGGACCCTTGTAGCCAGAACATACCTGCAGACGCACAGAGTTCACTCCTTCATTAAGCTTTTTTATTTCAATAGATGGAAGAAGAGGTACAATTCTTTCAAGAAGCCTTTTATCAGTAGGGTTAAGCAACAAGACCATGATCATAATAAGTGAATAATTTTCTACAGGAAATGCCTTTTGTCAAAATGACTGACAAAGGAGTCATAAATCATATTACTGTAAGCTGCTTTCACTGACAGATCAGATGAACTCTCATCATCTCATATAGATGCTGCATCTTCTTGAGAAATGCCCAGGGACATTTATTTTAGTAGATTCTAAATCTTTTAGAGATTCCCTCACTGTTGTACTATGTCAGGCCAGATTCCTTCAGGAATGGGACCACACTGCCAGAATTTGCCAGACCAAATATTGTAGTTAACTAGAGCGATTATCTACAGTGGATATATAATCGATAATATACTTGTGTGAGTTTTTACAGCGTGTGTGTGTGTGTGAAAACTATTCCCCTTGTTCTGTACAGCTGCTAAAGGGCCCTTCGGACAGCGTCTTCCATTCCCTCGGCCGCGGTGGGCTCGGGACCGCCCTCCGCCCTGGCTCTCCCCCGCCTCCACTCGCACTCGGTTGGCTCACCAAAGCGCATCCAGTCGTAATCGTTGAGACAGTCCATCTTCTGGCAAAAGTCCTCCAGCACCCAGGAGGGCAAGCTGTGGATGTACGGAGAGGAGGGGCTGGACCCGTCCAACGAGGACAACGGGTAGGGCGGCGCCGGCCGAGCCATTTCGCTCTCCGCTCGTGCCACAGGCCTGGAAATCCCCGTCTCTTTCCCTTTAGCCATCCACAGGAGCTACCGGGCGAGAGGTTCAAGTGGGAAGGGGAGATGAACTTGGCGCTTTTTCCCCGGACACCGAGACCCCGCAGCGCTGGGCTTACTTCCCTTCAGGGCGCGGGCGGGAAGGCGGGCGGTGGTGAAGAAAGCCGAGAGCCGCTTCTTCCACCTTGCCGACCTCTACCGCTACGGTGCTGGACGAGGCGAGGCTCCGGCTCCAGCTCCGCTCTTCGCGCGGATCGCGGCTTGCAGAGAGGCTGCTGGCTGAGACTCTGCTCCGCTCCACTCCACCCAAGCTCCCCGACGTCAGTTTCTACACGTGACGCAAGCTGGTTTCTCTTTCCACGGTTTGCCCCCGACTGGCCCGAGGGCAGCGTTTGTGTGCGGATCTTGGCAGAACGGTGCGTCAAGCCTCTGGCTTTTAGCAAAGTGGGGCATTGCAAAACATCAGAGGAAGTCTTGATCGCCACCGTTTCTACGTCATCTCTTGTTGAAAAGGAGGCGAGGGCGTGGTAGGAAACACTTCCGTGTGGCCAGAATTTGGGGCAGGACGCTTCACTTACAACAAATGATCGTATTAGGTGCCAACTAAAAGCTGTTTTTGGCCCCTGGGAAAAGGCTGGAGCCTAACATTTCTGAATAAATTTCTCCATGCCTTGAACATTACTTAGATAATGGAAAAAAAGCAAACAAGGGCGGTAGGGCTGCAGTCTTACTTCCCTGAGAATAAGTCCCGAGGAAGGAAGGCAGCGGGGTTTATTTCTGAGTCAAACTGCGTGTTTCTTAAGAAGTATCTAAGTCTTTGAATGACGAAGATAAATGGAAAAACATTGCAGAATGATTTAGAGCTGATCCACAGGGTGTTTTAATTTGTTCTCGGCTCATGTACCTTTTTATTCCCCAGTGAGTTTTGCATACCAATCGATTACATCTGCTTATTTCAGCAGTGTCATGCCCCCCCCCCCATGGATTAGGGTTAGGTTTATCGATTAGTGGTTGACAGCTGCCTCTGCAAATTTATGTACTCCTGCCTTAACCGCAACAAGGATATTGCACCACTCGATTCTGTCCCTGGCAAGCAAAATAAGAGATGTAAGATTTTAACACTGGTGGTGGGCAAAAAGGGAACAAGAGCTGTGCTTTCCTCCAAGAGGAAATTGTGTCAACCTAAATTCTGCTGCCCTCATGCCATGTCCTTAATGTGCATCTAGAATGGGCCTAGAGATGTTCTCCTATACAGTACCACTATGCCTTGCAACACGCTCTGGGCAGCAACTGGTGATTTTCCTGGCTGATTTTACTCCTGCCCATCCTCACCAGGTGGCAGAAAATATCCACCAACTGCTATCCAAAATGTTTGGTGGGCCACTGCTTGGTGACTCTGGGTATTCTGTCCAATTGGTTTAAAAAAAAAAAAAGCAGGATTATCAATTTAACAGCAAGGAATCCAGCTATAAAATTCAGCAGAATCAGATGAAATTGCAGTGTGCAAGACTGAATGGGGGCAGTGGTTTTTGGGGACAGAGAAGAAATTCTTGGAGACTCAAAATACGTTTCCTTGCTGCTGGGTGTTGCTGTGCCTCTGGTTGCAAAGATTGCCCTGTTTTCTGGTCAACCAGTTATTAATGAGCTTTGATCTCTGACATGGAATGACCTTCTGCCCACAGTCCTTCACTATGCTCACATCCAAGCAAGCATGGCTGCCTCTGCTGGGGTGTATCAGGATAAGGTGGAGGTCGTGCTAAGTCTGGTCTTAGCATCCCAAAAGGTAGAGATGCTTATCACCAGCAACTGCCTGCTTTCAGCAGCCTGTACAAGATAGCATGGAAGCTGCAGAGTAGAACTTTCTTGGGATGGGTAACCAGGTCCAGAACAAGACCTGAAGATTGTGTTCTGCAGCCTGTGGAGGAGCACAATGGGAGGCCGCCAGTTGCTTAACATAAAAGCTATGAATGGTCGGTGGCAATGCCAGGTGAAGTACCAGCACTCTAAAGATAAGGAGAACTCAACAGACTTTAATAGCCTACAGGGTCTTGCAGTCTAGGGGATTGCAAAATCTTCCAGTTCTACACATTTAAAAAACATTTTTCAGCCCCAGGAACTGCCAGTAGCATTTGCTCCTTGGGCTGGTATTAGAGGAACCAATGGCAGATGCTTCACTGCAGCCAATGGCTTCATGAGGAAGAATTGCCTGATCAGTACATCTGGTGGTGTGTATCTTTGCCTCTAGAAGGACACAAAGCACATCTCCACTCTCACTTCACCCTAAAAGTACATGCAATGGTTGGTTGAAAAATTCCAAAATCCTGTTGTGCAGCTTACAGAAAGGCTCCTGAAATTTGAGCTCTAGAGACTCTATGGCACTCTGGGAGCCTACAGGAGAAGCTGGTTTTTCATTGTGGAAGATACCCTTCCTGTATGTGGAGGAGGATTGAGCTGAGTGAGAGCACTGTGGTAGAGGTGGCAGGGCCAACAGGAATTGTCTGGTGTTCATGTTCATAAGCAACCTTTGCAAGAAGTATTGGACAACACACCCCACCCTTGTTCTCAACGGTCATCTCAGGAGGAGGACAAGCTAGGGGAACCTGAATTGTCAGCCCAACATGTTTTGAAATCCCACAAACAACTTGGATGGAGATCCTGGGATTCTCAGGATCCTGAATTTTTTAGAGAATACCAAAGTTTCTTCATGGACTCTGGGATATAGAACATGGAAATAGTATTCAGTTCCAGTGACAGTTCTTTGGAAGATGCATGTGTCTTGTCTCTCAGAAGGAATCCATCATACCTTTTATACCAGCTGCAGAGAGCTAACTAGGGGAGGGAAGAGCCTTAGGAAGTTTCTTATCTGCTAGCGGAGTTGTTCTTTTTTCGATGCTATTCGATGCTATTCACTAAAATAGCAGAACGCCTATCTCCCCTGACAGTGCCCCCCCTGCAAGAATCTGTAACAAACTCTAGGAAAACAGTTTATTATTGTAACAGTTCCCCAAGTGTAGAGTCCAAAGTTCATTTGTAGGAGCAACTGTAAGAACAAGCATATACATACAAAAGCAAAAAAAAAAAAAGGTCCATCCATCAGAATATAATATAATCTTGTTTTCATCTGTGTAACTAATGTAAGATTACAGATTACTTAGTTACTTAGTATTTAAACATTTTAAAATTTTAAGACAATTGGTAAAACATTACACATTGCTTCTGCATGTCATTTTCATACTTAAAATCAGTAAAATTACAGTTCCAATCCAGGTATGTCCTGGGTGGAAAGACACTATGGATGCCAGTGTGATTGTTTTAGATGTGCTCCTGGATATACTGTAACTTCATTGCTTAAAAGGATGGGTGCCAATGTGCCCCCCACGCCTGTTAACACATCTAACTCCCTGCCCCACTTGACTTTCATTTTTTTCACACTCTCTTAATGACAAAGTGGGGAGAAAGAGGCTAGGGAGTATGGGAGGGAATAAGTGTTTGGCTTGGCTTCTAATAAATGGATGGATTATTTTACTTGCCATGTTGATCCTGAGCATTTTGGGAGGGTGCCCATAACATGCTCTCAAAGTTCCAAAGGTGTGCACTGCCCCCCCCAAAACTATATACCTCTGAAAAAACAGTATGTATTTCAGTAAATACTGTTACTGAAATAACAGTAAGACATTGGTATCTGAAAGATCCAGGGCCTAAAGCAAAGGGTTTCTGAGTATTAGCCCCATTTAAGAGATCTCTAAGGTGATAACATCTGCCAATGTTCATGGACTCCGAGAGTCATGTTGGAGCCACAGTTTCGAACTAAGACAGGAGCTGCGTGCCAATGCAAAATGCGGTTGCTTCGGCTTTAGTGCCTCCACTGCGCGTTGCCCATATTTACTGCAAAGCATTACCAATCAAATATATATCTAAAAGGTTCACTACTTCATGTTGAATTACAATGTAATGCTACTTAAACTAACAGTTGTGATATTGAGGTCTAGTTATCTGTACTGCTTCAAGAGACATTTGAAAAGGAGAAGCTAATCCCATCTGAAAAATAGAGAAACGCACATGTATATCAGATCCATAGCCAAACACTGGCTAAGAAATGCACTTCTTGTCAAGAAAACTAAAGCTACAGCATTGCCCTGAGATGCCTGCATAAATTAAAAGGAAAAGGTTGCCAATTAACTCATTGTGCTTCCTAGCTGTGGGAGCATTTTTTCATACTTAAAATTGCTTCTCTGCATTGCTTAAGAATCCAGCAGGGTACTAGCCAAAGTAACATTACATTTGGCTTCATACAACATGCTAAGACAAAATGTGGTTTGTCTGCTTGTGGTTTATCATCTGATGTGTATCCAGCTAATGAGTTCTGTAAACAATGGTTTAGTGTGTTTTGTTAACACAGCCTATACTTTACATTTTTATGCAAATTGGAGGGGAAGGAGAGAAAAGAAAAACGGAGACGCAATTAACAAGCTGCTTTAATGTCTTTAAGGATTTTTAAAAAAAAGATAAGCTGCATTGTATGGAATGCTAAGAATTAATCAGATACACATTAAAAGCAGTTCTTAACAATTCAGAAATAGAAGTCAAATAGGCCAGCCTGGACAACTATTATCACTCTATATCTAATAAACACAGAATTACACAAAAGTAATGATGTGCCCAATTTCACATTAACATGTTTTTGTCTACGAACTCAGATATAGAACTGAATGTTTAAGATACTAAAACTGAGCTGATATGGACTTTGTTTTCACAGTCTTTATTCCTGTTTATGTTGCTTTTTTTGCTGCCTGATTAAAAAACTGGAGAAATACTCTATTTACATAAAATCCCAGCCCTCAACATTCATATGCACAAAAATTATACAAATTTTACAAACTGTTTTGGACATGAAATTATTTAGCAAACCTGCCTCAGCTGGAAAATGATATTTAAACTTTGGCTCTCTTCTCCCCTCAATTATTCCATCTTGAAATTCTAAGATTGAATAGTGAAAGCACTCTTTGCTGACACCTAATAACATAAAAATAATTGTGAAAACCAGTTTTTAGTAGCTGTCTCCAAGAGACAATGGAAAATTGGACAACAGTAATTCCATCTATCACCCGCTGAAATGCAAACAAAAATATTTTATGAAACAGCTGAATACTACCTCAGTATACTGTTGAAAGTTGTTAAAAAGGAGCATGGAGAATTTTGGGGAGTGGTGTGGTATAGTGTGATGAGCTGAGGGAGAAAAGGAAAATCAGGAAGTTTTTTCCTATTGTTTATGGAATACCTGCTGTCATGAACTCCTGCCTGGAACACTGAAGAGATGGAAGTTATTATTTTCACATTTACTTCACTCGTTTTGTTGCAATAGTGAAATTAACCAGGGTAAAATTGTGATTTGTCATAAAACTATGCCTCTGCCAGAGAGTGGTCAGACTTTTGGGTTAGTGGCGGTGGGAAGAATAGTAGCCAAGAAGATGTCTCCTCTTTAACAGGTGTAAAACACCACTACCACACAGAATTTCCATCTTTCCTCTACTTATGTCAGATTTCTGCAGCAATAAGAATGACCTGTAGGAAACATGAGAATAATAATAGATAAACCTAATGTTCTTTTCTCTCAAAATCAATTTATAAGATAAATATAGAGGGGTGGAAAGTTTAATAGTAATTTATTCTTAAATATGAGAATTATTTTGTCCAAGTATCAGTTTCTACAATAAAAAATTAAAATAAAACAGTAATTGAAATATGTGAAGAGCCACCTGAGAACAGCTTTGGCAACACTTCATCTTCTCTATGACATCTGATCAAGCTTCTATACTTTGCCTAATGTAAGAGACAGTTTTGTGTTTTATTAAAGTGTTTTCAGCTGTAGCATGTGGCATTTTGACTTGCTGCCCCTTGCCTACAGCTGTCAACATCTAACTTACATACGCTAAGCCAAACAAGGGCTGACTACTAACACACGACGGAATGTCGATGTCATCTTTTTCATTCATAAAATATAGTTAATACCTCTTGTACACAGCAGTTTATTAACCCAAGTAGCTTTCTAATTTAAGACTCCTCACTTCTGTCAGAGATTCCATTCCTCAGCCGGTTATGCCTTTCCAGAGAAAGCCGCTGAAGATCCTTCCTAATGTCTGGATAATCTTCTAGATCTTCATATAATGAATGAACAATGTCTAATTTCCTGTAGTTTCCTGGTTTCACTAAAGTGCGGACAACCTGGAGACATCTTTCTTTCAGAGTGAATACTGTAGAGAGAAGAGTGGCTTTTTAGTGCTTGGTTGAAGATACTCAAACACTTAATGTGAAGCAAGCTTAAATATAAAATATTCTTATTAGCTATCAAAACAAAAATCATGGTCCTCCATGATAAATTAGACTAACAGGAAATGTTACTAGGAAAAAAAGGGAAGTATACATGTAAGCTAACAACAGCAACAATTAACAAACAGCCTGAGAAACAGCATTTATCTACTTCCTCAATTTCAGTCCCTCCTTATTCAGCCGTATAATTTATGACTTATTTTGAATGTGAATATTGTAGGAAATACCTAAAACGTTTGGCAAATCAGATATTGAGATGATTATTTACAGAGCTTTACAATACTACAGAATCCCTTTGCAGGAATTTCCCCTGTGTGTGTTTTTTTTCATTCAGTGCCTTCGAGTCAGTAGTGACTCCTAGCAACTGCCTGGGCAAGTCCCTGCAGTTTTCTTGGTGAGGTTTTTTGGAAGTGGTTTACCATTACCTGTTTCCTAAGGCTGAGAGAGCACAACTGGCCCAAGGTCACCCAGCTGGCTTTGAGCCTAAGGTGGGACTAGAACTCCCGGTTTCTAGCCTGATGCTTTAATGACAACACCAAACTGGCTCTCCTAAATGTGATATAGCATATATTACAACAATTCACTAAAATACATGAACAAAGATTTGTTAAAAGAACGTTGTAATTCTACCACTTTCAGATTCCCACTTTCAGATTCTTGCCTGACAGCACTGTGACAGGAAATACCATCTGATCTGAAACAGAGCATTAGTGAATCAAATACTCTAAAGAAAAAGCATCTTCTTATTTCTCTAAGGGAACAGCATTTGGCCACAATTCCTGCACCATTTAAGTGCAGGAAACATCTTGTAAGGGTGTGACAACAACCTGAATAAAACATTCTGCATTCTGGTAATACCCTGTAAATAAACCCAGAGTTAGGGAGGACCTCAACGTATATGGTGTCAAAGTTATTAATTTGTTCTTATGCAGAAATGTGTAACTTGTAAAAATGTGAAACTTGTAAAAAAAGAAAATATGAATGTATGTGTACTTTTGTATGCAGACATTCCTGTGTTGTCAGCTGAGAACTTGACAGATCTGCAGTGAATTTTCAATAGACTGTAAGATGTAAGGAGAATGGCTCTGAAGATCATGTATTGAAGACTGAGGTAGTTGCATCTGAGAGAGAAAACAGACTGAACAATTGCAAGTTGTACACGAATGAATAACTAACTAATGGCCGGAGTGGGATGGAGGCAGTGCATCCATCCTCGCTCTCCTTGATCTCTCACCAGCTTTCGATACCATCGACCATGGTATCCTTTTGGGGTGGCTCAGGGAGTTGGGGGTGGGTGGCGTAGTTTTACGCTGGTTCACCTCCTTCCTCCAGGGCTGATCCCAGTCGGTGTTGATAGGGGAGGAGAGATCGGCCCCACGGCCCCTTCTTTGTGGGGTGCCGCAGGGATCAGTACTCTCCCCCCTCCTTTAACATCTACATGAAACTGCTGGGCAAGATCATCCGTCACCATGGGATGAGGTATCATCAGTATGCTGATGATACTCAATTGTGTATCTCCATCCCAGGTGAAGTAAGTGATGCCGTGACCACCCTCTCCGAGTGTCTGGCGGCTGTGGGGGCCTGGATGGGGAACAAGAGGCTTCAACGGAACTCTGGTAAGACCGAGTGGCTGTGGGTTAATGGTTCTTCTGTATCCGGGACATTAACATCTCTGGTTCTGGATGGGGTTGCACTGCCCCAGACAGACCCGGTGCATAACTTGGGGGTCCTCCTGGACTCACGGCTCCTGCTCAAAGAGCAGGTGGCAGCCATGGCCAGGAGAGCCTTTGTGCAGCTACGTGCTGTGCACCAGTTACGCCCCTTCCTGGACCGGGAGGCCCTTCGAACAGTCACTCATGCCCTTGTTATCTCTCAGATAGACTATTGCAATGCGCTCTACATGGGGCTACCCTTGAAAAGTATCCGGAAGCTTCAGCTGGTCCAGAACGCAGCTCCGCGAGCTGTTTTTGGTGCCCCCAGAAGGGCACATGTAACACCGCTGCTGCACGAGCTTCACTGGGTGCCAGTTTGCTTCTGGGTCCAATTCAAGGTGTTGGTTATTACCTTTAAAGCCCTACATGGCATGGGGCCAGGTTACCTGAGGGACTGCCTCTTCCCCATTACATCAGCCCGTCCCACCCGATTGTGCAGAGAGGGCATGCTGCGGACCCCGTCTGTAAGAGAACTCCATTTGGCAGGGTCCAGGAAGTGGGCCTTCTCTGCAGTAGCTCCCACCCTGTGGAACATGCTGCCCCCGGAGGTGAGATTGGCCCCATCGCTCCTGGCATTTTGGCGGAGTCTGAAGACCAGGTTCTGCTGCCTCGCTTGGGGCAGAGAGGGGAATAGATCTACATGGGGATGGCTGCTATAGACCACTCCTCCCACTCTTGGATTGTTTTAGATTCTTCGCCACCTGGATTCTTTATTTTTACCTTGATTTATATTATTTATTATTGTATTTTATTTGGTGTTTTTATGGTTATTGTTTTTAATTGATTGTTGTAAACCGCCCAGAGTTCCCCGACGGGAGATGGGCGGGGACAAATTAGATAGACAGATAAACAAACAAACAAACTAGAGCAAGTTGATGAATTTGTGTTGGTAGAATGTTTACTAAAGATGGAAACACAGATGGAGAAATTTTAAGATGTGCAAATGCTGGCAGTCAGGTAGTGGCTAGTATGTGATCTGTGGTAAGGAATGAATGTTTGCTGAAAGAAACAAAAAGGCTCTGTGTAAAAGGGTGGTTCTGGCCACTTTGTTATATGGAAGCGAAAGCTGGGTATGTCAGGAGAAACATAAAAGTAAGTTGAATGAAGCGGGAATGAGATACTTAAGAAGTGTATCTGGTAAAACAAGAAAAAATGGAGCCAAAAGTGAATGCTGAATGTTTAATGAATCCAAAGGAGTACATTGGGGTGGTTTTGTCAGAGAGAGTAAAGGAGACTGCAAAACAAACACATAAAGGAAGAATGAAAGAGATAACAGGGAAGGGAAGGCCAGCTGTGAGATTGGGTGCAGTTGATGTGATCTTCAAAAAGAGAGAGAGGTCAGGAGTTCAGAAAATTTCAGCTATACAGTATAAAACTATACTGTAATCTTATTATGGAATATCCACTGCTAACTTTACCTGGCAATGTAATATTTGCAAATAGGGGTTGTCCATTCACATTGCGAGTAGCTATGAATAGCTCTGTCTGGTTGACAAGCAGACTATCATCTGTCCCAGCATCTCTGAACAACCAAAGATGTTCTAGAAAAGAAAAACAAAGTATCTGCTAACAACTATCCAAGTCATATATATATTGAAGAGTCACACATTTTTGTAGACACACAAATTGCTGGAAGAGAATGTCAGTAAGTTACTGGGTTTAGCAAAATCCACAAGCACTTGCAAAGATGAAGCCTTCTATGGAATGGGAGGCAATTACCAGTATAATAAGAGTGTTGTCAGAACTGCAGTGAATGCAAAATAACTGTGGAGATGCAGTTAAATGTGTGTGTGTGTGTGTGTGTGTGTGTGCGCACCTTCGAGTCAGTCTTGACTCCTGGTGACTATCTAGACACGTCCCTGCAATTTTCTTGGTAGCATTTTCAGAAGTGGCTTGCCCTTGCTTCCTTCTTAGGGCTGAAAGAAAGCGACTAGCCCAAGGTCACCCAGCTGGCTTGGTGCCTAAGGCAGGGCCGTAACTGGGGGGGGGGGCGCAAGCGGGGCATGTGCCCCGAGCGCCGTGCTGGGGGGGCACCAAAATGAGCGGGGGAGGCACCTAAATGGGCGCGGAATCCATGTTTGCCCTGGGTGACACAGACCCTAGGTGCGGGCCTCACCTAAGGCAGGATTAGAACTCTCAGTCTCTTGGTTTCTAGCCTGGTGCTTTAACCACTACAGCAAATCGACTCTCCAGTTAATTTTTGATATATCAACAATCACATTGAAAGTGCTACTTTTTATGAAGTCATTGGGGTATAAAATGCCCTTTTTGGGAAATATGCTTATATGTAAAGGGCCAAGATACAGAGTTGTGAATCATAAAGTCTCTTATTCAAATTTTGTACCTACTATAAATTTATTGATACCACTTTGACGGCTGAAAGCGAAGAGGAACTGAGGAGCCTTATGATGAAGGTGAAAGAAGAAAGTGCAAAAGCTGGCTTGCAGCTAAACCTCAACAAAACCCACAAGATTATGGCAACTAGCTTGATTGATAACTGGCAAAAAGAGGGAGAAAATGTAGAGGCAGTGAAAGACTTTTTACTTCTAGGTGCGAAGATTACTGCAGATGCTGACTGCAGTCAGGAAAACAGAAGACGCTTAATCCTTGGGAGAAGAGCAATGACAAATCTCGATAAAATAGTTAAGAGCAGAGACATCACACTGACAACAAAGGTCCGCATAGTTAAAGCAATGGTGTTCCCCGTAGTAACATATGGCTGCGAGAACTGGACCATAAGGAAGGCTGAGTGAAGGAAGAGAGATGCTTTTGAACTGTGGTGTTGGAGGAAAATTCTGAGAGTGCCTTGGACTGCAAGAAGATCCAACCAGTCCATCCTCCAGGAAATCAAGCCAGACTGCTCACTTGAGGGAATGGTATTAAAGGCAAAAATGAAATACTTTGGGCACATAATGAGAAGACAGGACACCCTGGAGAAGATGCTGATGCTAGGGAGAGTGGAAGGCAAAAGGAAGAGGGGTCGACCAAGGGCAAGGTGGATGGATGACATTCTAGAGGTGACGGACTCGTCCCTGGGGGAGCTGGGGGTGTTGACGACCGACAGGAAGCTCTGGCATGGGCTGGTCCATGAAGTCACGAAGAGTTGGAAGCGACTGAACGAATAAACAACATAAATTTATTAGGTGGTTTTAGGCAAGTCACCCCCTGCCTTGAGAAATTATTTATCTTATAAATTATTGTAACAAATGTAAGGAGATACTGCATGCAAAGCTCCCTGTATAGCTGAAAGCACAATACCTGTATTGATTTCAGCCTGGATTTCTTTAACTGGCATCTTGCTTGACAAAATTCTTCCAAGTATTTTAGTTAGAACTAGTAGGAGAGTTAATTCTAATTCTTGATGTTGGGAGGGCCCACCACATATACACAGCAGTCCTGCAATAATTCTCATCATCCAAGCTTTTAAGCTCCTATAGAAAAACATATGTATTCTGGGCGGCTGCTCCTTGTGAGGAGATGGCAGGACAGTGGTTTTCTGTCCGTTCGAGTCCCAGAAGATGACAGGATCTTGCTAGCAACCCTGCAGAGCCTTTTACAGGACACTAAGTTCACAAACCTCACTTTCTAGTCACTTTCAGAAATTGCCTATTAACTATCTTAAAGCTATTAGAGACCTTCAGAACAAGTTTGAAAAGTCTTCATCGGGTAAGTTTATCTTCAACTCTGAACAAAAGAAAAATTAATTACAAGCTTAAGAACTTAAAGAATTTGAAATAAACAGCAAAAAGCTAAATAAGATTTTGATCTAAGAAAGTTATAAACAGATTGAAGGTCCAGATAAATCTAGAATATTGACTTTTACTATAAGATTTTGGAATTAACTATAAAAATAAACAACTTGTGGGAAACAGGTTTATTTTGGCTATCCTGCTTACTGCAAGTGATAACAAAAGATAAGTGATGATTTTAGAAACTGGACACTGGAGGGGACTAAACATTTTAAGAAGTAAAAAATAAATAAATATACACCTGATGTCAGTTAATACTGGGACTTACAAAATGAAAAGGAGATTTTTGAAGAATGGAGCCAGAAGTTAGTAACTATAATATCAACACTGTCAGTAATAATGTCTGCTTCTATGGATAGCCTATGTCTAAAAGATGTTAATGAAGGAATGATGGATGTGGAACAAATTTTATCTGGCAAGATAGAGAAAGTATCAAAGGTGGAACTACAACTGACAGGCCAAGATAATGATTTGGAAAAGGATGCTTTACTGGATATACAAAAGAAACTGGCTGAAGTTTTAAAAATTAAAAGGGAAATACAAATGTTAAACCAAGAGAATTACCTGGAAAATGTTTTCTTATTGGAGCTACAAAAGAGGCTTGTTAAAGCCTTGAAAAAATCTGTGTGATGGGATAAAGAAGAATTGAAATCAAATCCTATGACAGTATTTGACTGAATTAAAATTAAGACTGTTAGAAGTAAAAGGAATATAAAGTTGGTTTATTTGATCACGGTTAAAATAAGACCATTTTTTGGCAATGTTCTGGCAACCCTTTATGGACTTTTTGCTGACACCAGGATTGGAAAGTTGATGTTTTATAGATTTGCTTATAGATAAGGGATGGAATATGGGACAGAGAGATATCTGTTTAACTTTATAGGGGGTGAAGAGTTATTAAATTTGTTTATACTTCTTGTGATGAAGGTTGGAAATCCCTTTTTCTTTTCTTTTTATTATATTCTTTGTTTCCTGCACTATTTTTTCTTTCCATTCTATTTTCTTTCTCTAAGTTTAGTTTGTGTTAGTTTTTACTACTGTAATTAAAATTCTTAATGAGAATTTTATTAAAGAAAAAGTTATGGCCATTGCAGCACCCCTGCAGTGACGTGATCAAAATTCTGGCGGTTGGCAGCCTGCCCGCATTTATGACCACAGCATGTGCTTGAACTCCCCCTGCCTGCCTAACTCCCCCCCCCCAATCTCTGCCCTTTTGGCTGCTCTGCACTCCAGGGTGGAGGGCAACCAAAAGGGCAGAGATTGGGGGGGAGCTGAAGAGAGGCGAGTGCAGATGGGCAGGAGAAGCATGAGGTCCTCGCCTAACGACCAGAACCAGGGTTACTGGAATTGCCGTTGCTAAGCAGTGCAGTCATGTGATACTTTGCCTCAGAAATGCTTCACTTAGCTATGGAAATTCTGGTTTCAGTTAGGGTTGTTAAGAAAGAGCTACCTGTAGTTAGATAAAATTAGGCCAATCAGTAGAAACATATATGTCATTGCTTCTGAAGCTCTACTGCTGGTACCTAAAGAGTTGCCTACTGCCTCGGTATTTGGAGACCTTGTTGTGATGAACAAATGGTTAGAGGATCTTTGTTTTGTCCTTTGAAATATTTCCCACACTGAGACTTGTTTGGTAGCTAATTTGACCTTTTTCCAATAGTAACCCAAGGTTTATTTCTTTAATTTCCTAGATTTTTCCATTGATGAAAACATCTTAGTATTGCACATTACTTCTGTTTTTATTCTGTTTTAGTTATTATTTTTACTGTTTTTGATGCCTCAAATAGTCCTGGCAATTTTTACATTTACATTGAAATGCAAGGATATACATATACAGTTTTATAATAGAAATATTTTCCAGAATCAGTCCCTTGCAAAGAGATTTGTAGGGCTGTTTCTTGGGGTCAGAAATGTGCCATGACATTCTCAATTTACCCCCAGGCTGCTGCAAAGGCAGCTTCTGCTGCTCTTTTCTTACTCTGCATCTGTATTGTTTCCCAGCTTCTGCTGGTACAAATGGGGCTGTGCAGTCTGCCTGCTATGCTTCATTTGGTTGTAGGCCAATATCTTGGCTCCAGCTGGTCATTGTGTGCCTTCCTAGTTCACTGGTGGACCAGTGAAACCATGGACTTTTTTTTTAAAAGGTGAAATTGACAAGTGCCCCTCCAGCTTCTCCTTCTGGCCTGAGTGACAGGCCCAAGTGAACTGGAAGGAAGGTAACACTGAGGCCTTTTTCCACTGGCCCACCAGTAGATGCACCAGATGGAAGGTGTTAAGCATGAGCAGAAGTCTCCCAATGGGTTCATTCAAAAGGTTTATCAATAGAATCCTCATCCACTCAAAGACTGACCCAGGGAAAAGAAAGTGATTGGCATTTTCTTCACAGCACAGCAGGGAAAGATAAAGAATTGGGAAATTCACCAAGTCAGGGTGGTAGAAACCACTGTCAAGACATGCTTTGCATCATTGCAGACACTGAAGACCATAATTTTTCATCACAGAGGGAAGCATGTTAAAGCTGCAATGTGGGAGAGCCCACAGACTGAATTACACTACTCAGGCCTGCTCTTTTGCTGTCATTCCAATTCTTCATCTCCAGGAAATTCAGCCCTCTTTCTCACAGGCACCTCCCTCTGCCTCCTTACAATATCCTTTGCTTAAAACCTGCTGCTGCAGGTCTGCCTTTTCTCTACTACAGTACATGCTTAAATCTGCCAACGTCTTTCGTGGCCTTTTATGGAAGAGCATGACAGAACGTTCCTTTCAGATTCACAGCAGAAAGCTTCACCGACTGGATATAATCCGCCTTTCTAAGGATCCTGCCCTAAACAATAGATTGCATATTTTCAAGCATGGAGGGCGGGGAAGAAAAGGGATCATCCACACGTTGCTTCCTCACCCAGCCCTTCTACGTGGAGTCTCAAGTCACCGCAGGGCCAGCTGTTCAACTGAATGTTCCTGTTTTAAGGCTAACCGTGCAGTATCTCATGACTTCAGCATCACCCAACTGCTTTGTGCAACAGGTCTCGTGCAGAGGATGGAGCATCTACGGGTTTTAGCGTCCTCTCGTATGCTCCGAGAACTGAAGAACTTCCCTAACAAACATTTTGCAACGTTAACCCTTTGCAAGTTAAGGCAACCCCAGCGGCGGAAAGGCGGCGACCCGCATAACAAACCGCGCGCCGCGCCACGCCCGTTACGCCAACCGCAAAGCGCCTAAGCCGGCAGCGCCCCCTCCCCAAAGTACCCACCCAGGTAGCTGAGGATCCGACGGCCGGTCCCCGGGTTCAGAGTGGGATAGGGGCGCGGCTTCCCGTCGAAGTCCAGCCAGACGGGGCTCACCAGGCGGGGGGTGCGATTGCAGAAAATAACTTGGCAAGGCTGCCGCGTGTTTACCGAACACAGACGCCGAGCAGCCTCTTCCCGTTCCCGCTCCTCCTCCTCCTCCCCAGGTCTCTGTGGCATCCTGAGCGCCTCTGGCCCGAGCAAGCGGCACCGCCCGCGACCCAAATCTGGGGGAGACCTAGGCACGCAGGCGCCCCCGTACGCAAGCAGCCATTATTTTGCGGAGAAACCACCCCCGACGTTCTACGCATGCGCACCCTCAGCAGCCATTGTTTTGCGGAAATCCGGTTCCTTCGACGCAGAGGGTTTGTGAGCGCCTGCGCAGTTCGGGTTTTCTGGAGGAAGGGGGTGTAGGCTGACACCCTTTGGAATAAATCATACGTATATGTCTGTTCTGTAAGAATTGCTTGAAAGATACATTGTAAACCTCTAGTAAAATGGTCACTAGTAAGAGAAAAGCATTTGGCTGAGATTTGAAACAAACTGTAGAAAGCAATAGTCAAACAGCAGAGACATTAAAAAATAACCCACAACCCCAACACTAGCTTGTAAACCATCTTCAGTTGCAGATTAGTTCCAAGAAGCAGTGTTAATCTCCACTTTTTAAAGTGCCTTGAAAATTTACTGGCTGTTACTATTTTCTCCTTTGATGAAAAGAAACTCATTCATTGTAACTACATTGTTACCACCTTTATTATTTTTAAAATCCACCTCACAAAATGTTTTTAAGGTGGGTTACAAAATTACATAAAACATAACCTCCCCCCAGTAAAATAAAAAGAATAATCTTGCTGCCAGATACAGCAGTAATGACAGTGTTAAATGGAGCATAATCCCAAAATACAAAAATGAGAAATTTTGTGATTGCGCAGGTTGTGAAAGACAAGGGAATCTTCCATGTATATTCCAACACCTGAATTGTTTGCACCTATTTACCTGTATCATAGTAGTCTAGTGCTCATGATAGTTGTCCACATATATTTTGATAAAAAAAACCCTCCTCTTTCCACTCTGGGTCTAGAATATCCTCAAAATACCACAGGGAATCCATTGTCTAGATTGCATGGCAGGGTAAAATAGGTAGTTTTCTTTCTCTTTTTCAAACAAGGCCAAAGCTAGAATACAACTAACTGAACCGGATGGGCTTCAAAAGTAGCTTTCAGTACAGAATGGGCTTTTTCATGTAAGAGCTAATTGTAGAAAAGAGAGCCAGTGGTATCTTCTCTGCAGTCATTGTTGCTGCTGTTGAGAATCCCACTTCCACAGGAGAAATCTGTTGGGGTTTTAGGCCAATAGTAAATTCAACCACTCCTCTTTCTCTTTGGCCATCATCTTTCTCCCTTCTTTTATGCCTTGCACTGTCACTGTCCTTTCTGGTGGTTAAAAAAAACATTTCTCGAATAACCACTGCATGGGTTTTGTGACATAAAATTATGACAGTGTGAACTGGCCCAACAATGATATGTTGATTTAATACAGGTTAATAGTTGATAGCCACTGGAACGTGCAGCATTTACTTTATGATGGAGGAAGGAGGGCCATTTCTGCCGCCTTGAGCACCTGGAGGAAAGGTAGAATATAAATCCATTTTTTTTAAAGGAAAACTCTCGCTTCTTTCCAATTGAAATTTATCATGGGACTGAGGAGAGACCTAGTTCAGCTCTAAAAAGAGCTGAACAAAATAAGGCAGTTCCCAAGCTCTTTTTCTCCTAAGCTGTAAGTTCCACTTTTGAAACATTTTGTAATTCAAGAAAGGTCTTAACAGAAAATTTAATGTCAAGGAACCAAGTTGTGTCAGCAAACCTTCAGAAGTTTTACCTCAAGCCCACGTCAGAAAAAAAAATCTCCTTCCTTCTGCAATTTTGAGATGATCATTTACAAGGAAATTCTTAGTCTTGCTTACGCAGGCGGAAGCCTGTTTTATAAAACACTGAAGGCCGTACAATATTGAGGGCCACCTTTCCTTGCTTGGTGATGAACCATAATACTGTACTGAAATGCATTCAAGGCAACTTTCTAGCACATGCCTATAGTGTTGGACTCGGATGGGGGAGTGCCAGGTTCAAGCCCACTTTTAGCTATGGAAGTTCCCTAATTGACAATGGAGTAGTTTCAGATGCCAGAGACTGCTAGCCCAGCCTACCTCATAAGGTTGTTGTCTAGGGGGCAGAAGAAAAGGGATATAAATCTCATAAATATCTAAACATTCAGTAAGACTCAAGCTATTAGTACATATTAGCTCTTTAGGGATCAGCCCAAACGTGTAAAGTTAATTTTAGATCCCAAATGTATTTTCTTTGCTATCCGCCTCTAATAAATCGGTGCTACAACACTGCTTGAAAGACACAAAGCAGTTTCGTACTAGCATAAAACTGGGCTGGGTGACCTTGGGCCAGTCACTCTCTCTAAGTCCAACCCACCTCACAGGGTTGTTGTTGTGGGGAAAATAGGAGGAGGAAGGAGTATTAGGTATGTTTGCCACTTTGAGTTATTTATCAAAAAAAAATTAAGGCAGGATATAAACAAACAAATAAATCTTTTAGTCTCTTTAGAAGAAAGGAGATGGTACAAAATTTATACTAACTGTGTTTTCTATAGGAACTGCCAGATCTCTTTATAGTTTTCAAATAACAAAAGCAAAAAATTCCCTTAATAAATCAGGTCAAAGGACTAGGTTTAAAGTTACAGGTATTGGGCAGTTGAGATATCACTAAATAAAAAGTGCCCAATCACATCTGGTTTCAAAATTCTTCACTTACAAAATTGATGTTTAATTAAGAGAATTAGACTAATTATATGTACAGTATGTTGCAAAACATTTAATATGTAGTTACAATTTTGGTTACATTCCAAAAAGGTAAGTTCTTCAGTTTTAAAAGGTTGATCATTTGATAATGGGCAGAATAACAATCAAAACTGATCCTATGTCCGATTTTCTCAAAAATGCTTCATTGGAATACCAGATGCATTATTCAGTAAAAAAAAAAATGCAGGTAATAACATTAATCAAGCTAATAAAAATAAACTTGTCCCCAGAGACCCTCAACAGTTGTAGTCCTTAAATTAATTTCAGTGAATCAAACCACAACTGTGAAATTGTCATTAGTATTTTTTTTAAAAAATACTTATTTTAAACTGGAAAGTAAGGGTTTCAGAAAGTTCTCTCCCAACAATAGAAAACTTAAATTACTGTATCATATTTAAGAGAATGAATACAAAGGCCTTAAACTCTTAGTTATAAACTTGCATAAAAAGAATTAAGATAATTGTAAATATGAATAACAGGCTTCTGATTTTCCTCTGAATTACAATGTTAAAGAAGTAACAAGTATGCCTAAATAACTTGCTTTACAAGAAACTGCCAATATCATTTTATATGTATGAAAATAAACACCAGGAAAAAAAAAGGACAGATAATCCTGGTAAAAACTTTATTATGTACAAGTAAAAATTATAATGTTAGAATTCAGTGAACAGCAACAACTAATATGAGAACCAGAGAAAGCCCTGCAGGAGCATGGAATAACAAGCAGATGATGGGAGTTGGGACTGCAGATATGTTTAAAGAATAGACTGATCTTTCTACTGTACTAATACTGTGGCTTTATTTCTCACAGAGGATCAGTCAGCAGCCCAGTTTTCTTTAACCTCATGCCATGGAAGTATGTTTGGTCTACAATTTCAAAAATTCTCAGCTATATCCAATTCTTGAACACATAGTTCTAATAGAGGGCTGCAATAACATTTCAGGGCTGCATGATAACCAATGGGACGTCACACAGTTGTGAGTTCCCCTGTTCATTTCAAAAGACAAAGGCCATTTTTCAAATACAAATGAGTTTCAATCTCTACCTTTTGAACTGCATCCAATGTACATAGTTTAAAATAGTTTTTATGACCACTCATTTCACATTGCTGAAAAAAGCTTCAGATTTGACAGATGAGCTCTAATACACATATAAATAGTGGACACAATCCATTTATGGTATTTAAGCATAGCTATGATCTTGCATAAATCTCATTAATTTGGACCATGTTCAAGAATCATTACAGGTTACGGTTATTCAACTATTGAGCACATTCTTCAGCTGTTATTTTCAGGTTAAAATTAACTGTATTATAAATATTCTCATGTATCCTGCAGGTTCAAATCAACAATAGTACATGTGAAGATTACTACTGCATTTTTTACTTTTAAATCTGAATTAGAACAATGAGAATGGAAAATATGAAGGCTTAAAGAACACGTTCTCAGCTGTAGCTAGAAGTATCATATGGCATATGACTGTAAACAAAGGATTTAGCACTTACATTGAGACAGCTGATAAGGAAACATCACAAGTGAGATCAGACTGTAATTCAGAGCCCAATTATTTATGTTTGTAAAACTCTACTAATTTTATTGCCCCTGTTTTGGCATGCCAAACAAAATAAAATGGAGGTCATTCTCTAGTGACAAAATATTGTACACCCTCTTACCTAAAGATACTCTAAACTGAACAATACTAAAGGAAATAATCCTCGAACACTATAGTATTTGAAAGGAGCTCTTCTGAAGCTCCTATTAGCTTTTTTACGAATTTGGGTAACTTGCCTTATGAATATAATGCATTTAAGTTGACACAGTAACTGTCATTTTCAGGCTTATAGAAGAACTGCAAGCTTGATCAATTTACTACATTTTCCTGCTTAAGCCCTGAGAGTGCCTTCAAGAGTTTCAAGTTGGGTTTGACACAGTAAGTTTACTCAGTAGTTCATTTTGCTGAACCCATTTAATTCTAATATTGACCAATTTGGAATCTCAAGTTAAGCTATCAGATTATGCTAGATATGCCTAAAACGTTACCAATATGATCTTGTCTGCTCAATTATTTCTGAAGTGCGTTTCAGGAGATATACAGCAGCACAGAGGCCTCCAACATTAACCCAGATTGTGTGAGACTTTTGCCACAGGTGTCCCATTTTTGACAATGCCTGAAATACAAAAGAATTCAAAATTTTTCATGAAGATTAGCAAATCAACTTCATTTGGTAAATAAATGCCTAAAGCTAAAGCCTTATTGCAACCCTGAGCTGAAATTTCCATTATTTTCAGTCACCAAATAGATATATATAACAGGAATGCAGTTATAAAGCCTGCTTCTGTTTCTGTTACAAACAGCCTTCCATCTTTAATTCTGAGGTATGTTTTCACAATCCAGAACTATACAGATTATAATTAAGGAAAAAAGGATGGGGGAATGGAGAAAGAATGGAATATTAGCATTCATTGTGAAGATGCCTTTTCGTTGGTATGCAAAGACATTCATTAGTGGGTAACCTACATTTTTAAAATTGTGTTGTTCTTCCCATCTATAGAGCCCACCACTACTCTCTTTTTTTGGCCAAGCTAGTAATACAAGATTTACAGTTATTACAGGCAGGTATCTTAACTTTGCTAATGCATACTGAGGATAGTATTAAATGGGAAGAAGAAGGGGAAATATACTGTACTTGGAGCTGTCTTTAAAGTTCCCCTTGAAAGATTTTATCTAACTTACAGTGCCTCATGTGCAAGCTGCAATTTATCCTGGGCAAGGTAAATGTGACCTCTTATCTAGCTTACCAGTGTAGAATTGGGCTTGTTCTCATGAATGTGGGATGGATAAAAACCAAAGATTACTGCTTTTGAAGATGACTTGGAAGTTACAGTTGGTACAGAATGCTGTAGCAGATCTAGTGGGGAGAGAGTCACTACTGCAGCGTAACAGTGAATCTGCAGACGCTGCACTGGGTACAGATAGGCTTCTGGGTCCAATTCAGACTGCTGGTTTTAGCCTGGAATACTTAGGAAACATTTCATCCTGAGGAATTCTGCCCATGCTGTGTGGTCAGGGAGGCAATGCTGAGAGTTCCAAATCCTCATGTAGACTTTTTTCTATGCGTCCCTGACATTCTGGAATACTTTTATGATTTATTTATTGGATTTATTAAGACTGCCTGACTCCACAAAGACTCTGGGTGGTTCCCAAAGGCGCACTTCATCCTTCCACTTCCAGTTTTTCACAAACCAGCAGAAACTGTTCTGTTCAGGCAGGGTTCTGAAGCTTAAAAGAGATGGTGGACTGCCAGTTCATTAGGATTTCCTAGCATATATTCTGTCCATGAGTGTTTTTATGTATGATGTTTTACTGGCTTTTATGGTATTTTAACATTTGTAAACAGTGTGGGATCTCAGAATGTGCCCTAGGTTCTTAGGGCTATAGTGTCTTTGTAGAAGATGCAGAGGATCTTGCTGATACAGTATTATATTATGATACCCTCCTCACTAGAATGGCTATGAGGAAAGCTTGTTTGATGGGCACACTGGTATCAATCTAACAGTTTAGGAAGGCTGGTGGTGGTGGAGAGAAATTGTAAGGCCTATAGGACAGTATGAAGATTTCAGGAGGAAACTTAGATTGTAGACTTTTCAGAGGTATTTGTCAAAAAAATACTGTGAGATGTGGATGAGGCTGTAGTGGCTTTGTATCTATTCAGGGCAATACTGAAAATTAAGAATATTTGGTAACTCTCAGGGCCCTGTTTTTCTGTATTCAACCCTGTTTATTGTGTTTTTGTCATTGTCTTATGACATGGGACTGTTGTATAATAGACATGAATGCTGGAAGTAATCAATGATTTCAAAATTCCACCAAGATAAAGCTGTGGATTGTTTCCTCTCTTAATCAGAAAGCAGCAGTCATCTGCATCTAGGTTAAGAACTGGCTCCTGATGCTGGGAGCTTATTAGCCTTTATTGTGGGCCCTGCATTGGTTACTATCTCAGTTCCAGGTAAAGTGCTGGTGTTAACCTTAAAGCCCTTTATGACACCTGGGTACCCACAGGACTGCCTCCTCCGATCAGATTTGGTACAGCCTGTTAGATTATGTAGGAAGAGTCTCCTTACTCTCTCGCATTTCTGGGATGTCAGGGGATCCAAAGCTAGAAGGGGCGGTTTCTCTGTAGCAGTGCTCATGCTAAGGAATGGGCTCCCTGCTGAGATCAGACTGGCCTCCTGCCTGGTAGCTCTTAGGAAATGATTAAAAACAGAGCTTTTTCAAAGAGCTTTCAGTAACATCATCTCTGCCTGTTCTTATTATTTTTCTCTCTCACTTTGTTTTTTGTTTTGGATTGTATGTTGTATTAATTCTGTTGTTGCTTTTATTGTGACAGTGTAACTGCTGAGTGTTGTAAGATTTTGGTGGGATAAAAATTGAATGAATGAATGAATGAATTCACATACTGCCACCACAGGCTAGCCATCCATGCCTACCTTGGCAAAGCATTTCCTATCTTCAGTCAGCAGCACAGCTCTCCCAGTCCTTGGTCTACAAATTCGGGCCATCTCCATAAGGCTAGAGGGGTAGAGATCCCAATTCTTTTTCTTGGACCCCATCCTACAGTGAAATTGATTATCAGTAGAAAATGAGTATCTTTAGAAGCGTTCACATCCTTGATTTCACCTCCATATTAGTGCTTGTCCAGCAATGGTATTTCACAAATGTTATAACAATTTAAATTAGAATGAGAAACTAGAAGAAGCCAGTAAGTTGTACATTGTGTTGTAATTGTGAGCTAATCACCAAATAACCGAATCATGATCACATGACAGTGGGGATGCTGCGACAGCTGCAACCACGAGGATCTGTCCTAAATACTTCTCGTTCAACGTCATTGTAACTCTGAATAGTGGCTGAACGAGTGTACATTAAGTGAGGACTATCTGTCGTTTGATCATTTATTACAAAACAAATATACGAAGGAAGACTGATTTTTTTTTTTTTTTAAATCATATGGCATAGCAGTTTGGTGTTCATGCTGCTTCTTCTTGCTGGGAAATCCTTGTGAGGTCCAGCAGCCAGATGTGTAGACTATTTAGCCGTGACAAGTCACGTTGCCTGGGGTGCACCACGAGGAGGCTAGTCTACGTTGCACCAAGTTGGGCTGAGAGGGAGTGACTGGCCCAAGGTCACCCAGCCGGCTTTCATGCCTAAGGCAGGACTAGAACTCACAGACTCCTGGTTTCTAGCCTGGAGCCTTAACCACTAGACCAAACTGAATGGGTGGAAGAGGAAGATGAAAAAAGGTGTGATTCGATATTGTTAATAATTTCTTTCACTTACTATTTCTTATACAAGTTTTATTATTATTGTTAAATGCTAATAGAATCTTACATTTGCTTCATATAGATAAGCTTTATGGAAAATCAGAAATCAAAATCTGCAAGAATTTTTAGCACAGATATAGCAATGGAGTTTGGCCTACAGAAATGTGCTACACTAGCAATAAATCAGGGTAAAATCAAGAACAGTAATGGAATTGAAATGCCAAATGGCCAAACCATCAGGAGCTATCAGGATGAAGCCTACAAGCATCTGGGCATTTTACAGTTGGGTAACGTCAAGCGTGGACAAGTTAAAAATGTGATTAGTAAACAATACATCCAAAAAGTGAGAAAATTGCTAAAGACAAAACTGAATGGTGGAAATCATCAAAGCCATCAATACCTGGGCCACACCTGTTATAAGATACACTGCTGGAATTATTAACTGGACACAAGCTGAACTGGACAGTTTGGATTGAAAAACAAGAAAACTCATGACTATTCACTATGCTTTACATCCCCATAGTGATATTGATAGACTGTACCTGCCCCGCAGTAATGGAGGCAGACATTTACTTCAAGTCAAACACACTGTCAAAGAAAAAAAGCACACATTGGCTGATTATGTAAAAGACAGCCATGAACAAACACTGATACAAGTTAAAAACTGGAACTCACTGAATGAACAGGAAATAAAAAGGAAATATTGAAATAATGTAATAAAAACACATACAGAATGCTGGCAAGGAAAAGCATTACATGGTCAATTTCTACATAAGATTGAGGGGAAAGTGGATGAAGATAAAACCTGGCAATGGCTTACAACTGGAACATTTAAAAAAGAAACTGAAGGCTTGATTTTGACTGCTCAAGACAAGCTATTCAAATTAATGCAATCAAAACCAGAATTGAAAAATCATCAAATGCTTCAAAGTGCAGATTGTGCAAAGAAGCAGAGGAAACAGGAGATCATATACTCAGCTCATGCAAGAAAATTACACAAACTGACTATAAACGACATAACACAGTCACCAAAATGATTCACTAGAACATCTGTAAAATTATCATTTGCCAGTAATGAAAAATTGATGGGAACATATAATTGAAAAATAGTAAAAAATGAGGAGGTTAAATATTGTGGGATTTCCAAATACAAACTGATAAAAGTCTTGGTGCATAACACACCAGATTTAACTGTGGTTGAAAAGAAGCAAGTGTGGATAACTGATGTGGCAATACCAGGGGATAGTAGAAGACAAAGAATTGGAGAAGATCACAAAGTATCATGATCTGAAAACTGAAGTTGAAAGATTATGGCATAAACCGGCAGTGGTGGTCCCAGTGGTTATTGGCACACTGAGTGCCACACCAAAAAGCCTTGGACAACACTTAGAAAATCTTGGCATTGACAAAATTTCCAAATGTCAATTACAAAAGGCCACACTGCTTGGATCCGCACATATACTACGCTGATACATTACGACATCCTAGGTTCTTGGAAGAACTCGAAGCGAATAAAGGTCAACACCAGCTAAAGAACCAGCAGCTGTGATTTCACATTGTGTATATAATAATAATGGTCACTGCTTACTTCAAAAGAAAACGTGATAGAAAATACATAAACAGAATAATTTCTCTAAATTATGCTTACTTTGCATAATCAAACACTGTATTACTAATTAGCTGGTGACATTCGGAAGTATTTCAATATACAATTCCATACCGTGGGACAGTAACTTTTTTGTCCCAATGGCAATTTTTGCATCTGACAATAAAGGTCAAGACCCCTCTATTTCTTAATGATCAACAGGGTAGAGGAGGAAACTAAAGAAACATGCAACATTTTGAATTTGGATAGTAATTCCATGATCAGTAATTCCCTCCCACCTGAAGGAACAGAATCATCCAAACAGATTTAATGGATCTTTACCTTTTTCCAAATGGTAGATCTGTTACAATGACATCCACAGAGCTGGTCCTCAGGGGGAGATTGCAGCTATCCCATTGGATGGTATCTATGGGCTTTCCTATAGAAGTGCTGTTATAAATTAAAAATTCCCATCAGCAGTAAGTTATTTCAAGGAGAAAGAATTGCTCAGATCTGCATATCCATGATTATGAATTGCTAAATATTTTCTATTATTTGGATGTTTAAAAAATAAATATGAGATTATACTACTTTGTTCTTAATTCTTACCTTTCTTCACTTTGAGTTTGCTTCAGTAAAGAGGAGATATTATTTGCCGTTTTCTTCACAGCTTGTGAATGGTTATCCCCGGCAATATGATAACAATTTGACCATACAGTAACCCCCTGTTAACAAGAAACAAAGTGAACTTGGCAATGTAGCAATGCATCCGAAACCTATTTCTGAAAAACAATTTATATTATATGTTTTCATAAGGAAAACAGAGAGTGATGCTTAGTTCACCACTGTCCACAGCACTCACTTTAGAGATGGCCTGGAAGAGAAGGGATTTGCTTGCAACAATCCATTTGTACTGTTGGGAGGCTGGGTTTCTAATAAATGGTAGAGCAGCCTGCTGACCTGCCTGACTCTAAATTGCCAGAAGCATTTCTTTGCTGTGTACATAAGAGCCTGCCCATAACTAAGTAGCGTATATTTAGTATAAATCTAACTGGTTAGGTTGCTTAAGTATATGAGATCAAGATTAAGAATTTCTTCCCTATGTCCCTGGCCTTAGGTAGTCCTCGAGTTACAACGGCAATTGGGACTGGAATTTCTGTTGCTAAATGATGCAGCTGTAAAGCATGTCACACGACCACATCGCTTAGTGATGGCAACCCCAGCAGTTCTGATTGCCATCGTTAACCGAATCCCACCAGTCGTTAGCTGAGGACCCACCCCGATCCAAGCCACTCCTGGCTTGGTCCATCCCAGCCCTGAGCCCCGAGGTAAGGCAAGGGACTGCCTCCTCTTCAACTCCCCTCACCCACCTGTCTCCCCCCAATCTCTTCTCTTTTGGCCACCTTACACTCTGCTGCCTCTGCAGCCTTGCCACCCTGCACTCCACTGGCCCTGCCAGCCTGCTGGCCTTGTCACCCTGCTTTCACTTTGCCATCTCCTTCCTGCCGCTGCTGCTGAGGTGCACCCTGCCTGGCTTTTCGTGAGGCAGCTGCTGGTTGTGACAGGCCTTCTTTCCAAGGCTGTGCCCGCCCCTTGTCCAATTGCTTGTGGCCTTCTTGCAAGGTTTTAGAAGCCTCAGAACCCTTGCAGGGGCAGCAAGGCCAGTGAGTGCAGGGCGGCAGGGGCAGCAGGCTGGCTGGGCCAGCGGAGTACAGGGTGGCCAAAAGGGCAGAGATGGGGAGAGATAGGCAGGTGGGGGGAGTTGAAGCGCCCCTGTGGTTATAATTGAGGGTGGGTTGCCAAGCACTCAAATTTTGATCACATGACCATGGGGGTGCTGCAACGGCTGTAACTTTGGGGACGGGGCGTCACTACCATTTGTTCAGCACTGCTGCAACTTCAAACAGTCGCTGAACGAATGGTCATAATCAAGGAGTACCTGTAGTGTAATCAGATCTGAGCTCAGCCTAGAGTAGAAACCAACCTGCTCTTTTGGTCTTCTATCATTTATTTGCTACCCTCTTCAGTCAGGCAGTACAAAGACAATTCCTTTTTCAAATTCAGCTACAACGTGCTATTAGAGTACAACACACAGCACTGCAGTCACTGAAGAGTTTAGGCAAGCCCTAGACTCAACACCTCCAAGAATCAGGATGCTGTAAAGATTCTAAAAAGACACGAAAGAAATACGTACCTAATAGCAGTAGTGATTTACATTATATATAAAAAGCCCAGACAAAATCTAAGATGTGCAGACTACCCCCCCACATCAGCAAGGAATAACTGATCTCTGACTTCCAGGTAAACATGTTTAAAATGGCTATATAACCCCTTCTTATAACAGGCCATATTTCGTAACAATTAACAATGCCATGCCAGAGCATCTCTGCATCCTGATAAGACTAATATGGCATACTAATCTCAGCTTCAAAGCTGGAAGCTGAAGTTGCCAGTAGATATACACATCTACTCAGAAACAAGAAAGACCCCACATGCTTGGGGGCAAGGAAGCAGGAAAGAGCAGTACCTCGATTGGTATAGCGCCTGTCCCACACATGGGATCAATTATTACATCAGCTGGCTGAGGATCACCCAATCTAAACAAAACCAGGATGAAAAGAAGCAGAATATAGTATTAAGACACAAAAGAAACACCCACTGACCATAGCAAGGACTGTGCGAAGAGCAAAATAACAGCAGCAAACAAAAACAGAAAGCAAAAGACTAAAATAAATACAAGCTTAATATCATTAGTGTTTTCATCTCCCTCCCCTCCACCTCAATAGTAGATAGCACCAAGGACATTTTTAGAGGTTTTTTAAGAGTGTCAATAGGCATGAAAATCGCGATGACCCTGTCAACACTTTATCTATCAAATTTATATACTTGAATTTTCAAAAAGCCTTTGGAAAAGTTCTTCTTCAAAGGTGCTTCAACAAACCTAGCAGTCATGGGATAAGAAGACCTTCCTTTTATGGACTATTGGTTAAAAAAGAGAAAGTAAACAGTAGGAATAAATGAACATTTTTCTCCAATAAAGGGAAGAAAGATATGGAGTCCCTTAAGGAACTCTGTTGGGACCAGTGACCATAAATGATCTTCTCAGGGCTAAGCTGTGAACAGGCCAAGTTTGTGGATGATTAGTTATGTGCAGTTATTCAGATCTGAAGTGGATATGGTGCTGGAGGGAAGGTGTGCTTGCACGGTAACTGTGCAGCATCAGGAAAATATATCTTTGAGCTCAGAAGCTGGTAAGGGAATGGTGATAGGGTGCAACCATTTTGTTGCACTGTGTCCATAACTCAAACATGTATTTTCTAGGGCTACTCAGTTACGCTACTCAGTTACCATGTGAACCCAGGAAAAGGTGCAGCTTCTTAAAGGAGGCATCAACAGGTATAGCAGTGTGCTTTCACCTTCTTAAGTGCCTTTTCCACTTCACATCTGAATAGCTGCACATGCATAATGGTTTGAAACTTTGGACAGCTCACTGAATATTCCTATGAAAAACATTAAAATATTCTGGACTGGTAAAAACTAAAAATTATCATGAAGCACTCCAGAAGGATCTCTAGCAGTTCAATTTAAGAATGTTTAAAATAATGCAAACTGGATCAAAACCTCATTTCACATATATATACTGACATGATCTGAGTTATCTATAGCTAGCCAGGAAAAGAATAGTGGATAATTTAGTGATGATGTCAACTCAGTGGACATCAAAGTGCTACTGCCGATCTTGTAATACCCATGTGTGTGTGAGCGTGCATGTGGTATGCCCATCCATATCTAGAATTCCATATACCAATGGTAGTCATATCTGAAAAAGGATACAACAGAGCTTTAAAAAGTGCAAAAGAGGGCAACCAAAATGATTTGAAGGCTTCAGTGAAAAGGCTATAATATTTGGAACTCTCTAGCTCGTAAAAAAAAGTATTGGGGGGGCACATGATTAACGTATATAAAATCACGCATGGCATGGAGAAAGTGGACAAGGAGAAGTTCTCTCACTCTCAAAACACTATGACTGGGATCATTTAATGAAGCTGATTGGAGGGAAATTTAGAAAAGGCAATAAAAAGCAGTTCTCGCACCACATAATTAATCTGTGGAATTCATTCCCAGATTTGGTAATGACATTGAGGTTTGGATGGCTTTAAAAGGAACTGAATAAATTTATGGAGAACACATCCATCAAGGTCTATTAGTCTCGAGAGTCAAGTATTATCTCTGGACATGGGCAGAGATACCACCTGCAGGAGAACAATGGCAGAAGGGCATGTCTTCACCTCCTGCTTGTGAACAATACAGAGGCATCTGGTTGGTCTCTAAGAAACAAATGCTGGACTAAGATGGAATTTGGCTTGATATGGCAAGACTATTCTTATTTTTTGAGATGTATCTAATTTTTTAAAAAATCCCAAATGCATTTTCCACTACTAGAAAAACAGCTGTTTGCATGCAGAGACAACCTTACATAAAAGGGAGGGCTCCTTCTACCCATAGAAGTTCTAACTTAGGAAAGTATTTCTGTTGGGGACCAAGTGACAAAGCAATGTTGCCACTACACCCTCTGCATATGTCCTCCCCTCCATAAAGATCCACTCTAAAGAGTTTCCCAGAACAGTGGGAAAGTGCTCCAAGTGCTCCAGAGGAAGAGAATCAGTAGAGATCACCCATCTCTTCCTGCTCCCACCGGCAAGAGCGTTCCACTCAGGCAACACTACTACCGGCAGAAAAATACCTGGACTCAGCGTATCAGAGGTAGTTGTTTTTGCACTATGATACTAATAGGCTGTAGTTCTTCACATAAAAATGCAATGAAATCACATGAAACTTATTTTTTAAATGAAGCAAAAGAAACTACAGTAAAACATCCTGTGGAATAGTTTTAAATATCATAATGTATAGAATACTAAAACATATACACACCAGGTCAGAATGTACGGTATATTGCACAGTTTAGGGTAGTATGTCATATGATTTTGGTCCAAATTTCAAATAAATCTTCACACATACCTCAGCATTCCATATGCAAGAGTGGAGCGAAGAGTTGTGGGCCCAAAATGTGTAATATTTCTTCTATGAAGACTCTCCTCTGTTAATGCAATCCCCACTATTACTTCATTATTGTGGATATTGAGAAGAACCTTGAGTAAAGTATAAGACGTACTAATATAGGATTTTCTAAAAATTTCTCGTTCACAGGCATATATCATGTTAGAGAGGGACCTAGGGAGTGTAGAAAAACTTGTCTGTCATAAATTTTGGACTACAACTTCCACAATTCCTTGCTATTAGATACATTGACTAAGGCTAATAAAAGTTGAAGCACAAATTACCTGGGGGGTATCAGATTGCCTATTCATGGTCTAAGCCAGTCATGAGTAACCTCTGAAACCTCTGGGGTTCAAGGATTGCCCTTTCTAACTGGTGAGGTCTAAAAAATGAAAGGGCTACATCTTATGTGTGGATAGAACTGGTTGTTAATTTCAAGTCATGCAGGTTTTCTTTGTTTAAAATATGATATGCCAGTGGTGGGAAACTATGCTATCCATTTTCAGCAATCACATTCAGAAGGTCCTCTATGGTTAGCAAAAGGAAACCGGGAGCTGTATATGACCCTGGGGCCAACAGCTTGCCTGCCCCTGGTCTAGACCCTCCATAAACACAGTTGTATTTGGGGAATAAAAACCCTGTCCTTCCTCACTGTAGTGTACACTATTCATGCATCAGGATCTTCTGGGTGAATACCAGCTGTCTGAATAAAGCAAAAAAGCTCAAATGCTACCCAAGTGGTGACCCCACTATTTTGTGTTCTTTTAGGAGCTGTGAAAAGGAGTAGGGTAGGGATAGGCTAAGCATCACAAGTTGCGTGGGTTTATTACACATGTGAACAGAGTTGAGTTGGGGGGTTAATGGTGGGACACTGTGCTGTTTGTTTTTGCTATTTTGGCCAGTGGAGCTCTGAGAACTAGAAAAAAGAAAGTCAAGGACTATGGTTGTCCAATCTTGAATTAATACCTTTATTTCCGTAGTTGTCTGAACTTCAGACAGTATTCAAAACTTACTGAGATGGGACTGAAGCAGTAAACCTCTGATTCATACAGCCCTATCTATTCTCTCCTGCTATAGCTGTGAAGAAACTGAAAACTTTCATTTATCTTCCTGACAAACTAAAATGCATTTGTGTTGCATCTAAATCAAAATAACTGTGATTACTCCTAAATATGTTACTTGAAATATAGCTGCTCCATACCTCATTGTCTGAAGTTAGACTATCTGAAATAACCCAAATTATCCAGTGAATCAGGATCAGATAAAGCATAGTGCAGCATTGTATTAGAAATCAAAGTTTTCAAGCTCTTTTCAGTTGCATCAGAGAAAAGTGGGAGCCCACAAGCCGAAAGCTTACTGTAGTTCACTCCCATAACGATAAATCATAGTTTACAGTACTATCTGAAGTAGCCCATTGCTCAGACACAGAGTTAAATCTTACTGTATTTTAAACTATTGTTCCCACTGAAGATGCAAGAGAAGACTTTCAAAGAATGAATTTTACCTCCACATCGAAATTGGTCATGTCTGCTTTCCACTGAAAGAAGTCTTGCACAGCTCCTCCAAAATCTCTTGCTGCCTCATCTGATTTAAAGTTGTGGTTATCACCAGCTCTATTGCAAGTTACCCGGAACTTCAGGGTTTCAGCTTCCATTTCATGCTTCCTGCCATCACCTGCTTCATTTCTGTTTTCACCATTGGATGTTAACTCTTCTTTGGGTTCAGACTGTTCATCATCATCGGATGGTTCTATTTCGTTAGTATTTTCTGGGTCTTGGACTTCAGCAGATTTGAAATCATTTTGCACAGGTTTTTGCAATTCTTCATTTCCCTCTTGATCCTTGTTTTTCTTTAGCTTCTCCTTCTTTGCATGACTGTGATGGTTGCCCTTATTTCGTCTAGTTTTTCTTTTCTTAAGACTTGTATTTAACTTCCATACTTCCAAAGAGTTGGTCCAAGGGAGTTTCTTAACCAACCCCTCTAAATCCTTTAGAGCTTCTTCCTATAACAATTTAATCAAAGTTCTGAGACAAACTCATTTTATACAGTTAAACATTTTCCATATTTGCTAATTTCAGAAAATGAATTCATTTTTGGAGAGCAGAGGATGGTCTGCTGATACCTGTGCATTCTGTCAGTGCTGATCAGAGGACTAGCTTCATGAATGTTCTCCAAATAATGCTTAGTTAATACCCACTAGGAGCAGAGTCTTTTTAATTTGGTGCAAATAATACAGAATGCCTCTCTGAGGAAGGGTCACATGTTATGTAGTTTCAAGTGACTTTTAAAATTTGAGTTAAATGGGATTGAATCTGCTATCATTTGGGGGCTTTTTAAAGCTTTTTATATGGCTATGTTTTTTTATTTTAGTTTCAGATTTATTTATCAAATTTTGCCACCGCCGCCCCCCAAAAGAGGAACTCTGGGTGGTTCTATTCCCCCCATTTTTAGATGGTTCTATTCTCCCCATTTTTAGCTATTTATGCTTTTTGTTTCTATATTGTTTTGATACTATGTATTAAGCATCTTTGGTTTTTCTCTTAAAAAGTATGGTGAGTATATTTCAAAGAGAAGCCTACAGTTCAGATCAAAGCCCCTCAAGTCTTCATTTTTACAAACTGTTATAAAGTCAATATATCATCAAATCAAACCTTTATTATGGTCAAAGTTCAGTATATAAAATCAACACAGGTTTGAAGATATGCTGCCTAAGTTTGCTTGTTTTTCTCTTCCCTATTTCTTCTTGCACTGTATTTATTAGACTGCACATCTAGAAACAGAAATAAAGCTTGGTAAATTGTAGAAGCTTTGGAGAATTAAAAAGTATCAATACTACCCCCAAATAATAGACTAAATAAATACAATTTCTTATCGCAATTTCTATGTATACCAAATTATATAAGGCTGTAATGCATCAAGAAATTGTGGTATTTATTTTGGGGCTCCAAGGACCTGCATGAGACACCAATGAACACCGCATTGTCAGTCCTTGTCTCAGAGCTCGGGAAGACCGGTTACTCCGCCATTTTTCCTGAAATGGTATTTATTTTGTCTATTATTTGGGGTTAGTATTGATACTTCATCATTCCCTAAAGCTTCTACAATTTACCAAGCTTTAGTGGGCTCTAGTGGTTAGTGGTTATAACCCACTAATTATTGAACTATTTTTGTAATTTAAAAATTGAATTTGCTGAGAAATATGGAGTGAAAAAAATAACTTACCTTAGTTTCTTTGAACTGATAATCTCTGAATTCTTGAACAACGACAAATAAATTGTCAACTGATCTTAACTGGTGAACCTGGATGAAATTACAGACAGTTCTTAATTTTGGACCAACCTCTTATTTTGTTTACAGTACAGGTTCAAGGTAGCACCTACATTTAGCTTCAGAACTTCCAATCTTCAAACATGACAGATGTAGAGTACACTGTACAGTTTTAGTTTGCACAGCTTCAAAACTGTACAAGCTAAAATTGCTGCATTCCATAGTACTATGTTTTTTTTAAAAATTGAGGATTCTATTTAAAAGGTAGAATATAAATCTACCAAATAAATTAAATATACTAGCAGGTATAAATCCATTACCTTATGTAATTTGGTATAATGTGCTGTACTATGCCAATACCAGCTTGGCTGGCTTCAAAAATGGTTGGATCAATTCATGGAAGTCATGGGGATCAATGCTGATTAGCCCTAACGGCAGTGTGACTGCCTCTGAAGGCCATCGGCTGGGAAATTAGTGGGCTTCCTTGTGCGGTTGGTTGGCCACTGTGAGGAGAGACTGCTGGACTATATGGATCAGTGGTCTGATCCAGCAGGGGACTGCTTATGCTTATAGTTTATGATCTTAATCCACTCACTGTGATTTGTAACTATCCAACTCTAACTTCTACAACAAACCATGATTAAACAATATGTAGTGTATGAACTAAGTCCCAGCATGTGAATTTGAGATAATCCAGCATAATCAGTGAAGTAATATTATAGAATTTCTTGCCATGAGCTGGAATGATTGTTAAGCTATAAATCTGAAATTTGTAGCCATTAGGAACATGTACATGTGGGGAACCTCAAGGAATATTGCAGCCTCAAACCAATATAGAAATAGCAAATTGCATAAACAATAAAATGTCCAAACCTTTGGAAGACTTATAACTGGAATTTCAAAGTAGATCTTCCCACGGCCCTTGCTAATTCTAGACTTTGATCCTAGTTTCTCTTGTACTTCATCAGCTGCAGTCAGCTCAAACCCAGTTGGTATAGTAGCTCCAATAGTGATCACAGCATCTTTAGGACTTGCACTGGAAAGACCTTCTTTATTCTCATCTAGTGGTGTACATGTGTCACTGAGATTCGCTTCAGATAACTCATCAGCAACCTTTGCAACTTCAGACATTCTGGCAGCCTGGTAGCTTTTAAAGACCTTCCATAAAGAAAATATAAACGAATAAGCAAACATCTAAAATAATTTGCTTGTTACAGTCTTTGAAACAGGAATAGGAGTAAAATCCAAAGCCAATACAAGTTCTTGTATTTTTATCCATGTAAAAACATGTGTTCATAACACACAGAGTATCTTTTTATGTAAGATAATTTGATGGTATTTATTCAAAATCAATTATACTAAATTCAGTGAGCTTACAAAATCATCTAATGAGGCCCTCCTCCAGGTTCCCTTACCAAAGAAAGTGAGGTGGACCTCTACAAGGGGGAGTGTTTTTTCTGTGGTGGCATCCCATTTATGGAATTCCCTCCCCAGAGAGGCGCTCACATTAGCATTATTTGGTGTCAGGCTTTTAATTGTATCCTAATTCATAGTTTTAGGTTTTGAAGGTTATGAATAGCCTTGTTGCTACCTAGTTTATATGGTGCTTTTATTTTGTACAGGTAGTCCTCGTTTAATGACTGCCCTGTTTAGTGACCATTCTAAGTCATGACAGTGCTGAAAAAGTAACTTTACGACCAGTCCTTCCACTTATGACCATTGCAGTGTCCCTGCAGTCCCATGATTGAGATTGGGGCGCTTTGCAACCAGTGGGCATTTACAACTATCACAGCATCCCACAGTCACATGATCACCATTTGCATGCTTCACAGCCAGCTTCCAACAAGCAGAATCAATGGAGAAGCTGGCAAGTTGCAGTCACGTGATGACTTGTTTAATCATCATGGTGATTTGCTTAACGACCATGGGGAAAAGTGACACCATAAGTCTGTCACAGTCATGTGATGGCTCGCTTAATGAGCACATCACTTAGTGACAGAGTTGCCAGTCTCAATTGTGGTTGTTAAGCGAGAACTACCTGTATTTTATTTGATTTTATTGTATATATTTTTATTCAGATTTTATTTTAGTGTGTTTTATTAAAAATCACCCAGAGTGCTTTGGCTATTGGATGGTTTAAAAATTAAAAATTAAAAATAAATATCTTGACCTGGCATATAGAAAACTGCAACTTGGAATGTAAAAAGAATAAATGATGAACATAAATTAACAAATCAAATGAAAAATAGATATGTGTCTGTGAAATTAAGATAAAAAGGGAAGGTGCTAATAAATCTAAATGAAGATGGACTGATCTTATGGAGCTGATGCTGTTAGGTAACATGAATAGTGGATGGGATGAGAATACAGAAAAAGTGATTGGGCAATTCAGAGATGCGGTAATAAATGAGAGTGGTGATTGGTGAGTAACTGCTTAGAAAAGATACACGGTTTAAGTATATTTATATATACACATAAAAAAGAAATGAATAAAAAAGCATTGATGTTTTAATCAGCAGGATTAAGAGGGTTAAAGAAAAAGTGGTGAGAGGTTCTGAATGTGGGACAGATCATTATTTGGTACCATCAAGAGTAGATTTGGAAAAAAAAATACATGGAAAGAAAGGAAAGATGTGAAAAAAACAAGATTGAAAAAAGAACTACAAGAAGGGAAAATACCAGAAAAAGGGTTAGAAGACAGATGAACTTTCCAACAGAATGACTGGAAAATGAGCATAAGGAAAGAATTATAATAATTGTAAGCATGCAAATGGAGGTTTGGTGGAAGGATAAAATGATATAGGCTGTGGATGAGGAAAAACTACATATAAGGAAGTTATTCTTGTGAAGAAAAATACAAGGATAAGAGAAAGCTACTTTATAATGTGCATAAAAATGGTTGCAAAAATGTACTCAAAGAAAGCAAGGAACAGTTATGATTAAAAGAGGCAGAGAAAATGCAAAGTGATTTTGGTATTGTTTGGAAGTGAATGAAGAGGGCTAAACAAGGAGTTTCTGCAGAGGAATTAAAAATGAAAGTGATGAAATTACTGAAGATAAAACCAAAGTGAGGGGGAATGCTAAAAGAAGTTTTTTAGAGATTTGAACGATAGCAATATGTTGAAGAGTGGAACTAAAGAAATGCTATTAACATTAATAGCATAAACATTAACATTCATTAATGCCCAAGGGAAAAAATGATTAAAAGGAAAACACAATGCTGTGAGAAGGTTGAAAAATGATTGTAGGACCTCAGAGTTTCTGGTGAGCTATCATGGTAAACTGACGTTCCTCTAGAATAGAGGGACACATTGCAACTGAAAACGGCACTTGAATGCAGGATTCAGGCTGCTGAAATCTCTCTGGAGGGAAGATTGCAAGATTACCCGTATTTACTCTGCACAGCTGTTTTTTTGAGGGCAAACTGCAGGAACTGCATTTTTGCAGTCAGCTTGTGATAGGTTTGGAGTTGTGAGATTTCATTGTGCTTATAGCTGCTAATGTTGCCTATATGGACTTTAAGTTCACCCAAGGCTCATCTCTTAATCATTTCAGATTTAATTTTTCTTTTTCTTTTGTGTTTTTTAAAGATTGAGAATCTTCAGTCTGGCAAGTTTTATTGAAATCACTGGTTGAGTCTCCTTCAATCCTTTTAAAAAAAAAAAGGAAGTTTAATTACAAGTGTAAAGATTTGTAACAAAAAATTTTTTTGGAATATACAGCAAAAGGATGATTAATGTTGGGTTTAGAAAGTTTTAAATGGATTAAGGGCTCAAATGGACTTGATTTAAGACAGGTAGGAACCTAATTGAAAGGATCCTTTCTTGTGGGAAAATGTCTTTGTTTATACTTCAAAATAACTGATGACACTAGAGGGCACCAGATGACTACCTTAAAAGAGATTTTTGATGAATGGGTGCAGGTAGTTTTAAAGTTATTTACCTTTATAGAAGAATCAGAAGGTGTTACTGAAGAGGAACAAGCCCCACTGAAAATTGAAATTGACTTGCAGGTGGATTTAAAAATGATAGCTTACAAGAAAATGATGGAAATAATAGATTTACAAATGAAACTAGATGATTTAATAATCAAAAAAGACATACAAATAATAAATCAGAGGAGTGATGTGGATAATTTTTTTTATATTGGATTTGCAAAAGGGATTTCCTGGAGTTGCCACATTGGAATTACAAGGGGGACTTGATAAAGATGTCAAGAACTTTGAGAGAAGAGACAATGAGAGTATGAGACAGCAGATGTCAGAACTTTCTTTGAGAAACTTAAAGATTGTTGGGAGAAAGAAATAAAGAATACAAAATTGGTTTATTTGATCAAGGTTAAAATAATGGGTTGCTATTTCTGGTAATGTTTAATGGTTTTTTGATTGGGACTGAATGATGATGTCTTAAAGATTTTGTTTATTTGAAGGAATAGGAGGGATATATTTAAATAGAAATGGAGATATAAATATAAAAGGAAAGATTCAAATTGGGTGTAGTAGTTACGTTATTTCTGATAACGCTTAATGGACTCTTGCTGATTAATATGGAGAGATGAGGTTTAAGAGGGGTTTATAGAGAATGGGGTGAGGTATGGGATGAAGAAGTGTTCAGTTTTATTTTAAGAGATAGTGATAAGTTGTTAATATTGATTATACTTGCTGGGGATGAAGGGGAGGCTTTTTTCCTCTCTTTTTTTTTCTTTTTCCTTTTCCTGCACTTTTTAATTTTAATTATTTTATTTTTAAAAATATATTCCTATAATATGTAGGTTATATTAGTTTTATTTGTATAATATAATCTTCAATAAAATTATTGGAAAAAAAGAAAAATGATTGTAGGAGCTGACAGTGTAAACAGAGATATATTAAGGTACAGATGTGGCCTACTTATAGAGCATCCTAGTGACGTTTTTAACATGTGTGAAGACGGCATCCATGCCTGGAAATTGGAAGAATGCTATTTTTCTTCTATACAACAGAAAAGGTAGCAAAAGTAAATGCAAAAATTACAATGGGATTAGTTCATTATGTGTTCTTTGGATGTGTTTGGCAGAATTCTGACTGAAAGGATAAAGTAATAATGAGCAGAATTTTGGAAGTATAATGTGCATTTATGCCAGAAAAGTGGTACCAGATTTTTGCTCTTCAGCAAGTCACTGAGAAACTTATGAGTTAATTGTATGTTTGTTGATTTAGAGAAAGCACATAAAATGAATAGGCTTGAATTATGGAATGTTTTGCACAAATATGGGGTTGAAGGTTAGTACTAATGCAGTAAGAATGGTAAATCATGGAAATAAAAGTGTGCATGAAACTAGAATGTTTAGCAAATGGTTCAACACTGAGCTAGGAGTAGACAAGGATACGTAATGTCCACTTGGTTGTTTAATGTACTTATGGATAAACACATAAAGATTGTGGGGATGTTACAGATGTGTTAGCTGTGCACATCTGCATGTCCTTTTGTACACAGATGATGCCATGTTGGCTGAAAATTCAACTGATTTCCAGTGGATATTAAATAAACTGTATAATACAATGAGGAGTATGGATCTGAAAATTAATGAATTTAAAAAAAGGGCAGAAAGTAACGTGTAGCCTGTTGTATGGAATAAATGATTGTGGGAAGAAACAAGAAATACCTACATATAAAAGTTGTGTTTGCCCACTTTGTTATTTAAAAATGAGAGTCTGGCATCTCAGAAGAAAGATGAAAGCTGGATGCAGTGGGTATGGATTACTTAAAAACTATGTGTGGTAAGAAGAAATTAGGATTAAGAGTGGGGTACAAATGTGGACTGAGTATAAAGAGAGCCAGTTTGGTCTAGTGGTTAAAGCACCAGGCTAGAAACCAGGAGACTGAGAGTTCTAGTCCTGCCTTAGGCCTGAAAGCTGGCTGGGTGACCTTGGGCCAGTCCCTCTCTCTCAGCCCAACTCACCTCACAGGGTTGTTGTTGTGGGGAAAACAGGAGGAGGAAGGAGTATGTGGTATGTTCACCGCCTTGAGTTATTTATAAAAATAATAAAGGTGGGATAGAAAATATATAAATAAAAACACTTGACTGTACAAAAGAAGCACAGGTGAGGTGCGTTGGCCATACAGAGAAAACAAATGAGGATCAAACTGCAAAGCTGGCAGATGAAGAAAGAACGGATGGCTGGAGAGGAAGATCAAGAAAGCCGCGACTGGAGGGAGCTGGCAAGGTCCTAAAATACAGACACATTTAAAAAAAGGTGAAATAAGGACAGTTTGCGAGGACAGGAAGATACGGAGTGTCAAAGATGTGGATCTGTAATATTCCTTTTCCTAGCTATCGCCTTATTTCTTTGATTTACCATTTCTTATCCCTGTTCTGGGCTTTACGGAAACTGCTTATCCTGACGGCGAATACTGTGATGAGCACGTACCTCGGTATGCTGGTAAGAAATCGGGCTGCTTTGGGTTTTTCAGCCAAATTTAGAGAACACCCCCGCCCCACCCCACCCCCCAGTCCCAACCGACGCCAAGTGGGTGGCTTCGGAAAAGAAAAGGCTCTCCCTCCCCACCCGGTCAGGTCTGCCTGCCCGCGTACCCTGGAGCCCGAGGCGCTGCGACGGAGCGGGGAGAAAGAATCGCGGCCACGCCGGGAGAAGCCGAGGCCTGCGCGGGGCGCCCCGGCTTTCACGACGACCCGGCACGCTTTCCCCCGTCACGCCTGGGCACGCGGAGCACTCGCAGCCTCTTCCGGGAAACGGAGAGAGGTGGCGCGCGGACGCTTCCTGACGAAAGAGTCCACGCGACGTTGACTTGGCTTGCCCCCTGCGCGGAGACAGCGCCGCTTGGTGGGCGGTTCCATCTCCATGCCATGGGGAGTCTGCGTTGCCATAGAAATCCAGCGCGAGGATTTCGCCAGGGCGGGGTACGGGTCTGGCGTCTGTTGCAGCTGGACTGGGCTTGTTCCTTGCTGCTGGCCGAAAGGAAGGCTGGGCTCTTTCCCTCGGTTGCAGCTGCAGCAGCAGCAGCAGCAGCAGCAGCAGCAGCAGCAGCAGCAGCAGCATCCGGGCCATTTTTACTAGGGCAGTGGCCCCTTAGTAAGGACACTTAGTGGCTTCCCCCCACCTTTTAAAGGAAAATTAAAACGTTTCCTTAAAAGGAAGCATCCTTAGGTGAAATGGACCAGGCTTAGACTGGCTGGGTTGAAAGAATCGGGATGACCGGTAGGTGGCAGCAAACAAAATGAGTGGGTTTCGTAGGTTTCATGGTTTTGCTGTTCTCTAAGGGCTGGGTTCACATTATACACTGAACCACAAATGAGGAAGCGACATTTTAACCTAGTTCAATGTTTCTCAACTTCGGCAACTTTAAGATGTGTGGACTTCAACTCCCAGAACTTCCCAGCTGGCTGGGGAATTCTGGGAATTGAAGTCCACAGATCTTAAAGTTGCTGTGCTTGAGAAACACTGATCTAGTGTATTGCACAAGACCACAGTAGCGTCCCAAGTCTGTTCCTGCTTTTTTCCTCTCTCAGTGGCAAGATCCACAGACGGAAAAATTATGATGCATTTGTCTGTATGTTTTCATAATTACCATGACTAAGAGAACTTGTGGTTTGATTCACTGCCCAAGCTTACAGATGACTAAATGGAGCTAAGAAAAATTTGATGTATTTATTTCTAAGCTAGTTATCTCCCATTTTCAAATACAGAAAATATATAGCAGCAAAATAAAAAGTAATGGAAAACTGTATGTTGTTGTTGTTTATTCGTTTAGTCGCTTCTGACTCTTCGTGACTTCATGGACCAGCCCACGCCAGAGCTTCCTGTCGGTCATCACCACCCCCAGCTCCCCCAGGGACGAGTGTGTCACCTCTAGAATATCATCCATCCATCTTGCCCTTGGTCTGCCCCTCTTCCTTTTGCCCTCCACTCTCCCTAGCATCAGCATCTTCTCCAGGGTGTCCTGTCTTCTCATTATGTGGCCAAAGTATTTCAGTTTTGCCTTTAATATCATTCCCTCAAGTGAGCAGTCTGGCTTTATTTCCTGGAGGATGGACTGGTTTGATCTTCTTGCAGTCCAAGGCACTCTCAGAATTTTCCTCCAACACCACAGTTCAAAAGCATCTCTCTTCCTTCTCTCAGCCTTCCTTGTGGTCCAGCTCTCGCAGCCATATGTTACTACGGGGAACACCATTGCTTTAACTATGCGGACCTTTGTTGTCAGTGTGATGTCTCTGCTCTTAACTATTTTATCGAGATTGGTCATTGCTCTTCTCCCAAGAATTAAGCGTCTTCTGATTTCCTGACTGCAGTCAGCATCTGCAGTAATCTTCGCACCTAGAAATACAAAGTCTTTCACTGCTTCTACATTTTCTCCCTCTATTTGCCAGTTATCAATCAAGCTGGTTGCCATAATCTTGGTTTTTTTTTGAGGTTTAGCTGCAAGCCAGCTTTTGCACTTTCTTCTTTCACCTTCATCATAAGGCTCCTCAGTTCCTCTTTGCTTTCAGCCATCAAAGTGGTATCATCTGCGTATCTGAGATTGTCAATGTTTCTTCCAGAGATTTTAAACCCAGCCTTGGATTCCTCAAGCCCAGCTTGTCGCATGATGTGTTCTGCATACAAGTTGAATAGGTAGGGTGAGAGGATACAGCCCTGCCGTACTCCTTTCCCAATCTTAAACCAGTCCGTTGTTCCATGGTCTGTTCTTACTGTTGCTACTTGGTCGTTATACAGATTCTTCAGGAGGCAGACAAGATGACTTGGTATCCCCATACCACTAAGAACTTGCCATAGTATGTTATGGTCCACACAGTCAAAGGCTTTAGAATAGTCAATAAAAGAGAAATAGATGTTTTTCTGAAACTCCCTGGCTTTTTCCATTATCCAGTGGATATTGGCAATTTGGTCCCTAGTTCCTCTGCCTTTTCTAAACCCAGCTTGTACATCTGGCAATTCTCGCTCCATGAATTGCTGAAGTCTACCTTGCAGGATCTTGAGCATTACCTTACTGGCATGTGAAATGAGTGCCACTGTTCGATAGTTTGAACATTCTTTGTTGTTGTTTATTCGTTTAGTCGCTTCCGACTCTTCGTGACTTCATGGACCAGCCCACGCCAGAGCTTCCTGTCGGTCGTCAACACCCCCAGCTTCCTCAGGGACGAGTCCGTCACCTCTAGAATATCATCCATCCACCTTGCCCTTGGTCGGCCCCTCTTCCTTTTGCCTTCCACTCTCCCTAGCATCAGCATCTTCTCCAGGGTGTCCTGTCTTGTCATTATGTGGCCAAAGTATTTCAGTTTGGCCTTTAATATCATTCCCTCAAGTGAGCAGTCTGGCTTTATTTCCTGGAGGATAGACTGGTTTGATCTTCTGGCAGTCCAAGGCACTCTCAGAATTTTCCTCCAACACCACAGTTCAAAAGCATCGATCTTCCTTCGCTCAGCCTTCCTTATGGTCCAGCTCTCGCAACCATATGTTACTACGGGGAACACCATTGCTTTAACTATGCGGACCTTTGTTGTCAGTGTGATGTCTCTGCTCTTAACTATTTTATCGAGATTGGTCATTGCTCTTCTTCCAAGGATTAAGCGTCTTCTGATTTCCTGACTGCAGTCAGCATCTGCAGTAATCTTTGCACCTAGGAATACAAAGTCTTTCACTGCTTCTACATTTTCTCCCTCTATTTGCCAGTTATCAATCAAGCTGGTTGCCATAATCTTGGTTTTTTTGAGGTTTAGCTGCAAACCAGCTTTTGCACTTTCTTCTTTCACCTTCATCATAAGGCTCCTCAGTTCCTCTTCGCTTTCAGCCATCAAAGTGGTATCATCTGCATATCTGAGATTGTTAATGTTTCTTCCAGAGATTTTAACTCCAGCCTTGGATTCCTCAAGGCCAGCTTGTCGCATGATGTGTTCTGCGTACAAGTTGAATAGGTAGGGTGAGAGGATACAGCCCTGCCGTACTCCTTTCCCAATCTTAAACCAGTCTGTTGTTCCGTGGTCTGTTCTTACTGTTGCTACTTGGTCGTTATACAGATTCTTCAGGAGGCATACAAGATGACTTGGTATCCCCAGACCACTAAGAACTTGCCACAATTTGTTATGGTCCACACAGTCAAAGGCTTTAGAATAGTCAATAAAACAGAAATAGATGTTTTTCTGAAACTCCCTGGCTTTTTCCATTATCCAGCGGATATTGGCAATTTGGTCTCTAGTTCCTCTGCCTTTTCTAAACCCAGCTTGTACATCTGGCAATTCTCGCTCCATGAACTGCTGAAGTCTACCTTGCAGGATCTTGAGCATTACCTTACTGGGATGTGAAATGAGTGCCACTGTTCGATAGTTTGAACATTCTTTAGTGTTTCCCTTTTTTGGTATGGGGATATAAGTTGATTTTTTCCAGTCTGATGGCCATTCTTGTGTTTTCCAAATTTGCTGGCATATAGCATGCATTACCTTGACAGCATCATCTTGCAAGATTTTGAATAGTTCAGCTGGGATGCCGTCGTCTCCTGTTGCCTTGTTATTAGCAATGCTTCTTAAGGCCCACTCAACCTCACTCTTCAGGATGTCTGGCTCTAGCTCACTGACCACCCCGTCAAAGCTATCCCCGATATTGTTATCCTTCCTATACAGGTCTTCTGTATATTCTTGCCACCTTTTCTTGATCTCTTCTTCTTCTGTTAGGTCCTTGCCATCTTTGTTTTTGATCATACCCATTTTTGCCTGGAATTTACTTCCAATGTTTCTAATTTTCTGGAAGAGGTCTCTTGTCCTTCCTATTCTATTGTCTTCTTCCACTTCCGCGCATTGCTTGTTTAAAAATAATTCCTTATCTCTTCTGGCTAACCTCTGGAATTTTGCATTTAATTGGGCATATCTCCCCCTATCACTGTTGCCTTTTGCTTTCCTTCTTTCTTGGGCTACTTCTAGTGTCTCAGCAGACAGCCATTTTGCCTTCTTGGTTTTCTCTTTCTTTGGGATGTATTTTGTTGCCGCCTCCTGAACAATGCTGCCAACTTCTGTCCAGAGTTCTTCCGGGACCCTATCTACTAAGTCCAGTCCCTTAAATCTATTCTTCACCTCCACTGCATATTCCTTAGGAATATTAGTGAGCTCATATCTAGCTGATCTGTGGGTCTTCCCTAATCTCTTGAGTCTGATCCTAAATTGTGCAAGAAGAAGTTCGTGATCTGAACTACAGTCAGCTCCAGGCCTTGTTTTTACCGACTGTACAGATGTCCGCCACCTTTGGCTGCAAAGGATGTAATCAATCTGATTTCGGTGTTGTCCATCTGGTGAAGTCCATGTATAAAGCCGTCTCTTAGGTTGTTGGAAGAGAGTGTTTGTTATGCAGAGTGAATTGTCTTGGCAAAATTCTATCAGCCTGTGTCCTGCTTCGTTTTGTTCTCCCAGGCCATACTTACCTGTAATTCGAGGTGTCATTTGACTGCCCACCTTAGCATTCCAGTCTCCTGTGATGAAAATAACATCTCTTTTAGGCGTGTTGTCCAGTAGGTGCTGCAGATCCTCATAGAACTGCTCTACCTCAGCTTCTTCAGCATTTGTGGTTGGGGCGTATATTTGGATCACTGTGATGTTAGATGGCTTGCCCTGAATTCGAATTGAGATCATTCTATCATTTTTTGGGTTGTATCCAAGCACTGCTTTAGCCACTTTACTATTAATTATGAAGGCTACTCCATTTCTTCTGTGGTCCTCTTGTCCGCAGTAGTAGATCTGGTGGTCATTTGATGTGAAGTGGCCCATTCCAGTCCATTTCAGTTCACTGACGCCCAGAATGTCTATCTTTAATCTTGACATCTCACCAATAACCACATCCAATTTGCCCTGGCTCATAGATCTTACATTCCAGGTTCCAATGGTGTGTTGATCCTTAGAACATCGGATTCGCCGTTCACCACCAGCACCGTCGGCCGCTAGCCGTCCTTTCGGCTTTGAGCTAGCTGCGTCATCACGTCTGGGGCTAGTTGAGCTCATCCTCTGTTCCTCCCCAGTAGCATTTTGACCATCTTCCGACCTGGGGGTCTCATCTTCCGATGGTATACCGACATATCTCTGGTTGTACTGATCCATTTAGTTTTCACGGCAAGAATACTGAGGTGGGTTGCCATTACCTTCCCCAGGGATCACATTTAGTCTGACCTCTCTGTCATGACCTTCCCGTCTTGGGTGGCCCTTCACGGTTTAGCTCATGGCATCGAGGTGCTCAAGCTCCAGCACCACGACAAGGTAACGATCCTTTGCTGAAGTTTTATATGTACATTCTTAGAAAGAAGTCGCACGTGTTTTAGCAGAACTTATGGCTACTTAAGAACTGGGTATTTAGGACTGCGATATCATTGCTATTGATCAGGGACAAATCAAAGATCTTTTCCTAGTCTAACTCATCATTTTCAAACATCCTTAAAATTAATCCTCTTTTCCTAATTACAGTGTGCAACATAGAACGGGTTTTTTTTATATTCCTTTCATATTAGCCATCAGAAGTGGCAGTCTTTGGCACGAAGTGAGATAAACTCCTATAAAAATGACACTAATGGGTGCCAGCTGTGAAACCAGATTTAGATGGACGGTACCGAGTTATTTTCCCTATGAAAAAAAATCTTGGGCAACACTTAAAATAAGTTGTAAATTACTACATCTCCAATAGGCAAGTTGGAAGAGAAGGCTTATTAAATATGAATTCATATGTAGAGCTCTGCAAAATGTTCACAGGTTTGGTAATTGTCAGTTCCCCCTACAGTGTGCATTGTAGAAGCTGGATACATAGGGTCACACCTGGGACAGAATTCTATTTAGATATACTAACTCCATTTTCCCTGTAAACAAGGAAATCACTTATTCACAGGCAGAAGGATAAGGTATTCCTGCAGATGCCAGGATGTGGCTAACATCAGGACCAAGCACAAGCTGCTGCTCTTACAGATAGAAGAATTCCTCAGAAGCTAAGCACTAACTGCAATAACCACAAAGAGAAGACTTCCTGGTTCTCTTAGTAGCACAGGAATGGGTGAAACTGACTAGATGCTTGTCATAGCCAATGCAGTTCCTTTCTCTGTTTTCTTGTATAGGAACCATCTGTGTAAGCTTGCTTGACCTTGTTCCTGAGGCTTGCTCAAGGAAACGTTGCCAAACATGTTCTTTGTGTGCTTGACCAGACTGGAGACTCTTAATATATTGTGTCCTGACTGAGTAGCAGGCAGACCTGAACCTTGTCACTTTGGAGACTGAGAAGGAAGAATAGTTCTGAGGGAACTCAGGAATTTTTCTCCAACGGATACATACTGAAGCACTGATGGGCTGTCTGCAAATTATATTGTCATTTGATTGTACTTTATTAGTAGCAAACACCAATAGATAACACAAATATACACTAATAAAGAAGCAAACTGGAAGGCTGATTTTCATTTCTTTGCATCCCATTATGTCTCTGCTTTCAAACTGCAAGTAACAGTCCAGCCAAGGGCTAGGGCTTTTTCCCTGGATCAGCATCTTTTCTTTCTCTCAGGCTTAATATTTTATTTATGTCCAAGTACTGATATCTAATAAGTAAAACACAAACACAATCAAATTATATGTTTTTTTAAAAAAGCAGACATGGTTTTTAGATGATTTACAATGGAAGATGAAAGGTGAAATAAAATTGAAAATAAAATAAATTACAATGTTGAAAGCAGACACAGAACAGTAGTAAATATAATCATTTTCAATGGTATAGAAAACCTTATCCTGGTACCCACAAAATCTCCAGCCAGCATGGTTGGGGACTCCACTGGTTGGGAATTATGGCTATTGGCGTGAGACATCTGACAGGCTTCAAGGTGAGGAAGGTGTTTTATGCTTAGGAATTAGCAAACTAGAGATAGGTGTGTGGATGCAGGAAGAGTATCTTTGGTGGTAGCATCACAGCTATTGAACTATACTGGGGAAGGGGAAACTTATCCTTCACAATTGCTTCAATTCCACCTTTGGGTATAAGAATCTTCCAAAATCAGTTTACAATCAGCACCTACAATTCTAATTTAAAAATGCAATAACTATTATTTTTAAATAAACAAAGACGCTTCTAGGGTTCTTTCTGCAGAGCAGTTGGTGGTGATGGTCCAAACAAAAGAGGTTAGAATCCAGCTCAGCAGATGGCCAGGAAGGCTGAGGCCTGCCTGCCTTCCTCTCTTCAGGGAACCCTCCTGCGCCTGAAATTACTGTATGGTCCTCTACCCAGAGAAGGGTAAAAATAAAAAGATTCCTCAAGGGAAAGAGAGAAAAGTTAACTCTCATAACTTCTGTGCTTGCATAGACAAAACTTAATCTAGGTTATTTGTTTAATTTATTTGTATACAGTTTTCCCTTCAGCAAAGGATCGTTACCTTGTCATGGTGCTGGAGCTTGAGCACCTCAATGATGCCATGAGCTAAACCGTGAAGGGCCACCCAAGACGGGAAGGTCATGACAGAGAGGTCAGAGTAAATGCGATCCCTGGGGAAGGTAATGGCAACCCACCCCAGTATTCTTGCCATGAAAACTAAATGGATCAGTACAACCAGAGATATGTCAGTATACCATCGGAAGATGAGACCCCCAGGTCGGAAGATGGTCAAAATGCTACTGGGGAGGAACAGAGGATGAGTTCAACTAGCCCCAGATGTGATGACGCAGCTAGCTCAAAGCCGAAAGGACGGCTAGTGGCCGACGGTGCTGGTGGTGAACGGCGAATCTGATGTTCTAAGGATCAACACACCATTGGAACCTGGAATGTAAGATCTATGAGCCAGGGCAAATTGGATGTGGTTATTGGTGAGATGTCAAGATTAAAGATAGACATTCTGGGCGTCAGTGAACTGAAATGGACTGGAATGGGCCACTTCACATCAAATGACCACCAGATCTACTACTGTGGACAAGAGGATCACAGAAGAAATGGAGTAGCCTTCATAATTAATAGTAAAGTGGTTAAAGCAGTGCTTGAATACAATCCAAAAAATGATAGAATGATCTCAATTCGAATTCAGGGCAAGCCATCTAATATCACAATGATCCAAATATACGCCCCAACCACAGATGCTGAAGAAGCTGAAGTAGACCAGTTCTATGAGGATCTGCAGCACCTACTGGACACGACGCCTAAAAGAGATGTTATTTTCATCACAGGAGACTGGAATGCTAAGGTGGGCAGTCAAATGACACCTGGAATTACAGGTAAGCATGGCCTGGGAGAACAAAACAAAGCAGGACATAGGCTGATAGAATTTTGCCAAGACAACTCACTCTGCATAACAAACACTCTCTTCCAACAACCTAAGAGATGGCTTTATACATGGACTTCCCCAGATGGACAACACCGAAATCAGATTGACTACATCCTTTGCAGCCAAAGGTGGCGGACATCTATACAGTCGGTAAAAACAAGACCTGGAGCTGACTGTAGTTCTGATCACGAACTTCTTTTGCATAATTTAGGATCAGACTAAAGAGATTAGGGAAGACCCACAGATCAGCTAGATATGAGCTCACTAATATTCCTAAGGAATATGCAGTGGAGGTGAAGAATAAATTTAAGGGACTGGACTTAGTAGGTAGGGTCCCGGAAGAACTATGGACAGAAGTTCGCAACATTGTCCAGGAGGTGGCAACAAAATACATCCCAAAGAAAGAGAAAACCAAGAAGGCAAAATGGCTGTCTGCTGAGACACTAGAAGTAGCCCAAGAAAGAAGGAAAGCAAAAGGTAACAGTGATAGGGGGAGATATGCCCAATTAAATGCAAAATTCCAGAGGTTAGCCAGAAGAGATAAGGAATTATTTTTAAACAAACAATGCACAGAAGTGGAAGAAGAGAATAGAATAGGAAGGACAAGAGACCTCTTCCAGAAAATTAGAAACATTGGAGGTAAATTCCAGGCAAAAATGGATATGATCAAAAACAAAGATGGCAAGGACCTAACAGAAGAAGAAGAGATCAAGAAAAGGTGACAAGAATACACAGAAGACCTGTATAGGAAGGATAACAATATCGGGGATAGCTTTGATGGTGTGGTCAGTGAGCTAGAGCTAGACATCCTGAAGAGTGAGGTTGAATGGGCCTTAAGAAGCATTGCTAATAACAAGGCAGCAGGAGACAACAGCATCCCAGCTGAACTGTTCAAAATCTTGCAAGATGATGCTGTCAAGGTAATGCATGCTATATGCCAGCAAATTTGGAAAACACAAGAATGGCCATCAGATTGGAAAAAATCAACTTATATTCCCATACCAAAAAAGGGGAACACTAAAGAATGTTCCTTCAGCAAAGGATCGTTACCTTGTCGTGGTGCTGGAGCTTGAGCACCTCAATGATGCCATGAGCTAAACCGTGAAGGGCCACCCAAGACGGGAAGGTCATGACAGAGAGGTCAGACTAAATGCGATCCCTGGGGAAGGTAATGGCAACCCACCCCAGTATTCTTGCCGTGAAAACTAAATGGATCAGTACAACCAGAGATATGTCGGTATACCATCGGAAGGTGAGACCCCCAGGTCGGAAGATGGTCAAAATGCTACTGGGGAGGAACAGAGGATGAGCTCAACTAGCCCCAGACGTGATGACGCAGCTAGCTCAAAGCCGAAAGGACGGCTAGCGGCCGACGGTGCTGGTGGTGAACGGCGAATCCGATGTTCTAAGGATCAACACACCATTGGAACCTGGAATATAAGATCTATGAGCCAGGGCAAATTGGATGTGGTTATTGGTGAGATGTCAAGATTAAAGATAGACATTCTGGGCGTCAGTGAACTGAAATGGACTGGAATGGGCCACTTCACATCAAATGACCACCAGATCTACTACTGTGGACAAGAGGACCACAGAAGAAATGGAGTAGCCTTCATAATTAATAGTAAAGTGGCTAAAGCAGTGCTTGGATACAACCCAAAAAATGATAGAATGATCTCAATTCGAATTCAGGGCAAGCCATCTAACATCACAGTGATCCAAATATACGCCCCAACCACAAATGCTGAAGAAGCTGAGGTAGAGCAGTTCTATGAGGATCTGCAGCACCTACTGGACAACACGCCTAAAAGAGATGTTATTTTCATCACAGGAGACTGGAATGCTAAGGTGGGCAGTCAAATGACACCTCGAATTACAGGTAAGTATGGCCTGGGAGAACAAAACGAAGCAGGACACAGGCTGATAGAATTTTGCCAAGACAATTCACTCTGCATAACAAACACTCTCTTCCAACAACCTAAGAGACGGCTTTATACATGGACTTCACCAGATGGACAACACCGAAATCAGATTGATTACATCCTTTGCAGCCAAAGGTGGCGGACATCTGTACAGTCGGTAAAAACAAGGCCTGGAGCTGACTGTAGTTCAGATCACGAACTTCTTCTTGCACAATTTAGGATCAGACTCAAGAGATTAGGGAAGACCCACAGATCAGCTAGATATGAGCTCACTAATATTCCTAAGGAATATGCAGTGGAGGTGAAGAATAGATTTAAGGGACTGGACTTAGTAGATAGGGTCCCGGAAGAACTCTGGACAGAAGTTGGCAGCATTGTTCAGGAGGCGGCAACAAAATACATCCCAAAGAAAGAGAAAACCAAGAAGGCAAAATGGCTGTCTGCTGAGACACTAGAAGTAGCCCAAGAAAGAAGGAAAGCAAAAGGCAACAGTGATAGGGGGAGATATGCCCAATTAAATGCAAAATTCCAGAGGTTAGCCAGAAGAGATAAGGAATTATTTTTAAACAACCAATGCGCGGAAGTGGAAGAAGACAATAGAATAGGAAGGACAAGAGACCTCTTCCAGAAAATTAGAAACATTGGAGGTAAATTCCAGGCAAAAATGGGTATGATCAAAAACAAAGATGGCAAGGACCTAACAGAAGAAGAAGAGATCAAGAAAAGGTGGCAAGAATATACAGAAAACCTGTATAGGAAGGATAACAATATCGGGGATAGCTTTGACAGTGTGGTCGGTGAGCTAGAGCCAGACATCCTGAAGAGTGAGGTTGAGTGGGCCTTAAGAAGCATTGCTAATAACAAGGCAACAGGAGACGACGGCATCCCAGCTGAACTGTTCAAAATCTTGCAAGATGATGCTGTCAAGGTAATGCATGCTATATGCCAGCAAATTTGGAAAACACAAGAATGGCCATCAGACTGGAAAAAATCAACTTATATCCCCATACCAAAAAAGGGAAACACTAAAGAATGTTCAAACTATCGAACAGTGGCACTCATTTCACATCCCAGTAAGGTAATGCTCAAGATCCTGCAAGGTAGACTTCAGCAGTTCATGGAGCGAGAATTGCCAGACGTACAAGCTGGGTTTAGAAAAGGCAGAGGAACTAGAGATCAAATTGCCAATATCCGCTGGATAATGGAAAAAGCCAGGGAGTTTCAGAAAAACATCTATTTCTGTTTTATTGACTATTCTAAAGCCTTTGACTGTGTGGACCATAACAAATTGTGGCAAGTTCTTAGTGGTATGGGGATACCAAGTCATCTTGTATGCCTCCTGAAGAATCTGTATAACGACCAAGTAGCAACAGTAAGAACAGACCACGGAACAACAGACTGGTTTAAGATTGGGAAAGGAGTACGGCAGGGCTGTATACTCTCACCCTACCTATTCAACTTGTATGCAGAACACATCATGCGACAAGCTGGCCTTGAGGAATCCAAGGCTGGAGTTAAAATCTCTGGAAGAAACATTAACAATCTCAGATATGCAGATGATACCACTTTGATGGCTGAAAGTGAAGAGGAACTGAGGAGCCTTATGATGAAGGTGAAAGAAGAAAGTGCAAAAGCTGGTTTGCAGCTAAACCTCAAAAAAACCAAGATTATGGCAACCAGCTTGATTGATAACTGGCAAATAGAGGGAGAAAATGTAGAAGCAGTGAAAGACTTTGTATTCCTAGGTGCAAAGATTACTGCAGATGCTGACTGCAGTCAGGAAATCAGAAGACGCTTAATTCTTGGGAGAAGAGCAATGACAAATCTGGATAAAATAGTTAAGAGCAGAGACATCACACTGACAACAAAGGTCCGCATAGTTAAAGCAATGGTGTTCCCTGTAGTAACATATGGCTGCGAGAGCTGGACCATAAGGAAGGCTGAGCGAAGGAAGATCGATGCTTTTGAACTGTGGTGTTGGAGGAAAATTCTGAGAGTGCCTTGGACTGCAAGAAGATCCAACCAGTCCATCCTCCAGGAAATAAAGCCAGACTGCTCACTTGAGGGAATGATATTAAAGGCAAAACTGAAATACTTTGGCCACATCATGAGAAGACAGGACACCCTGGAGAAGATGCTGATGCTAGGGAGAGTGGAAGGCAAAAGGAAGAGGGGCCGACCAAGGGCAAGATGGATGGATGATATTCTAGAGGTGACGGACTCGTCCCTGGGGGAGCTGGGGGTGTTGACGACTGACAGGAAGCTCTGGCGTGGGCTGGTCCATGAAGTCACGAAGAGTCGGAAGCGACTAAACGAATAAACAACAACATATAAAAATTGAATATAAAAAATAATAGATAAAAAGAGATTAAAACTGTTCTCTCTCTCTTATCTCTGTATATATTTATAAAATTGCATTATATTTTATTGAACAGTAAATAAATGACATAATCTAGATAGCCCAGAGAAAACCTTTCTTATCTCAGAAATGGTAATTAAGTGGTTAGAGTCCTGCATAGCTGCCAGGGAGCCAAATAGAATTTTATATATACAGTATACCTGTATATGTATACAGTATATACTGTATGTATGTATGTGTGTATGTATCAGACGATCTCTTTCACGAACTTAGGGAATGCCACATTATAGAGAAGACAACATTGAGACATCAGACAAAATTAGACTATATACAAAATTACTTTCTTTTTTGCATGTTTAAATTGTCTAAAATTCTATTTCATACGCAGCTGTACTGGCTTAAGGCTGAAGTTTACATTGCACTTACACCTATCTGGAGAGGGTGGGAAGCATGTTCGGTTCCTTTGGAGACTATTAAGAAAGACAAGTAAAATGACTAATGATACCCCGGACGGCACCTCTACAAGGCTGCTGTTTGGGTCAGATGCCTGTCCAGTGGCTGGGTCAATTTTATATGCACAGAACAGGAAAGAATTCAGCCATGTATTCCTCTCTAGTTCTACATATGAGCAGATTATTACATTGTAAAACTAGTTTTTAAAAAGTATTGTTCACTAAATGTCTCCTGGAGCATTTTACTCAAGTGGCTTTTCTGTCTACAGGGTATTAGAGAAAATAACTCATTTCTGGGAAAGGTTTGGCTGTTTGAGTTTTGATGAACTCCACTACTGTCCAATAGTGTTGCCTCCAGATTTGGGCTGTTAACTCATTTGGAAGTCAGTGTTGGTATCTGGTAAAATAAATGGCTGATTTAGAAGGTCTGGACATGGAGGGCTTTTGAAGGAAATATCACTCCTGTTGGTGTCAGTATATTTTCCTGACACTTCGTAACAAATTAATGAAATTATAATAAACAATTTCTTATAAAATTATAATGTATTGTAATGGTATGACAATACATGTATGCAAAAAGTATCAATCATTCAAGGCAGGCCAGGTCAGGAAATAACACAACATGAAGTACTGGAACTTTATTATTGTAGGGCAGTGTTTCTCAACTTTGGCAACTTTAAGATGCATGGACTTCAACCCCCAGAATTCCCTAGCTGGGGAATTAGCTGGCTGGGGAATTCTGTGAGGTGACGTCCACGCATCTTAAAGTTGCCAAGGTTGAGAAACACTGTTATAGGTATAATATCAGAATCATGAAAGCCTGATTCTTTTCTTTCTCTCTCCCTCCCTCTTATATGAAAGACAGTCAAGGAGAAGCAGTCTTGAGTTTCTTCTTAACGCCTCCCTCTCTGGGCTAAGTTCATATTTCATTTTTTAATATATAATTTTTTTATTAAAGCTTTTAAACAAGAAGATTAAAAACTAACACAAACTAATATAAAGTAAGAAAGAAAAGGGGAAAGGAAGGAAATCAAAGAAAAAAAAACAAAGTGCAAGGAAAGAAAGAAGGTTAAAGAAAAATAGAAAAGAAAGAGAAGAAATACATAAGGGAGTAGCTTCCAATATTCTTCACAGCAGTTATATGTACAATATATTTTAACCTCTTTCTAACAATACATCATATTACTGTTCTTTCTATAATCTGCCCTGTCTAATCATCAAAACCATAAATCACAAGTTTATTTTTTCATTTTTATTCAAAAGTCCATAAGAGGCTTCCAGTCACCAATAAATGTAGATACAGTAGTATCTTTTTTCTAATCAAAGTAGTCAATTTATCCATTTCAGCAAAATTTGTCAACTTCACCAACCATTCCTCCATAGTGGGTAGTGTTGAATATTTCCATGTGTGTGCATATAGTAATCTTGCCGCAGTAATCATATATTGAAACCATCTTCCATGGCTTTTTTTTTAACTGTTTATCCATTAATCCTAAAAGGAAAAGTTCTGGCTTCAACTGACGATTGATCTTTAATATCCTCTGTATCAAAGTATGTATTTGAATCCAAACATTTTTAGCTTTTTCACATGTCCACCAAGCATGATAAAACATCCCTTCATGTTGTTCATATTTCCAACATACATTTGAAGTGCCTTTATACATTCTTGATAGTTTCTCTGGCAACATGTACCAATGATAAATCATTTTGTAAACATTCTTTTTCAGATATTAGCACAAGGTAAATTTCAACCCTTTTAACCCCATATTTTCCCACTGATCCATCTGTATATTATAACCAAAATTCAGGGCTAAGTTCATCTCTTCCTAATGGCTGCTGATACCTTCTTCGAGGCTATCTCTGTACTCCTCTACAAAAAACAACTTACTATGAAATGGATAACGTTTTAATCCTAGATCCAGAAAATATTGTGATGAAGAGAGATTGCCAGGATCCAAAGGAGACAATAGGCTGTTCTGGAGTGGGAAAGAGAGGCAGGAGTGAGAGCTGGGAACCTGTTTCCACCAAGGCAACTCAGTATCTTATAAAAAGGATTTAGAATGATCCCTTCAGTAGTTGTGACTGATGCATGTATGTCATGTTGCTTCAGTAATGTTTTGGCTGTTTAACCCCTTTCATTAGTGTTCTTCTGTTTTTTTTTCCCCCTGCAAAGGTTACCATGCTGGCTGGTTTCTCATACCTTGCCATACTGTAAGGTCTGAGTCTGAGTCTGACTCTGAAATCGAAACTTATGCTGAGCCAGAAGGGAAAAACAAAACTTACCTGGAAGGAATTGGGGAAATAGAAACCAGGAGTGACTCAGCAGGGCGGGAAAATTCGGAGATGTTGATTGGGCAGAATCCGGAGGGAGGTTTGAATCCTCCAATCAGCGCTTGAGAGAGGAGAGATGAGAAGCGTGCCAAGCAAAAGGCAGCCCAATTGGCTACAGAAGAGAAATGGCGTGAAAAGCGTTATATAAAAAGGCACCAGCACAAAGAGCAAACTACCAGAGACAACCGATCCACTGAGCTAACAGCTTCTGCAGAAGAGTCCTTGCCAGAACGCGGAGCCTTGCCTTTAGCCAGCATGGAATCAGAGCCACCCCTTCCACCTCCCTCCCTCCCTTGCACTCTGTTCCAGCCGAGTCCTGTCTTGCCTCCTCAGTCAAGCCTTGTCCTAGCACCCTAGCTGAGCCTCCTCTTGCTGTTCCAGCCAAGTACAGCCTTGCTTCTAGTCCTAAGTCTCCTCTTGCCGTTCCAGCCGAGTTCAGCCTTGTCTCCAGTTCCGAGCCTTGTCTTGTCACCCCAGCAGAGCCTTGCCCTGCCTCCATCGCCAAGCCTAGCCTTGCCTTCGTGCCGTGTCCTGCAGTCAAACCTCAAGCTTCCTCCTTGCCACGCGCTCGAGCCACACCCAGTCTTGCTGCTTCGATGAGAGGGTTAGCCAAGTCCTGCCTTGCTGAGTTGCCACAAACTCCTTCTACTCCTGATCTTGCAGCCTTGCCTTGTTTTCCTCCACGGCCTGGGTGGACTTGATTGAACTGTACTGTCTAATCTAATAAGGACTCTCTTCTGTTGTAAATAGTTGGTTGTTAATAAAGAACTTCCTTTTGTAATTCTGCCTGGCCATTGCTTAGTTGGAACAGGGCACATGCCATTGATTGTTTTAACTATGGTTTGTGGAACAAGATACAGTGGCTGGTTCAGAATAATACCGAGCTATAAATAATGTCTTAGAACCACAGGAGCCAGAGGGACTCATTGGCCACGCCAAAACAAAATGCCTTACAACTTAATGTTTGGCGTGAAACCAGCCATTGGGTTTGGTACACTTTTGCCTATCTGGCTTTTGTTTTAGCATATTTTATTTTATTTATTTATTTATTTCTCTATCAATAAATAAATTTATCAAATTTATCACTGCCCGTCTCCCCCCAAAGGAGGGACTCTGGGCAGTTTACAACAAGACAAAGTTAAAATTCAATATCTTTATTAATACAATAAATATAATACAATAAATAATAATATAAAATATGATAAAATCTCGATGGCTAAAAGTTGTATCTCAGTCTGCGAGTGAGGGCCTTCTAGGGTGCTAGCCATCCCCGTGAACAGCTGTTCCCCTTCCTGCTCCAAGTTTTTTGCAGAAGCCCAGGAGAGAGGGGGCCTGTCTCACCTCTGGGGGAAGGATGTTCCAGAGGGTGGGAGCTATTGCAGAGAAGGCCCACTTCCTGGACCCCACCAGATGGAATTCTCTTACTGATGGGGTCTGTAACATGCCCTCTGTTCATGACTGGGTGGGACAGGCCGATGTGATAGGGATGAGATGGTCCCTCAGGTGACCTGGTCCCACGCCATGTAGGGCTTTAAAGGAGATAACCAACACCTTGAATTGGACCCGGAAGCAAACTGGGAGCCAGTGCAGCTCGCACAGCAACAGTGTTACATGTGCCACCCTTGGGGAACATAAAATTGCTCACACGGCTGCATTCTGGACCAGTTGTAGCTTCCAGATATTCTTCAAGGGTAGCCCCATGTACAGCACATTACAGTAGTCTATATGGGAGATTACCAGGTCATGAGTGACCGTTCGAAGGACCTCTTGATCTGGGAAATGACATTGATAGTAATTTATTCAGTCTTTTTTGTCAAGTTGGAAAATATGTAACTTGAGTTGCCACACATCATATTTTTACAGTCTTGGGGAAATGGGTAGAATTGGGAAATGGGGGAGCTACAATCTGAACATATATTGCAGTTAGCAGAGTATAGGTTCAGCGTGTTCAGATCCATAGAAAATGTAATTCTCCTCCTCCTCCCAGTCCTAACTCCTAGTGACTGCTTGGACAAAACCCTGAAGTTTCCTTGGCAGCATTTTCAGAAGTGGTTTGACCTTGCCTCCTTCCTATGGCTGAGGGAGAGTGACTGGCCCAAGGTCACCCAGCTGCCTTCCATGCCTAAGGTAGGAATAGAACTCATGGTCTTCCATTTTCTAGCCTGGTGCCCTAACCACTACACTAAACTATCTCTCAAACTTGCACTGGCTTCTGTTTAAAAAGGTAATGTGAGATTGCTAGAGAATTAATTATTTACAATTTGGTTCTAAATTTGAAATAGTCTTGAACCCCTTAATGAGGACTGACAATTATTTCAGTTTGATTCCCTCATTGATGGTGTTTATTCTGTGGATAGCTTTGAATGACTCACTAGAGGGCAGTCGTGCTTGGACATATACCAGTGATAAACTCAGTGACAACCCACAGCTGTAATTCTGAAGAAGTTTTGATTTCTCAAACTCAAAGTTGAATTAAGGACTTTCTTTAGACTATATTATTGGGTCGATCTGCAGTATTCAGTCAGTTTGGGAATTTAAGGTAACAAGCATAGCTTACAGTGTGGAGTACTCCTGTTCAGGTTCAACCACCAGCCATGCTTCAGGGCACTCCATTCCATACCAACCTATCGCATAGTGGCTAGTTTAATTCAGTTTGTGTATTTTGTTGGGAGGAGAAGATTGTACTGTAAATGTTTCAATTTTTTTTGTTTTCTGTTCACTATCCCATTTTCCCCCAATTTTTCTGCTTTCTCCCCTTTTTCCACCTTCTCCTCCTCCTCCTATCAGCCACCATAAGCTTTCCCCCTATACCTCAGAGGCATATACAGGTTGAATCCAGCTGATTCTTTAAGTTTGTCTGAATGAACCTACACTTCCAGATTTGGTTTCTATTTTTTCCTTCATTTTTTTTCCTTTGCATGATCCTATAACAACATCCTTTCTTCATTCACTATTTTCCAGATTTTTTTCACCTTCCTCCCAAACTGAGTTTATTTTTTCAGTAAGGAAACCTAAGTTGAAAAATGGAAAAACAATTGAAAAGAAATAAAATTATAGGGGACGAAAGAAATCCTGGCATCATTTTCTCTTTTATGTCCACTGCCTTCTTGAGTACAGAACGGTTGGCAGCCGAACTTCAGTACCGATAGGAAGAACTTAACCACATAACCATTTCCCATAAGGCAATTGCAATTACACAGAGATACCCTGATACTTTGAAATACTGAGTCAGTGTGATTTTAGTATTTGTAATAGCTTCTGCAAGGTAGATTTCCTCCGACTGTGACAATTGCTCTACGACATATACTTATGTGTAGGGAAGTGTGACTGTGATAAGTTATCTCATATGCTAATCATTATATGAACTCACTGTGTGAACCTTTCCTTGCGAACATAAGTAACTGTGATTAAAAATAAACTGTTTTCAACACATTAAGCACTTAATGAATGATGCATGTGTTCATATTAAATGCTTTGATACTCCTGTTCCATTTTAATAAAAAAGAAGTTGCTGTAAGTTCTTGGTTGTCATTAAATTCCACATATTTAATTGGATTTTTATTAGCAGGTTATGTTTGTAATATATAGACTTTTAAATACATAGTTGCAAATTAGAAGTGGTATGAACTACTAAATGAACACCTACAGACACTAGGCTATGCCCATCTTAAAATAATTACTGTAAGGTGACTTCACAGCAGTAGCTAAACCAGCCCTCCAGTTTTAATTTCAGCATTGAGCTTGTTTATTTATTTTAAATATAACTCTATCCTCCATCCTAGAAGCCTCCCAGAAACAGGAAGAGATAGCCCCTGTCTTCAGGCATGGTACAGAAAAGGGATGGGTGACAAGATAGGAAGCAGAATAATTCAGGCACTAGTAATTAATATTACATTATTAAGTGGATGCAACATTGGGATAGAGCAGTGTTTCTCAGCCTTGACCATTTTAAGATGTGTAGACTTCAACTCCCAGAATTCCCCAGCCAGCATGGGAAACACTGGGATAGAGTAACCATGCAGTATTGGGGGTTCTTGGTTTTAAGGGAGACTTGGTTGACACAAACATCCTAAGAGGAAATGCTTTTTTTGTTCTTTCCCACGAGGCAGTTGCTGCATGAGGAGGGGCCTGGAATCCAGCAGGTCATAGCAATTGTAAGAGGAGAAACTGATGGCTTTATCACATGAATTGCTGCTAGCTTTGCATAGCAAAATATCTTTTAATGTCTGATATAATGTAGGACTCCATTTTTTACACTGTTTACTAATAGCAATATTCAAATTGTTCTATGCATGGACTGTCCCGTGTACGGTATTGCCAGGTTCAAGAGGTCAGTACTGGACTAAAATATATGTGTCTATCTGGACCCAGACCTGAAGTCTGTATATTTGGCAATTAAAGTACATGGTGATATCCTTGAAGTCACCAGAATCAAGCTCAACCTGAAGAGGGCTTTATTTCTACTAAGATTTAGGGAGGATCACTGTGTGTCTTGATGGACTTAAGTCTTCTAGAATTTGGAAATCAACATAAGAGGAATCTATGCATGCATTATATCCTGATAATATATCAACTGCCTCAGTTAGAAAACACACATTGCACATGCTTACCTGTTCCAGGTGTTATTTTTTTCTCAAAATTCTGGTTTAAGAACACCCCATGTGTCTCAAAGTTGTGATGTGCTATTTTACTTGTGGGATACTACTGGGGAGACACACACATTACTTATATAATAAGCAGGACAAATCAACCTTGCAGTTAGATCTGGTGGCCTATGTTTATAGTCCCTTCCAGCATTTTGAAAGTATTGTATGATTCTATGTCATTTTGCTGAGAGAGGTGACAATAATTTATGTGCCCTCGTTGAAGATTTCAGTGATAAAGATATTTAGAGCATATGAAAACCAAGAGCGTGACTGAGATTTTCCACCAAAATATCTTGTTTCACATTCTTTTTCTAGAAGTTGTAACTTTGCATGATTATCTTTATCGGTCCCAAGATATTTTGCTGTCTGAAGCAGAATATGAATTTCCTCCACCTCTGCAAGATATCTCCACCACCTGTTGTGTCCTTTCCTTCAGATCAATATCATAAATTGAATAAGAAAAACTGCAAAAAATAACCCCCCCAGCACAAATAGATAATGCGTTTCTAATCACACTTTAGTGCAAAGCAGCCTGATATGATTTTCGAATTTAATAGCACTTTGTCTTTTACATCAGCTTGGGTTCCATTCTGAATGTAGATTTTTGTACTCAACTTTCTCTAACCATCTTACCTTGTATCATTTTAAAATTAAAACCGAAGCATGGGATTAGAGGCATCTCTCACCACTGCCAACAGAGTCAAATTACAGATCTTACCTACAGTATGTAATGTCTCAGCAGAAGGCAGTACTTCTCTGGACCTGGAAGCTAAGCAGGGTTGGTCTTGATTAGCACTTAATTGGGAGACCACCAGACAATTCCAGGGATGGAAGCTACACTGGGAAGACCAAAAAAATCTTGGAAGAAAGAAGGCAGTGACAAATACTGTACTGTTGCTAAGAAAACTCTACAGTTATGTCTATGCAGCCACTCAAGCTTGGAACCAAGTTTAGTTTCAATCTATTTAATATTTCTCCTTTCATGAACTTCTCAAGCACCATTGCCTCACTGGCTTGTTGAAACTATTAAATGTAAAGGATTTTGAGCCTGGAAATGTCTCAATGCTAATGTCCCCATGCTGGTTGGGGAACTCTGGGAGTTGAAGTCCACACATCTTAAAGTTGCCAAGTTTGAGAAACACTTATACAGAGAATGGGCTGCCTCTTCTGGCCCTGAAACAGTGCAAATGTCTATGTTGGGCCAGGAGGAACTATTCCAAGCCAAATATTAGTGAAAATTATTGCCTAATGCAGTGGCTTTCAGATGGTTTGGGGGTATTTGAACCAAATGGTTATGTATGCAGAGCTATTGTTAATCAAACAGCTTGCATGGACAGCTTTCTCTGTGTGCCATGGATGAGGGCCCTGGCATTTACAGTGAAATACCAATTCTGCTTGAAGGATATCAGTAAGTCAAGGATGAAATATCAGCAGTCTGTTTGAAAGGACGATATAGACTGCTGCAATTTGACCTCACACAGTCTAGCTTTTGCCTGGCTTTACTACAGGGGATTTCTATTTCCATAGTTCCCAGCTAGCATAGCCCTCAGGATTATGGAAATTGTTTGAACACACCTGGGGGGCTACTTAAGCTGCTATAGTACAATGCTGTTGGTTAGATCTTCTGCTCCAATCTGCCCATTTTTTTTTTATTATGGGGCAACTTTGATTAATGCATCTCTCCGTAAACCCTTTAAGTGAGAAGCTCAGCTTGCCTTGTCTTATTTTGGAAATTGAGCACTTGAGAATTTTGAATTATTCTCAGTTCAGCATAAACACTTTACTATTGTGAAACAGTATAAAGAATGAAGTGTTTGATGGCTGACAAAGAAAAAAAAAAGAAGGCCATCATTAAGAAATAAAATATGGCAATTGGAAACCAACTTAAAGAATCTCTGTTGGAGTTAAAGAACAAATGGGAATGGAAGCTGTGAGCCACACAAGCTGTGTCATTAAACAGAAAGACAAGCATCAAGCACCTTAAGGTGAAGGATTGTTTCCATGGCAACAGATTGCTGCTAGAGCTGTGTCTAAAAAAAAAAGAGAGAGAGAGAGAGAACTTTCTATATGTTTTGTAACTCCTGTCTTGAATAGTTAGAAATATACAACTTCCATGAATAAGATCTCACAATTTTAAAGGCAATTTTTCCCAAACGTTTCATATTACAACACTTGGGTGCCCTGATATGATTTCTGTCTGACAAACTTGATGGGTCAAGAAATCAGCATTTGTCACCCAGATGAAAAGTTCGCAATGGAGTGTGAAGCTTTATAAAGTATCTACACAGAACAACCTAGTGCCAAATGGCCCGATTTCAAAATGGGTCCATCTCTGAGTTTGCTTGCATTAATCAGCTTGTGTCTTCTGACTTTTGACAGGGACATCCTGAAACATTTAAAGGCTTTCATGAGTTATCGGAAACACTGATCTAGATTATCCTTCCCCACCTGGTTGTCAGGCTTCACCCAACTTCTGCTGGAACTAGAAGCCACCCTGGCAGCAATTAAAGGACAAACCCATTGATAAGTGTTGTTTATTGCAGGAATAAAAAAAAAGCCATTTAAGAAGAGCCTGACAACTGCCAAGACTAATACGCAAGCTAAGCCATATTTATAACAGAAGGAAGAGTCCATTTTTGTGCCTCTTCCTCTGACCCATGTTATGTTACAAGCTGAGGGCTTCTTGCTTTTGGACAGGAGGTGCAGTTGGCACCATAGGTGACTGTAGAAGGGGCAAGGGGTAGCAAATAATGAAATATGTCCTGAGATGTCACGATGCAAATGCCGCTTCTTTTGGTCTTGCAGGGGTGCACACTTCCAGTGTAAGTACAAAAAGATGGAGCTTGTGTCACGATGCACATTTCAGTATCATCATGGCTTGGGATGGAGACTTATTGTTATACTCTAAATGTCTCTTGTTATTGTAGCATCATAGTCTGATCTCAGGTAGTTTACCTCTGATCTTGCCAGACCTAGACTCTCGCTGGTGGACCATCATTATTAATCAGCACAGCCACTTCAAATTGCTTTTAGTTGAAGTAAAGTCACATGTATATGCATAGTCACCTATTGAATGCAGGAATTATGATAGAACATAAAGTAGTTTATTTGATTTTGGCACAGAATGGTAAGTGAACCCAGCTAATATAATTCTGGGATTTTACTTGATTTCAGGGGAGAATTGAACAGTTCCACACAGGGCTTACATGCTATGCCAAGAGCAGTGCGTGTCTGTTGTAAGAAAATGGTTATATAGCTCTTCTGATTAGCTGTACTCAGCTGTACAACTCTAAAACCCAGGATAAGACTTTACATTTATATGTTCACTGCCCTTCTCCAAGTGCAACAAGGCTGAGTAAAATTATATTTTAAGGATTTATTTCACAAAAGAAAATTTAGTACAAGAGAATATTCATATTCTTAATTATTAGTGACAAACAATATAGCTGAATGTTTCCATGTATGTAGAGTTCAGTCAGGATTATCAAATATTCAAGAGGAATCAATAGTTTTGACCCCTATGCAGTCTGAAAATCATTATTTATCCCAAATGCTGTGTCGCCCTAAGCTATTCCCAATGTCATTATTAGGACCTTATTTTGATTATTATGGGACAGACCAGCAGCATCTACTCTTCTTCCTTCTTATTTTAGAGTGATAATGGAAATATATGTTGAGTTTCCATCTTGACATATGAAATAAAGGTGGAATTACTTAAGATGTGGTATTGTATGTTCCTGGGCACAATAGTACCTAAAAGAGAAAAATTCCCCTTAGTTTCCTATGGTGCCAACCTGTTGTCCAAAGATGGCATATGTTTATTTGACCCAGATAAACTACTTAATCTATCTGCATTCAGTCTGTTGTCTTTATGTACTGTTGGCTGGCTAACACTTAGTCTAATCTAATTAAGCAGAATTAGGTTCTGCAGGATATTTTAAGCTCAGCCTATATTCCTCAGGTATGTTCATCAAATTCTCCTTCCCCCTTGATTCCCACGCTGACACTGTCAGTGATTCTTATCCCCGAGGCTTATTGGTGGGTAGCTTTCCCAGTGGTGAAACTTTGGCCAATGTCTTCTTTCCAGCAACTTGATTCTCCCCCCCCCCCCCGGTTCCCTCCCAGCAGCTGCAGATCCTCTGTAGCACTATTCCACTGTTTCTCTGAGAATTCAAAATAGAGCAAAGAGGCCAGTCCTGCCTTTGAAAAATGTTCTCCAAAGTAACTGAGCTGAAGTAAAAATAGGAAGGAGGGCCTGGCATTATATAAGGAAGATTTGGGACCCTTCTAAGATTGTGTCTGAGGATGAAGGATGTGTTTGGGACATGACAATGCTGATAATGTAGAAGGATGAAGTAAGAAAGCCGAATTTAACCCTTAATGCACTGCCAGTTCGCTGTCATCCCCAATATTTATTTGATTAAACCATGATGTTGGTAGGTGACTGTGTGGAAAACTAAATGTTAGAAAGCATTTGCAGGGAAGAGATTTCAAAATAGAGTGCAAGGTACGGTTGTCTTCCCTCATAGTCTATGAGCTTCACCACAAATGTCTCATCCCTCTGCATTTATATTCAGTGAGTTTCTGACCCTAGACTTGGAATCAGCTTACATGAAGAACTGCTTTTATCTATATAATTCTGTCTCTCCATCTAGAGCTGTCTCACAAATCTTTCTTGAGTGTCTACTGTTCAGAAAATTGTTTAGGAAATCTGTAAATAGGTAAGCAAGTAAATATTTTAGGCTGAAAATAATTGATGTGGAACCAAGAGAAATGGTACAGTGATTGAAAAGTCATGCTATATGAAAGGTTATCTACCCCATTACAAATTTTGTACAAAATACATTCAATCATTGATGTTATAATATAAATATTTTGTCTGTTCTTTTCATCTGCACTTGTGGGAGCTTGGCTGGCAGGAGCACATTTATCCATACATCTATTGTGTTAGTAAGAACAGAGCTGCTCCTACTAACCCATTCATCAGTTCAGTTCAGTTCAGTTCCATTTGCCATAAAACACTAGAACCATGAAGGGCTTTAGGGTCTCTTTTTCAGAAGAATTTGAGCATCCAACATCACATCTCATATTTGTTCATTTTAACAGCCCAAGTAAGAGATGTCTCAACTTCTGTTCTAAAAGCATGGATGTTTGACTCATTCAGTAAAAGATATGGGACTTTTTGCTTTCCTATAACAATACATCTATGAGATGTCTTGCATCTGATCATGGAAAGGGCCATGCAGGGGTGTCCACAGGGCATGGTAAAAAAATTCAAGATGGCACCCATGACAGTGCGATCAAAGCTCTGTCTGTTGCACATCAAAACAAGCAAAACTACAATCACCGATGACTGAAGATGACCACCATCTTGATTTTTTTATTTACCCTGCAAACACCCCTAGGCCCATGTGAAGACAGAAGTAAACAAGCATTTGGAATTGGATGGATGGGAGAAGAGACAGCAATCTGGAGCAAAGAAACAGCACAGCTTCCACATCAAGGAATCGCTCAGAGAGTCTCTGGCTGTCCATGGGCAGGAAGGAAGAGTCTTGGGATAGTATAGCCAGAAAAGTGGCAACTTGCTCTGAAACTGTGAACAAGAGACTTTATTGTGTAGCATTTTATTACCAATTCCCTCCCCAAATTTGCAAAGCAGCTTGTGCTGTGGATTAGTAAGATCCCTTCCAATTACAATCCCCTTCAGTCAACCTTAACTCCCGGTGACCATATGGACATGTCCAGGTTATTTTCTTGGCAGTAATTGTGAGTGGTTTGCTTCACTTCTACATCCAGGAAGTGTTTTTCAATTTCCCAACCCAGTCCGTAATCTTAGGGTTTCCTGGTGCTCTTTCATCCAATTATCAGCCAAAGTTGTCTAGGTGCTGCCCCCTGGTGGTCTCTTTGTAATGCAGGGAAGAGCACTGAAGAAATTTTGAAGGGCCAGTTCTGAAAAAGGAGGACTTCCACGTTCAAGTTAGCTTGGAGCTGCCAGGCTAGTATATCAGCTGTTCTGATCTACTTGCATGGTCATGTTGATTTCACAATATCTAAAAGCAGAGAATTGATCTCATTGCCTTCTCTTCTTTCTTGTCAGCTTTCCATTCATAATTTTTTTTCCCTGGCTGTGCATTGATTTCCGAGCTCCGTGGTTGAGCCCTGGCATGAATCACAGATTTACAGTGCTGAGCTCTGCTGTGCAATTGAACACAGGGGAAGGAAGTCCAATCAGGGCCTAATCAGACATCTACTTTCCATAAGAACCTCCAGGCTGCATCACAATTAGGCTAATCACAGCTTGAGAATATTTTCTGACCTCTGAAGCAGAAATAGAGGCAACACACTGAGACTGTTTCTTGCTTTGAAGATGAGAACTACTGCATTTAAGGGATAAAACGCTTTTTTTATTTCACTCTACAGTTTGGGGCATTATGATGCTTGCTTCTTGATACCGAGAGGCGGAAGCAAACTATTAGAGGAGAGAACCAGTAAACTCAGGTTTCAGCTAGCTTGGAGAGTGTTTTTTCCCCCTTGCATTCCTCATTTATTGTCTCCCCCACCTCCCCAATCAAGACACTGGAATCATCACAGGAGCAGTCAGCTTCCTTCTGCCCCCAGGTTTGTTGCTGGTGTACAAACAGTAACTTTGTCTCAGAGCAAAGCCAGGATTCCACATTTAGATGTCTCCGAAATAAAAGTAGTTTTTGTTTGTTCATCCAGTCATGCTGGTAGGTGAGTGAAGGCTGAGCAGATGGACTGAGTGAAGCTGCACACAAGTTTTTCACTAAGCCAGGATTCACCAGCATTTCTGGTTTAATTTTATCTATACATTGTTGGATGCATCATACCCATCCATCAAATTGTTTCCTTCCTGGGGCAGAATGGAGGAGGGATCACCTGGTGTCCTACTTTCCATCTCAGTTCTGCTGCAGTTACGTCCATAAAAAAGTTAAAGCTGGAATAACAAAAGGACATCCCCTTTGGGACTGTCTATGCTAATTACTCCCAGTATTGTTTCGAGCGGCTCAGGAAAGTCATGTCCCTTTTGATATGGGTATAGATATAGATATATGGGTAATGCAGATGGCTGTGGGTTCACGTTTCTCTCCCTCCCCGCTTCTGCCCACTTTTTGTCCTATTTTGCCAGTTAAGCGTCTTTGATGTTGTTGATATTTGATAACTAAACATCAAGCTTTATTTTTTGCTAGCTGAGCTGTGTGGTTTGTGTGTGCTTGATCTGGATACAGGGATTGATGAGGGGATACAAACTAAAGTGGAAGTTACCCACAATTTTCCAGCACAAATGAGATCACATTTTATGTAGCACAAGATGTTTGTAAGATGAAATTCTCTATATAACCTATATGTTCTTTCAGCTTTATATTTCTTCTTCAATTTTCCAAAGAAAAAATGTTTTCAAATGTACAAGTTTTATATTAATGCTGGATAGAAAAAACATCACTCAGCTTAAAGTAAAAGTAAATATTTTTCTCTTTTCAAATGTTCTGGAGAATTTGCTTTTTTCATCTAAGCTAATACGTTATTTATATTTATGTGAGACTCTGATTGACTTTATTTAGTTATGACTACCTTAGTGAAGAAATAATTTATTGTGCTTCTGTTTACTTAAACTTTCTAATAAAGGCAGAACATCCAACAAAGTGTGGGTGAAAATGTGTGTATTTTTTTATTTTGAAAGTTTCAGTTTTTTAAAAAAAACATTACAACTATATGACAAAGGATATCAGTTTGTGAAAGAAAGCTTGTGGGGGCAGATTTCTTGCTGGGATTGTAATCATAAACATATGTCTAGATAATTCTTTTTGGGATATTCAATCCATTGCTTTGAGTTCCTATTCATACTCTGCATATTTTAAGCCTGTGGATTTAGGCTTCTAAAAATATGTAGACCCTGAAATTTGGGGGGAAGAGCAAGATGAGCATACACATGCTTCAGGTGAAGCAATTAGGAAAAAATGGCAATTATCCAATTATGGCAACTGTTCCTTAAGCTTTTTCTATTGATGTTTTAGTGCAACAGTAGGCAGCAGACTCAATCTTTATTTGTGAATGGTACCCCTGTGTGAACAACTTCATGCATTCATGAACACAGCTATACACAAATAAACCCTGTTCATAAATTGTAGGAAATATGTATAATCCAGTGGTAGAATTTGCTCTGCTTTTCCAGTATGCAACTTGAAAAGGCATATGCTTTCTATGATCAAGTGATATTTTTTTTACCTTCTTTGACTTGGCAATTATGTATAACAGTATCAATATTTTGTTATCTTTAATAATTGCCTTAAGATTGGAAACTGGGATAAATTTTCCAACTTTATTATTTCCACTCAATTTCTGTTTTATAAAAAAAAGTCTGGAAAGATATGCAGAGTTTGAACATTACAGTATTCCATGTGAGTTTCCCTAATTTCATTTTAAAGGAACTGACATATCTCCAAGCAAGAAAATAAGTGGAATATACAGCATATGCAGGGAGGTTGAATTGGAAGAAGATGGGTTTAGTTTTAAAATTGCAGGAAAAAACATTCATTTGCGCTATGCTGATGACACTACTCTGATAGCTGAAAATGCAAATGATATGGAAGCTCTAGAAAGTCAAGGAGCACAATGAAAAACAATATAAAGAAGACCAAATTAATGACAATAGGTTCAGTCTTAGAACTGACAAGAAGATATTGAAGTGCTAGATAATTTTTGCCCTTTGGACAGACTGTCAACAGTAAAGGAAACTGCAATCAAGAAATATGCTGCAGACTAGCACTTGGTAGGGTAGCAATAAGGGTCTCGGAAGAGATATTCAGATTTCCTGATGTGTCTATACCTACAAATATCAGAATCATGTAGGCAATGGTTTTCTCTGTGACATCAATGGAAGTGAAAGTTGGACTTTGAAGAAGCAAGATAGAAAGAATATTGACTTTTTCAACTTTGGTATTGGAGAAGACTCCTGATAATACCATGGGCAGCCAAGAAAACAAATAGATCATAGAACCAATCAATTCAGAGTTCTCACTGAAGGCATAAATGTCTAGATTCAAACTGTCATATTTTGGACACATTGTACAAAGACCCAGCTCCCTGGAGAAGTCTGTAAAGCTGGGAAGGGTGGAAAGAAAGAGAAGGGAATGACCAGCGGAAAGGGAGATGAATCTGATTGCAGCAGTGATGGGTGCATTGTTGGGAGACCTGAAAGCTTATCTTAGAAAAGGTCTTATCTATATGGGCGCTACCAACTTGCTGGCACACAATCGGTCAAAATACTGAACAGCTAGTAAATGGCCAACATGAACACCAGCAATTCAAGCAAAGCAGGAGAGAGGATAGCTTATATCCATCTAGTTTTGTGTTCCATTCATGGATTGTTGCCCTGCAGTGTCGAAGAGACTTGTGCAACCTAATACTGCTATCAGCTATACCACTGGGGGGTGCACATTCCCAGAAGTGTCACACTTGACTGTCAGATCATAAAAGAGGTATCAAGCTTAACACAATCCAACGGAAAAGAAAATAGTAACCCACTCCAGGATTCTGGCAAGAAAACCAAATGGATAGTCATATCTCAGACAATGTGGACATGATACTAGAAGATGACCCTTCTTCTCCCAGCAAGCTATTAGGAAACAGCAGAGGGCATATAGGGTAGCACTGGCACTGATAGCTGCTTCAGGCACAGTCCTCAGCCACTCATTTTAGGAGCAACTGACCCTGTGGCAGAGGGGAGGTCAGGGCTCTTCCTCTGTAAGAGAAGCCATCTCTCTCATGTCTCCTATCAACCCATGGTGGCAGGGGAAGGGGGAGGGAAGTGAAGAGGAAGCAGGTTTCTTCTCTGCTCCCACCCTTCTTGCTAATACAATGGGAGGGGAACAGGAGTTGGGGAATCCACCAATCAGAAGCTTTAAGCAGCCTGTCATTACTGGGGTCCAGACAGAACCACCTGCAGGATTCTTACCAAGGTTCAGGTGCAGTTTGAAACCCAGACAGTGTTGGAAGTCCTGGCAAATTGAGCATACCTCATCAGCATGTGAATTAACATGCAAATTGAGTTGTCCCACAATGCAACTCTGAGGAAGCTGTTTGTTGCCACTCCCACTTCTTCTTTCTCTTTTCCTTCTTCTCTACCAGAAGCAGGCACAGGGATGTGTGCTGTTCTCCTCCATTCTGGGCACCCTGTGGTGGGCCTGGAATTCCTGTTTCTTCCATGCAGCTCTTGGCAGCTGTAGGGCTGAGAGTTTAGGGCAAAACTAAGTATTTAGAAAGAAAAGAAGAACAAAGGAACTTCATCTTTTCCACCAAGATGGATGTAGCAGAAGCAACAATAAAGTCAGTAAGAAAGTCTTTTACTTCTTAACCTAATATGTCTAAGCGTGTGATTCTTTATGCTTGGGAGGGCTGAGTGTGTAAGATCAATAACCTGTGTTTCTCTGGCATGCTCATTGAATCTATCTAAGATAATTTTTCTGTGCCAGCTTCTCAGCTGCGTTATAAGCTCTGCTCCATTTCAGTGGTTCTAGCAGGCCACTAAATTGGCTTCAGACAGCAGGATTTTACACTTGCTGACTTTGAGGATAGGAGAAAACACTTCTAGGCTGCAGTATAGAAGAGTCCAAAGAGATGCCTGCCACTTGGAAAGAAAACTATGAAAGTCTAGACAACATATTAAAGTGCAGAGAGATATGTCGACAACAAAGCTATGTATTGTCAAAATGTGGTATTCCACAACTTATGGATGTGAAAACTGGATCATTGGAAAGACTGTAGAAGAAGAATAGATCCCTTTGAACTTTGCTGATGGAGAAAATTGCAAAAAGTACCGTAGATCACAGGAAGAATGAATCAGATGAAATAAAAATAGACTGCTCACTGGAAGCACTAATAACAAAGCTAAAAGTTAACAATTTTGGACACACGTGAAGACCAAAGTCATTGGAGAATGCTTGGAAAAATCAAAGACCATTAAAAAAAAAAGAGGATGGCAGAAAACAAGGTGGCTAGATATTATTACTGGTGACTCAAGCATGAGCTCACTAGAACTCAAGACAATCCTGACAAAATTATGTCCACTGGGTCACAAAGAGTCAACAGTGACTGAACAACTACAACTTCTTGGAACATTCTCCCCCAGAAAATATATACAGCCCTTTCTGAATTTGGCAAGCAAGTAAAATCTATATTATTTTCAATGGGCCTTCAACCAATTGACTTAACGGTGGGCAACTATCATAGATATTTTAGATTAATTTTTATATTGCTTTTCCTTTTCCTTTTGTAATTTCTGCTTTTCACATTGTTTTGTGCTTCCAGAAGCCATTGTGATTCTTCTGGAAGTGTGTGGGTTACAAATACTCTTAATTAAACAAACAAACAGCAGTTTGAATGTTTTGTTCTATATTGTGTGGTACAAACATTGTTATAAAGTTTTATGATATTTAGACATGTTGTTGTCTTATCATTGGGAGACAGCTTTATTAAACTTTATATAATTTCCTATCCCAATGATTCAAATGCAAAAACTTATTTTGAATCAATTTCTAAAAATCAAAATCTACTTTTCCCTGCCACATCCCCCACCAGGAGCCAATCCATTTCATTTGAAGTTATTATCTGGTTTCACACTAGTAGAAGAAAGTGATCCAGACATTAATGAGAATGTGCTTTTTAATTGTTTATTCATAGTGAACAGTGTTTCACAAAAGATTAGAATGTTTTCTAATATTTTAAAATATTTTTTTTAAATTGCAATAAAAAGAAAGTAGTAGTATAATGTAGCAATACAAAGAGAAACAGGCTCTAAAAAACGAGTATAAAGCAAACAGATTTAAAAAGCCTATGAATATATATATAACACAGAAATAATCAGATAATAGAAAAATATCAGACTCCATGGTATATAGGTTGCCCTAAGAATGAATTCTAAAACCAAGTGACATTAAATGAGACTACTTACTGTATTATATATGCAGCATATATGGGGTCATCCCTCCCTCCCTCCCTCCCCCAGAAGCTCCAAATACTATCACAAGTATGAAAAAGGGGGAAAGATTAATGCTCCCAGCTACTTTTTCCCCATATCCACCCCCCTAGGCTTTCTTTTAAAAAAGGAAAAAAATACTGGCACCAATGGAAATCCCCCCCTTCCTTTAATCCCCAAATTTCTATATGGGGAACAGAAATATTTGTAGGTGCATGGCTGAGAGATTTAAGATTTAAATGTCTCCCCTCTCCCCCTTCCCTGGATAGAGGACCTATATGCCTCCTGTACAGTAAGCCAAAAAGAAAGATCAGCATTCTTCTGAAGGTGTGGACCGCCAGGCGATCTGGAGCACTTAATAATTTACTGTATGGCAGCATCAACTGGCAATTCTGGGCTTCAGCATGAATTTCAGGCAGATAAGGGAAGAACAGATGGAGTCCAGTGCCAACAGCAAACCTGAAGTCAGTCCAAAAATCAAGAGCCAACAAAGATGTCAAGATCAATCAATCAATTAATTAATTTCAATTTATATAGCTGCCCATCTCATTTATGTGACTTACGTAATACCAAGATAATGGCTGGCTCACAATGTCTGCAGTCCTCTGGTTTCTTTTAACTATGATTTATTGACTAAACCGCAATTTGCTGGGTTCAAATAACAAAATACTGTAACCCCAAAGCAAACAAACTTCACTGTGACAGTGTGACACATAAAATCAGCCCCAGTCAGTTTCAACAAACAGAAAACGATTAAAAGATTGGTGGTGATGGAGAATCATATACAATTCAGTTTTGTCTTTCTATGACAACTTTAAAACTGGAAAAGCCTTTTTTGGCTCCAAATTGAAATGAACACCTTTGCAATGTTTGGCAGAAACTTCATTGTAAGAACCCATTTACAGGAGCTTTCTCTTTGTGAAGAAGTTGCCAAAGGATTCAAGGAATGAAATGCAGATGGGCTGCAATGTGGAATTGTTCACGCTCGCTGGATAGGAAAAAGGAATGAGAGCAGAGGAGTCGGGAGGATGGTGACAGGGCCAGACAGTCTGTAGGAAGGAGCTCGTTTGGCCTTTGGTGTGATAAAGGCAGGCTGCCTCCCCCCACCCCCTTCTCTCGCCTGTTTTCTTGGCCCTGTCAAATGGCTCTTTGATTGTAACGTTCACTCAAAATACATTTCAGAGCTGCATGGGGAGCCTAGATGCACATTGAAGCAAGTGGCAAAACTCTCACTAATTTCAAAGCAAAATAGAACAGGGAGGAAAATCTTTTGTTTTTTACAATAAAATGGTTGCTTCACCCCCTCCCACCACTGCTTGAAAATCACTGCTCATATCCATCACTGCTATACTCGAATAACTGCTCTGCTGTGATCTGCATCACAAAAGTGCTTTTAAAAGCAAGTCAAGCGAGCAGGAAGCAGCACTGCGGCTTTCCACCGCTTCCTGTTCCACTTTGATTTCTTCTCTCTCAAGACCTAACTCAACAAGCATCCAGCTTTTATTTGACAAAATAGGGATGTGTTGGAAAACAGGAGCCAGGGGTGTCTCGGTAGTAGAGTCCACAACATTTTCAGAAGGTAGGCACTTCCGAGAGACAGGAAAAAATTGTTAGTAGCAGATGCCATACGTTTCCATGTATGGACAGCGGTGACACTGGGTTTGAAAGAGAGATGGAGGAAGGACACTGTTGGGGCCACAATGCTGAACAGACACCACTGGGTTGAAGGTCCCCTCATAAAAGATCTTCTGGTTTGCTGGGCCCTAAACAATCAAGAGACAAGTGATATCATGCAATGCATTGTTCCATTGCGTGTGAATAGAAAAAGACAAAAAACAGATGGTTGGGCTCACATCACAGCCTATGATTTGTCTTTTTGGTTGTTTCTGATTAAGCACTTCTAGCTCTCTCACGTTGAGCCAAATATCCAATATGGTCTCTGTTTCCAGTGTTTGAACTGCCTTTCCATCTTCATTATGAGCTACCTTTACATTAAAAAACATTATTTCTGAATCAACATAATTGCATCAGCATATCCATTAATCCTTCTATGCAACTTTAGCAGCAACTTTAACATCCATTAATCCTCCTATACAACTTTAGAAATAGGAGTTCTGCATAGACAGCTGTATTAATGAGAGCAATTTACTAACGTTTAAATAAATATACCATTGGTGCCTATCCCATATCCATGCATATACAGAAATACACATTGTCTAAAATGTAATTTCCCTTTGCTATGGTTGTTTTTAATAGTAGAAGTTAGAACTTCACAAACTTTTCACTCTTTTATTGGCAATTCTGCCCCGATCACACTGTACGTATACAATATATAGGTACTGTATAAGCCAGTGCTTCCCAAACATTTTCCTTTATTACCCAAAACCACTTATCAGAAAGTCCTTTTTAGGTAAAACACTTTAAGTCAATTTAAATGTCCTTGTTGTGATTAGGTAATGGGTTCGTGGGTTGTTACCCAAAGAAAAACCACTTTTACCCAATTTTGGGTAATTTAGCCAGGTTTGGGAAGCACTGGTATAAGCTATGGTTCTGCCTTTTGGCTGCCCAGCAAACTGCCAGTGCTTTGCTGGGAGTCCAGCATATACTGTTTTGTTGTTTGCATGCTAATAAAATGATGTTGTATCTTCAAAGTGATTTGGCTGCTTTTGGTGAGCCAGGTTTGGGGTACAACAGTACATAGATATAATTTTGAAATGTATGTTACTTCAGCAGAAAAGAACATTTTTCAGACTTGCCATTCCAGGTGATGGAAGAACAAATATATATAGGAAACATGATCAGTTTTTGGAACAAGATGGCAAGGAATAAACTTTAAATTAAATTCAAGAAAGTTGGTTTCAATACTGTTTGAATGACCATATTTTTTATTCAAGAAGTCAGAATTCAGCAGACAGTTTTTTACTAGACAGCTTGCAGTTAAAGCATGTAGTGCTGCCTAATGGTGCAGCACATCAGGGGCTTGATTTTACCACATCCCTATATTCTGTGGCTGGTGAGACAGCTGCTGTTTGGAAAAACAGAATTAATGCCATCTTTGCTTTGCCAAAAGCAAGGCATTCCTTTGGAGAGGTATCTTAGGGGCCTAGCTTAGATTCAAAGCAGAATTGAGTATGTGATGTTACCTCCCTTTTACGTCTCTATTGCTCTTCAGATTTAATCCCTTGACCTATTCTTCTTCCTTGGATATTACTTGCAAATCTGTGAGTATGCTGTAGATGTCAGCAATAGAAGGTCACCAAGTAAATTCTATCCAGTGCTTATTAATGCTTTTTCTCCTGCTTTAACTAGGAGGAAGAAAAAGTGCTAGGTCACTCCTAGGCTAGCAATTTTTAAAATGGTTAACAATTATGGTTGTTTTTTAATGAGCTGCTGGAGGCAGGCAAAACATTTTTGCCAGTGTTTGAGTTTTATTGATCGCTACTCAAGAGGTACTGTGGAATCAGAGACCTGATAATGAGGCAGCTCTGCCCACGAGTACCTCTTGCAGGGAGATGGCTGGAAGGAGCTGGGCTTGGACCTGCCACACTTCTGATTGTCTACTTCAAGTCTAGTTACTTTTGTGAGGTTACACCTCAAGTTATACCTGTCTTGAAGAATGCACATCTTTTTTTTAAAGCATTGTCAATATTCAGTGGTAAGGACAACAGACCCCTGCAGAAACTTGCCCCCAGCTGCTGCCTAAAACTGTCTGCCAAAGGCAAGAAAGAAGGATGGATGGAAAATCTTAGCTGTCCCTTCTCTCAGTTGCAACAAAACACCTGCAGTTGCTTCTGAAGAGTACTTCTTCTTGGCTGGATGCATCTTCTGGCAGAGAGAGAGAAGGGGAAGGCAGCAGTTGGGGAGCGAAGTGGAAATGAGTTCTTCCACAGTACTGAACAACTGCCCTCATTGCCAGCTGGTTTTAGAGTTATTTTTAAACAGTTTCAGACGAGTGCAAACCTGCTGTTCAAAAATAACTCTAAAAAGAGCTGACGCGCATGGGGGGCAGCATTTGTGAGGTAAAGTAGAAAGGAACTCTCCCACAGCACTAAGCAAACAAGCTTGTATTGTCAGCTGTTTGCGGAGTTATTTTCTAAACATGGGTTTAGTGCTCTTTTGAAAGAACATTAAACCCATATTTAAGAGCAGCCCCCCCCCCAATGACAGGCTTTGTGTGGCAAAGTGGGTTCTCTTTCACTTCCCTGTATTCTCTTGCCAATGCCATTAGCTGCTTTTTGGGCTGCTGAACAGATGATCCACAGGGCAGTGGAGGCTGCCCAGCAATGCAGGAAGCCTTTTGGCTTCACTGGCCAGCCCACCTTGCATCTGATGATTGATTGGGTGGCAGAAGCTGCCTGTGGGTCAACTGCAAGTCCAGCAACTAGGAGAAGGCTTCCCCCCAAAATCAGAGAGCCTCTTCTGCATTACTGGGCAGCCCCCACCCACCCCATTAATGCAATTTTCTCAGTACCAGGTTTTCATAGATGTCTAAAACCATGGGTCTCTTCTCCTCCCTAGCTCCAGGCCACTTTAAGGAGAGTGATTGGTGGATATCTTACTGCTGGCTGGTGACATTTGGTGGAGGGGAATCCATCCTTCATTTTCTTTAACCTTTCTCATGATATCTTAAGGATAGAATGACTTCCCAGTCTTGTGACTGAGGCAAAATAGAGGTCAGTTCTCAGGGCAGCACATTTTAGGCTGGCATACATTTCTACCAATGCAAGAATTAGTGGATTGAATTTTAACACTGCTGTGAGGAAGATCCAACAAAACTTTATTTTCATGTAACAAAAGAATCATGTAGAATCCCTTTTTATTTTCTCTCTCATTTGTTATGGAGGAAGTCTCCCATTGCATTTACTTTCACAACACTCAATATTACTAAGAAAAAAAGTTTCATAACCCTTCCCTCCTAAAATGCTTTCTGGGGAAGTCCATCCAACAGTTCCCCCCACCCCTTTCTTAATGGGAACCCCCAGCGTTTCCTCTTTCTACCTCTTCCCAAGTTATTTGTGTGGTTCCTGGGAGATAAACACCTTGTTGGCTGCCTCTCTTTGCGCTCCTGCTGATGGATCAGACCATTACTTTTAAAGTATCTGTTGAAGTCATTAGAGCTGATTAGTCATGAGTTGTAACCTTACAAATGCCTATTGCTAATTAATACTTTCTAGGGAAAGATGTTTAAATGATGAGGGAAAGATAATTCTTTTCTATAAAGCAATGCTTACAGTAGGTAAGCAGTTATGCCTTTACTGTCTCCTTAACCTTTAAGTTGCTAAGTTTGAGGAGCATTCAGTGTCAGTGGTGATGACTTTGCCCAGGCTCAGGACTGCATGTTGGAAGGTAAGTGGTCGTGCCAGCAGAGCAAACTTGATAACAGTGCTGTATGAACTGGGCTGTTACAAAGATGCCTGCTTGTAAAAAGGAAAGAGAATGTCATATCATTTGTAATTACAGTGGGGCAACCAGTTTCATTTCATGAACAAAGGACATAATTTACAAATACGTTAAATGCATTTTTGGGCCCAGTGCCAGATTTGTGGGTTCCCATGGCAACCAGTCTAGTGAGCCTTCTCCTCTGCTGGTGCTTTGCCTGCCCATGCTGGTTGGCCTTGCTCACTTCCTAAACTGTGGGCTTACTTCCATCTGAGAAGCCACCCAATTTTAACTTCCCCCAATGCATTAGGCTGGGGATGCCTGGAAGACTGGTAATTCAAATGGCAGCCAGCTTTCCAGCTGCTATTACTGTCCCCAGTGAGCTGATGGCCGCCATCAGCTGGATGGGTTGTCCAGCCTATGGGGTATGATTTGCAGACCTCACTTGAATCACGCTATCCTTCTTAGGCTCATCTTCCAGTAGTCGTGCCACACTGAGGAATAGGACATATACTCCAAAGCTGTCCACGTAACAGAGTCTGCATAGTATTTCCACTCCTTTAAATCCAGGCTTGCAGAAAACCAAAGAGCAGAGCAGCCAAAGCAGCCTCAGTGACAGTTTTTAATGAAGGAGGAGAGTCTCCCATGCACATAGGAAGAAATTACACTATGAATAATGCCTTTGTATCATTCATCAATAGCATTCCCTTGTCCCGCTAAGGCTTAACCTGCTTCAGCAGGGAAGGCCACCGTGTCACCCCACTGACTCCACCTGTGAGTTTGTGCACGAAATTAGCCAGCTAACTAACAAATTCTGTGCCAGATCAAAATAAGGCACTCTGGCTTTATTTGCCTGGAGAAAGCAAGGGGATGAAGCCATTATTTGTTGTAGATATGCTGATGGCTTTATTCTCTGGCTTCTCCCAAAGAGATGAAACTACAGCCCTGCATTTGGATCTCAAGTCTGATTAATCCATAGCTTGATTACCTAGCTGTATCCTATCGTAGCTGGAGCCAGGAGGTACACGTGGTGTAATCATTATTAGACTAGGCTTATGATTCAGCATAGCACGCAGATGGTCCTAGTATATTTCTCTGGAGAATTCTCTTCAATTTACAAAGTGGTACCTTCAGTGTAAAAACAGAATGGCTAAATTAACACTTCTGTGTTGAGGAAGATTTTGAGTTCACTGTCTGCTAATAAGCAGTTCTATTATTATTATTCATGTGACTGTAAGCTTTGCTAGGTAATCAAACATGTACACCTTTGGTGAAAATTGCCTACATATACCACAGATGCTGATTGAAGATAAAATGAGATGGGCAGACCACAAGAGCATCTCTCGAAGTCTATCAAAACATTCCAGGAAAAGTTCTGATTCTTAATTTAAAAGCTCACTGGAATTATATTTGATAATGCTGCATAAACATAATAAAGAGGCATATTATAGCAATATCTTGGCATGGTATCTTCATTGTTACATTTCTTCTGGTTGGTGGGATGCAGGCAACACTAGGATGGCTTGCAAGACTGTCACTAGGTTACAGATTCTACTTTTTACCCTCACTTGGGGTAAAGCTGGGCTTTGTTTATACTTGTAACATACTGTCGAAAATGTCCCTAAACTGACCAGTATAGTCATATAACTGCACGTAGCATGGGTATGACCAAGGCCGGTAACCTAATCTATATCTCCGCCCCACCTCCGAAAAGCATTAGGTGAAAACCTCAGTTGAAGAAAGCCATATTTATGGGCCCATTTGGTTATAACTATAGTTTGTGGAAAATTTTGATTTGGAATACAAGAGCAGTAAACGGTAAAGAGAGGCAGTTTGGTGTAGTTGTTAAAGCATCGGGCTAGAAACTGGGAGACCATGAGTTCTAGTTCTGCCTTAGGCATGAAGCCAGCTAGTTGACCGTGGGCCAGTCATTCATTCTCAGCTCTAGGAAGCAGGCAATGGCAAATTGCTTCTGAAATCTTGCCAAGTAAACTGCAGGCACTAGTCCAGGCAGTTGCAAGAAGTCAGTACTGACTCAAAGGCACAAAAAAAAAAGTAAAGAGCATGAATTAATTAATGAAACATGAGAAAGAAAAACAGGTATGTTGTACCTCTGTGAAGCTAAAAGGGAAAAATGTAACGGAACTAAATGTAATGGATCAGGTGGAGTGAAATTGATAAATACATGCATTAAAGTGAAGATATACATTTAATTATGAATGAAAGAGCTAAAATGTATACCAGAAAGCATGAACTGATATCATCTAGGTTGTTGTGGCCATGAAAGTAAAAATTGATAGATTGCTGATAGTTGATATGCTACAGTGAATGGTGATAATGGAAGAACAGATATGAGTTTGAGAAAAATTATGGAACATTCTGAATGAATTCGATCCAGGAGAAATTACACTGCTAGGTCACATTAATTGATGAGGGGAATGAGACAACAGAGAGAGGAAAAATGATTGGGTCATTTGAAAACTGAAAAGTCAGCAAGAATTGTAACTGGTGGGTGGCTGCTTAGAAAAAAGTCTGTATTGATTCAAGTTTAAGTTTATTTATATACATTCAGTACATGTCAGAGGAATGAATATACATCTGACTTGATTGTTTATGATGAAAGTTTAGATAATTAGTGGTGATGTGAAGTTCAGAAAATTGGACAGACCATTTTTGGTGGCTTCAGAAGAGGTACTTGGGAAAAATGGGTGAAGGAGGAGGAGGAGGAAGAGGAGGAGGAGGAGGAGGAAGCAGCAGCATTGTGACGGGGTTGTTTAAAGAACACATGGAAACTGCTTGGAACAGTGAAAATAATTATTTATAGAATGTAATGGAGGTGCATAGAGTCATAGTAATGGGAAATATGAAAAATGATATTTGGTAGAATTATTAAGTAAGAGAGGCAGAGGCTGAGAAAAAAATATAAGAGAATGATTAATGCAGAAAATGAGAATCAGATATTGCACAGTGTATATTGAGAAAAAGAGTTGCAAAGAATATAGTCAATGAAAGCAAGGAACAGTTAAGATTGAGAGGCAGACAAATGCAGAGTGATTTTGATAGAAATAAAACATTGTTTTAGAAGTGGATAAAGAGGGCTAGATAAAGATCCTTCAGCAGAAGAAAAGAGATTTAAAATAAAAGTGATGAAATGATTTGAGATGAAACTGAAGTGAAGGAATGCTGGAAGGAGTGTTTTAGAAATCTGCATGCAAATCTTAGTGATTGATTGATTATTAGATTTATATCCTGCTTTTATTTTTGTTTGACTCAAGGTGGCATACATCCTATTTTCTCCACAACTGACAACTCTGTGAGGTTGGTTGGGCTGAGAGAGAGAGACTGGTCCAAAATCACCCACCCAGCCTTCATGCCTAAGAGAAGGACTAAAACTCATGGTTTCCCAATTTCTAGTCCAACATCTTAATGATTGTGAGTATTTGAACTGGCAAGACAAAACACAAAGCACCTGGGATTGGAAAGAATTCATTCATTCATTCATTCATTCATTCATTCATTCATTCATTCCATTTGTATATTGCTGAGTCTACCAAGGACTCTTGGTCATTTACAACAATAGATTATACAATTAAATCAAAATTAGATTGTCTATAGCCATTAACCTAATATAAACTTTAATATAATAAAACAGTTATAATCCTAAATAATATTATGGAGAAAGTAATAATAACTCAATAAAAATAATAATCAATGCTGATGTGATAACTATTAAATACTTCTCAGAGGAGCTCCATCTTTAATAACTTCTGGAGCATTGTAAGGATGGGGTAACTAGCTGTTGCATAAGTCTGGAGCTGCAATTGAAAAAACTTAGCCCCTCATACTTCACAAAAATGAGGGACAACCATCAGCTTTTCCTGAGATGAACATACTGGACAGGATGATTCTGGCTGAAGATGGTGGTCTGGATGTACCTAGGTACCAGACCACATGGGGCCTTTTAGGTCAAAATCAACATGTTGAATTGCACCCAGAAACCTATTGGCAAGTAATACAAGGCCCATATCATAGGAATAATATACTTCTGGTGATTAGTGCCTGCTACTAATCACCAGATGTATATTATGCTTGTTGTTGTTGTTTATTCGTTTAGCCACTTCCGACTCTTCGTGACTTCATGGACCAGCCCACGCCAGAGCTTCCTGTCGGTCGTCAACACCCCCAGGGATGAATCCATCACCTCTAGAATATCATCCATCCATCTTGCCCTTCATCAGCCCCTCTTCCTTTTGCCTTCTACTCTCCCTAGCATCAGCATCTTCTCCAGGGTGTCCTGTCTTCTCATTATGTGGCCAAAATATTTCAGTTTTGCCTTTAATATCATTCCCTCAAATATTATGCTACTGTGTTTTTTAAATACAGTCAAGTGCAAACAACTGGCCAGCATGAGAAACACACTACAAAGAGTCCATTACAAAAGAATATCAGGATTTAAACCTTGGGGGATAGGTGTGCATGTGTAGGCAAGATGCAGCCTCTCGCTTCTGGGAATGGAAGACAACTCACAGTTTTTACCATATGGTTGACATCTCCCTTATCAATGTGCAAATTCACTCTCACTATTATCAGTTGACTTCCCGTGAGAGAACTCTGGCAGGGGATGTTGAAGAGTGGAATTGAAATTAATGCTTTAAATGTTGGTCTCCAAGAAAAAAAGAAAGTTTAAAAGGCAGTGATACACATGCCATAGATTTACTGAAAAAATATTAAGGATGCAGGTATAGATGTTGGAGAAATGTTAAAATATAGATGTGGTTTGCTAGTGGAGTGGCTGTGAAACCTCTTTTATGTTGTCTGAAGACTGCATCTGTGCCTGACAAATGGAAGAATGCTGTCATTGTTTACCTATACAAAGGGAAGAGTAGCAAGAGTGAATGCAAAAACTAGGAATATTAGTTTGCAAAGTGTGCCCAGGAAGGTGTTTGGCAGACCTCTGACTGAATTAGTATGAGAAGAGACAAGCAAAACTTTGGAAAATGCAATGCAGCTTTATGTCTAGCAGGAGATGGGGGTCAATTTTTACTCTTCAGCAGGATAGTGAGAAATGTATGATGTAGGACAGAATGTTTATTGTTTGTTGATTTGGGGAAAGGTATGCTAAAGTTGACTAGGCCTGAATTTTGGAAAGTGAATGTATATATACTGTTGTATGCAGATGATCCTGCACTGTTGGGTGAGAACCTGAATGTTTTGCAGTGAATCTTAGATAGATTGTATGATGCAATGAAAAATATAGACATGAAAATTTATGTACTGAATACCAAAGTAATTGTGCTTGAAGAGCAAACATTTACAAATTTGACTTAACCCAAAATGAAAACATGTAAATGACTGTATCTTGATAAAATATTTACTAAAGATGAACAGAGAAAATGTAAAGCATATAAATGCTAATTATGTGGTCTGTTGTGAGGAACAAATATTTGTGGAAAGACCAAAAATGGCTGGAGGTAAGAGTGTGCTTCTGTCCACTTTGTTATATAGAAGTGAGAGTTCTGTGTGTCAGGAGAAATATAACAGCAAGTTTAATATGGTGGGAATGGAGTAATTAAGAAGTATGTGTGGTAAACTAAGAAAAGATAGAGTCAAGAATGAATGGCTGGTGAATGAATGTGCATTGAAGACAAAACTGCGTGACCAGTATGAAAGATATACATTGAGGTGATTTGGTCTTGTAGAGACAATAAAAGGAGGGTTGAATCACAAATTCCTTTTCACATTTAATCTTGATCAACTTAAATGTTATAAACCTGAGGCAGGAGGCTTATGCATTTGATGAAATTAGAAAAGCTGATGGATCATTTCTTAACAAACCATCTTAACATTTAAAAATAATAGAACATACAAGGTAGAAGAGATTAGTATCTCAGGAAGGACAAGGTGATTATACTTTTTCTAACCTGAAAGGTATATGGTTATCAAAAATATTTGAAAAATGAACATCTAAACAATACTTAATATAGCTTGCATAAATAGTATTGCTATAATTTTTTATGCAGTTCTACAAACTTTTGCTTTTTCAATAGCAAACCCTACTGAAACCTAAATCCCTACAAACTCACATCCTGTCATGGGGATGAGAAGGGGAGAAGCACTTGGGTGACATCCGGGAATGGAAAATATTCTGCATGTGATAGCTTAATCCTTTAATTAATCTTTTATCTCCCTGCCAAAATTGCCTTTTGGTTTTTAAATCAAGGTAGTAAAGTTCCATTATATGCACTTCTGTCTAAGACATAACATATCCTCTAGCCTGTTGCCCATTTAAACATGAGGTTTACTAACATATATATGGTTGGTAAACAGTATATTTATTATTATTATTATTATTATTATTATTATTATTATTATTATTATTATTTAGATTTGTTATAGCTGCCCCACTTCAGAAGACTCTGGTTGAAATTCAGAAGATAAATATTCATTTTACAACTGTGGTACACACGCAGAAAAGTTTGTGGTAGAAATGTAAGCAGTAACAGCATACTATAGTCTCAGGATAGCCCCAGTGATGACTCATTCTAGCTTCCCCAAGCTAGTGCCCTCCAGAACTATTCAGCTTCAGTTCCCATAATTTCAGCCAAGTTTCTGACAACCATGGGAGCAGATACATCCAACCATGGGGGCAGATACATCCAACATTTCCAGAGAACATCAGCCTAGAAAAATCTGCCCTAAACTATATTATCTTTCCAATAAATGTTATTTAATAGGGTTGTGCAAAGCATACAGAGCAGCATGTTATAAACTATGTTAGTACAAGAGAAGCACCACTCCTGGAAACATTGAAGTAGGCATTGATGTCCGGAAAGCTCAATTTTCAAGGCTTCCACAGGTCATCTCAACTTGTATGCACCTATACAGTTGCTTAGCTTTGCAGGCAGAGTTTCTGTGCATGCACAAAGACAATCTGGGAAAGCCTTTGAGGGAGTTACACTAAGCCTTCTGGATGATGTGGTTCCCTCAACATTTCAAAAAGAGGTGCTTCATTCCTACAGCCTGGTCTATAGAGGACATCTGGGATGAGAAATAAGATTTAGAGTCAAGCTTTGTGGCTGAGAAAACACACACGCATGACCTCAGTCCAACTCCTAGCTTGCAACACAAGGACTTAGTAAACGTTCAGTACAAATATACCCCCTGGATCTCTCTCTCTCTGGCATGCCCCGCTTCTTTCCTTTTATGACAAAGTTATCCCTTCTCCTTATCTTTTTAGTAGCACATGATAACTAAAAATTGAAGAGTTTAGTTGCCTGAAGAAGCTGCATCCAAGACAATACTAATAGTTCAGTTTCTTTATGAAAAGGGAGGAAAAATAATAAACAGCCAGCCAAATCTATCACCAAAATCTTTGTGGCAGATGGAAGATGGCTGAAATGCCCCTTCGGAAAGCATTCTGAGCTATTGAGAAAAATCTTTGATGTGTATTTGTCTCCATTTTCTTGCTTTGTTTTGGTCAAAAGCTCTGCTATGTACTAGTAAGTACGTAACATAGTACTCTGCTAGCAAGATTGTACGACTACCAAAACTTTCTCTTTGCATACAAAATCTCTCTCTTGGGGATTCCCCCCCCCACCCCCAAGTCTGGCAAGTGAATACAAAAATATTTGTCTTCATTGTCCAGAATTGTACACTTTTAAGTATGCCAGTTTTTTTTGAGCACATATGATTCTGATTACAGCAAAACTAGTATTTATACTGTGATTTCAGTTTTCCAATTACAGTGAGGGTCTTCTAAAGCATTTGCAATATTTCACTGAGATAATGTCCAGGAAGATGTGTGTGTAACACCTGGATAATTTACTGCAGGTTTTATGCTCAAGCAGATGTACAAAGTAACCTCACAGAAACCAGATGGTCCCAAACACAGTAATGTGCCCTTTGTGAAGCTAATTCAGCAGCCTGCTAGAACCACTGAAATGGAGCAGAGCTTATAACACAGCTGAAAAGCTGGTACAGAAAAAGAAAATCATCTTAGATAGCTTCAATGAGCATGCCAGAGAAACAAAGGTTATTGCTCTTACACATTCAGCCCTCCCAAGCATAAAGAACCACACACTTAGACACAGAATTTGAAACAAGGTTATTGCTGGCCTTAGATTAATGGGAAAAAAGTGTGATCTTCCAGATGTTGCTGAATTACAACTCTTGGCAGCTTCAGCCGATATGGGCAGCAGAAATGGATAGTGGGAATTTAGTTCAGCTACATCTGGTAAGCTACAGATTCCCCATATCTGGTTTTAAAATGTTGTCACTAACAGTATCAACTGTATACTTGCAGATACTAACCTACTGCATTTTCACATAATTGAATTTAACTCAATGGCAGAGCATCTGCTTTGTCTGCAAAAGGTCACAGGTTCAGTCCCTGAAAATTCCCAGTAAGATTGTCAGGGTTGCCTATCTGAATCGCAAGAAAACTGATGCCAGCCTGGCCAGATAATCTTGACCTAGATAGAACAGCACTCTAACAACCCGTATCACCCAGTACTTTCCAGCAGAGTGGGAATGCTCCAGGTCTCTTCTATTAATGTTGTCATCTTACAGGGCAGAGGAAGTGTGCCTTCTCTGTCATGCTCCCTGCCCTCTGGAGCAGCAACGCCCCAAGAGATACGATGGTGCCTTTTCTCCTGGGGTTCTGGTGGCCCTTAAGGCCTGGCTTTGGTCTCAGGCCTGGGGTTAATGTGTTTGGTGGTGGGGAGCCTGGTTTGGTTTGTTATTGTTACGATTGTTTTAGCCTGGGTTGCTCACGTTGTTTTATGTCTTTAACTGTTTCTATCGTTTTTGTATTTTGTAAGCCGCCCAGGGTCTAGTGGAGTGGGCAGCTATAACAAATTAAAATTACCAACAATAACTCGATATAAGGCAGTTTCCCAAACCCTTTCTTTTTTTTAATTACTCCCTTGCCCTTGGCATCCAAGGATCCCCACTGGTGTGCAGTCAGTAAGGAAAGAGCTGGGCAACCTAACTCTGGCTGTTGTCCCATTTTATTCCATAATCTAGTTATCTTCCCCAGCCTAGAGAGCTGGTTTGGGGTAGAGGTGGAGGTGCTGAGCCAGAGAGAGGTATATACAGGTAGTCCTTGCTTAACGACCATTCATTTATCGACCATTTGAGGTTACGACGGCACTGGAAAAAGTGACTTACGGCCGGTCCTTGCACTTACAACCGTCACAGCATCCCCACGATCACATGATCGCAATGCAGGTACTGGCAACCAGCTCACATGTATGACAGTTTCCGCGTCCTGCAGTCCCATGATTGCTATTTACAACCTTCCCAGCCAGCTTCCCACAAAGTCAATGGAGAAGCCAGCAGGAGGTCGCAAGTCATGATCATGTGATGTTTTGCTTAATTACTGCAGGTGATTTGCTTAACAACTGCAGCAAAAAAGGTCATAAAATCAGGTGCGATCACGTGATGCCTCACTTAATAACCACACTGCTTAACGACACATTTTCCAGTCCCAATTGTGGTTGTAAGTCAAGGACTACTTGTATGTAATAAATTAATAAAAGGATATATAGTCATCAGTTTATTGTTTATCTGTTAAAACTATTTAATAATTTAAGTTGCATTATTTGGAAAAAAATTTACATTCAGCAACACCTGAAATCAGAATTTATTCACAGTTCTCATAAATCACGATTCAACAAAATTACAGGTATTAGTAACATAATATTTATAATCTTTCCAGATCCAATAAAAATATGATTCATCTTTCTGTAACCTTAATATTTGAATTTTATCAGTAACTTTTTTCCAGTAGGGCAACTGACCATAGCTAAGTATGTTATTTTTCAATTGTTAAATTATCAACTTCCACTATTGAGCCATTATTAATTTAGCTGCTATTACTCAGACTAAAGCAAGTTCCCTATTACGTGATTTAGCATTAATTCTCTCAGAAATGTCCAAATTCTGGAGCCCATTGTATTCTGTGTTATAATTATGACTTCTTCAAAAATTTTCTTCCACAAAGGCACATTTTTTCACATATCCATCACATATGAAAATATATTCTGTTCTGTTGACAACTGCTCCAACATTTTATTGAATAATTGTGAGATATCTGCACTATTTTTATTGGAGTTAAATGATACATTAACTTCCACTGTAGCTCTTGTATAGAAGTTGATAAAAAGCCTCCTGATTTCCATAGTTTCTGATTTCATATCTTCTGTCTGTTTCCCTAAATCTATATCCCAATCTTCTTTTAGACCTACAAGGAGATCACCTAATTCCTTTCCCATTAATAACATATATATCTTTAAGTTGGGAAGAGTAATGAATTATTATGTTCTTGAAGTTTGTTGAACAATGAGATGCTGAATGTCTTACACCATTCTTATTCAAAAAGGATTTAAGTTGGAGCCATGTTAACCAAAACTATTGATAACCTGTGACTCAATCTCTTCTGTTTAGATATCTATAGTTGTGTGTGTGTAATATATACAATGTGCTGTTTATTCCTATTTCCAATTCCCCCATCCTCTATTATTTTCTCTGTGCCAAAATTTATATACTTGTACATTTTGTACAATACTGTAAAACACCATACAATGTTATTAATACCTTTATATGAACTTCATCCCTTCCAGTTTTTTATTCTTTCCAACCCAACAGAATGTATGTGAAGGAGCTTGGGACTCTGTTTCTCTGGTTGTCTGCCAACATAATAACTTTTTGAAGACTGAACAGAATGGAAACAAAATTTGGTGTGGGGAGAGAGACCTGCAAAAGAAAGATTGAGTTTGAAAATGAGTCAGATCATGCATCCTAGTTGCATGACCTAGAAAGGAGCATATGTAGCCCGTCCTATGCTTCTCATATACAATAGGAAGAGACAGCAGAGACACACACACAAAACATATTATTTAGTGACACAGAAGAAAATACAGATGCCTGCTATGGCCAGCACTAGTATAGGGGCTGGAAAACTTCCAGGAATCCTGCTCTGCATATTTTCCTTACTTTGTTTAGTCCTACAGTAGTTCTAAGCTGCTTTCTAGCACTATTGAATGAATTGACATTATTAGTTGACTAATAATGTTAGTTAAACGAATATAGTACTAATTCAGTTTGGTATATGTTGAGTGACAAGCAGGCAAAAATATGGTTTTGGGCTATTATGAACTGGGGTCTCCCACTGTGCTGATTCTGTCAGGATCTTAGCAATGTAGGTTATCAAAAAGCCTTATGAATTCTGGAAGGTTTAAGCTGGGATTGCTCCAAGTTTGCCTTCTCTGAGTTGAATCTGTTGGTCTAGTGAGATCTAGAAGACAGGGCTGGGTGAGGATCCCAAATCTAAAGGCATGACATCTACAGAGACTCCAGGTTTGAGCGTTGCTTGCTCAGTGATGCCCCCAACTCTGAAAGAGTCCTCCCCCAGATATTGAGTACACCCTCACTCTATTATCTTATGACAAGCAGTGAAAACATGGCTCTTCATGGAGGCATTTGAGGATGCTTGAAGATCTTGCTGCCAAAATGAGGTCACATGAGGTCCTTCTTACTGTTATGTTGTTATTGATTTTTAAAAAACATTTAAAATGTATGTTTATTATTTGTAGGTTTCTTGGAGTGCTTGGAAATGGAATGGCATATAAATGGAATAAATAAATAAATAAGTTCCAGAAGTCTAAAAATGAAACTATAATTAATATCTAGCCAAGGCAATTTATTGAGCAATAGTGGTCAGAGCAGAAACTGGTATCCATACACAGCCACTCAAACAAGTTGTTACCTACTGGCAGAAGATCCATTCAATGGACCCTGATAGGCTACCCAAAATATGTTTAGCTGAAGATAAAAGTATGGCTCGGCCCACTTTGTGGGTAAGCTGACTTACTATTTTTATTATATGATCATTGTTTTAATCAATTATTGTAAACCGCCCAGAGTCCCCAGATGGGAGGAGATGGGTAGAGACAAATTAAATAAATAGATAAACAAATAAAGTTATTTTACGGCATGATTTTCCACCCAATATTTACTCTCAACTGCCTCCAAGGCAAAGGAAATTTTTAAACAGAGAGTCCTGGATATCAGTGCCCAAACCAACATGGACTTATTGGCAAAAAATTGACTTTTAAATTGGCTGACTAAAAACAAAACCACTTTCCAAACCAAAAAATACCTGTCAATGAGCTTGATACAATTCCTAAGAAGAGCCTATTTTAGAGCAAGATTGTTGGATTCCATGGCCAAATATGGGTGTTTCCATATCACAAGAGGATGTGTATAAGCGGTGCCCCAGCCATCAAAGATATTACTCATGTTTTATTTGATTGTCAACTGTATGTCCCTTTTAGGCGTAGATATTTAACATCCCTACTTGAAATAGGGATGTTAAACATCTAAGCCTAAAAGGGACCTGAATCACAGATTGTCCTATTTTCTCCTGGGCTCTAAATACAGCGTTAGCAGATCTGCTAAGTTTATAGGCAAGGCAGCTCAGCTAAGAATCTGTTATATTAAACAGATTGGGCTATCACGTAAAGGAGATATATTTATCTGAACGTTGATTCTTTGTATTTAGCACATAATGTATGCATTTTATTATTGTATTTTCTTTTACCTATTTTATCCTGGAAATATCCGTTGTATTTTACCTTAATTTTATTTTCTTTGATATGGTCATAAGACTAATCAGTCAATAAATTATCTATCAACTATCTATCTATCTATCTATCTATCTATCTCTAATTATATTTGGGGCAATCCAATAATAAGCAGTTGGGTATATATGGAGAATTGAGCAAAAATAATATTTGAGGTAATAAAATAAGAAGCAGTTAATAATCTATAAGAATTTTGCACATTATTCAGTTCCCTGTGAGAAAGGCAAGGAGTTCAGAGAGTAGCACATTTAGATGAATCAGAGAAAGATGATACAGTATAGGAATTCAGAGAGTGGAAGAGAAGTTTCCTTAAATTATTTTTAAATTATTTTTATTAGAATTTTTCAATACAATAAAAGTATAAAAAATTAAAAGAAAAAGAAGGGGGGAAAAGAAGATAGAAAATAAGAAAAAATAAAGAAAGAAGAAAAAAGAAGAAAAAAGAAACAGATGGTTTCAAGAAGTGATGTAATTTATGCAACAAAGAAAATCAGAATTTTTGAGATCTCCTGTCACAGTAAAGACAGAGAGGAATTTGCAAGATGTAGCATTCACACACATATGTATAAACAGACATACATGTTAAGGGGAGCATTTTAAATAGGCACCATAGTATTAGGGTAGCAGAAACATTGAGCCAAATTGGTGATACAATTTCGAGGAGCGGAGCAAATCAGGTAACATGGCTGACTCAAGAAATTACTCATTTCCAAAGATTGTTCAAATGAATGGGGGAAGTCACACATACAAATATACGAAACTTGTAAGAAACTTGAATTAACGGTAAACGAATATGGATTCTCCCACCTCTTCTACCCCATTCTGGCATTTCTAAAGACTAGATGTTGCCAAAACAATGCCAAACAAATCTGAGTGAACCATCTGTCATTATTGCTCATACCGTATGGTTTGGGGTGAAGATGTGAGATCAAACTGGGAGAGCTTCTAATAGAAATTAAAAGCAGGCATCATGAGCACAAAATTGTACTCTACTGATATCTTACGTGACCTGATTTTGTGCCAAAATATTTAAATAACTCTGATGATTCTGCGTAATTTTCTCCTGCCCAAATGGGAAATGTATTCTAAGCAACATTGGACTATTCTAGCAGAAGCAAATCACAAAGCCAATGACTATTATTATTTATGCAGTTGCCTTTTGCCACTCTTATCATTAATACTGACCCATGTGGACGTTCTGATCATTAAAAAAAGTATTCAGTTCAGTACAGAAGGATATTGTTGTGGTTAAATAACAAATTAACATTCACAAACCAATTCTTTGCATTTTTGTGCTTTCACTAAGTGAGGAAAGACAGGTACAGATACTCCTTGCTTAATTACCACAATAGAGACTGGAATTTCAGTTGCTAAGCAAAGTGGTCATTAACTGAATATGACCTGATTTTATGACCTTTTTTGTGGTGGTTGTTAAGTAAATCACAGCAAGTGTTAAGTGAACCATGTGGTCATTAAGCACATCATGCAGTTCCTCGTTGATATTGCTTGCTAGAAGCCAGCCAGGAAGGCCGGAAAATTAATTATTTATTTATTTATTTATTTATTTATTTATTTACTATCCCTCCTTTATTGTTTTTATAAATAACTCAAGGTGGCGAACATACCTAATACTCCTTCCTCCTCCTATTTTCCCCTCAACAGAAACCCTGTGAAGTGAGTTGGGCTGAGAGAGAGGGACTGGCCCAAGGTCACCCAGCCGGCTTTCATGCCTAAGGCGGGACTAGAACTTATAGACTCCTGGTTTCTAGCCCATTGCCTTAACCACTAGATCAAACTGGCAAAATGGTGATCACATGACCATGGAACTCTGCAATGATCATAAATGTGAACCAGTTGTCAAGTGCCCAAATCGTGATCATGTGACTGTGGGGACACTGCAATGGTCATAAGTGTGAGGACTGGTCATAAGTCAGTTTTTTCAGCACTGTCATAAGTCCGAACCATCACTAAGCAAATGGTTGTTAAGCGAGGACTACCTGTACATCTTTTCAATGGTATATTCTTATCAAATGCTGGAACATTTGCTTATATTTCTGTTTGTTTACTTACAAGATGTTATCTTTCCAGTTTAAAACAGCATGCAAAATATATTCAGGATATACTATTCTATCCTGTTAGAATATTTGAAACTTATGTGCTCTTCCTGGGATCCCTTCTGACCCATTAACTATTGAGAGTTAAACATATTTCTTTGAGTGCCCTGGGCTGATTTCCCTCAGGACCTGACAGAAAGGCTATGCTTGTGTTTTAATAGTGCTAAGAAGACATAAGTAATTTCACTATATCTGAAAGTTGTATCATAGTTTAACTCTATTAACTAACTTCCTATAAGAGTGGGTTCTTCCATTGATAAGGCTAGTAGCTGTTTCCGAAACAATTTATAGGTGTAAGCTGGTTCACCTTCTCTAAAGAAACCTTTTAAAAATAGTGCAAGAAAGAGAATGCAATATTAACTGCCTTGATTTGCCTATACGTAGTTTTTCTCACTTGAAAAAGTAAAGTACTCACCCAAATTCCTGTGTTATTACTATCTTGCTAACAGAGTAACAGGGAGATATGTTTGAAGGACTGATTATTTCCAAACCTGGTTACAGTGAGAAAACACTTCCAAGGATAACAGGCCCTGGACAATTAATTAATTAATTAATTAATTAATATGTCTTTGGAGTCAAGCTCAACTCAAGTTAATATTTTAAAATACTTTTTAAAGTTCTGTTGAATCAAACATTTCTTTTTAATGAAATCCTTTCTCTTCTTTCAGATCTCTAATTTCTTGCTTGGAACCTTTGGATTTTAATGGCTGTTATAAATATAATGGATTAATTGTGACTCAACCCAAAAGCACTAATATATTGTTTTGTTTTTTGCATATTACATTAATACAGATGTTGCACGAACCCTTCAGAATGATATGTGTAGGCCTGTATATATGCATTAACAGTGTTCTTAAAGTAAAAATAAAGTAAATGAAACTTACCTCTTTAATGTGAAGTTGCTCTAATTTGAACTTTTTTAAAAAATAAATCATGATCTCCCAGGGAAGCCCTAGTGACTTCCCATGGAATCCTAGGGTTCCACAGAACCCTGGCTGTGAAATCCTGCTCTATAGTATTTGTCAAAGTAATCCATACCTTATTTGTTTCATATTTAGATTGTTGTGATTTGTACTAAGCCTCTTCACAAGCTGTCCCAAGTCAAACTACTTTTTCTGTTTTATTTTATTGACGACATTATACTAGTTTTCCATCAACTGCATTAGTTTCAGTTTGTTCTGGGTCCAATACAACATATTTATTTGGTTATTATGTATAACTCCCTAAATAATGGTGATGTACAAAAAGTTTCAAGTTTAAAATGTTTTGAGCTTGAAATGAAATGTTTTAACTTCAGAACTCTTCTTGAATGGATAAAGCAGCATTGGAATATTTATGTGCAATCCAAATAACATGCTTTGACTTTTCAAGTTTGAAATATTTTGAGTAGTTTAAACAATAGTTTTGGAATTGAGACTGCCTTTTTCTTTTTCTTCATGAGCCTGCTGCTTACGCAGAGCTAACAAATCTGGGCGGCAAAATCTGGATGACCATAAGGTAGCAGCAAGGAGATATGGAAAACTTTTGTGTTCTGCCACGTATTTGTCATTTGGATTTTTGCAGTGTAGATCTGGAAGCCCTTATTTATCCTCTTGTCTGAAGGATGCTATATTATCATGAGTAATTAGGTTGATGGAAATGTGGGATAGGGCCTTCTTGATGGCTGTGAAATTACGTCTCAAGGGACATTGTCTGGGAACATTGTTGTTCAGCTTAGAACTTTATGGTTTTTAATATGTGATTGAGTCTACTCTGTGAGGGTTTAATGATAGCTGCATTATAATTGGGTTGTTACTTTGGATTTATTTCATAGGGAAATTTGGGGGGGGCACTGCTTTGAATGCCTTGGTTGAATTCTATGAATATTTAATAAATAAATAAAACATCCACTTTGGGGATAAGTTTAGATCAGTAAGTAAATCAGTCAATCAAACTATGTAGGAATAAGCTGTCTTAAAAATTAAGGTTTTGCAGTATTTTAGTGATTCTGATATGAACAAAAGCAAACCACAATAATTCAGCGGGGATGGGCTCTGATTTTGTAGAATTACTTTTTACTGCCAGTATAGCAGATATTGTCCTTTCATTTCCAGCTTTTAAGAGGGTTTAAGAAACCTTCGGGTTTTGTGATGGGCTTTAGAATTTTGGAGCTTCAGTATATCTGAGAGGCTTAAGGGCAAAGGTTAGAACTGTGGAAGATCTAAAAGGTCTAAAAGGTCTTCCAGTGCTGCTGAAACTGTTGGCAGAGTATATGAACCTTGGTAGTGGTAATAGTGGTGACTGGGATGAACAAAGCTTCCGAGGCATTCAGCGGGGTGTGGCCCTAAGACAGCAGGCTCCTGAATGCTGTTGGAACCATCAGAAATTGTCCAGGGGCTTGAGGAGATGCTGGAGATGGGACTTCCAGACAGGCCCTGGGTGTTTGGGAGCAGCTGCAGCAATGTCCTGATAAGTTGGTGTGTGGTGGTGCTTGCTTGCTTTGAGGCTTGGTTGGAGGCACCATTGATCAACTGTTAGGCACTGGATTGCTCCATGCTGGTTGTGGCAGTGCTGGGTGCCTCTTCGGCAGCAGCAGAAATGCACTTGGTGGTGTTAGCAGTTTTTGTGGCTGCTTCTGTTGACTGCATCAGAAAGCTGTATGATGGCCCTGACCTTGCCTGCCTCTCAGAAGGCATTGAGGGCCTGCTTTTATTGGCAGGCAGTGGACTGGGGAACCCTTGTTCACTTTGATTGGTTGATTCTGATTGTGCGAAGTTGTGGCTAGCACAATAGGCTTTATTGTATTTCATGTTTTTATTAATACTATCTGTTGTTTTGTACGCTGCCTATCACAAGTTGATTGGGAGGCTATATTAATTGATCTAATAAATAATACTTCAGCAAAGGATCGTTACCTTGTCGTGGTGCTGGAGCTTGAGCACCTCAATGATGCCATGAGCTAAACCGTGAAGGGCCACCCAAGACGGGAAGGTCATGACAGAGAGGTCAGACTAAATGCGATCCCTGGGGAAGGTAATGGCAACCCACCTCAGTATTCTTGCCGTGAAAACTAAATGGATCAGTACAACCAGAGATATGTTGGTATACCATCGGAAGATGAGACCCCCAGGTCGGAAGATGGTCAAAATGCTACTGGGGAGGAACAGAGGATGAGCTCAACTAGCCCCAGACGTGATGACGCAGCTAGCTCAAAGCCGAAAGGACAGCTAGCGGCCGACGGTGCTGGTGGTGAACGGCGAATCCGATGTTCTAAGGATCAACACACCATTGGAACCTGGAATGTAAGATCTATGAGCCAGGGCAAATTGGATGTGGTTATTGGTGAGATGTCAAGATTAAAGATAGACATTCTGGGCGTCAGTGAACTGAAATGGACTGGAATGGGCCACTTCACATCAAATGACCACCAGATCTACTACTGCGGACAAGAGGACCACAGAAGAAATGGAGTAGCCTTCATAATTAATAGTAAAGTGGCTAAAGCAGTGCTTGGATACAACCCAAAAAATGATAGAATGATCTCAATTCGAATTCAGGGCAAGCCATCTAACATCACAGTGATCCAAATATATGCCCCAACCACAAATGCTGAAGAAGCTGAAGTAGAGCAGTTCTATGAGGATCTGCAGCACCTACTGGACAACACGCCTAAAAGAGATGTTATTTTTATCACAGGAGACTGGAATGCTAAGGTGGGCAGTCAAATGACACCTCGAATTACAGGTAAGTATGGCCTGGGAGAACAAAACGAAGCAGGACACAGGCTGATAGAATTTTGCCAAGACAATTCACTCTGCATAACAAACACTCTCTTCCAACAACCTAAGAGACGGCTTTATACATGGACTTCACCAGATGGACAACACCGAAATCAGATTGATTACATCCTTTGCAGCCAAAGGTGGCGGACATCTGTACAGTCGGTAAAAACAAGGCCTGGAGCTGACTGTAGTTCAGATCACGAACTTCTTCTTGCACAATTTAGGATCAGACTAAAGAGATTAGGGAAGACCCACAGATCAGCTAGATATGAGCTCACTAATATTCCTAAGGAATATGCAGTGGAGGTGAAGAATAGATTTAAGGGACTGGACTTAGCAGATAGGGTCCCGGAAGAACTCTGGACAGAAGTTGGCAGCATTGTTCAGGAGGCGGCAACAAAATACATCCCAAAGAAAGAGAAAACCAAGAAGGCAAAATGGCTGTCTGCTGAGACACTAGAAGTAGCCCAAGAAAGAAGGAAAGCAAAAGGCAACAGTGATAGGGGGAGATATGCCCAATTAAATGCAAAATTCCAGAGGTTAGCCAGAAGAGATAAGGAATTATTTTTAAACAAGCAATGCGCGGAAGTGGAAGAAGACAATAGAATAGGAAGGACAAGAGACCTCTTCCAGAAAATTAGAAACATTGGAGGTAAATTCCAGGCAAAAATGGGTATGATCAAAAACAAAGATGGCAAGGACCTAACAGAAGAAGAAGAGATCAAGAAAAGGTGGCAAGAATATACAGAAAACCTGTATAGGAAGGATAACAACATTGGGGATAGCTTTGACAGTGTGGTCGGTGAGCTAGAGCCAGACATCCTGAAGAGTGAGGTTGAGTGGGCCTTAAGAAGCATTGCTAATAACAAGGCAACAGGAGACGACGGCATCCCAGCTGAACTGTTCAAAATCTTGCAAGATGATGCTGTCAAGGTAATGCATGCTATATGCCAGCAAATTTGGAAAACACAAGAATGGCCATCAGACTGGAAAAAATCAACTTATATCCCCATACCAAAAAAGGGGAACACTAAAGAATGTTCAAACTATCGAACAGTGGCACTCATTTCACATGCCAGTAAGGTAATGCTCAAGATCCTGCAAGGTAGACTTCAGCAGTTCATGGAGCGAGAATTGCCAGACGTACAAGCTGGGTTTAGAAAAGGCAGAGGAACTAGAGACCAAATTGCCAATATCCGCTGGATAATGGAAAAAGCCAGGGAGTTTCAGAAAAACATCTATTTCTGTTTTATTGACTATTCTAAAGCCTTTGACTGTGTGGACCATAACAAATTGTGGCAAGTTCTTAGTGGTATGGGGATACCAAGTCATCTTGTATGCCTCCTGAAGAATCTGTATAACGACCAAGCAGCAACAGTAAGAACAGACCACGGAACAACAGACTGGTTTAAGATTGGGAAAGGAGTACGGCAGGGCTGTATACTCTCACCCTACCTATTCAACTTGTATGCAGAACACATCATGCGACAAGCTGGCCTTGAGGAATCCAAGGCTGGAGTTAAAATCTCTGGAAGAAACATTAACAATCTCAGATATGCAGATGATACCACTTTGATGGCTGAAAGTGAAGAGGAACTGAGGAGCCTTATGATGAAGGTGAAAGAAGAAAGTGCAGAAGCTGGCTTGCAGCTAAACCTCAAAAAAACCAAGATTATGGCAACCAGCTTGATTGATAACTGGCAAATAGACGGAGAAAACATAGAAGCAGTGAAAGACTTTGTATTCCTAGGTGCAAAGATTACTGCAGATGCTGACTGCAGTCAGGAAATCAGAAGACGCTTAATCCTTGGAAGAAGAGCAATGACAAATCTCGATAAAATAGTTAAGAGCAGAGACATCACACTGACAACAAAGGCCCGCATAGTTAAAGCAATGGTGTTCCCTGTAGTAACATATGGCTGCGAGAGCTGGACCATAAGGAAGGCTGAGCGAAGGAAGATCGATGCTTTTGAACTGTGGTGTTGGAGGAAAATTCTGAGAGTGCCTTGGACTGCCAGAAGATCCAACCAGTCCATCCTCCAGGAAATAAAGCCAGACTGCTCACTTGAGGGAATGATATTAAAGGCAAAACTGAAATACTTTGGCCACATCATGAGAAGACAGGACACCCTGGAGAAGATGCTGATGCTAGGGAGAGTGGAAGGCAAAAGGAAGAGGGGCCGACCAAGGGCAAGATGGATGGATGATATTCTAGAGGTGACGGACTCGTCCCTGGGGGAGCTGGGGGTGTTGACGACCGACAGGAAGCTCTGGCGTGGGCTGGTCCATGAAGTCACGAAGAGTCGGAAGCGACTAAACGAATAAACAACAACAAAAAATAAATAATAAACAAACGAACTGGCAAAAGTCCATGGAAGAGGAGCAAGTTGTGACTCCACTAGGAGTAAGATTCAGAGCCTTGGCATAGACACTAAAAATATCTGCTATCATTTAAACGAAAGTACAGTGCCTCTCATTAGAATTTAAAAAGAAACGCAAACCAACAAAGTCACCATAGTAATTTAGTTAGAGATGCCGAACGTCTGTTGCAGGGATCAGACATTACAGCAGCCTTTGCTCCAGCTTGCATTTCTTGTTTTACTACTTCCTTTGTTTTGGTGGACAACAAAAAAGCCCATTTTGGCCACACTGGAATTGGAGCTATTGAGTGTGGGCTGAGAGGAGGCCAATCCATCCCCTAGCCCCTTTGTTTCCCAGCACCCGTGTGGGTGAAACCAAAGTGGAACAGCAGAGACACTTTTGAAAGGCGGAGCAGTGGAACATGAATGAGTTCGGTTCCCTTTTTTCACTTACCGCTCTGTCAGCAGTGAGGGACTTAGGTTTTCCCAATGGCAGCCTCCACTGAGGGGCCCCTTTTTTTCTAGAATATTATAGGGTTTTGGAAGAAAGCAAAAGAGCTCCCTAAAATGAGCTCTGGTGTCATCACTGTCTGAGCCCCTAGGGCAGTGTTTCTCAACCTTGTCAATTTTAAGTTGTGTGGACTTCAACTCCCAGAATTCCCCAGCTACCCTAGGGGTAGAAAGCCATGTATATAATTATTTAAAGCCTAAAGAAAACTAACGTAACATGAACCCAAGAACCAAATGAATGACATCTGTCATAATGGATGTGAACAGAATTACAAAATGAAAATATTTCCCTTTATTATTTTTTTTATCCATTATTTCCAAAATGGATGGAGGGTTAGGTTCTAAGAAGGCTAAGGTGCTTAGAGAAAGCAAGCATGTTTGACCCCAAAGCAAGACTTGTTTTCATTTGGCTGTCTGATGACTAATCCATATCTAGTCTTGCATTATTAATTTGCAAGAGACTGTCAGTGGCTCCAGATAGAATGCCATAATCACAATTCTATTTCACATTTGACTGACTTAGGGGGAGGGGTGCAACAGAGCGATCTCTAGTAAATTGAGTGCTGAAACCAAGAATCCCTGAGTGCCCCTCAGTACCACTGGCAGAGTGTTTTGTTTGGAGAAAAATCTAATCACATTCTAATCTACAGTGTGGAATGTTAATGAATAATTCGACCACTTCAGTTTTCCTAGCTGACCCCTAGCTGTGAAGCTTGGAAGGACTGTACTATTGCCATATCTAATATTCAGTAATCAGTATGATTGCTTTAGTTCCTAATATTTATTTATTTATTTTTCAAATTTCTATCACCGCCCATCTCTCCCGAAAAGGGGACTCTGGGCAGTTTACAATCAGATCAAAATTAAAACATATAAATTACAATATAAATAGATCAATAAAAAGATGAAATAGATATAAAGTATAAAATCCAAGCGGCGCAGATCTTATTTGTTGGGGAGAGATCTATGATACTAGCCCCCCCCAAGATGAACTGGTGCCCCTCCCACGCTAGGCGAGGTGGCAGAAGTTCTGGTTGGAAATGGTGGAAATGTGATGTATCAACCTGATTTTCCATTGCCATACATTTTATGCCGGTTGCCCTGACCAGCCGCTTTCAGACTTCTTACTCTCATTCCCCGGTTGCTTGCTACAAGCGATTCTTGTACAGTATGGACTTGGACTTCTGTTGTACTTCATCAGAAGCTGCTGAAGCTGTCCTGTGTGGCAAGCGCCCACAGCTATCATTTGAAGTGTTGCCATAGGAAATGTTCAGGTAATATTCCGGAGTTTCTGGAGACATTTGGAATTTAGAGTACATGTTGGATGCTCTCCCAAAATAGCTGCCATGGGGGAGGAGGATTACATGCTTACAAAATGTCTGACATGGTGGGCATGTCTAGTTACACCCCCAATTTAACCCAGTGCTAAGATTGTCATTGTTCTGCCCCCCTCCCCCCTGTTCCCTTCCAACCCAGCTTACATTGTGAGTGTCCAACAGTAGCTGAGGATAATGGTAGCAGCAGAGGGGCAATGTTTAGCAAACAGGAATCAATCCAGATCATTGTGGATCCATAGTTTTATTCCACCGCTGTGGGACTCATTTTCTATCCTTTATGAGTGTCTTTAGGAAATCAGACAAAAGCTTCCTAACAGTAGGAACAGTATGACAGTGGAACTAATTGCCCAGAGACGGGGTAGGCTCTCTTTTACTGGATGTGTTCAAGGAGAGGTTAACTATCCATCTGTCAGGAATGCTTTAATCTGGATACCTGCAGAGTAAGGATTGGACTTGATGACTAAAACAGCTTCTTCCAACCTTAAGATTCTATCATTCCTTTTATCCTATGGCTGTTGGGTTTCTTCAGATATTTTTGTGAGGGACTTTCCCCAAATCCCTTGGAAAGCCTAAGTGATCTATGTCTATCAAATCACTCCTATGCTTATTAATACTGCATTCTCAAATAACTCTAAAAAGTTTGTGAGGCAAGACTTACCATTCCAGAAGGAACCATGTTGACTTATATTCAGTGATGCTTTTTCTTCTGTATACTTAATCACTTTGGTATAAATAATGCTTTTACAAATCTATCTAGAATCTGTGTAATGTTTTATTGGTGTTATTCTCTTATGGACAGCTATTGAATTTGTGTTGCTGTCACTACATTTCGTTTGGCAGCCTTAATTGGTTTTCAATAGATTTTCTTTTTTTTTAAAAGAACTTTATTGATTTTCAAAGTATAGTTAAAATACAAAATATAGAGTATAGATAAGACAGAGTACGGAACTGAAAAGAAAAACTATAAAAGTACAGAATTGATAGAAAGCAGAAAAAGAAAGCAACTTCCGACCTTCTCCAATACAGAAATAAATGCATTTTATACAGATATAATCTCTTACGATTAGTTAAACCTTAGTAACATTATTTCTATAAAATCAAACCATTTAATCTTCAAAACCCAAAATCAAAATGTCATTTTTTTTGACACAAGCAAATAGTCTAAAAGTGGTTGCCAAGTAGAAACAAATCCAGACGTGGTATTTTCTCTTATCAACGCTGTTACCTGAGCCGTTTGGGCCAGTTCCATTAGTCTGATAATCCATTCCTCCGCTGTAGGGATTTGTGGGTCTTTCCATCTTTGTGCATATAAAGGTCTTGCTGCTATAATCGTATATAAAAGCAAAGTCCCATGTTGTTTCTTGAGCTGTTTCTCCATCAATCCCAAGAGAAACAGTTCTGGTTTCTTTTGTAAGTCCACTTTAAGAATCTTCTGAATATTAACACGTATTTGATCCCAATTTTTTTTAGCCTTCTCACAAGTCCACCAAAGATGATAAAAAGTTCCTTCACCAAGGGATCATTTCCAACAAACATTAATTACCCCATTATACATTTTTGACAACTTATTAGGAGTTAAATACCAACGGCACATCGTTTTGATTTTCAATAGATTTTCATGCTAAATCTCCCTATAATTCTATTCTCTCTTCAGTGACCAACTCCATTCCATGAGGTACAAATTAGGCAAATGTTGTAGATTACACTTCGGCTGACCCATTTCAATTCAACAGCAATCCTGTTTCATTGAATCATCATCATTTTTATTTGCAGTAAAAGACCAAGAATAGTTACACATATGCATAACAATAAAGAACCAAATGTAGGTGCAACTGGACATCCTGTATATCTGAATAAAACATCCATAAAATATCTACAGTATTAAACAATAAATAGCAATGGTAATTTAACAAATTCTGGCTTTCACCTTTACAGCGATTAGAGGAGATGTATCAACTAAACATTCCCTTCTTCTGATCTATCATGGCTTTTGGTTGGAGGGGGGTGATATTAGATCTTCCTAATATCTAAATGGCTAAATGGAAAGGGCAACACGAAAACATGTGCGAAATGGTCTCTCTTTCTGGGTAAGAGACTAGAGATTCCTGCACAGAAGCGTTACAGAATCTTCCTTCCAGGGCGAACTGTTGAATCCAGCAGGTGTGAGAACTCATCTCTGAGTTGACTAAATAATCAGCATAGGGAACTGTCGTCTTCCAGTCAGGCCCATCCCATAGAAGGAAAGACCTGTGCTTAAGTCTCACTGGAGACTATATTGCAGTCCCCACAAGGCTCTCCTAAGGCCAAGAGAGGCCAAACATGGAGCAGATATACCACAAAATGTTAGGTTCAGACCTATGCCTCTGTACATACTAGTATGTAATTATCCTGTAAGATCAGGGAAGCCAAAGAGTTATCAGTAAACATTAATTTAAATCAGAATCTGAGGTGGCAGACCTGCATGCAAACCTCTACTGTAATTAGTCCAGTCACCAGATATAATAAAGAGTTAGAAACACACCTGGGGACTTGCAACAAGGTTCTTACAAATTTGGACTGGACTACTTTTGGAAGACTTGACTCATGGTGATTACAAATGTGCATGCTTTGATATATATATATATATATTTATTGTGGTGGCAGCATAATTACTGGCATTACAGTTGATATAATGCAAAATGACATTTGAAAGTCTGTGGGCCTTGCTGAAATGGCCCTTATTTGTTCTTTCCAGACTGTTGAAGATTGAAAGGCTTAGGGTTTAAAACCTTAATTTGTTTAATAGAGAACCCACTAGTTTTCCCAGAGTGACTGTGGATGATCAGACTTTTGAAAAAAACTATTTTTGTTGAATCATAGCTGATTATCAATCTTTTCTCTTTACTCTTACAGGTCAGGCCTCAGAGACCCCATCCACTTGAGCTGTAGACAGGATGCCTGCATTGTCAGCATAAAGGAAACTGAAATGGTTCTGTTGGCTAACTTCAGGGGAATGGACCCTAAATTTTGTCAGGGCAGAAATTAAAAAGGCAGGGGCCAAAATGCACCCATGTTTCACCCCTTTTTGAATGGGAATTGGAGGCAAAGGAAACCAGTAGTGCCATAATAGACCTGCATTAAAAATGTCACATAATCAAATAATCAAGAAAAGAAGGTGCAGCTCAAATATAGGAAATAGCCCTTCTCATCCAGAACCTGTTTCTGGGAATGAAATTAAATGCTGCCTTTGAATAGTAAAGACAATAGAGAGAGAACCTTAAAGGAGGCCGATACATTTTTCTACTAAAAGATGCAGGACAATTCACTGGTTGAGTGTTGACTACCCTTTCTGAAAGATGACAAGTCTTCTCTTTGGTGGAACACCCTTCCCCCAGAGGTATGAACAGCCCCAACCCTACCTGCATTTTGCAAACAAGTTAAATCTATATGTCCTAACACGCTTTCAGCCCTGGCACCTATGATTATATGGTTATTTTGTTTTAAACGTTTCTGCATTTTTTCTTTCTAAAGACCATTGCTGTTATTCTGCTGTTTCCTGCCCAGAGACTGTTAGGAGTGTGGCAGGCTATAGCTATTGACAACAAACAAATCTGGTTTGTTTCTCCACCAGAATACTGTACTGTACCATCCAGTGAACTAATTTCCCATGAATTTGGCTAGCATACAATTTGCTTACTATGCTTAATGGGTAAATTGGACGGTAGCTTGCTATATCATAGAGGGTCATCTGATTTTGGGAAGGGTTGTTTTCTTCTACTTCATTTCTTTCTTCCAATTCTTTCCCCTCTTTGGTTCTGCATTTCTGTCCATTTTATTTTCTTGCTTATTGTGTTTATATGGACTATGAATGGGCATGCATGTTCAAGAAGATTATTTAGAAAACCACTAAGGACAATGCTGAAAACTTGCAGAAAAGGTTGGGGAATTAAATGGAAGATTTGAGGAACTGATCTGGACAACCTTTTTCTTTAACATCTGTATTAATTATAAATTAATACTATGATTTAAAAATATCTAGCTATCTTATTATATCCTGGGTAACCATTTACCCAAACACAAAGGACCAATGGTATTGGACATCATTGGTCATAATACGATGTTTTACACACATAGTCTGTGTTAACAACAACAAAATAACCATCTGTGTTAACTAGACCATAAAGGGAGAATGGCACACATTCTGCAACTTGGTAATATGGTTATTTTGCTAAACAAGCATCAAACCCAATGGAACACAAGCTAGAGCCACTATTAAGGCCTACCTTGTGATGGTGAGAGCAGCGAAACATCAATATTTCTCTGCTCTTATTGCATCTGCAGAATGCCTCCCAACGGCCCTGTTTAAGATCACTTGATCCCTTCTGGGGAGGGTGGGTCCGGTGACCCACCTACAGGGCCATGCAGAGGAGTTTTCTGGGCATCTGGAGGATAACATTGCTCAGATCTTTCCAAGTTGGATGCCAAGCATGTGGCATGGCCTATGGAGATGTCTGGGGAGCGTACTTATCTGGTTATCTGGGAACAGTTTGATCCTGTTGGACCTGAGGAAGTGGACAAGATCCTCCGGACTGTAAACGCCACCACTTATCAATTAGATCCATGCCCTTCCTGGCTGGTGAAGGCAGCTTGGGAGGTGACATGTGGGTGGGTCCAGGTGATGGTGAATTCATCCTTGAGGGAGGGAGTGCTTCTGGCTGACTGTAAAGAGGCACTGGTGCATCTCCTCCTCAAGAAACTGTCACTGGATCCCACTGTGCTGGACAATTTTCATCCAGTCTCCCACTTCCCCTTTTTAGGGAAGGTGGTTGAGAAAGTGGTTACGTCGCAGCTCCAGAGGATCCTGGATGAAACGGATTATCTGGACCCTTTTCAGTCAGGTTTCAGGCCTGGATATGGGACAGAAACAGCATTGGTCGCACATTTGGATGAACTCTGGTGGGAGCAGGATGGGGGCAGTGCATCCATCCTTGCTCTTCTTGAACTCTCAGTGGCTTTCGATACCATCAGCCATGGTATCCTTTTTGGTTGGCTTAGGGAGTTAGCGGTGGGTGGCACAGTTTTGTGCTGGTTCACCTCTTTCCTCCAGGGTTGGTCCCAACTGGTGGTGATAGGGAGCAAGAGATCCGGCCTGCGGCCCCTCCTTTGTGGGGTGCTGCAGGGTTCAGTACTTTCTCTGCTCCTTTTTAACATCTACATGAAACCCATGTAAATGGGTGAGATCATCCATGGGATGAGGTATCATCAGTATGCTGATGATACTCAATTATACATTTCCATCCCAGGTGACTTAAGTGATGCTGTGACCACCCTCTCATGGTGCCTGGGGGCTGTAGGGGCCTGGATGGGGAACAACAGGCTTCAGCTGAACCCTGGTAAGACAGAGTGGTTGTGGGTTGGGGGCTCCTTTGTATCTGGGAATTTACTATCTTTGGTTCTGGATGGGGTTGCACTGCCCCAGACAGAGCTGGTGTGTAATCTGGGGGTCCTCCTGGACTCACGACTCTTGCTCAGAGAGCGGGTGGCAGTCATGGCCAGGAGGGCCTTTGCTCAACTTTGTTGTGTGCCAGTTACGCCCCTTTCTGGATCAGGAAGCCCTTCCATCAGTCACTCATGCCCTAGTCATCTCCCGTATAGACTATTGCAATGTGCTTTACATGGGGCTACCCTTGAAAAGTATCCGGAAGCTACAGCTGGTTCAGAATGCAGCTGTGCAAACAGTTTTGAGTGCCCCAAGGATGGCGCATGTAATACTTTTGCTGTGAAAGCTGCATTGGGTACCTGTCCTGACTCCCAGGAAACACTCTGAGACAGGGAACTGGTCTCTAATGTTTTATTGCTAATACATAACAGTAATCCTAACAAACTGAACAAACGTGGGAAAACCCAGCCATATAAACCCCGCAGGTTAAGGCGGTCCCAATCTGTGCCTCTTGGAATGGCTCACCAATTCCTCAGTGCTACACATGCGCTTAACAGTCTGGAAGGGAGCCCCCTGCTCGCCATCCTTACTCATGACAGTACCAGTTTGCTTCCGGGTCCAATTCAAGGTGTTGGTTATCACCTTTAAAGCCCTACATGGCATGGGGCCAGGTTACCTGAGGGACTGTCTCATCCCCATTACACTGACCACCCGGTCAGGCAGAGAGGACATGTTACAAGTCCTGTCCATGAGAGACTGTCAATTGGCGGGGCCCAGGAGGACAGCCTTCTCTCCTGTGGAGCCCGCCCTGTGGAATATTCTTCCCCCAGAGGTGAGGAAAGCCCCCACTCTCCTGACCTTCTGGAAAGGGGTAAAAACCTGGCTCTGCCATCTCACTTGGGGTGGGAAGGGAGAGAGCCAATCCTGGGGGTGGTTAGCACCTTAAAGTGGCCCCATGATTTTATGAATTTACAGATTTAAATTAAGAACTGTTAATATCGCCATCTTGGATTTTATATTTTATATTTTATAATTATATTTGTATTTATATCTGTATTTGGGAAATGTGGATTTTTAGTGTATTTTAATTTGTATTTATTTTTAGGTTTATTGTAAACTGCCCAGAGTCACTTCAGGTGAGATGGGCGGTGATGAAATAAATAAATAAATGTGTTGGTGGAAATATAAATAAATAAATAAATAAATGTGTTGGTGGAAAATGTTCTGGGACAGTCAAAACTTAATTCCGAATAATTAAGATTATGATTTAATAATAGAAATTTGTTTATCAAGGAAAGGAGAGAGTTCTGATATATAAATATATATAAAAAGTTGTAGCAACGTATTTGTGAAGCATTTATGTTAATATTGTTTTTTGTTCTGATAATTTCTGGGTTGACTAAAACTGCCCTCCATTATTTTCATTCAGGAATGAGAGCATTATTTTTTAAAAATACAACATAAAGAAATACATGTTTGAACACTGTTACAGTGCCCCAGAAGAATACATATGATGCTATTCAGAAAAAAAGAGAAAAGTTGTACAGAATCATTCTATTATTTTAGTACTAAGTACACATTATCCAATTTAAGGAAATTTATATTCCTGTCATTTCTTACTCTAACATAATTACTTCATCCTTTCTATGATCTGCCAGGTCTTTTTTAGACCATTGTAAGTGGCAGCTGCTTCATTCTCTTTCAGTCTGGTGCTACTGACAATCCTGTAGCCCATTAAGCCTATATAACGGATTTCTTGTTGCACTGTTTGCATCCACATATCTTTAAATAATTTAACAGCAATGCCACTAGGTCCCTTGGGAATTAATATCTTTTAAAATTAATTCATTAATTATTCCCCAATATGGTGGCATTTTCTCTCAGAACCATGATGTAGGTACAATAATTAATTTTTCTTTTCCCCACTTCCAGCATTTACTTTGTTTTATGTACCACTAAAACACAGATTTCTCCACAGAGCTGAAAATAGTACTTTTGATGAGCTATTGATGGGCTGAAAACACAGTTCCATTCATCATGCGGCGCTGCAAGATGTAGAGTACAATCTCTACATGCTTACTTAGAAACAATTCTGCTCAAAGGTTTTTGGGGTCACTAGCCTTTCTGTTTACAATCCCCATTTAAATGGAAATAGAATATTTCCAAGTTGCCTTTACCATTTTCAGATCTATATCAAGATTCACAATGCTATAATTATGGATATGTCTATATTTTAGTACATCTACAGCTTGCAGAGAATATCAACTGATTACTGCGCACTCTTACTATGTCCCAATTGGCCAACACCTGAATGTCTTACCACTTGAACTTCAAGGGTTGTGAATTAACAACAACAACAACAAACCAATCACCTCATTCACTGTACAAAAAGTAACTTGGTAGCATTCCCTCTGTCAATTTGTTGCGAGTGGCTGTTGACGGGGGGATGAGGCAAATAAACCTTTAAAAGCAGAAACCACAAGTGTCTATAGCATGTTTCTCAACCTCAGCGGCTTTTAGAGGTATGGACTTCAACTCCCAGAATTCCCCAGCCAGCATGGGGAGTTCTGGGAGTTGAAGTCCATACGTCTTAGAGTGGCTGAGGTTGAGAAACACTTGTCTATAGTAATGCTGGTAAAGTGGCATGGCTGCACTCCCAAGCTTTTCTGTAAGGACATAGTGACACATCCACATAAGAGAAAGCAAAGGGAGATCAGCTGTAGAAGTGCAAAGAGAGCATCAGAATATGGCAGCCGCATGGACAAGTCAGTAACTTTTTAGAGGGAAAGGGGGAGAGAGGAATTGCAGCTGCTGTATCTGCCCTGGTTTCAGGCAGAAATTAAATGGTTAAACTGAATCCAGGAGTGGAGGCATGGTGAGAAATCTCTCTGATGGAAAACAGACCACCTCCATGAGCTGTAGAAAGGCAGCAGAAGCTCCTGATGTAATAACAATGCTGGTAATGTAGTGAGTTTCCAAAAGAAGAACGGCTTTTCTTCATTAAAGAAAATGATGAGGAGGGAGGCAGAGACACCATGTTCTAACTAAGACTAAAGCAACTTCCTGTTCCTTCCGTGATAATATGAGCGTTTTTATTAAATGCAAATCTTTGTGGGAAATGGTTAGCAACACTTGCAGTATATGTTTGATGGTTCAACAGAACAGATTTCCTACAGGCCACTAGACATCTTAAGAGAGTCAAGGCCTGGGTCTACTTTGCTCCTTCTCACCACATCCCATCCTTTTCTTCCTTCCTCCCAGCTCCTGCATCCCTTCCACCTCCCCAGTTAAGCACTGATTTTTCCCTCTCCCCTGATTGCTTCCTCCCCATGCTTAAAATCATGGCCAGATGGTTGCTTTCAGTCCAACCAGCAGGCCAGCCCCTGACTCTTAATAAGATGGGCTGTTTCTAAAACATACCCATGTACAAGAAGAATGAGACTTTCTGGGAGGATTTTCTTTTCCCTCCTCAAAAGCAGCTACTGATCATGCAGAATGCAGCCTCACACATTTATCTTTTTCCCCTCTTCCCCCACATTTATTTTTTAGATGTAATGTCTGAGGAAGTACAACAAAGGATGCTGTATGGGGTAGAAGCACTTTTTGGGGCCGGAGAGCGAAGGTTTCCTATTGTTTTCAATACAATCCCCTTTCTCTTCAGCTGGAAAACAGAAGCTGATACTGGTGGGAGGCTCTTTCAAAAATAATGGGTTCATACACTACACCAAGCCATCATTTGCTTATCCATGGTTTACTGAATAAACTACAGCTGGCTGAGTTCAAGCAATATTTAGCTTTAATCCAGGGTTTTCAAACAGGATTCTCAAACTAAAAAGATACATTAATTCATATGTCCTCTCATGAATAAAAATAGTGGGTTTCGGCTTCTGGTGGGAATGGCGGACTGAGCGGCTTGTTCAGCGGGCGGAGCTGACAAGGCCGTAACTTTTTTCAGGCTCAGGCAGGTTTTCCTGAAGCCCAGAAACGTTCTCCAGATCAAGGAGAATACCTGGAATCATCCCATCTGTCCTCCGGACGGCTGCTTGCAGCCAGAAGATTGCAAACAACGTTTTGCGTTCCACTGGTAAGAGCCAGCTGGGAGGCGGGGACTTCATCATTTTCCAGGCCACGCTGTAGCCTTAAAGGGACACTAAGACCGGCCACCCCATTTCTAAATCACCAATCTGTATTTATTTTTAAGTATATGTACCCCAGGAGAGGCTTTCTACAGCAAGGAGAAGCTGGTTCTCTTGATGCTTACCATTATTTTTGGGATTTTTTTTTTTTAATCTTTTAAGTTTTGGATTTTGTTTTCCTTCCAAAGGAAATTCCAAAGATTGAGAGTAAACAACTGTCTTTCTGTTATTATTTTTGCATTAAATTTGGAAATATTTAATTTTGGAAATATTAGCATTTTCCATTTACGTTGAATCGGCTGGTTTGAACCTTCAGTTTTCTGTTTTCACTTTCCCTTGAGGACTGTCTGCTATCTCACTCTCAGTTTATGTAAACACACTTTGGAACTCTTCCATATCTTTGACTTTCGCTGGTTAAGCTCCTAGGGGGCGCCATAATCTACTGCGTGAGACATGGAGGAGTTTAAAAAGACTTTCTCTGACTTTCACCAGGATTTTAAACAGATTTCTTCTGACTTCTATCAAGCTTTTATGCAAGATATCCAGGACATTGTGGAAAATATGAGATCTAAAATGTGCCATCAGGGTTGGGGATGTGATGGATGAAATTGTGGAATTTAAGAGTGATAGAAAGTTTTTTTTAAGACCGAGATTGGGATTTTTATTGAGATGCTGGATGAAGATTGGATGGGACTGCTATCACTCCTCTCCTACTTACTAGTAGGAGTATTCAGTGAGCAGTCTTCAAACACTGACTGAATGGAATTGTGCCAGCTACTGATTGTTGGCGTGCTGCCATATTGGCCAACCATTCTTCCCAGCATTCATATATGTTGCCTCAGTGAGAATGGGCCCGGTGTGTTCATATGTGTAAAAATCCACACAGGAACTAGTAAATTCCCCTTCTCATGGCGGGGTGGTATATATGTAAGGATCCCTTTCCCTCCTAACTACCATTTTGTTCAGAGCCTAAAATGATCAACGAAGGTATTTGGGAATTTGGGAACATAAAAAGAGAGGCTGGCAGGGAGGCAAACCACTTTGGGCTGACAGATTATAATTGCCAAAGCGGGGTGAAATAAAATGGCTTGGATTTCTCAAAGATTTCTGAGCAGATGTCTCCGAGGTATCTGGCAAAAGGCCAACTTCTCCCTTTCAACTGAAGCAAAATATAGATGTCCAAGCCATACTGGAAAAAAGAAGTGGCAAAACTGTACCTATTCCTATTCTCTGTTTAGCAGAGCCTTCCTAAACAGGCATGTTCTGCTGAGGGCGATAAAAATTTGCCCGCTTGTGTTTCAGGAAATGACACGCCATGCCTGGGTTTACAATGAAGCTGGGAAGGATTGGGTAGCAGCATTAAAGGTTTTGTCATGGGAAGGCGGCTGTTGCCAGTTTGATTCAGACCTAACGAGAGTGCTCAGTTCCCTCTGAAAAGCATGTCTCCCATTCAGCCCCCTTTTCCATTTTCAATTGCTGTCACTGTAACAGAAGACCCCTGCCTATGGCTTCCTTTTGATTTGTATGCGCCTGACTGGCAGCAGCGAGCAAAGGGTACACCATGGCCTACTAAAATAAATGACTGAAGCCCCTAACAATGGAGCTTTGTAGAAGAAAAACAGTGAAGTCACAGTTTCCCAGGCTGCTGCCTTCCCACTCTTTCTCTTTTGCCCCCAGATGCCTAATAAAGAAGGCAATGAGGGAGTGGACTGGACTGAGGGACTTACTGCTGGACAAAAGAGAGAGGTCTTCCTAGTGTTTCAGAAGCAAGCAGGTGGTTTTTGTTGCAGGTCTTTGGAAGGCGTAGTTCATCATTAATCAAAAATTATTTGATCAAGAAAACAAAGCCAGGCTTCCTTTGGCGGGGTTTACAGTCGCACATGTGGCCATTGTTAGCATATGCACATCTGGAAGAATAATTCTGTGCAATTATAAAGTGTAGCACTTTGAAAACATGCTAGACTTTAATGCATATTAAAAAAAAAAAAGCTCAACTGAATTCCCTGGTAAATTGGTATAAAATTGCCTGAACAGTTCAGACTTCCGAAGTAACAAGTTTTGGAAATATGGGCTATTTATGCAGCTATTGGAATCTGTAGTTGCAACGTGAAGATTTTGGAGTTATAAACATTAAGCACAGATCTTTTGAGATTTGGCCTAAAAAAAATGCGCAACACTGAATTCATTAAAGAATGGTGATCAACTGGTGTGTGGCAGAAATTAAGTTCTTATGTAAATGTCCATAAACTCATAACTCTCTGGCTTGTGAAGGATAATGTAAAACTATTTTTTTAATAAAGAAAGCAGCAATGTAGGAAAAAGCTTAAAAACACATGTATAAGCTACCTCTACCATTAAGTATACTGTATATTTATGTATACTGGACAGGAACCAAATTGCTGAAACAGCCTAATAGCATTAGCAAGAATGACAAAAGGCCCATTGGTACCTGAAAAGTCTAACAAGTGACTTTGTTGTATTAGAGGAAGTTGTAGCATGTAGTTTGTTAAAGCTTCATCAGCCTTAAACTTGCAAATTTTTATTGTACAGAAAGATTGTTTAATGCTATTGATCTTCCAAAGTAATCTTGAATCCTCAGGCTTCTTTCGTTATTCCAAATTTTTCTTAGCTGTGCATATTTTACTTCCCTGTTCCTAAGCCTATGGGGAAAGGGAAGGCACATGGGCATTGTCTGATTGTTCTTAACCTTCTGGATTTGAAGGGAAAAAAATGATTTGGAACATGCTGTGGTGTGCATGTGTCAGGAATACCTTAAACCAAACTATACATACCCACGCAAGCGCTGAGTCACATCTTGCACTATGAATTCAGGTTTGTATACAGCATTTACTTACTTAATCTGGTTTTCTATTTTGTCACATTTCTACTATTCATCAAAAAGTTGCCATGACTGTTTCTGAGATCTTCACAGATGAAAACAGTACTACCTTGCCTTACTCTCTCACTAATGCTTTAAACTTTCCTCCTAAAATGCACTTTAATGGAAATATTCAACAGTATTGGTTATAAGGATACCACACTTTTAATTTTCAATACCCTTTATAATTTACTTCACAAAGAGCTTGTAATGCAAATAATTCACTGGTCCCATTCTGCAGATGAGGAACAGATTTGATAACAGAGGTTATAATTTGTACTTCTGAGCAGCACTTCAGATTCAAAAGGAAAAAGATGCTTTGGAGTTAATGCACAAGTAGCACCTGTTAGCAGCTCCTTAAACAAAATGTGTTTTTTTCCTGAGAGTGCATGCCAGGTATGGAAGGAGGTATACAATCTCATAAGAAGATGACATAGCTGCTTTAAAGGGCTGCTGACACACACTTGAAGTGTCTTTTCCCCTTTGAATTTGAAATGCTACATAGCCTTAATAATTTGAGCAAGGTTTGCACATCACACTATGCCAAGATGTAGTTTGCTTGTCCCTATAGTGTAAGTCCATGCATTTGTCTTTTATAACAGCCATTCTGTTGCATTATGGTTCCATTAGAACAAACTAAAGTGCACGGAGATGTAATTTGTTCTAAATTTGTTTTCCTGCACTAAATATAAATCTTGGCTAAAAATCAGATTGTAGAGGCATGCATATTTTCAACAACCCACATTCAGGCTTTCTCAAAACTGGAGTGTTCATTGGGCTGGTGCTCTGATGAACCCTGTCCCCTGATGATGCTACTGAAATTATGTCTTTTTCCTGCAGACTTGAATGTATTAGCTGCAAAAGTCAGCCAGAGAAAACCTTCATGAGTACATGCATTGGCTTCCATGTGAACCAGAACCTGACAATGAAGGCCTTTTTCTTAGAGCCATGACTGGAACCATGTTGCTGGGGTATGGGGCTTCTCCAGTGGTAGGAGTGTTTTAGCTTTGATAACACCTGATCAGGGTTAGAATACTCAAGATATTAGAAACTAGGAATGAGTGGAAATTCAGGAACTTATTTATTTATTCGATTTCTATAGCCACCCATCTCAGCAAGTGACTCTAGGTGGCTTACAACAATAAAACTATAGAACAATTAGCATTGAAGTTATGTGTTTGATCCTGCTTATTTCTAAAGTTAGTAAGCTCAACATGGAGAAGTCATGCCTTTTGTTTTCCTTGTGCAATCTGTAATGTTATTATTTGAGTAGGATTTACCTCTAGGAGGCAAAAGAAACCCTTCCAGAGTAAATTAAATTCCTACAGAATTTAATAACTTCTGTCATCCTTGTTCTTGGTATACAGTTGCTGTAGCAACAATATAGAAGAAGAAGAAGAAGAAGAAGAAGAAGAAGAAGAAGAAGAAGAAGAAGAAGAAGAAGAAGAAGAAGAAGAAGAAGAAGAAGAAGAAGAAGAAGAAGAAGAAGAAGAAGAAGAAGAAGAAGAAGAAGAAGAAGAAGAAGAAGAAGAAGAAGAAGAAGAAGAAGAAGAAGACACCCTAGACTAGAGTAGAAGTCAGACTCTTCACACCAAGCTATTTTAATCATTTCTGAATGGCTCTTTATGGACAATTGATCACCTGCAGCCTGCAGATGTTAAGAAGGATGCTGCTCTGAACCAAGTACTTCCTGAAAATAACAGTTTCATAGAAGAGTTTTACAGCTGGGAGGTACAGCATATATGACTGTGAGATTCTCTATTTTCCTAATAGCATTTCTAGAATTCAAATGATCTTTTTTATCACACAAAGTAACTCTTCACAAGCAATCAAACACTATGATGAAATTGGCACTACTTAGCAATGAAAGCCTCCCAAGTTATGACATGTTCAGTCAGTGCATTAAATACAAAAATGTCCTTTTGCATATAGGCACATTTCATCACAAATTTGAAGATTCAACTGTGGGTTAACCTTCTTTTCCAGTTTTCCTCCTTAAGCAAAAGGATGAAAAAAAGTTTGATTTTACCTTGATTGAAAATTTGTAGGATAGCTGGGAGTGCACTCATTCTTGAAAAACTGACAAAGTGTAGCCACCTTTAATTAGAGGACTGTGGAATTTAACATAGGAGATGCAGCCCAACCAAAACCAGTCAATGTGAGATTCATATAACATACTACGCCATAATTTGGTTTGTTTGGCTTTGGCAGAGCATCTGTGACCACACAGATTATGGTTTATAAATAAAGATTCATAGTATAGTATAGTTATAGTAAGAACCACAGCCACTTGTGATTCATTCAATAAACCATGACTAAGCAAACCATAACTTAGGAATTCAGCCAGTGGGTCTTATCTATTTGAATAGGTAATCCAAAGCTAAGCGTATTTAGTAAGAGCTGAAGTGTTCTTCTGATGTTGTGAAAGAGAACTCATGGAGGGAAGTGGCCATATGCTCTGTTCCAACATCTTTCATCCATGACATCCCTCTTCCCCACAAGGAAATTTTCCCTATCAAAATAGGAAAGTTTGGGGTGTACAGGCAGGATATATTTGTCCCCATATCTCCTCTGTGTAATTCCTTAAATGTAGGCATCTGTAGGAGACACACTGCTTCAAGGAATAGTTTAAGGGTAGAAATCAAAGCGATTCACCTCCTAAAAGCCTCCTGCTCCTTTCTCTTTATTTTCTTTTTAAATTATTAGTGAGATGTAACAAACAACTATAACAATAACAAAATATTGTTATGATGATGCAGTATAAGAAAACCCATATAAACAAGATAAAGAGACAAGAAAAAATTTATTAAAAAATAAATTACAAATGAATAAGCAGGAGATTTCCAAATCCCGGAGGTTTAAATTTTCTAATATAAATATTTAATTAATTATGAGTAACTGAATATATTATATCATTTAACAAGACTAAAAATCACTATTAAGTGGTAACCGAAGGATGAATATTGGTAACCATGATCAAAACAATATAAATCACTGAGTGAAATCATAAGTTTTAATATGTTATATCCATATTATTAGAAGTCTGTTCTGATTTGAAAATTCTGTAAAATTGAAGTATAGCCTTTCCCACTTTAAATAGGATAAATCATAAGGGTATATAAACTAAATAAGCCTAAAAAAAATCCAGATAGGCTAATTTGGACTATTACTTCCTATTCTCATTCCCATCCTTAAAACTAGACCAAAAATGTACTGACAATTTTAACTCTGCCTTTTTGTTGATATCACCACATAATTTCCTGCAGCCCTCCAGAAGGTCAGAAAGCTGAGTTAATGGTTCTACCTGCTCAGAAGTTTCCCACCCTTGTTATAATGTGTCATGTGCATAGGAAAATACCATAATCTTAACTGACATCCAGACACTGCTGTCTTCCTTGGTCATTAGCCTAGTCAACTTTTGTTTGTTTGTTTCTTGAATTAAATAAATAAAAAAAATCTATAAAATAAAAATAAATAAATAAAAGGAAAGGAGGATATATAGATCAAACAATCCATAGCAGAAATGCAAATTTCTGAAGGGATATCAACTGCTGTTCCCATAGATATTATAAATAATTTCACCACCACCAGCAGTGATCCTGCTTTTATCTCCTTTTGTTCTCTGCTCCTTCCCCTTCAGGCTGCCCTCTCCTGAACACCAAAATTGTAAGCATGCAGAAAGCTGTTTTGCATTCCAGTGTGTGCATCTTTCTTTAAGATGGCTTTTTATACTGAAATTCTAAAATTTCAAAATCCTCCTGCTTTGCCCTTTGAAGATTTGCATCTTATTTCTGCCTACTATTTCTTTCTTTCTTTTTTTAAAAAAAACTTTCTGGCCCTGTTCTCCCAGTAGGCTTAACCCAGGCAATTCTCTTCACTGCTAGTTTTGGCAGCACACAAGCACAATAAAGGAGTCAGAAGCAATCATTCTGGGAATATAGAATAAAACTTTATCCAGGAGATGTCTAGCATCAAATGAATCCATGCATCACTGAAGTCCTGGCAAAGCTTCCTCATTCAACTCTTTCCCATTGGCCAGGCAGATAAAGGTGGTCAGGGCTTGACAGTGCAGCCAATCGGTGACTGAGAAGGGTTTCTGTGCTGTCTGGCCTTAGCAACGAGTAATGTACTGCAGAGGCTTGCTTTTTCTGGCAATTTTTTTCCAGCTGTTTCTTGGAGGATTAGAGAAGCAAAGTGGATTGATGCCTCTGTGTAGGTGTTCTCACAAAAGATGGAGTGGAATGGAGTTAGTTTAACCCTGTACATGACTCAATCTGTTTGGGATTAAATTTAATCATCTGGAGCTTAATTGACTCATTCAATTCATATCAATATAACAAATTATTCCCTCCTGCCCCAGTTCCCTGTTGATATAGTTAAGTGGAAGGGGAGTCTCAGAATAAAAGGAACATTTTTCTGGATATGTAAAGAATTGGGTATTTTACCAACACAGGAGAAGTGAATATCCTAGGGGTTCTTATGATAATACTGATTCTGAAGAATGGAAAGAGGCATGCAATAATCAGGCTTATAACACAAGGATGGGTTACTCTCTTTGTGGCTGCAAGCTATCCTTTTTCCAATGTGGGAGGACCTAGAGCAGGGGTCCCCAAACTCTTCAGCTCATTGACCCCCTCATGAAATTTTGGATTGTTCGTAAAACCTCAAACATTATATGAAAATAATTTAATAAATAGTACTTTAATAGTAGCAGTAACAACAACAAAAATGCATAGTCCCATCGACCCTTGGAGGTCAATACTGACCACTTTGGGGAACCCTAACTTAGAGGGCTGATTATAATCTGCAACAATGAAAGGAGTCATCTCAATTTTGGGGGAGGGAGGTTAAGGAAGAAAATTGGTCATTTTCTATGCTCCCTTTGAAGCATCCCAAAGCTCCCCAGACAGAGAAAAACGGCTCTGCCCAATGTAGGGGAACTTTTGGAAGTATTATTTTAAAATAGCTGCTGATGGGTTGCATGTGGCCCTCTGGTCCCAGGCTGCCACCCCTGTTCTAATAGATAATGCATGAATCATCACTCCTGAAGGACAATTCCATAATACACTGATCTTCCTCAATTGATTTCAGCTCTAGTTAATCCTTGCAAATACCTTTCTTGCAAATAGCTTTCTTTCTCATAAAGTACAAGGTTATGATACAGCAACTTAATGAAAACTTTGAGAATAACTAGGGTCTATGAATATTTTTGAGCACACACTTACAATATATTACACATACACACATACACACTCTATCATCTCTACCTGCCTACCTACCTATCTATCTTATAGAGTTTGGGGGGAAAAGGCTGAAGTATTTGAGGTAAGGATTGATTGATTGATTGATTGATTGATTATGTGCCATTAAGTCAATTTTGATTCTTAGAGACCATATAGATAGACTATGATGGTTCCCCAATCTGACCCTTCACTTCCAGTTGTGCACCCATCACCACTATAAACAAGTTTATCCACTCTGCTGCTGATAGTCCTCTTCTCTTTTCTTCAACCGTTCCCAGCATTATGACTTCTCAAGGAGCTGGGTCTTTGCCTAATGTGTCCAAAAATATAATAACTTGAACCTGGTCATGTGCCTTGAGTGAGAACTCGGGGTTCATACGTTCAATGATCCATTTGTTTGTTTTCTTGGCTATCCATGGTATTCTCAGGAGTCTTCACCAACCCCAGAGTTCAAAAGACTCTTTTGAATGCTCTTTGAATGCTCTCAATGCTCTTTCTATCCTGCTTCTTCAAAGTCCAACTTTCACTTCCATAGAGTGTCACAGGGAATACCACTGCCTGCATTATTCTGATCTTTATAGGTATAGACACATCATGGCAGCCGAATATCTTTTCCAAGGCTTTCATGGCCACTCTACCAAATTCTAGTCTGTGGCATATTTCTTGACTGCTTGTTCCTTTACTGTTGATGGTTGATCCTAAGAGGCAGAAACTATCTACCTCTTCAATTTCATTGTAAATTCTAAGGCTGGTTGTTGTACCTGTTGTCATTATTTTGCTCTTTCTATATATTTAATTTTAGTCCCATCTTTTTCACTATGCTTCTTGACTTTTATTACTAGACCTTGCAGATCCTTTGCATTTGCTCAGGTTATTAACATTTCTTCCTTCAGTTTTAAAACCATACCAATCTGGAGCCACTTTCTTTTGCCATGTTGTGTCCATCCTATGGCTTCCTGACTGGTATATAAGTTTCTCATGAGGACAAAGAGATGTTTGGGATTCCCATTTACTCTTCCAAATTCAAAGCATAATTTTAATGAGAATGTTTTCAATCTTGTTTATTCTAGAAAAACATTTTGGGTGAAAGAACTATTGATTTATAAAATAATTTGGCTCTAATATAGTTTCAGTTTGGATCCACTGTTTAGAAGAGTTTTCCATAATGAATGGAATCATACGCCCTAACTGTCAACTTGATAATATATTCTCAAATATATAGATCTCAGAAACAGGGAGTCTGGTGCATGCTCTAGTTCTTTCTATATAAACAGTCACTGGAGCATAACATGCGGCTATGACTAATTTGTGAACTAGTTTTATCTCAAGTGTATTCATGCTATACTTTGAAAGCTGGGAATGTGGAAGCCCACATTCCATCAGTTCAGACATACATGCAATGTACCGACATACTCAGGATGCAGATGAGTCCTCTGTCTCATGTACTAATTGTTATATATATGTTATATATATATGTTTATATAAATTAGTGGAGTATAGTATGCTTACTAATTCATAATATCTGAATACTGCCAATTATATCAGTAAATTATAACACCCATTAAAGATAAAGGCAAGAACAACCAAAGTTATAACTAGAAACTATTTCTTAATATTGACTCTCAGGTATTAAAACCTAATAACTTATCCTAGTTTAATATCTATATTAAGTTAATGGTAAATGTGTAATATTTCAGAGTATAGATTATACTTTTCTATACTAAATATGGACACACTTTTTCTACATTAAATATGGAGATATACTTTTTCCATGTTAAAATAATTGGATTGGTAAAATGAAATATGCTGCTTGAAAGTAGTACAATGCCTGTTCCTCAAAAGAAGCAGAGTTACAGGCAGCTGAAAATCTCCTTCCTACAAAATCAACAAAGATATGGAGGGCTGACTGTACCTGCTGTCAGCTTGTTCTTCCTGAGATCTGATAGCAATGAAATGACATGCCTGGAGTCCTAATAAACAGTTTTCAGCTGGCACATGAAACTTAGCATCTCTCTTAAAAGACCAATGCAGAAACCCAGAATCAATAGTGAGGAAGAATTTGATACGTCTCCTCAGTAATTATTATTTTCTATTATTAGTGGCATCTTTCAGTCTCCCGGTTCCAGGTTGGTTCACTCATAATCATGGTGATTCATCTTCTGTAAACCTGCCAATGCAATTTTTCTTATGGAATCTAATTCTGGGCTCAAATTTCTGCCCATTAAAGCTTAGCAGAACTTGTTAAGAGAGAAACTTTAGGTATGTTCATCATGTCTTCCCCTGGCTAACATAATGCCTGCAAGCTTTATCCCTTAAAGGAAATAGCAGTTTTAATGGGAATTTAAAAAAAAAAATTAAAATAACAGTATCGATGAAAAAAGGAGGTCCCTTCTAGAGTCATAGTCCAGATCAAATGTCACCCTTGTTTCATATGGTAGCTTAAAGTTTTAACAACAACAACAACAAAAATGGGATCTCCCAATGTTTTATCTAACCTGTTATTTGCAAAAAGGCTTTATATTCCCAATATTTTATTTAAAGTTTTAAGGACTGTGCACACACAGAAGTAGCTGAGGACTGAGCCAAAAGTGAAGGAAGGCTTATTGGGATCCAGGAAAATATACTTTTAGTGGGCATACAGGTGTTATGCAGCCAGTGAATATTTCTTTTGATACCAAGTTTGGAGACAGCCAATTTGCTTATCATTGCCTACCTGAAATGTTCATGCAACCCAAAAAACAGTTGGAGATGAAAGCTATATTAGGGCTGGGGCCAGATGGAAGACTCCCAGTGCTACTAGTGACATAAGATGGCAGAGCTCCTCAGATTTATGGTAAAGGAAATGATGGAAACAGTGATAAAACAGCATGGAAAATACCATCTGAACATACCCACCTAATAAAATTCTGTATTTGAGGCTGGGAATTACAGAATAACGGGGTCTTCTGGAAGTACTCTAGGATGGAATTTTGTTCTGTTCTGACAAGACAGTTCTTACATTTTTGGTCCTTTGGTTCCCAATCTTGGGCACTATGGAAAGTGGGATGGGTTGCAGGTACAAAGATAGGGTTCCTCCCAACTCACAGCAAAAGATCCATTGGTTAGGGGCCATGTATCAGGCTTCCTTAACTTGTGGTCCCAGGGCTGGATCCATTCCCCAAAGCTATGAATGCAGTGTTAGTGGGAGAGCTGTTCCTCACACTGGTAAGGATTGTAGTTGCCATTTTCAAAGTCATCAACAGATATAGATTGCTCCTCCTTCCCAAAAGAGACAAGCCACCTGTCCCTTACACTGAAGAGAGAAAAAGAATCAGAACCTTGTCACCTTAGTATTCCTATATGTTTCTTGCTTGAAAGTAGAGCATTGGCTGCAATTCTTCAGTTGTTACTCTAACTGACTTCCTACTAAATCTTGGTAATCAGAGAGACACTAATTCTTTGAACTAGCCATTTCTAGTCCAAATTGCTTCAAGAGAAATCTGACAGCTAGACCCCTACCAAAAGTTGCAATGGAACTGTAATTTTAAGGGAGCCCAAGTGGGAAGTTATTAAATAAATGGGCTATAATCATATTAGATGTCTTTATTAATGTCAATATAGAGCAGAGCAATTTTTTTGCTCCAAGCCCTTTTGTTTCTTTGTCCTGATCATGTCTGCATTTTGGAGTGCTGTATGCCCCGTGCAGCTCTTGACCTTTGGCTTTTACCTGAAGAAATTTAAATACAAAGATGCCAACATGATCCATCCTGGTGCCCTGCAGGATGTTTGGACTGCAAAGTTCAGAATTTCCAGCCAGTTATTGGTCACAGTGGCTGGGGATGCTTAGAAGTGCTGTCTCTGCGTGTCTAGAAAGTGTCACAGTGAAGAAGGCTGCACTAGACATTGCTTTTGCTTTGGCAACTTTTCAAAAGCAATTAAGTAACTTCTGACTCCAGAATATTAACAGGCTCTCATGAGAGGGAGGGATGATTGTAGAGTAGTGAAGAACTGCATGATGGAGTGGCTGAGGAAATGCCAAGCATGAAACAGAAGGAAAACATGATGTGAAAATAGTCAAAATAGTGGTCTCTTCTCCAAAGGGGGTAGTGTTTTAAGCAGATGCAATTCAGCAGGAAAGCTTTTTAATCACAGAAGCATTCTACAAAACAGAGTATTATTTCATTAAGTGGTTTCTTATTTGTAGTTTACTGTGCAATGATTTTAGGACCTGTGGTTAGAAGCCAGGATAATTGTGAGTAAGTGAGTGAGGGGGAGGGCAATTTAGTTCCTCTTTTCACCAGAACACTTGGAGACTATGAGCTAGCCCTTCTGTCCACTTTGATTGTAATAATTGTTGCAAAGCTTATCACACAAGTGGGTACAAACGTACATGTTGATTAACTTGGAATGGTGTAACGTTGTGCATAGATACAGTGTCACAAGGAGGAAACTTCCACACTGCCTCCACAGAAAATGCCTTATCAGTAGAGTCAGTTCAAAATAATTGCTTTATGCAATCAAGGAATACACATGTTTGTGAACCACCTCAAAAGATTGGCTCTCAAGCCCATTATGGCAGCTTACAGTCTAGAAAGCATGATTCCCATAGATTCAGAGATTGCAGGTTTATTGCAAAGAGCAAGGGGTTAGGTTTTGTATCTTGGTTCTCATTTATCAGCGAGAATGGTAAGATGGGGCCTCACTATTGCCTCTCATCTTTTTCCTTATGAGTCTTGGCTTAAATAAGCAGTTAGCATGGGAAGGATGCTAATTGCTTATTTATTTCCACAGAAATTTCCACCCGTCCTTGTTCTGCTGTATTTTGATAATGTACAGTGTTTTGGAAATGTACATTTCCATCATATTGGCAAATCACCATTTATGCTTCACCACCGCAAGCCGCAATGAGAGATGGTTACTGAAAGCTTTGCCCGTAGTTGGAAGAATATGCATGTAAGGGAAAGGACGAATTGCCTGTAACCTCTGCTTGTTGTATTCTGACAAATAAAAATACTTGCACTAAGAAAGGGTTTTTCAGTTTTGTATATTTAGAGGCCTGCGATGTGGCAGTCATCCATGCTTTTTAGGGCGTTTTATACATAGAGAAGGACAGACTGTCTTCCAGGCATGAGTTCTATGCACCATCAGCATTTGTGTCCTCATCAAATAGTAAAGCACATGAATTCAGCCTATCATGCAATACTACTTTTCAGTTGGAAATCATATACAACCAGTACAAGCCATCCAATGATTGAGGGATGCCTCATTATTTGGGACTAGCAGGAAGCTCTTCCCTGAAGACATTATCGCTGCTCCTTGACCATAAGCAAGGGTACTGCCCTGGAAATAATCTGCATTAACCTTAATGGAGGGACCCAGTTGCTATAGTTACTGTTGGCTTTTTGCATACCTTAAAGCCATAAAGTTTTACTCATTCAGCTAAATGCTTTTTTGTTCTTCCAGTCCCCTCCTCCCATTTTTAAAAAATTGTCTGGTAACTGATGCAAAATGATGCAAACCTTGCCAGATGCTCTGCTTTATTTTTAGTGCTGTTTGAATTGCAGCCAGTCCTCCCTAGATTACATAGCAGCAGTCTCACTGCCTTCATATTGATTTTATTTTCCTGGTAAGATCATCATGAAACTTGGAGGAAGTGGACCATAGTCTTTGGATATTCTACTTTAGATGTGGAGTGCACAGTGCACTGTTTTCAAACTGATTTGCTAAAGGAAATCAAACCCAGACTATGGAGGAGATTGTTTATTGGCTGATGTTTGCATCTTAGCAAATTTTAAACTGCAACACAATGCCAGGAGTAATAAAAGAAATATGCTGTTCTACATGAAATGGAAACTGGATACGAGTCTGCTCGGTAAACCATTAATTATTAACATTAAAACAGAACCAATGTCTTCAAACACATATTTTAATGAATGTCCTGTCTTTCCAAAATAAAATCTAGTTGATTTAAATTAAAATAAAAGGTGTATTTTATAATGCATGAATATCCACCAAGAGTATAGCTTTGTGGAAAAACAAATATAAAAAGTCCAGTTTCATGAAGGGATGTTCTTCCAATAGGGTGGCCCTGATGGTCCCTGCCTTCCGTCTTCCCATCTTCACCCTTTGGTAGACTCACCTTTTATCTACTGTAATTCAGTCTCCTAGGAGATAACTTGGAAGGTAGGTCTAGCATATTTGGGCTGCAGATGTCTGGACAACCATTAGATGGCAGAGAGGGATAGACCCTTTCTTGCCATCTTATGGTTGTTGGAATTTTTGCAGCCTAGGTATGTTAGCCGCAATTTAAACAGCCAAAAATCTGACATAAATGCCTTTTCTTCTCAGTTGGCCCATGCATCTCTCAATGACTGCATTTTCCTCCAACTTGCTGCTTATCTCGTCTATCTCTCTGCTACCCCAAAGGCTGCTTATCCACAACTCTTTGGACCTCCTGTCCTCCAGCAGTGCCTTCTCCAACCCACAAGTCCTTCTTCTTTTCTGTTGAAAGACTGCAACATCTCCATCCATTCCGTAATTAATGAAAAGAAGTTGCAGAGTTCCCCCACCCCCCATGAGTATAGGACTTATGAAATGAAACTGTTTCCTCATCTTCTCCACTAAATCAAATACAGCATTTGTCATTGGTAGAGAAAGTATTAGTGTCCTAGCACCCTCTGTTGATGAAGAAAAAAAGCTTCCACTTGTTAAAAAAATGTTGAAACTCTTCAGAAATAATAAAATTAAAGACTAAAATAAATAAATCAAGCATATATAATATAATAATACAGTTAAAATAAATAAAAATGGCCCCACCCACTTTGGAGTGTTGCTGTTGATGTGCTGCGCAAAATCCAGTGTGGTTGTCAAACCAATTGTAGGAACAGGTAACTATCTGGGTCCTCCAGAGGTTTATATGCCATATATTATATGGAATCTTTATACACAGACCAGTGTACTGCTGAATAGCAGGTAAAAAAGGGAAGCTATGGTACTTATGCCCTAGGCATCTCATTTGCCACTATACAAAAAAGTAGCTTTTGGAATTGCTGGGATGTTCGTCTACAGTAGGGCTCTTCCATTCTTGCTAAACGTATCCCCCTTCAGTCAGGCCTATTATTAACTTATAAAAGTTAATATAAAATTATGATTGGCTTGGCCTATTCTCACCAAAAACAATGGGAAAAAGTCTTTAATGCTTGGGCTAGGTGGTGCTGAATCTCAAGTGCACTCCTAATCTTCTCGTTGTAGACTTTGTAGGAAAGCTATGTTAAGTCTATGGTAGCAAAAAATCAGGAGTCTGGTGGCATCCTCTCTGACTCACAAATGTTATTAAAAGGCATAAGCTTTGGGGAGTATCTAATGTATCTGATGAAGGGAGCTCCTTCTGATTTTTTCCCCTAATTTTCTGATATTTGCTTTAGCCAGTGTTTCAGAGGCCTCCCTAAGCCCTCAGCAGGCCTTGACCCTTATGTGACTCCTCGAACAGCATCACTTTGAGTAGGTGGAGAGGATGTCAGGAACTCCCTTACCCTGAATCTTAGGAATGAGCTATTTAGTCCAGCTGGATCTATCTGTATTGGCAACTGGACTGCAGATGTTCTAAAAAAAATGGTCCACTTTAGTCAATTTGGAATGTGTTTCACTGAATTGTTGAAGATTAAACCTCTTATTGCAAAGCAATGCTGAGCTCTATCCTCATTTTTCATATCTGACTTGGTTACATATTTGGCAAAATAGATTTGCAAGATAACGGATTTTCATCATTGGTCCTATTTTCTACCTTCTTGCTATTATCAATGTGTTTTGCGATATCATTATTCTTCTTGGCTTACCTCTTATAGTGCAAAAATATAAATCAAGGAATAATACCACTGAAAAAGTTGCATGGATGCAGAATTAGAAAAGGATTGAATCAGTCTGTTGCAGTTAATGGAAACCATGCTTACTTTTATCCCAAATTAAAAACAAACTTCTGGTGCTGAGATCTTCCACTGCTAATAATACCTGGACAGTGCACACACTATATACTGATAGTTATATAGCCAAGGTTTACTGAATTAACACAGTTGTTTGACTTTAAACTATACACTAAACCATAAACTTGTCCATGTCGTTGCCAGCAGTCAAGATGGACTTGAAGGCACAATATTGTATACGCTGCATAGACAAACTATAAACTAACCACATAGGCTTCTTTGGCACGGCATGCTGAATCACAACTAGCCAACCATATTTTATTTGTTTGACTGCTATCCCATCTTTGTAATCTGGCAAGTACTCAAGAAAGGTAATAATATTTTTAAAAATAAAGCATGGATTAAATATTAACTCTAAAATAGGCATCAAATTTATTTAGCAATTAAAAGGATAGCAAAAGAGATAATTGTTACTGATTTTCTAAATACTGACAGAATGGGAGAAATTCAGTATCTTTTAAATTATTTTATTAAACTAATTAAAAGAAATTAGGGAAACTATAACTATATAAAACAGTACTAGTGATACAATGTTACTTCAAAATTAATATCTTCATCAAATAAAAACAAGGAAGGGCAAAAAAGCCTGTAAAATTAAGTTATAGGCAGAACTCTAGAAATGTTGTTCAGATGGTTCAAGTTTTCTAACTTGACCATGTGTTGAAAAAAGAATAACTCAAATGTTGACAGAGAACACATGTCCATAATCAACTGCTGCACATCTGGTATAGGTTTCTGCTCTCATTGACATATAACAATTCTTTTAACCAATCCCTAAAAAAGTCTGTAATTTTGTATTGTAACAAAGCCATCAATTTGATCAGCAACTCCCTTCCCTTTAGTCTGTCCTGAGAGACTCTTATTCATGAAATAAGAATACTGCACCATTTTAGGCTGATGCAGGAGGCAAAACCTTAATAATGTAGCAGGTATAGGAGGAGACATCGGGTTACAGGTAGTCCTCATTTAACAACCACAATTGGGACCAGAAACTCCATTACTAAGCAATGTAGTCATTAAGCAAGACATCATGTGACTGTGATGACCTCACTTCTGCCATGGTCATTAAGCAAATCACCCCTTGTCTTTAAGCAAGACTTCACGTGACCATGACTTGCGATTGTACTGCCAGCTTCTGCATTGATTCTGCTTGTTGGAAGCTGGCTGTGAAGCATGCAAATGGTGACTGTGGGATGCTGCAATGGTCATAAACACCCACCAGTTGTGAAGTGCTCATATCTTGATTATGTGACTGTGGGGATGCCGCAATGGTCATAAGTGTGAGGAGTGGTTGTAAAGTTACTTTTTCATCACCTTCATAACTTTGAAAGGTTGCTAAACAGGGCAGCTGTTAAGCAAGGACTACCTGTACTACATTGCAATGTTTATGCCTTCTCTTCCTGTCACTTGCAAATTGTTACCCTGAGCTTAGGTTTAATGCCAATGGGATATTATAGGGATAAAACTTCATTGCAGGGAGGCAAAATCATCCAGTTGAAAGGCTGATTGGATTACAGATCTCATCAATGCTGATCACCTTTTTTAAAAGTATCATAACTGAGAAGTCGCTTGTGAATACCCCTGGGCAAGGGGATGACTCACAGTCCCTCTCCCTCCTTTCTCTCTTCCCTATTCTTTAATTTAACTGTCACCTACAGGCTGTTTTTTCAATCCCCCTTTTCTTGGTTGAACTCTTGACTCCCAAGCCTGGGGGGCATGTGCCAGTAAATACCCCCCTCTGCTTGCTTGCTTATTTATTTATTGAATTTATATGGCTGCCCATCTCACAAAAAGGGACTCTGGGTGGTGTACAACAATTAATTAAAATAATAAACATATTAAAAATCATTATTAAAATATAAACAGTCATTATTATAAAATAAAACCACCCGGCACAGGAGAGAGTGAATATCAGCCACAGTGATGGAGCCATTGTAAGATCTCACTGGTCCCTGGGACCCCCAGGCCAGGCCTGATGACAAAGCCAGGTCTGGAGGGACTTTCTGAACATTAGCAGGATGGAGCTAACCTGACTTTGGGGAGGGCAAAGTGTTCCATAAGGCAGGCGCCATGGCAGAGAAGGCCCGCCTCCTAGAACCAGCCAAGTGTAGGCCTTAGCAGACCGAACCTGCCGCATGGCTTCTCTACCAGACCTGATGGGAAGGGTAGATATAATGGGGGAGAGGCAGCCTCTCAGATATCCTGGCCCCACGCCATGAAGGGCTTTGAAGGTTAAAACCAGCACTTTGAATAGGACCCAGAAGCAAACTGGCAGCCAGTGCAGCTCACGAAGCAGACATGTAACATGTGCTCTTCTAGAAGCACACGACTGCCCGCGCTGCCTCATTCTGCACCAGTTGAAGCTTTGATATGGTGCAATGCAAATTTTTAAAATAAGTGTTACCTAAAGATGGTATGTCCTTTGTTTATCTATTAGATCAATGTGTGTCACTCATCTCCCTTCGTTGGGGTTATTACCAACAGAATTATGGCCTTACCTATCAAGATATCTCATGGAACTCACTAAGGATACCCTTTATCTTCTCTTATTTTTAATTTGATTTTGTTACTATTTTATTAGACAAATAGAGGATATTTCAGGCATAACAGTGAGTGGAGGTGGATACAAATTTTTATCATATATTGATGATATATTATGTCTCATCCATAATTATATATATAAATGTATAAGAACATAAGTAGTGCCTGCTGGATTGGACTCCTGACCCATCTAGCCCAGCAGTCTGTCCTCACAGTGGCCAACCAACTGCACAAGGAAGCCCACTAGTCTCCCAGCAGCTGGCCTTCAGCAGCAATCGCACTGCCATCAGGGCTAATAGCCAGTGATCCCCATGCCTTTCATGAATTGGTCCAGCCCTTTTTTTAAAGTCAGCCAAGCTGGTAACCAGCACCACATCTCGTGGTAGCAAATTCCAAAGTTTGATCACACATTGTATCTATTTAAAAAATCCTTTTGTCTATCCTGATTCTTCAAAGATTCAATTTCATTGGGAGCCTCTGGTTCTAGTATTTTGGGAAGGGGAAAATAGCTTTTCCTTGTCTACTTTATCCACACCGCATATAATTTGTACACATCAATCTTGTTGCCTCTCATTTGCCTCCTTTCTAGACTAAAAAGCCCCAAATGTTGCAACCTTTCCTCGTAGGGAAGCTGCTCCAGCCCCTTGATCATTGCAGTTACCCTCCCCTGAACCTTCTCTAGCATCACTATATTCCGTTTGAGGTGTGGCAACCAGAACTGCACACAATATTCCTGCACCATTGATTTGTGTAAGGGCATTATGATATTGGCATCACTATTTTCAATACCTTTTCTTATTATCCCTAACATGCTGTTGGCCCTTTTTACAGCACATACACACTGGGTTGACACCTGCATTGAACTGTTTACCATCACTCCAAGATCTCTTTCCTCATCAGCCAGTGCTTAGCTCTGATCCCATCAGTCTGCATGAGTAGTTAGGATTTTTGGCACCAATGTGCATCACTTGACGCTCACGTTGAATGGCATCTGCCATTTGGATGCCGACTCCCCTAATGTGCAGAGATCCTTTTGGAGCTCCTTTTTTTTACCCCTCTGAACCTTGGTCATGCCCAATTCCAGATCATTTATAAATATGATTCTCCAAATAATTCAGGAAAGCATCTGAATTCATCAAAAACCTGGATTGGACTATTTTAAGTGGTCCTCCAGAGATTCATACAAGTTTAAAACTGAGCAGAGAATGATCTCACCATGACAGTGAAATCACAGGCTCCTCCCGCCTTTTTTCAGCATAGTATATTGTGCAAACCAAGGCCTGATTTTGGTGAACCAGGAAGAAAAGCCAGCATGCCTGGCACACTAAGTCATTTTACTCTGTCCTATGAATTGTTAGTCTGAATTAAAAGCTTATCAGAGATTTCTGATATCATCTGAATTGGAGCTTCTTTTTTCAGATTTGTGGAAATCCATTTTGCATGTACATTTTTAGGATCTGGGCTCATGCCCACACAGCTGTATGCATATAAACTTCTTTTCCTTTGGGCAATTGCACTGAACATGTGATTGAGAGCAAAGAACCAATATAATATCAGTGATGTTTGTGGGATTTAATTGGAGCACTGAAATGGGGAACATTCCATGTTAAACAAAGCCTTACGTGATCTACAAAACCAGCTCCGTTGTAGAAATCCAAATTTATTTAATATCCTTCAACTGAAGAGCCTTTTGTTTAGGGAATACGTTCTTTATTTGGGTCAGTTCTCTTAACACCTTTTTAAATTCAAGGATAAATTATTTTGAAACTGATGGCTGCCCTTGATTGAATTGCCAGGGAGAGAGATGGTAGCATGTATAGAGAAAAAATGCCTGAAATGTACAGAGGAAAAATGTCATGAATTACTTATTTTAAAATATTTTGTATTACATATCAAGTACCACATGAAAGCTAGAAAATATACATTATTGATAAAAACATACCACACTATATCACATACTACTAAGTTGAAGGCTAAAAAATAGCAGCAGTATAAGTTATGATACGCAAAAGTAATTAAAAAAAACAAAAACTCAATACATGCTTACGCTCCAACTAAAGTAGTAAAATGTTTATTTCCAGAGGTTGGAGAAAAAGGACACGACCACACAAAAAAGCTTTCTTTCTGGTCAGTACCAAGCAACCATCCATCCATATTGTGTTATGATTTAACAAACCAAACACAGCTATGCGTAAATCCAGCTACTAAGTAAATTGCTCTATGCTGCAAAATATTTTTTAACTTGCAAGCGTATGGCTATTTTACTATGAGGCAATGATCTTCCATATATGACTTGCTGTTTATAAGGCAACATAATATTCTTGCTCTTTGTTGTAATTAAATATTCAGCAAACATTACAGCAAGGATGGAAATGCGAAGACAGTGATGGTATCATAACTCAAAATGGCTATAGAAGCAAACCAGTATACTAAAAATGCATGTCTTAGAAATGGCTATATGCAGATCTGCTTTCCTGGAATATGTTTCATATATTGGATGCAATCCAAAAACATTTAAATGTGCACATGATTTCCATAAACATCAAATGCTCATACACACATCATAATACACTTAAATATTATTTTCTAATGCCTCTTTCATTATTGTATGTCACCCAGAGTCATCTTGTGTGAGATGGGTGGCCATATAAATGTGAACAGTAAATAAATAAATAAATAAATAAATAAATAAATATCAATAAAATTATTGATAGCATTGAGAATATACAATCATTCTGGCCTCATACTCTCTCAATAAAAATTATTAACTTTCCAAAACACTGAATGAAATTACTCTGCAGTATCTGGAAGAAGTTAAGCCTGTAGTTCTGCATACATTTATGGACTAAACCAACTGCACTGTGAAACTTATTCTGGAGTAAACATAGGGCTATATTGCGTTATTGTTTAGGTCTTAGTAAACAATTCATGCCATTTTTCAGTCCTAATACTTAACTGGCATGGATGGATTTCACACTTCTTTTGTTTGGTAGCTTCTATTTGTTGTTCTCGGCATTCACTAGAGATCATCTTTCCTTTCTTCTTTTCCTCCCACATCTTACATAGCTCATATAAAGCTGACTTGCCTATGCTGGTTAATAGGTGATATGCTCAGCTAAAGAGCAAGCGAAACAAAACATAATACAGAGAGCTGTCACCCAAGAGGTACGTAACCATTTTACAGCAAGGGCTGTAGTTATCCCCCACCCCCAAGCTTCACTTTCAAGAAACGGGCAGAGCAGGACAAAAACTACATTTCCTTTCACCAAAGTTAAATTCCATTCACTGAATGCAACTAATCTGACCACTCCCTGATATATAATCCCATTTCTGTCACATTCAAAATTCTAGGTTGGTGGCAACTTGTGAGGGGGCTGTGAGGGGCATATGCAATCCTCACTTCAGGTCATGACACCTCAGGTGGTGCAACATGCATGAAAGAACTCTTAAGATGGCAAATTGTCTTAGTTTCAATGGATTACTGTATTTATTTACTTAACAATATCTTATGTCCCAACTCAGTGCTGGTGGATGCTGAGTTGAGAACAACAGGCAAAGCACACAATATAAAGAATGAATGAATGAATAAGTTTTAAAACTCACAATCAAAGTGTCCAAAGCAATTAAGGGCTGAAAGCATGTTGGAACAGAATCAATTTAATTTGTTTGCAAAAAGCAAGCAGGGTTGGGTCCGTTCCTACCTCTGGGGGAAATCACTATTTCCCCCAGAAGGTCTGCACAAACTTGCAAAAGAAAAAGCTAATCTACCCAAAACCCACATTTTAATGTATGTTGCAAGATAGGTTCCAGTTACAAAGAGTCACATTTCCTGCATGTAAAAGGAAGGCAAATTTATCTTCTAATATGACATTAATTACCCACAATTTTTAAATGATTAGTAAGAAATAATCACTTCTTTAAAAAGGCTGGCTGATTTATTAATTGGTAGCATATCTTTAATTAATTAGAAGAGTTCTGATAATTTAATGCACTGCATCAACACATAGATTTATCTAGGCAATGTCCTCCAGCTGAGTTCACAAAGGGAACAGTTCTAGAGAAGATATTTTCTATATGCCTTGTTTTCATATAAGTTTTCTGCTAACAATACATAGAGTGGGAATAGAATAGAATAGAATAGAATAGAATAGAATAGAATAGAATAGAATAATTTATTGGCCAAGTACGATTAAGAGCTCTCAATATATTTACATAACATAATGTCATCTAAGGTTGTTATTCTAAACTTGCTAGTACAGTACAGCTTTTCCCAATGTGGTGCCCTCAAATGGGTTGGACTATGATCATCTCTGTTCTGACTGAGCTTATTCAACACAGGATTTAAACTGCAGTAAAAGTCTGCTATAATAATAGCAGAAGAACCTGCTGAAACATTAGGGCTGTAAAATGCTTTGTCGTAATTAACAGCCTAATCGTATGCAGAGTTTGGCTTATCTAAGTCCTTTGAAAGTAATAACAGTACGCTTTGATGAGCTTTGTTCCTCTGTTTGCAATCTTATGCACATTTACATAACAGTAGCTCCCTTCCGACACTCTGGATGGAGATCTGCATGTCAGAGTGCACAAAACATACTTGGTTAATATACAATTTCAGTGGAACTCAAGTCTCATTCAAGTTGACTACACAGACCAGGGTTTCTCAACCTTAGCCATTTTAAGATGTGTGGACTTCAACTTCCATGGCTGGCTGTGGAATTTTGGGAGTTGAAGTCCACACATCTTAAAATGGCTAAGGTTGAGAAACCCTGACGTATGTTCTTTTCTTGTTGTTGTTTATTCGTTTAGTCACTTCCGACTCTTCATGACTTCATGGACCAGCCCACGCCAGAGCTTCCTGTCGGTCGCCAACACCCCCAGCTCTTCTTTTCTTAGAAGGTCTTATTTTCTTCAAGGGTATTTTCTTAACTTCACAATCTAGTCCACAGCCCTGGGATGGTAGCCTCCCATCTAAATACAAACCAGGTCAACTCTCCTTAGCTTTTTCAAGATTAGCCCAGTTTAACTAGATATTGTGACATGCTAAGGAAATAATTTTGCCAGAGTTGATTCAAATGCCATTTCTTCCTTGGATTCACTCCACAGCCTTCACTGACCAAATTCAAGCACTGCCTTATGCTGTAATGTTGCTTTCTGGATTTTGGCTTAGCACAATTGATGAACCCAGATACTGTGGTGAATATACATATTATGCTTTCTTATCTGAGAAGCGTACTAGTTGTTTATTTAATACACCACAGTTAAAGCACACCGTGCTTCAACAGTAAGTTATGTCTTAACTTCAGTTTCTCGTAATTGGGATGCTTCCGTGATGTACGGATCCACAAACCAGAGAATCACAGGACTTGTGAACCCGACCTGTTTGATCAGCTATTGGTCAGTGTGTTAAACAAACCCATCAAACTGGAGTTGTTGTTGTTTATTCGTTTAGTTGCTTCCGACTCTTCGTGACTTCATGGACCAGCCCACGCCAGAGCTTCCTGTCGGTCGTCAACACCCCCAGCTCCCCCAGGGACGAGTCCATCACCTCTAGAATATCATCCATCCATCTTGCCCTTGGTCGGCCCCTCTTCCTTTTGCCCTCCACTCTCCCTAGCATCAGCATCTTCTCCAGGGTGTCCTGTCTTCTCATTATGTGGCCAAAGTATTTCAGTTTTGCCTTTAATATCATTCCCTCAAGTGAGCAGTCTGGCTTTATTTCCTGGAGGATGGACTGGTTGGATCTTCTTGCAGTCCAAGGCACTCTCAGAATTTTCCTCCAACACCACAGTTCAAAAGCATCGATCTTCCTTCGCTCAGCCTTCCTTATGGTCCAGCTCTCGCAGCCATATGTTACTACAGGGAACACCATTGCTTTAACTATGCAGACCTTTGTTGTCAGTGTGATGTCTCTGCTCTTAACTATTTTATCGAGATTTGTCATTGCTCTTCTCCCAAGGATTAAGCGTCTTCTGATTTCCTGACTGCAGTCAGCATCTGCAGTAATCTTTGCACCTAGGAATACAAAGTCTTTCACTGCTTCTACATTTTCTCCCTCTATTTGCCAGTTATCAATCAAGCTGGTTGCCATAATCTTGGTTTTTTTGAGGTTTAGCTGCAAACCAGCTTTTGCACTTTCTTCTTTCACCTTCATCATAAGGCTCCTCAGTTCCTCTTCACTTTCAGCCATCAAAGTGGTATCATCTGCATATCTGAGATAGTTAATGTTTCTTCCAGAGATTTTAACTCCAGCCTTGGATTCCTCAAGGCCAGCTTGTCGCATGATGTGTTCTGCATACAAGTTGAATAGGTAGGGTGAGAGTATACAGCCCTGCCATACTCCTTTCCCAATCTTAAACCAGTCTGTTGTTCCGTGGTCTGTTCTTACTGTTGCTACTTGGTCGTTATACAGATTCTTCAGGAGGCAGACAAGATGACTTGGTATCCCCATACCACTAAGAACTTGCCACAATTTGTTATGGTCCACACAGTCAAAGGCTTTAGAATAGTCAATAAAACAGAAATAGATGTTTTTCTGAAACTCCCTGGCTTTTTCCATTATCCAGCGGATATTGGCAATTTGGTCCCTAGTTCCTCTGCCTTTTCTAAACCCAGCTTGTACATCTGGCAATTCTCGCTCCATGAACTGCTGAAGTCTACCTTGCAGGATCTTGAGCATTACCTTACTGGGATGTGAAATGAGTGCCACTGTTCGATAGTTTGAACATTCTTTAGTGTTTCCCTTTTTTGGTATGGGGATATAAGTTGATTTTTTCCAGTCTGATGGCCATTCTTGTGTTTTCCAAATTTGCTGGCATATAGCATGCATTACCTTGACAGCATCATCTTGCAAGATTTTGAACAGTTCAGCTGGGATGCCGTCGTCTCCTGTTGCCTTGTTATTAGCAATGCTTCTTAAGGCCCACTCAACCTCACTCTTCAGGATGTCTGGCTCTAGCTCACTGACCACACCGTCAAAGCTATCCCCGATATTATCCTTCCTATACAGGTTTTCTGTATATTCTTGCCACCTTTTCTTGATCTCTTCTTCTTCTGTTAGATCCTTGCTATCTTTGTTTTTGATCATACCCATTTTTGCCTGGAATTTACCTCCAATGTTTCTAATTTTCTGGAAGAGGTCTCTTGTCCTTCCTATTCTATTGTCTTCTTCCACTTCCGCGCATTGCTTGTTTAAAAATAATTCCTTATCTCTTCTGGCTAGCCTCTGGAATTTTGCATTTAATTGGGCATATCTCCCCCTATCACTGTTGCCTTTTGCTTTCCTTCTTTCTTGGGCTACTTCTAGTGTCTCAGCAGACAGTCATTTTGCCTTCTTGGTTTTCTCTTTCTTTGGGATGTATTTTGTTGCCGCCTCCTGAACAATGCTGCCAACTTCTGTCCAGAGTTCTTCCGGGACCCTATCTACTAAGTCCAGTCCCTTAAATCTATTCTTCACCTCCACTGCATATTCCTTAGGAATATTAGTGAGCTCATATCTAGCTGATCTGTGGGTCTTCCCTAATCTCTTGAGTCTGATCCTAAATTGTGCAAGAAGAAGTTCGTGATCTGAACTACAGTCAGCTCCAGGCCTTGTTTTTACCGACTGTACAGATGTCCGCCACCTTTGGCTGCAAAGGATGTAATCAATCTGATTTCGGTGTTGTCCATCTGGTGAAGTCCATGTATAAAGCCGTCTCTTAGGTTGCTGGAAGAGAGTGTTTGTTATGCAGAGTGAATTGTCTTGGCAAAATTCTATCAGCCTGTGTCCTGCTTCGTTTTGTTCTCCCAGGCCATGCTTACCTGTAATTCCAGGTGTCATTTGACTGCCCACCTTAGCATTCCAGTCTCCCGTGACGAAAATAATATCTCTTTTAGGCGTGTTGTGCAGTAGGTGCTGCAGATCCTCATAGAACTGCTCTACTTCAGCTTCTTCAGCATTTGTGGTTGGGGCGTATATTTGGATCACTGTGATGTTAGATGGCTTGCCCTGAATTCGAATTGAGATCATTCTGTCGTTTTTTGGGTTGTATCCAAGCACTGCTTTAGCCACTTTACTATTAATTATGAAGGCTACTCCATTTCTTCTGTGGTCCTCTTGTCCGCAGTAGTAGATCTGGTGGTCATTTGATGTGAAGTGGCCCATTCCAGTCCATTTCAGTTCACTGACGCCCAGAATGTCTATCTTTAATCTTGACATCTCACCAATAACCACATCCAATTTGCCCTGGCTCATAGAACTTACATTCCAGGTTCCGATGGTGTGTTGATCCTTAGAACATCGGATTCGCCGTTCACCACCAGCACCGTCGGCCGCTAGCTGTCCTTTCGGCTTTGAGCTAGCTGCGTCATCACGTCTGGGGCTAGTTGAGCTCATCCTCTGTTCCTCCCCGGTAGCATTTTGACCATCTTCCGACCTGGGGGTCTCATCTTCCGATGGTATACCGACATATCTCTGGTTGTACTGATCCATTTAGTTTTCACGGCAAGAATACTGAGGTGGGTTGCCATTACCTTCCCCAGGGATCGCATTTAGTCTGACCTCTCTGTCATGACCTTCCCGTCTTGGGTGGCCCTTCACGGTTTAGCTCATGGCATCATTGAGGTGCTCAAGCTCCAGCACCATGACAAGGTAACGATCCTTTGCTGAAGATCAAACTGGAGTAAAGCACATTTAATTTAAATCTGCCAAGTATGTTATGTGAAGACACCCATAAGATGGACGTAGCAAGCGAACCTGCAATTCTGTTCATACTTACCTAGAAGTAAATTGCCCTGCACTCAGCAGGGTTGGGTGCTGGGAGTCCTGCCCTCTTAGGCCTTACTGCCAAGGATCATAGACCCTCTGCGGGTCAGAGAAGGTAGAAAAGTGAGGCTTTGCATACGAAGTAAACTTTAGTTTTGAGTAACCGATCATCAAGTTGTACTGCAGATTACTGATAAGAACAGGGGAGAAGACATTAGAAGAAAACTTTCCGTGCAGTGCGGAGAGTTTGATTTCGTCCCTTTCCCGTTAAGCTTCACGCGACGTCGTCAGGTTAGCTAGGCAGTTCAAGGCAGCCCCCATTCTGCATTTGGCCTTTCATTCGGAGCGCCGCTTCCCAAAGTCTCCCGAGTCGCGGAACTCGACCCGCGGAGAGGAGAAACCGCTCCCGGGGCACCCCGAAGACCAGAGGCTTCCGCGGACCCTCCCTTCCGCCCCGTCTCGCCCTTGCGTGCGCGGTGCCTCGGCCAAACCCTGCCCCTGCCCTGCCCTGCCCTGCCCTCCCCTCCCCTCCCCTCCCCTCCCTCGTAGCGAGTTCAAACGCCCTGTAGGCTACAATGTGTCAGTTGTTGCAAAATAGGGAGGGCGGGGCTTGCTCCGCGTGACGTGGGGCGAACTTCATTCAAGCCTGCCGTCAGGGGAAGGCAGCTCCGTGCGCGAGCTCCGCTCACCCGAGCCGCTGCCTTCCCGGCAGCCCGGCCAAGTTCGCCGGGAGAGGAGGGCAGAGGAAGGCGGCGCGATGCCAGCTCTGGCGGCTCCCTGACCTTCTGGCCAGAGCGCTGCCGGAGCCGCTTCTCCGTGCCGCGGCGTTTCCTACCTGCCAAACGAAGGAGGCGCTTCAGTTTCCCTCTCGCTTCCTCTACTTCTCCTTGAAGCTTTTTCGCGGGTGGCTTCCGGCGCTTGGCTTTATTTATTGATTTATTTATTGGCGTCTTGTTTCCAGCACCCCCTCCCGAAGCCTACTCGGGTGCAGGTGACACACCCTCCTCGCTCCTCCCCTTCATTCACCCCGCTTCTTAGCGCCGGCGGCTCGCGAGCGGTTCGAGCAGGTTCTCCCTTTCCTCAGCCGGCCGAAGGCAAATGTCGGGGAATTTTCTGGCCGAGGGAGAGGGGAGAAGCCGTCCTTCTCTTTGCTGCACAACTCTCTCCTCCTGAGCAGATCGAGCTCGGGAAAGGAGGCGGGCAGGCAGGCCGGGAGGGGGAGAGAGCGCTTCGGGAATCGGGGGGACGAGCGGGCGAGGGCGCCGAGGAAACACAAATAAGGGTCGCCCGCAGACTGAGCAGAGCTGTCCAAAGATGTCATCTCAAGCAAAGTTCAAGAAAGACAAAGAGATTATAGCGGAATATGAAACTCAAGTGAAAGGTGAGTCTGGCTCCCCCCCTCCCCTCCTCCCCTCCCCTCCCCTTCCCTTCCCTCCCCGGCTTTCTCCCCCATTTTACTCCCCTCCTCCTTCGGCCCCCTCATTGTTCGGAATCCTATTTTGCCTCGCTTCTCTCAGTGGGAACGCACCGGGAGGGGGGGAGGGGTCATCGGAGCGGACTTGCCGAAGCCAGAGGTCGGGCGGTGTGTCGCGGGGGGGGCGGGCAGGGTAGTAAAAGCTGCATTGCAGTTGTGTGAATGGTGGCTTGGTGGGGCCCTCTCGGGTTGGATCTTCTCGACGGCGAGGGCTATCCTCGATGCCTAGCTTGATAAATAAATAGTGCCTTCCTTTGATGGAAGCCCGTTTCAGGGCAGGCGGGGCATCCATCTGTACACCATAGATCCGCCTGGAGGCTAGGTTCGCCTCGAGCCTCTGCTGGGGACGTAGGCGTGAATCTTGTATCTCCCCTATGTAGGCTGCTTCCAGAAAGCAGTGGCTGGGCTGCCTCATTAACTGGTACTCCGATGAAAGCCTCTGTGGTGTGCACTTTGTGTGTATCAAAGAGAACGGGACTGTCGATATTTCAAGATTTTTTTCTTAAAATCTGCGGCCTTTCCCTCCCCAATTTGTGGTCTTTAGCTCTTAGGTCACACAACTCTGGGAATAGAAGTGTTCCTAGATGAGGTTTTGAGGGGAGCGTTCTCTGCTATAGGACATAAAGAGGGGGTGAATATTGGGGAAACCAGTCTAGCTGGCTGCGCTCTGATTTCAGCACCCATGATACCTTCTTGGATGAAAGCTTGACGTAAATAGGTTGGCTATCATCTATTACAGCCACATTTTTCCCTTCCCTGTTATGCAACATTCCTGACACAGTAAAAAACCTATAAGATAAGCTGCTTTCTTCCTTTGGCTTTGCTTTTTCCCCCCCCAAAGGTAACATTTAAAAAAGAAATATTTCTTACATGTTCATTTCATCTCCTTAGTTGAGACCTATTAGTAGCTTAAATGTAAGCGTGGTGCTGAATCTACAACTTGCACTTGAGTGTTTGTTATAGAACTAATAGAATACAAGTGCTGGCATCCAGTTAGGTAGGTAAAGGTAAAGGTTTCCCTTGACATTAAGTCCAGTCGTGTCCGACTCTAGGGGGCGGTGCTCATCTCCGTTTCAAAGCCGAAGAGCTGGCGTTTGTCCGTAGACAGTTCCGTGGTCGTGTGGCCAGCATGACTACACGGAACGCCGTTACCTGCCCGCCGAAGCGGTACCTATTAATCTACTCACATTTGCATGTTTTCGAACTGCTAGGTTGGCAGGAGCTGGGACTAGCAACGGGAGCTCGCCCCGTCACGCAGATTCAAACCGCCAACCTCCCGATCAGCAAGCTCAGCAGCTCAGCGGTTTAACCCGCAGCGCCACCGCGTCCCTTGGCATCCAGTTAGGCTTTCCTAATTCACCAGTTTTTGCTGGAGCAATTTTGAAAGAACAGAGGGAGTTTAGTTTTGCATGCACACATACAGTATTAGGCTGTTGGTGGTGGGCAGCACTTATGCAAACGAGATTTCCGGATGGAGATGGGGGGGTGAGTTGGTTTGCAAAGTGATCTCCCAACACCATTTCAGAATCCAGTGGTTGATGTAGGACTATTACTTGATGTGGAAAACGATAGCTTGGAAAACTCTGTGCATACTTTCATCTGAATAGTTTAGAATCTTTTCAAAAACATTCAGGACTAAGGCCTTGATGTGCATGCAAGGTTCTGATAAAGTCTACTGTGCATGCTGTCTGTTTATAGTTGACCCCTCACTCACAGAACTGATCAGGATGGTACATGAACCTTGCACAGGCAACCTGGAAGATCTGATGCTAAACCTAAAGGTCTTATTCACTCCTGAACTTCAGCTCTTTTGAAGGACACAAAATGGTTATCTTTGCACTAGATTGGCTTTCTCCAGTCTGGGGTGCTCTGGGTGGCAGTTTGTTACTGAAATATTCAGCCACACCAATGGGGAATTATTGGAATTGGAATCCCAATTCATCTGGAGGACAACAGGTTAGAGAAGGCTGTGCTAGGCTGTAGTATAGATTTCGGACTCTCTTATGAATGCAGTTCTACATTCACTCCCAGAAACACCAGGAGGTAATTCTGGATCTTTTGAAGCCAGCTGAAGCTTCCCTCTTGATTTCAGCAGAGGTGAGGTATGACTGATTATATTTTCAAATGCTAACAACCACATGGTATCATTAGTAGTTGTTCTTGGATATCCTGTAGTAGTTCCTTCAGGAAACTTCTGAATCTGCTGTCATTGTCAAAATGGGTCTTAGTGGTTACTTCATCGGCAGTTACTCAGTGGCTTGCAGTGTTCTTTCCACAGATGTGTTTATATACTCCTTTCCTCTGGGGTCCGCTTTATTTCTACTTGTATATTTAATTCTGAGAAGAGAGACATATCAGATTTATATTGTACTAGCAGAACACAGCCTGAAAATTTGCCTAACATTAATTAAACCATTGAACTAAAACTGTAGAATTTAGGCTTAGAATTTAGTAGTAGAATTGAACTAAAACTGTAGAATTTAGACTTATTTAGGCATCAGTGTAAGTTTTTCCTGAGCATCTTTTAGGTGCTTTAAATGTATTAGGCTGCATCTTGGGTTAGTAGAGTAAGTGCCAGGCTGGGGAAGGGCCGCTGACCTTTGATCTCTGTTTTTATGTTCTGTATTTTCAGTCTTTTCATAGCTGGCTTTGAATGGTGATATGGATGTCATAACAGATTGTTCTGCACCACATATCATCTGATTGTGTATAATTTGGGCAATTTTTATATCACAATGCTTTATGATTGAAGTAGCCAAATGACATACTCCCTCTTTACTGATGTTTGTCAGAGATGAAAGAATTGCAAAATATATATTTTTTTCTTGCAGTAGTAATAGTCTTGAAATGTTTTTTAGCAGGACAATGTGGGTGTGAATGTACAATTACTTCTGAGCAACTCTAGCAGACATGTTAATTTTCCTTTACTGTTGCTACCAAAGTAAATAGTCATTCCCATTGTGTGAAATGTGAACTGGGTTTAAAAAGAAAAATATTTAAACTGGAGCTATTTATTTATTTATTTTCTATTCCATCTCTATTATTTTTTTTAATAAATAACTCAAGGCGGCGAGCATACCAAATACTCCTTCCTCCTCCTCTTTTCCCCACAACAACCACCCTGTGAGGTGAGTTGGGCTGAGAGGGAGGGACCGGCCCAAGGTCACCCAGCTGGCTTTCACGCCTAAGGCAGGACTAGAACTCTCAGTCTCCTGTTTTCTAGCCCAGCACCTTAACCACTAGACCAATGGAACCAAAATTTGGTTAAGGGTAATTATGCTTCTTTCACAAATTGATTTATCCTCTTCTTATCTATTATCTACAGTATATTAGTGATGTCTTGTTGGAGGAGCAGGTAGACTCAAGGACTGGATTTATACAATGCCTTTAATCATGGTTTATAAGCCACAATAGTTGGCTTCACGGACTGTATTTAAAGTCAAACAAACTGCATGATTTTTAGAAGGGTAACCAAAATTCAATTATTCTGATAGATGATATTGAGTGTGTCAAGGGGGTTCTATTTTTCTTACTGTTATTAGTTATGTTGTGGATTGTGTTTTTACTTTATTGCTGGATTATAGAATTGGTGGCATACAATTATAATAAATAAGTTATGGCTTGGCCCGAAGTGGAAACCCATTCAAAGTGTGAGGACTTTAATGTATGCATTAAGTTGTACTGGTTGGGCAGTTGAGATGCATGATTTGTATCTTCAGTATAACAACCAGGCTGCTTTGTATATGTAAATATCTGCAACTCTACCTCCTCTATCATTCATTCATGTTGACCACTCAACATGTAACTTCTCTCCATTTGTTCTCCAGACAACAGGATAGACAGCAGCTGTTGGTTCGTTGTATTTATGTTGCTTCTTCAGTTGACAAGAAAGAATGAGAAACAAATTGGCTTGTAGCTATCCTTGGCTGTCTCCAGATAAGGGCCTTAATTTGCATTAAGCAGTTATCATTTTTGAACTGCAACAGTGTTTTCACACAATAGCTTTGTTCTTATGTAGTTTTAAGCCAAGCAAAACAAACAGCATTAGTGAGGTGTGTGAACACCAGTCAGTGAATTTCTGTTAATCATTTTATTGCAAAGAAATGTATGTGTGAAGGCAGTGAATCCTAGTTAGGATGTACTCTGGCTTCTAGCTGCTTGACCTGCCCATAGTTCTTTGCATTGTGCCTGGTTATTTTATTTCTGATCTACTTAATAATTTCAGTTCTCTGGTGGATTACAAAGCTACTTAAAATATTAAAACTGTAAAAACAATAAAGTACATTAGTGAAGTACAATAGGGGAGAGACTATAAAAGCATATAAAAGTCACTAACCCAATAATAGACTGGATTATCAAGATTAAGGATGTTGAGACTCTAAAGTGACTTTTCATCTGATTAACAGGGAATCTGTGAATACTTTCTCATTCTCCCCGCCTTCTCTTCTTATGGATTTAAGAGGGAAGAAACTAGAAACCTTCTTTATGCCATGAAAAATGGCAATCTGGATAGTAAGGCTTTGCAGTGATATAGCATCTAGGCCCCTCCTGGACTGTAAAAGCAGCCAGGGAGGTGACCTGTGGCTGGGTCCATGCTGTGCTGTCAGCCTCTCTGAGGGAGAGGGTGGTACACCCCCCCCTCAAGAATCAAATGGATTTTGACAACTATTGACCAGGCTCTAACTTCCCTTTTTGGGGAAGGTTGTTAAGAAGGTGGTGCTGTTGAGAACCCTGGAAGAAACAGCTAGAGCAACAACTAGAGCCACTTCAGTCAGGTTTCAGGCTGGGTTTTAGTACTGAGACAGCTTCGGTCATGCTTGTCTATGACCTGTGGTGGAGCTGGGAAGGTGGTGATGCATCCATCCTTGTGCTCCTTGATCTCTTGGTGGCTTTCGATACCATTGACAGCTGGCTCAGCGGGTTAGGAATTGGGGGCACAGTTTTATGGTACTTCTCTTCCTTTCTCTGGGGCTGGCTGGTGTTGGTTGGTAGGGTGAGATCATCCCCTAGGCCCCTCACTTGTGGGGTGCCACAGGGTTCTATTCTCTCTCCCCTCCTTTTCAACATCTACATGAAACCACTGCATGAGGTTATCTGCTGGTTTGCGGTTTGGTATCATCAGTACGTGGATGATACCCAGTTATATTTTTCAACCTTGGGCCAGCCAAATGAGGCTGTCAAGGTTCTGTCCCAGGGTCTGGAGGCTGTGTGGGTTTGGATGAGGAGGAACCATCTCTGACTCAGCCCTACCAAGACCAAGCAGCTGTGGGGGTTTGGACTGCCTAGATCTGGAGATATTCTATCTTGGACCTTGGATGGGGTAGCATTTCCCCCTTAAAGGCTGGTATGCAATCTGGGAGTTCCTGGACTCACAGCTCCTGCTTGAAGAGCAGGTGTCAGCTGTGGCTAGAAAGACCTTTGCACAACTTCATCTGATGTACCAGTTGTGCCCTTTCCTAGATCAGGGGGCACTTCAGACAGTCACTCATGACCTAGGCACCTTGTGACTTGACTACTGCAATGCTCTCTACATGAGGCTGCCCTTGAAGACTGTCCAGAAGCTTCAACTGGTCCAGAATGGTATGCCCATGTAACACCTCTGCTTCACAAGCTGCACTGGAAGCTGGTTTGCTTCCAAGTGCAATTCAAGGTCCTGGTTATTACTTATAATATGGCACAGGGCCTGCCGTATTACATGTCTGTCTCCCATAACATTTGCCCAGCTGATTTGATACTGCAGGATTAGTGTGCTCCAAGTTCCTTTGATTAAACAATGTCATGTCTCAGGACCTTGGAGGTGTGCCTTCCCTGTAGCAGCACCCCCAAGATCTGGTTGGCCTCCACTCTGCTGTTGTTTAGAAGAGCTGGGAAGATTGAGACCTCTCACTTTATTGCATTTGCCATCTTTTGTCTTCATTTTATATTGATTTTATTGTAATGTCTTTGTTGTAAGATGCCTAGAGTCACTGAGGGTTGGGCGGTATATAAGCTTAATAAATAATAATAATGCCAGACAACACTCTGTGATTAAGACAAGGCTTAGTTCATGCTTGATTGAGAAACAAATATTTGAGTGAAGGCATCAGCAGTCAAGAAGTATTTTGCCTTCCCTTGGCTTTGGTTACAGAATTGCTGGTCTACCTGTGAATTACTATTTCACAGAAAATCACTTTAGATTGTGTTTCTGGAAGCAAACAGACAAATCCATTTGTAAATAGATAAATGGGCCCTTGCCTTCCTGTAAGTGATAACATTCACACCTGAAAGATACAGAAATTAGCATCATCTAAGTGTAGAACATGTGATCCCGCTTAAGTATACTGTACGTTGCTGTCTGTATGCTTGTACATTTTAGGCTATATTAAGGAACCCCTGATTCTCAAATAAAGCTGCATTCTATGTGAGAATTTGTGAACATGTGACAGTTGTAAGACCTCTGTGTTTGAGAGAATAGTCTCTTCTAAATAACTTTCAGGTAGAACTACTAAGATAGGTGTGATTATGGAAGATCTGCATTCAAGTTCTCATCTAGACATACTAGGAAACAACATTTGCTGCATGATCTAGGTCCAGAAGAGAATACAGATAGCCCTTGTTTAATGACCCTAATTGGGACCAGAATTTCCATTGCTAAATGATGTGGTCAGTAGGTAAAACATCATGTGACTGCACCACTTAGCAATCACAGTTTTGGTAGTCCCAGTTGCGGTCATTAGGCCAGGACTGTGCCATCATTAGATGAGGACCTCATGCATATCCTGCTGTGCCACGCTTGCCTCTGCTTCAACTCCCCATCTATCTCCCCGATCTCTGCCCTTTTGGCCACCCTGCACACTGCTGCCCCTGGCTGACCTTCACCATCTTCCTCCCACTGCTGATGAGGCACACTGGGCCTGGCTCTTCGTGAAGCAACTGCTGGCTGCTCACGGCCTCCCTGAGGCTGTGCGTGGCCAGCAGCTGCCTTGCAAAGGGCCAGCAGGAGGAAGAAGACAGAGAATGTCAGCTAGGGGCAGCAGGGTGTCAGGGGCAGCGGAGGGCAGAGTGGCCAAAAGAGCAGAGATGGAGGGAGATAGGTGGGTGTGGGGAGTTGAAGCATACCCTGTGGTCATAAATGTGGACAGGCTGCCAAGCGCCCAAATTTTGATCATGTGACCCCAGGGACACTGCAGTGGCCGTAACTTTGAGAACTGGTCATAAATGCTGTCATGAGTAAGGATGGCGAGCAGGGGGCTCCCATCCAGACTGTCAAGCGCATGCGTAGCACTGAGGAATTGGTCAGCCATTCAAAGAGACACAGATTGGGACCGCCTTAACCTTTGGGGTTTATATGTCTGGGTTTTCCCACGCTTCTTCAGTTTGTTAGGATTCCTGTTAAGTACTAGCAATAAATATTAGAGACCAGTTCCTTGTCTCAGCGTGTTTCCTGGCTGTTAGGACAAATGCCATGTGTTCAGTGCTGCCGTAACTTCAGTCACTGAATGAACGGTTGTTTAGCAAGGACTACTTGTACGTCTTCCAACTCCCTGGTACATGATGAGCAACTTGCTATGTGAATTGGGCCCTTCATAGTATGTTTGGGAGATGGGAATGTGGATGCTTTTCCAGTGGTGAAAGGAGAGCTAAACCAGCTCTGTTTCTTTCTACCATATATGTATCCCAGCCATGGGCACCTTGTTTGTTCTGCTTTTTGGAGCGATGGTAACTGGGAAGGTATGCTTATTTCCTGGAGGTTGTAGAAGGGGTCCAGCCTTAGTATACAATAGATTAAATGAGATGATCAAATGCTTTCCTGCTACTTTGAGATAGTAAAAAAGTTAATTAGTTGTTTTCAGTGCTCACAAGAGCATACTTTTTTTTCTTTTAAAGGTGAAACTAAACATCAGGAGGGGGAATAATTAAAGTAATAGTTATGTGATGTTTATAGCTTGTGGAGTTACAAAACTTTTCCCCCAAATTATAGTGTAGCTGATAATTCCAGTGTAAAATACAGGAACACTTGTGGAGGGAAGCTTTAATTGTTATTTCTTGAAAGGGCATATTTTGCACTTATTCATTTATCTCCCAGTATACACGTACTGTAATCAGATGCTTTACTCTGGATTCAGCCAAACTTATAAACAAGTGATAATCTAATACAAATCAATTTCCTGTATCTCAGATCTCAGGGGATTTTTGTCTGAGCTCAGGAAAAAATTTTTAATTAGGAAATAGCAAAGTCAGGGCTGTGTGGACCATCAGTGATAAGCTGTATTTAAATCTACACATTTGGGTCTACTACAGTTCTTTTCAGAAGGCAGACTGTTTAGTCCAAATTGGAGGGAAGTGTTGGAAGATGAAGTCAACAGAGTTTGAAAGTAGATCACGTGAGAATACTGCATATGATACAACCAATCTTCTAAAGTCAGGAAGATCAGTTCTGTTTGGTGCCAAATTGGCATCCAGTGTGCCTGGGTCCTTATTTGTGCTAAGCAGTTATTTGTTTTCATCATGGCTGGGCTGGCATAAGATATTATGTCTTATTGTGATGTATGACAACATTACATAACAAGTAGTCCTTGTTTAGGGATTGTCTCGTTTAGCAACCTTTTGCAGTTACAATGGTGATGAAAAGGTAACTCTACAACCAGTCCTTGCATTTACAACCTTTGCAGGTCTGTAAAGCAAAGGAAAGCTGAAGTAAGATCTTAAGCACAGTTGCGGTTTTACTTAGTGACCAAGTTGTGGGTCCCAATTGTGCTCACTAAACAAGGACTACCTATACAAGTTTCTACATATTTAGTTTATCCTATTGTCTACTGTTTACAAGTAGCTGAGCTGAGACATTCACTGTGATCATGTTGCATAACAGTTTCTTCTTTGTGTGTGGAAGAGATAAAGGGGTTGTGTTGCGTTTCTTTGTAAGGCTTGGAACTGTCACCCAAAAGAAGAAGTGACAGTCATATGTTCAGTCGCTGTCAGATGATACACACGCATCACAAATGCATAGCTGTAGAACAGACATTCCTTCCTATACCTTGGTTCACATGAGATGGAAATTGAAATCAAAACTAGTTCCAAATTCCTGTATGTGCTGAATGGAAATTAAAATCAATCTAGACATCATGGAAGGTAAAATGATGGCTCATTTGTTCCCATTTACTGTTTTGGTTGACTTTGTATGTTTTAGGTCATATTTATGCAGAAATATTAAAAATTCAAAAGAGTTCACAAACTTTTAAGCACCACTGTACATATTGTTTCTATTGCCATAAAATAAGGGCAATATTGAATAGTGGTATTTTAAGATCTCACAGTCAAAATGAGAGGTCTTTAGAATGTGTCCTACAGAATTCTATGTTGGCTGTTACCCAATCTACTTTATGGTGAAAGTCTTGGAGATATTTAACATGCTGTTACGAATATGGTGATATTAATTGGCAGCTTTCTGACCTATTTGTGTTGGTAACGTGTGGAGCTGAATAATGTTGCACAATAACCATTAGATGCTATACTGAAACCACTGCTTTGCAGAAATAGATCCTAAACATAAAAAGGAACAGATGTGGAATATCCGTTCTGAGGGATTTTATGGAAGTCTTTTTCCAAGTGAGCATAAATAAAACAATGATAGACCAAAAGTATGGTATGTGGATTGGAGAAGCTAGTCTTTAACTTATATGAGGCTATACTGAGTTCTGGATTAAAAAAAAATATTTTTTTTGCTGTTGTTACTGCATGATCCCAAGAAAAGGTACTTTCGGTTTTAAGGAGATAGCAATAGTGTTGTCACCTATGTATCACTGTTTCCCTTTCAAATCTTGATCATTGCACAGTGTATGTATATATGAATAGGAGAGAGGGAGCAGGAGGTGGACTGGAGGAGTGAGTGTGCAAGCTAACTGGTCCATTATTATCATAATTCAGCTTGGATTGACGCTGGTCTCTAGAATCGTAACTTGATTTCTGAAAATTATACGTTCCTTCCCATGTGCAACTCTAATTTGCTACTTCCAGATAATTACACGATGAACATAAAAGGATAAGGCAAAAGATATTAAACATATACTGTTTGCATCATTCAGGGTGATGACAAGTTGATTGATAGGAGAAAATCAAAATGCATTTTCCCTTGACTGCATTGGTTTAGAAAAATAAAAAATCGGATTTCAGTAGAGAAAAGCAAAGTGCTGTCGACCCATTTGAAAACCTGATTCACCATGGTGCTAAGGCATACTGTGGTTTGCTTGATTTTGGCTTACTATCTTCTGTGAACCCAGCCATTGTAATTTGTAAATTAAGGTTTATGATTGAATATGCTGCGTGAACCCAGTCAGATGTGGTTTAAACAATTAACCAGGGCTCAGCAAGGCATAACTTATTCAAGCGGTTTGAATGTAGCTTATGATTTGTAGTTGCATTTGCAAATGGCTGTCACTACAAAATCTTTGAGATGATTGTTGAATGATATAGAAGCCATGTCTGGTATCTGAGTAAGTTCATGTTTGGCAGTTACCACTAGATATTGTGGTAACTGCCAACTGCCTCTGCTGTACTATTAAGTGCATCAGTAATCCGTTTATCTCACCCTTGTATGCCTGAGTCCTGGCTTTCCAGGATCTTGGGCAGAGGATTATACCAGCCTTGAGATTTTCTAACTGAGAGCCTGGGAGGTGAACCTCAGTGTATCTTTATATGAGCAAATCTAGTTGTGGGTTGCACAATTGAGTTGCTGCTGCAAGTTGGCTCAGTATTAATGAATAAGATGGGAACAATGTAATTGGGAGCAAATTCGTCTTTTTGTATTGCATAATTCATCGCTCTGGTTTATAAGTCTTAGAGAAATTGTTAATTTAATCCCTTTAGAATGGTGTAGGGATATTCTTGATTTTACCCATCCATTTAAGAGGATACTAATCATTTCTGATAAGCAGTGAACTCATCTATATTTAAATAATAAGGATATAGCTTAATAATAAAATAATCTGAAGTCCAGCCAATTAACAGAAGGAATGAGGAAAATAAAATCCTTAGTGGGTTGCCAGGTAATTTGTATTTTTTATTATAATCTAGTAGTTACTACTGTTTTGTACTGATACCTTGAAGTGTGATATAAATAATGATATAAATGTTGGACTGTGAAGAAATGCATTTGATTCTGTTGCAAGGGTACAAGTGAAAGCCCTGAGAATTGCTATACAGTATTATATGGGGAAATGCCAATAACGTTGAAATGGCTAAACCTATTTACTGTTTTATTTCTATTTCTCTTTTTTTTCCACAGCTTGTGCAGAAGTGTTTCACTCCCCATTTTATCCTTAGAACAACTGCTGTGTGAGATACCTTGAGCTGAGAGAAAGACTAGTCCCAGATCACCCACTGAATTCCACAGCCTTTCCCTAACCTGGCCCCCTTAGATGTAAGGAATCAGCACCCCATAATGCGTGAGTTGTAGTCTAGCACATCTGAACGGCAGTAGATTGGGGAACACTGCTTTAGAATAATTGGTAACTATAGGGAAGAAATAGACAGCTTATTTTAAGGGTTTAAAAGACATGATGTACCTCATATGAACCAAACGGAAATGGCGGGAGAGTAGCTGAGACAGAATCATGTTAGGAGACATTTGAAAAAGAAATTGGGATGTTGGAATAACAACTATGAGCCAATAAAACTGAGACTTGGAATCTGCTCAGATAGGTGGTATATAAACTGGATATACTGTAACTGAGCTAGTGTAACAATAATGAAGATGTTTTAAAGCAAATTGATGGACAGGGTGAGTCTGTCCCAGAATATGCACTGAGAACAAATTCAGAATGATAATAATTCAGAATAATAATTCAGAATCAGATCTTCCTGCTTGGATGGGATCAGGATATTGTAGTCAAGGAGCTGTTGTTGAATGGAGGGCAGGAGCATTGATTTCTGCAATCTCTCCCACTTGGTGCTCTCCAGATGTATCAAGACCACAACTCCCAGAATATACATTTGGAATGTTTTGGAATAATAATCCAAGAAATCTGGAAGACCCCAGGTTGGGGAGAGCTGGCTTAAGTAACTCCATGTATTTTGAGCAAAGAAACAGAAAGGCGTTTGTTCAAGAAATAGCACGTAGCTATTTAGCCTTGAACATCAATCTTCACATGCAACTAATCAATCATTACAGGGGGTGGATTATCCTGCTCTGCTTGTCTTGCACATGACATGGGTGGCTGGTAATGGACTGGAGGAGAATTAATCCATCTAGTAATGAAAGAGCGATAGTCCTGTTCTGCCTGAGAGATTGATTCTTCCTTGGATCAAGACTACAGTTGCCTTCTCCTCTTCCCACCTCTTTTCTTCTTTTCTCAACAGACAAGTGTGGACTACTATTACACTCAAATAACTTTTGTTTAAGGTGCAGTCCTATGCATTTACTCTGATTCTACCCATTTTGCTAAAAGCAAATTATAGGTTGCTTTGATGTATTCTCATGGGATTTCCTAATCTTCAGAAAGTCCAGAAGGAACAGTTCAGTTTACCATGCGTGAATCATCCCCGTGCTGGACACTGAGTATTGGTTGTCAATTACTTTCTGAGTACCATTCATTATTCAATAAATAACATTTATTTTTATTATGTATTTATTTAAGTATATTTTCCAATCTAAATCTGATTTTTCACCTTTTAGAGTAGGAATGGAGATGCAACAGCTTTCCACGCCCCCTATCCAAGTACCACTCCACTCCACCTCACCTGTCCTGACTCCTACAGCCCAGTTTTTTCCAGTTCTCAGCAGTTTACTGAGCTGTGATTATGGGAGAGGGAAAGGAGACTGTCAGTGGGGGAATCTCACTTTCCCTTCTTCAGTTTTCCCCTGTTGCTCAGCTGATCCAGTTCTTCCTGCTTCTCAGTTCTACATGGATTCACCGAGTGCAATGGAAATCAAGCAAGAGAAGGGACCATTGGGTTATGGGAAGCAGGACTAGCCTGAATAATGGGTGACGAAATGGAGTGATGTAGAAAATAGGATGAGTGTTTTATGTATGGGCCGATCCTCAGAAGTTATTTTCTTGATTAAGATTTACACTCCTTTCTCTAGAGCAGTGTTTCTCAACCTTGGCAACTTTAAGATGGGTGGACTTCAACTCCCAGAAGTCCCCAGCCAGGAAGGGAGCTGGGAGCCAGCTGGGAGTTGAAGTCCACACATTTTAAAGTTGCCAAGGTTGAGAAACACTGCTCTAGAGACTGTTTAAGTTCAGGATGTTTTATCTGACTCCAGGTATCAAGAATTGTGGATTCTCTGAGTATGGGAGTTGATCAAAAGAATCATTATATAACATTGGAAGGAAAAATCACCTCATTTGCAGTGAACTGTTGATATCTTTTGTCGTCAATATTTGAACTAGTCTTTTTTCAGCAAAGGGGCAAGGAAGAACAGTATGATCAAAGTTCTGTTTATAACATTATTTCCAGACTGTCTTTTCTTTCCCCCCCCTTTTTATTCTGATGCTTATCAGTTGTAAGGTTGTGTGGCATTAAAGTACTTCTTTTTTTAGTTAAGCATTATAAAATCCAATTTAAAAATGCAGGATATTCTTCTAAATGATGACCTCCTGATGTAACATTTTGTTCTGTTTGTTGGATTTATATCTCACATGCCTGTAGAAAACCTTGTGCTGTTTTAAGAAATCATCTTGCCTACAACATTATTTGAGCTATGTGAGGAAATGTTGTTAAGTGTATTGCCTTTAAAGAACAAACATATTTTAAAAAGTTACTGGGGTGCATGTGGGGTTTTTCTTTAGGTTTCTGGTTTCAATATTGCTCTCTATGATAGGACTTTTTATCATATTTTAGTTCTCCAAATGTGTCTTGACATCATGGATTGGCTAATATTCCATTTACAGGTAGACCTATAGCTTAAGCAGTAAAAGTAGCAGCTCACACTGGAGCTGAAGAACACACCCTTTGGCCTCTTGTGTAATTTGCATCTGAGTGAGAAGCTACAATTCTGAATCTTTAGATATATTTGCTAAAAGTGCTATTATTAAATGATAATTTTCCCCCTGTTGACATGTGTGTCATCACACCCAGGCTTTCATATGTTTGATTTAAACACAATATAGTCTATATGAGACTATTTGGCAAACAAATGAAGGAAGCTTGGTATAAAGAAAAAAAGCATCAACTAGGAGGCCATGAGCCAAGGTGCAATTTTACCATCCATAATAAAGATTAATTGATCCCTCTAATGGAAACAAATTGAAACTATCATAGGTGCTTCCTGTTATACAAAAAATGTTCTGTATGTTAGCTTAACAGCCAGGGGAGTTCAACTAAATCAGCAGGTTCTTTCTTTTTCAAATGTCTCCTAACATGACCGGATAGAAATTAAAATGGTCTAGAAATTGGCTTTTTTTCACTCAGCAGTTGGAGGGCATTGGATATCACAGCTGGCATTGTGCACAAACCAACTGAAAATGTGTTTCTTTATATGCAAGACTGAACTCTAGGAGCAAACTGTGTTGTATTAGTGCATGTTTATTTGCCTAACTCATTCAACAATAAAATAATTTATCTAAGCTCAAGAACATCAGGGTGGAAGAAAGATGTTATGGATTAAACCAGGGATGGACAATTTGTTTGTAACTATGGTCTGCACACCGTTTCTGAAGAGTCCCTCTTGGGAGAGAGGGGCGGTAACAAAATTTGAATAATAAATAAGAGGCTGAAGGCTTTGGTGGCAGAGTGATGATATCAAGTGGATGGAGTTGAAGTGTTTCAGATTTTTCATTGCTGCAATAGACACATTCCATTCCAATCATACATAACTTCCTGTGTTAGGTGCCAAGGCTGTCTAAATATGGGTTCTTACATTGTGGTAAGTCATGTGATTCATTTGGTTTTATGAACCCAGCCATTGTGGTTTGGAAATCAGGTTTTATGGTTTGTTGCCTTCACTTGAAGATAAGGTACATATCTTTAATCTGAGGGTTTTTCAGCTTGGTCCTCTTCTAAGACTGGCTTCTTCTGTTGGGAAGGAGGTGGACCTCTAGGGAAGAGGAGCTTTGGTATCTTCTCAATATGAAAGTCGTTTCCATACCTTTTTCTGTACCTTTAATTGTAAAGAAAAAAGCGTGTTCTCTGTTTTGAGTAAGGCCAAGTTTTTCCTAAACCACTTCCCTCCTTTCTTGAGTAAAAATGTAATTGCTGCTTTTCAGTGTGTTCTTTAAACATTCATGCATTCTTACTGTTTTGAAAAACAAGGATTCTGGATTTTTACATCATTGAAGGCTCTATTCCTTAGTGGAGGGGATGTGGTCACATACTGCAAAATGATCAAAAACAAAAATACACTGTTTACATTAATCTAGCAAACCAGTTGTTCTTCCCTCTCCTGTTTCATTGAGGTATTGTTTACTTTATAATCCAAACAGAACTAGTTTCTCTTTTGATCCCAAGCTCCTGCATTTCTTGTTCTACTGCCTAGTAGAGTGGAGTAACATTGTTCCTTTGAGTTTATTTTTTAGCTTCTTCAAGCTTTAGATCTTCCCCCTTTCTATGGTTTGAGGTTTGTGTGTCATAAATAGGATCTTCTTATCACTTGAACTGACAAAGAATGAATTTGTGTGAATGGGGCTTTAGTGTTCTAGACAAATGGATTCTGGCCATTATGTGTGTATAGTTTAAAAGAAGCAAAAGGTCCAAGAGAAGGTGGCTAGGTGTGATTTGTTTCTTTACACATGCTGCAAGGATAAGCTCTCGATTACAGGGGTAGAAGCCCTAGTCTCACAATCGAGCATTTTCTGCTGAGAAGACGAGGACGGAATGATGGATAAACACATAGGGTGAAACCAGCGGATGTGTCCTGATAATTAGATTGAGCCCTGCATCGTCTGTTTTCTAGAGACTTTGGTGAAGGGAAAGAAATTGGTTACAGACTTGGATGGAAAATTCGATCGTGTGTGCATACTCTGAAATGTAACAGATTAAATGTTGGTGGAGGAATATGGCACCACTGTTTTAGAAGAGGCCTACTTCAGAAAAATAAGTGTTTGCATTCTTAAAGATAGTGGAACAGTTATTCACAGGCCTCGTTAAAAGTTTGCTTAACTGAATTTGTTCTTGGCAAATTTATTTAAGAACTAAGTAAAAAAAAAAAGTACCTCTGATTTGACACCTAAAATAAAAGGGAGGTTAGTTCAAAAGTGCCCGTATTTCTTCCTTTGGTTTCTTGATTGTGTCCATGGTCTATCTAAGTCAAACTTCCCTGTAATTAAGGATTAGCCCTTAGATATCTTAGCATTAGAAGAACCTATGGAGAAAGATACAAATCCTAACCGTTAATCCAGGCCTTGTATATATGTGTGTGCATCTTTGGAGGATATAGAGACTGCGAAAATCACAGTAGAAGTCCTTTGGGTTTAAAATTAGTAATGACTAAACTTCAGCATCTTTTTCAGGGACCATTGCACCCAGTATTGAAAGTACTCAACAAGAGTGTAGAACTTGACTTAGATATTTCCTTGTTATAGGAATGTATTGAGTATTTAATTACCTTTTTGTTTTGCTTATGTGGTAAATAGTCTTTTTACCGTGTAAATAAAGTTTCAATCAAAGGGAATTTGAAAACAAATCCTACTGCTTTGAAAAATCTAATCAGTTCTGAACTTTTTCCTGACTATTTTCTCAAAGGTAGCTCATAATTAGTTTATTTGTTGTCAGTAAAGAGAAGCCACTGTCACAAATCTTAAGCATGGGCTCATTCATTGATAAAAGAGGTAGTGCACTAGCCCAATTCTTAGTAAAAGGAGTAGTGCACTAGCCTTTCTAATACCTGTACAAATGCCTTTTTTCGCTGAGATGGGTGACAGTTACATTTGTGGGAAGTAGCATCATGTATTCTTTTTCCTAAAATAATTTTGTTGGGTTTTTCTCTACATGGAATCTCATTATGGTTCCAAATTAAGATGTTTTAAAAGATCTGCATCTATTACAACATCAGAATCTCCTAGAGGCATCAACAGAAGTCTGAATACTTCCCTCTCAAACACAATGGATACCCATAATTTGCTGGTAAATTCTCACAAGTCAGTTTGGCCAAGAACAGATTTTTGAGCTGTACATATTTTATGTTGTAAGTAGTAAGTTTTGCTCACTTGGAAAAGAGCGGAACTGAAATCCATCATGAAATCCATTGTGATAACCTTTGTGTGTATGTGTGTGTGTGTACATGTGAGTGCCTTCAAGTCAGTTTTTGACTCCTGGCAACTGCCTGGACTAGTCCTTGAAGTTTTCTTGGTAAGGTTTTCAGAAGTAGTTTGCCATTGCCTCCTTCGTAGGGCTGAGAGAGAGTGACTGGCCCAAGGTCACCCAGCTGGCTTTGTAGGACTAGAACTCGCAGTCTCCCAGTTTCTAGACTGGTGCCTTAACCACTACACAAACTGACGGTATATCCTTATAAGTGAATAAAAGTAGTTGTGATACTGGCCTTATGATTGTTTCAGGCTTGTTAGAATTCTAACTCTTGAAGTAAAACAGCAAACAGGATAGCACTAACAAGAGGGACCTCCTTTCCTTTTGTTTCCCCCAAATATATGGATATTTTCTGCCACTTTGGAACAGTCATATTCACAATGATTCAAGGTTGGATGAGCAGCTCCATAAGCTGCTTTATAGCGTTCTTTTTAATTGAGTGTTGGAGCTGATGAAGACTGCATGAAAAGGGAACTCCAGGGTGAGCTTCTGGTTCATGCAGAGACTGTTTAAGTAAAGGTAAAGGTTTCTCTTGACATTAAGTCCAGTCGTGTCCAACTCTAGGGGGCGGTGCTCATCTGCGCTTCAAAGCCGAAGAGCCGGCGTTTGTCCATAGACAGTTCCGTGGTCATGTGGTGGGCATGACTACACGGAACGCCGTTACCTGCCCACTGAAGTGGTACCTATTAATCTACTCACATTTGCATGTTTTTGAACTGCTAGGTTGGCAGGAGCTGGGACTGGCAACGGGAGCTCACCCCGTCACGCGGATTCGAACCACCAACCTTCCGATCGGCAAGCTCAGCAGCTCAGCGGTTTAACCCGCAGCGCCACCGCGTCCCTAAGCAGAGACTGTTTATTGAAACTAAAAAACTCTGTTTTCACTGATAGTATCATTATATCAAGGTAAAGCTAATGAACACAACTTCAGGATTGAAGCTTAGTTCACCACAAAAAGTATTTGGCTGGCTCCTATGATTAAAAAGCTTTTCAAGTTAAGTTGAAATAGCGCATGTTGCTTTGAAGAGTATCTGAATTTTGAAGGATTAAGTACTGGCAACTTTGATCTTGTCTGTGAAGTAACTGTTTTAAATATAATGTAGAATTACAGTGAGGAACCACTACCTTGAGATGTGGTTGTGTGCATATAAGTGGATGTGAGACTGGCTTTGTAAGTTTGGAAGATGGGTAGTTGGTCAGTGAAATAAAATAAATTAAGTTGGCACACTTCACAGGAGTAGTATATATAGCCATTTGTTTTAAATGGTGGTTATTTTTACATAGAGAAGTCAGATATGAAGCATCCTGCAGGCAGAAACAAAACTCCAATCCTACTGTTAGAAGTCTGATGCATATTGTTTGTCTAGCTCATGTAACAAATGATATAGGTCACAAATAGCAATAGGGGTGAACAGCTCAGATAACTCTTTTATTTATTATTTATTATTTAAATTTATTACAGCCACTCAAGTCCAATTTTCTAGAGGCATGCATGAAATAGAAATCATGCTTAGTTTTTCAGCTTGTAACAAAGCAACCTAGCTTGAAATAACTTGTGAGAATGTTTTTATTTACTATGTTCTGTTGTTAAAAACCTTAAAACAACTGAGGTGTTTTATTCTGACTTTGTTATGTTTGAAGGTTGGTTTCAGGTCAGAACATAAGAAATGTTTTGAGATTGAAACTTTGTCTTTCAAACTTGTTTTATATGACTGGGATTATAATAATGGCCATGTTCGGTTCCAAGGTTGGAACGAAACCGTGTGTTTGTTTCTGGCCTCAGAACAAATTATTGGAACATCTTGCTTCAAGATCAGAATACTTGAAATAGCTCTTCTGAGCTGGAAACATTTTGCACATCCCTGTTCAAGTGAGTTTTTTCCTCAAATTGGCTTGTTGATTAGGAATACACTGGTATGATAACAACAACAACAACAACATATTTTTAAAAGCTTTAACTCAGTTTTCAGTCTCAGGAAATTTTACCATTGATTGAATTATTGAATTATTCAGTCCTCAGCCTATCCATAGCATGCTGGCTTTGATGTTTGCAACTGGCTCTAAACTGGCGATTATCCGAATTTGGCTACAGAGATTATTTTGGCATCTACTCTGTTCAGTTTTGCCTTGGCAAACCATGCAGTAATCTCTCCAATAGACTTCAGTTAATTCATTGGACTGTTTAAAAGTGGCACAGAACAGATTACTAATATGTATAATAGTGCTGAAAAGTGAAGCTGTAGTAAGTGGTATGTGCTGTAGACCAGCTTTCTAGAAATTATTTGTGTTATTCAACCTTGTTGAATAACAGGGTAGATAGGATGGGACACAGTCAACTCATGGAGCAAGAAAAAACAGTGGAATTTCATTCTTGGTGCAAATCTGAATGTAAAGCTGGTACATGGAACATATTTATTACTTTTTTTTTTTTCAACCTGTAAAACCTGCCCGTTAAACCATGGACTTTCCCTGGGGGAGCTGGGGGTGTTGACGACTGACAGGAAGCTCTGGCGTGGGCTGGTCCATGAAGTCACGAAGAGTCGGAAGCGACTAAACGAATAAACAACAAAAAAACCATGGACTTACTATAGAGAATGGTTTCTGTACTTTATTTGGATTAGATTTGACAGCAATATTCTGCTCTGGGGTAGTTCTTCTTCCTGAATGGTCAGTTCTAGTTGGTGGTGGTGGTGAGGGAGATGGGGAGCCTTTAAACTCTATTATGGGGTGCTGTGTGGCTCAGTCCTCTCCCCCTCTTTTTATCATCTGGGAGAGGACGTCTGCTGGCATGAGTGGAGTATGCTGATGATACCCAGTTATACATCTCCACTCCAACCAGAGTGGAAAAGCTATGGAGGTGCTGACCCAGTGTCTGGAGGCTGTTGAGGTCTGGATGGGGAGAAGCAGGCTTAGACTGAATCCCAGCAACATGGAGTGACTGTAAATTTGAAAGGTGACTGAATCCAGCTTTCACTGGGGTTGTACTCCCTGATACAGAGCTAGCCAACAATCTTGGGGTTCTCATGGACTCATAGCTCCTTCTTAAACAGCAGATGGGATTGTGGGGGAGGGAGTTGCAACTTGTGTATTAGTTGTGGCATTTCCTGGAACAAAAGGCTTTGTGTTCTGTCACTCATGTCCTTGTCACTTCATGGCTGGACTACTTCAGCTTCCTCTACATGGAGATGCCATTGAAACCATCCAGAAGCCTTGACTGATTTAGCATACAATGGCTGAAATGATTGTGGCTATACTGAGGTTTGCCCATGTAACACTGCTACTACGAGAACTGCATTGGTTGCCAGTTAGCCTCCAGGTGCAATTTTAACTACTGGTTAACGCTTTTAAAGCCCTATCTGGCTTAGGGCCTGGATATGTCTGAGACCGCTTTCTCCAAGTTGAATTTGCCCACCCAGTGAGATCTGGTAGAGAGGACTTGCCGAGGTGCCTCATTAGAGGGAATGCCAGATTGAGTTCTCTCAGTCAAGCCCCCCAACCCCTGGAGCAGTGCGCAGCTATCCAGAATACCTCCTTCCTATTACGTTTTTGAGCTGTAAAACCATGGCTCTTCAGAAAGGCATTCGGGGATATTGATTATCCCAAATAGTGGCACATCAACATTGTGGTCATTACTAAGGTTATTTGGTTTCTTGTTATTTTTAACTTTATATGTTACACACCACTCAAGATCTCTGGAAATAAGAGAGGCATCTGAGCTGCAGAACTGCATAAATATTGTTTGACTTGGAAAAGCTCTTCCCCCCACCAAGATTTCAAGACACGATTCTTCTATAAATGATGTTAAAGCTATGTTCAGCCTTCTTTAACCTAATTTATAAAACATTTCATATCAGAATAAAGTATAGGACAGAAATATTAAAACCATCCTTAAACTCTTCAAGACTGGGAAACTGTTTTGTTTTGAATTTTGTTTGTAAAACAGCTGACCATAAAGGGAGCTGATCTTACTCACATTCCGGTTGGTGGAACTGGATTATCTAGTGGTCTTAAAAGAAAAGTTATATTACTGTTGACTTCATGATCATATCCATAGACTTTTCTTAGCAAGAGTACAGAAATGGCTTTCCTTTACACATTTTCAACTGTTCTGTGTAGTCTACAGCTCAGGAATTTACTGTTGGTCTCCTATCCAAGTACCAACCAGGTGTATTCATCTAGGTGCTGCACCTGCTGTGACTTCCTGCAGGCTAAGATGTCTGTATTTTCTAACTTGGTGAGGACACAAAATAGGCCAGTTTTCCTGTTTTCCTATTAAAAACAAATCTCCAATCATTTTAGAACAGTGAGATAATGTGTTTAAATAGAGACAGTGTTTTCAGAAACTATTTTGGCCACTTGTTTTGTGAAGAGCAAGTCTGTTACAATCATTCTCTTTGCTGAGCCATTGAATGAGGTTTCAGCTCTGACATTTTTGGCAGCAGTCTTAATCACAGACATACATGAAGGATGACCGTTTCTCTGCAAAGAGACTTTCTGGTTCATTTTGAACAATTTCCTGGATTATATTTAAGTGCCCATATTTATCTGGAGTAATGAGTTTTAAGTTATTTTCTTATGTTCTTTATTAATGTATTTTACTATTTTCCTTTTAAACAACTCTGTAATCCAACCAGAAAACTTCTGTTATTGAGCAGATAAAAATATCATATGTAATGCTTTCTATTGGTTATAATCACTGCTCAACAATAATGGCAAATTTCTGAATTTTAATGAAGCTGCGATTGGGCAGTGCCTATGTAGCTTAGGATGGAATGTAACAGCAACCACAAGAATTCATATTTCATATAGTTTAGGTCATATTTCATGCAAAAATAAGTCTTTTTTAAGTTACCAATGAAAATAATAGCCATCATTATACCCGTGTATGTTGATTCTGATTATGCATACCTGGCTGTGAATATGCCTACTTAAACCCTATAAAGTACTTCTGTATTACTGAGCACATAACAATGTTATGTTACTGCTTGGAGAGAGTGAGAATTGTGTATGGCACCCTTGTAAAGTACTGGAATTTTATCTGGTCTTTTGGGAAAAACCATCAGAGATGCTTGAAGTTAAGGGCCAGAGAAATATTTGCATACCACTTTAATGTGATTTTCTACATGAGTGTGTATCAGTATATTTCAAGTACCTCCTAGCTGGTGGGAGGCAGGAACAGTACTTGGGCTTGTCAGGTGGTCTGCATAGGAAAACCTAAATATGCATGGGGTTAAACTAGATTCAGGATGTGCTTGGACCTCCTGGACTGTCATCACAGTTAGGGAGCATTGAATATGGCACAGGTACATCTTAGAGTGATTAGTAGTCTATACAACCTTTATATTAGTAAAAAACTTTAAGTGAATGCCTTGATTGACATGAGGCATTAATCCATGTTGGGCAATGGAGATCAATATCTATGGGGTCATTTGATGAAAACCATGGCATAAGGAAGGTTGTGACTTGGGAATGTAAAAGCAGTAGACAGTAAGAGTATGAGTTAACAAATGAAATGAAATGAGCAAAAACTGTAAGAACAGGGAAGGGGGTAACAGCTCTGAATGAAAGTGGTCTGACCTGATGCAGTTGATGAATCCATGCAAGAAAATGAAGATATAGGTTCAGTTATGAATGAAAGGGCAGACAGATACATCAGATAGTAGGGACTGGTTGCTTATGAAGTATGAACTGAGACTATTTTGTTGATTTATTCAATTTTTAAGGTTGCCCACTCACCAACAGCTCTGGATTATTATTATATTATATATTATATGAATAAAGACTACACAAGAAGCCTGCAGCAGAGGGAATGGAACGAAAGAGTGATAAAGTGATTTGCGATGAAATTGAAGTAAAGCAATGCTGGAAGGAGTATTTTAGTGAAATGTGTGAGAATGATAGTGATATGTCAAACAGAAATGGAAAGGAATGTTATGTAAAGGGCTAGAAGTATTTCTCTTCTGAGCAGGAAATACAGTTTTTATCTGTTCCTTGTTTGGTAATGACCAGATGCAGAATCAGGTTGTGTACTTTTGACTGGCTGAAATCTAACTTTTACAGCTGACTGAGAACCCAAATGATATACAGCATGTTAGATAGATTGTATGATGCAACAAGGACTAGTGATTTGATGTATACATCAAAGGACAAGGCAGTTGTGTTGGAAAAGGAAAATGGAGTGAATACTTGTAAATTATGCATAAATGGCAAAAAACTAGAGGAAGTGGATGAATTTGTGTATTTGGTAGAATGATTAATAAACATGGGAAAATAAATGGAGCGATTTTAAGATGTACAAATATTTTTAAAAGGTAGAGTCTTTTGCGTATGTGGTCTGTTGTAAGGAATGAATGTTTGTCAAAAGAAGCAAAAATGGCTGTATATATACATTCTGCCCACTTCATTATATGGAAGTGAGAATTAGGTATATCTGGAGAAACATAAAAGTAACTACCAAGAAACTACCAAGGAGAAAACCACATCCCCACCAACACTGGCAGGGCAAGCCACTGTATATAAACAGGGAGCAAACCCCACACTCACTCGCACTGATGACGTTACCTAGTTGGGCAACAAAACGTTGCAAGCTCAGAGAGCACCAAGAACTCCACAGTTCAATCCTGAACTACCTATATTCTCTTCGATTGGAACATAAAAGTAAGTTGAGCACAGTGCAAGTGGGATACTTAAGAAGTGTGTGTGTAAAACACAAGAAGAGGTAGGGATAAGACTGAGTGGTGCTAAATCAATGAAGATTGAATACAGAATTGAGTGACCTGAAGAAATAAATGTGCTGAGATGGTTTGGTCATATAAAGACAATGAATGATGATTGAATTGTAAAACAGAATATGAAGGAAGAATGAATGGGTTGAGAGGAAGAGGAAGATAGGAATCATGGCTGGATGGAGTGGATGAAAAGAGAGAGGTGATATTTTGAAGAACAAAAGGCAGTCTATGAAATAGTATATGGATGTTTTGGAAGCAAGGATATTTTGCAAGGATAGAAAGATATGGCATCATATTGAATTGTGGTGGTATAAACTAGATTTTGTTATATTTTCTTTTTTCTTTCTCTTTTTTTGAACTTTGCATAAAGTTGCTCATCCTGAAAGAGAACAACATACTGTTTGTGTTACTAAACTTAACTTCATTAATAAGTGGGTTACTAATGTGAGTTTACCTTCGCACAGGGCCTTCTCCTGAGTAGATTCATAAGAGAATACATTCCAGTTTCTCCCTTGCCTATTTGTTTCCTCTAAACCAGAGTTTCCCAACCTCAGCAACATTACGATGGGTGGACTTCTTAACTTCCAGAATTCCCCAGCCTGCAGGTCTACTCATCTCAACGTTGCTGAGGTTGAGAAACCCTGCTCTTGACTAAGCTTGGCTGCTTTATCTCAACTGTTCAGCGTTCAGAGTGCTGGTTAGCCTTACTGCTTCCACCCGTGACTGATATCCATAACATGGTTTATTTGGTTTTGACTTAACCTGATACATGAACCCCAGCACTCCTTATTTGCTGTTCTCTGCTGGCTGAGTTATGGTAACACCAGAAGGGTCCTCTGGTCCATTGTGCCAGTCAACATGGTAGCAGAAGAGGCACATTAGGGGTTACTGAATGTTTAACACTTTGACTGATATTCCTTTATCAAATGCCTTCAGTGATTTTGCAGGCAACCAAAGGAAATGGGAGTGGGTGGATAAGTGGATGGAAATGAGAACAGATTAGGCTTTCCTTCTGTGCACACGTAACTGGAAGTAGGTCTGATCACAATAGGAATTTCCTTAGTAAAGCTACAGTCCTGTGCCTACTTGCCTGCCCCTAAGACTCACTGAACTCCACAGTATATAGAATTGGTTTTTTTGTGTGTATGTGTGCCTTCAAGTCAGTGCTGACTCCTGGCAACTGCCTGGGCAAGTCCCTGCAGTTTCCTTGGCAAGATTTCAGAAGTGGTTTGCCATTGCCTCCTTCCTAGGGCGGAGGGAAAGTGACTGACCCAAGGTCACCCAGCTGGCTTTGTGCCTAAGGCAGGACTAGAACACACAGTCTCCTGGCCTGGTGCCTTAACCACTACACCAAATTGGCTCTTTCATATAGGGTTGTACTGTTCATAATTTTTTCTTGAGTTGAGACCATGGGAAAGAGAAACGCAAAAAGAGCAAATGAGAAGCAGGAGATTTGAATTGAATTTTTCCAATTTTGTGTTTGTCCAATGATATACACTGATGTCAGTTTTAAGACTTACCTCTCTCTGGTTCTTGTTAAAGTTTCCATGTGGGGTGGTCAATGCAGGCATTGATCCATGCACATATAAATATGTACATGGAGTAAGATACCATGCAGTGTACAGCTGACTATTTACCAAAAGACTGGCTTATTTGAAACAGCTAGTATAATCTAAAACACAGTATTCTTGGCTCCGTTACCCTGTGGCCATGTTAACTGTGCACTACTGTAGGTCACAAATCTCGATAAAATAGATAAGAGCAGAGACATCACACTGACAACAAAGGTCCGCATAGTTAAAGCAATGGTGTTCCCCGTAGTAACATATGGCTGCGTGAGCTGGACCATAAGGAAGGCTGAGAGAAGGAAGAGAGATGCTTTGGAACTCTGGTGTTGGAGGAAAATTCTGAGAGTGTCTTGGACTGCAAGAAGATCAAACCAGTCCATACTCCAGGAAATCAAGCCAGACTGCTCACTTGAGGGAATGATACTAAAGGCAAAACTGAAATACTTTGGCCACTTAATGAGAAGACAGGACACCCTGGAGAAGATGCTGATGCTAGGGAGAGTGGAAGGCAAAGGAAGAGGGGCCGACCAAGGGCAAGGTGGATAGATGATATTCTAGAGGTGACGGACTTGTCCCTGGGGGAGCTGGGGGTGTTGACGACCGACAGGAAGCTCTGGCGTGGGCTGGTCCATGAAGTCACAAAGAGTTGGAAGCAACTGAACGAATAAACAACTGTAGGTGAACTGAAATTCAACTGATTCAATGACGCCAGGTTGGACTTAACCTTAAAAGGCAGCAGCGCTTGAGGATTTTCAGAAGAAGCCTCGTACTTCAGTTTGCCTAACAATTTTTAAACTTTGGGTGTCAGGGTTGATGTTTTGTGTGCAATGCCTATCTTTGGTTGCTGGGCTTCATGCTCTTATTTTATCAAGAGACTTAAAAACATTTGTCTTCATCTTAGAAAAATCAGCTAAAGTATCTTATCTGTAAACCACTCTAAAACTCGGATGGCTTGACTTGAGATAAGAGAAGCTTATAAAATAATGTTGATAAAGAGTGGGTGCAACATCAGTGCATAATGTCAAGAAATGTCTGTGGTGCATTTGATTCAGTTTTGTCCTGGAGTTGCAGTAACAGATGGGCGATTCCTCTCCCTGTCAAGCAGCGGCTCTTTGACTTATGCAGTATCTCATTTGTGCCTTAGTGCATTATGGGGAGGGCCAGTCATTATGTCAGAACCATCATGTTTTAAATTGAGAGGTCCCCTGGATTATGTAGCAGAAGATAATCAGACGGATGTTGGCTGATATTTCAGGTTTCCCTTGAAGAGCATACAGTTTTGTATGGGACTGGCTACACATCTGACTCCTTTTGTCTGATGGTGATTGCCTCCATGACATAATCAGGCTGTTCCAAACCTGGGGCAATGAATGTGGTTGCTTTACACTGGGAGGAAAAAAATTGCCTTTGGGGAGGAAAAAGAACTGAAAAACATGCTGTAGATGCAGGATGCTGGATCATAGCCATAGTGTGCATGATTGTTCCACATGAATTTGGGGAATTCACCACTGGGAAATATATATATATATACACACATATACATATACATATATGTGTATGTATGTATGTATTTATTTATTGGAATGTGTAAGCCACCCAACTCCAGTGAACTCTGGGCGGCATGCAAAACTAGAACCCCACCCATAAAAAAAAGATACAAACTTTAAACTGAAAGGAATATAGCCAATTCCTCTTCCTCATATGGTAAGAGAAATAGATACATTCTCCCTGAAGGCGTTTTCAAGTAAATGATACTGATTTTGTTAAGCCCATGCTTTTTAACGTAGTTAAAGCAGTGGTGTTCCCCATAGTAACATATGGCTGCGTGAGCTGGACCATAAGGAAGGCTGAGAGAAGGAAGATAGATGCATTGGAACTGTGGTGTTGGAGGAAAATTCTGAGAGTGCCTTGGACTGCAAGAAGATCAAACCAGTCCATGCTCCAGGAAATCAAGCCAGACTGCTCACTTGAGGGAATGATATTAAAGGCAAAACTGAAATACGTTGGCCACATAATGAGAAGACAGGACACCCTGGAGAAGATGCTGATGCTAGGGAGAGTGGAAGGCAAAGGAAGAGGGGCCGACCAAGGGCAAGGTGGATGGATGATATTCTAGAGGTGACGGACTCGTCCCTGGGGGAGCTGGGGGTGTTGACGACCGACAGGAAGCTCTGGCGTGGGCTGGTCCATGAAGTCACGAAGAGTCGGAAGCGACTAAACGAATAAACAACAAAAAATGCTTTTTAACATGCTTCGTCTAATATCATACCTAACCTCTGCTGGATGATTCAGTTGAACTGGCAGTGTTTGCATAAAAGGAAGACTCTGACTCTGTTGCTATGGTCACAGAATCACTTCATACCTTTGGGAAGCTTCTTTCGCTTTCTCTCTAGCTGTAGCAGTGAGTTTAACTGCCTGTGGGTTGGCCAAGAGTGAACCGTGGCTGGAGGGGGTGCATGTCATGATCAGAAGCATTCTCTCCAGAGCATCCCAGAAGGCTAGACTGGGAAGAGCTAGATCCTGAAAACTGTTGAAGCTGACCTAATTTTGAACTCCTTTACCTGGCTGATTTTTATCAGGTTTTACTAGTTTTTAAGGAATGGGGATTGCAAATCTACTCAAATTTTGCTTTACTCAGTCTTATTCATTGGGCTTCTGGGACTTTGTGATGGAGGTTATGTCAGTCTTTACCATCCATAATGCTTAGGCCCTTAGACACTGAAATTCTGAAAGGAAGCTATGTGTAGCATCCTTTGTAGTTTGGGGGTCTGTTCTAATCAGGGTGGGGACAAGTACAGAGCAAAATAAATTCAATACTTTTAAAAAGACGAGGTAGAAATGTTGCTTGCAATGCTGTCTTACTTCTGACTCGAGAATAAATTTGAATGGGCCTAATCTGCCCCACCCAATGAACTATACTTATTTTGAGGACTTTTACATTTCATTATGAATAAGGATCAGCCTTGTAAATTAATATCTACTCATATTTCTCACTTGTTATACCTGGGCTACGTGATCATGCTTCTGTTATATTTTTAATTTTGGAAAATGTGGTTCTTCAATGGTTTATCTTATTTATATTTTGTATATAAATTTTCATCCCATTTTCAAAGAAATGTAATCTGAAAGTTTTTTTCCATTACCATGAAAAAAATATATATTCCAACAACATTCCATCATGAAGTGGAAGAAATCTAACCAGAGTTAACTAACTAACTAACTAACTAACTAACTAACTAACCTGAACATTGGGTCTTTCTGCTGTTTGGAGCACACATCAAACTAACTAGGGTTGGGTGAAGCCACTGCCTTGTCACTGTTCATGAGCTTCCTTAGTATAAACATGGGGGATGTCTTATGGACAGTTGATAGGCATTGCCCAAAGCTAAAGCAAGTTTGAAGTGAAGCTTCTGTTGCTCTCCCACATTAATTTCTGTGTAAAATTATTTGATTTGATTTGGATTAAATTTTTAAAGCAAGTGATTAGATATGTTTTCCACTGGACTTAGTTCAATGGATTGAGATTTATTATTTGCAACCCTATGATAGAGTTATAACAAATCAGATGATTTCAAACTTTTTTGAGTTATAATGTGGCACTTGGCAGGGCTGCCTACTTTCTCCCTTGCTATTTAATTTGATCCTTGAACCTTTGGCCACCATTGTAAGGCAATTGTTAGACATTAAGGGTATTAATTTGCAGACTGTGTGTATTAATTATTTTTATATGCTGATGATATTTTGGCAATTTTGGATCTGTACTCTACCTCTTTGCCTAATCTTATCAAGTAATACAGTATTTTGGAAAGTATTCTGGTTATAAGATTAATTGGGATAAATCTTGCTTACTTCCCTTGGGTTTTAATATATCAACACAGTTATGTAAAGAGTTGGGTTTTGATTATATTAAATATATACATACCCCAAAATATTTCCAAATATATGGAAGTAGATATGCTGAAAGTTTTATAAAAGATTGAATTGGATATAAATGGATGGGTTAAAGTTCCATTAAGTTTGTTGAGTAAAATCAATGTTATTAAAATGAATATTGCTCTTCACTTGATTTATGTCCTTAGAAGTATCCCTATGCTAATATCAAATAAATATTTCCTTCAGATTGATAAATTACTTGGGAAATTTATTTGGAATAGTGGACCACCAAGGTTTTCTTTAGCTAAAATGAGATTACCATTTGAGGAAAGTGTTTTAATTTAACTGATTTGCAAAAATATCATTGGGATTATATTTTATTAGCTATTAATACGTGGAATGAAAATATAGGGGAATATTACCCTTTATGAGCTATGTTGAAAAGTTATTATCTATTTCCCTAATGGTTATGGCAAGTTCTTGGAAAAACATACAGTAGAAAATGTGTTTTATTTCCAGAAGTGCAGGTGTTGAGAAATTTTGGGGCCATATTGGGACATAGATTGTGTTTTGATAATGAGAGTCATAAATATTTAACTTTTTGGAAAAATTCTACACTGAAAACAGGTGGTAAAACATTCTATTGGAAAGTTTGGGTAGAAGCTGGGATTATGATTTTGAACCAATTATTATGTAATTATTGGTTTAAGGATTTCTTCTGACATTAAATTGAATTTGGTCTTCCTATTTCACAGCAGTGGCAGTATTTTCAACTTAAGCATGTTTTAATGTCTCAATATGGGCCAGATGCCTTGGCCATTTCAAAGGCAGCTGAAATGCTCTTATTTGATGGAATACATGGCAGAAGTAAAACCCATCACATTTCTCTATCAAAAGCTCAAGAATATTTTTAAGGAGGATATTTCTGAGATATTCCAAACATGGACTAAAGGCTGCAATTTCTGATGAAGCCCCATCAGTGATTTTTGTATCCTTAAAAATGTTTAAACGATATCAACAGATCTGAGATTTAAGTGGATTCATTAAACATTCATTAGAGTATATTGGACTCCACAAAGAATGTACTTGAATGGATGGACGTCATATTTTTTTTGTTGGAGATGTAAGCAATTTGAGAGTTCATTGACCCATATGATATGGTCCTATGATTATTTGGGGTTTTTTTTGGAATGATATTTTAATGCATATAAGTAGATTTATGGGAAAATCTTTAAATGTTAAAGATGTTAATGTGATGTTGAATTATATTCCAAAGCTTTGGAATCTGATTGTTTATCAAGAATTAGGGCTGTACTGTGCATGGATAGTGGCTACAAAAATTGTATTGAGAAATTGCATAAGTGTTATTCCAGATGTTAAGGAATAATTTATGGAATTGTGTAACATCTGTCTTGGAAAAGGCAATATTCACAACTAATCAAAGGATGAAGCAATATGTACTACTTTGGCAAAGATTGTATAATATTTTGTATGTGATTATACTATAGTACTAAATAGTATTTATCAGTAAACCTGTGACTATTGATAAATTTAATATGTAAGGTAGATTTGTTTTATTTTGCTTAGTCTGTTTGGTCCCCAACCTCCCCTTTATTCTTTTTCTGGTTTCTATCATTTTTTAAAGTTTAAGGATTGTCCATTTAATTGTAACTTTTTAAGTGTGTTTTGGTGTTTTGTCTATATTTGTATTTTTTTTCAAAATTTAAATAAATAAAAAATAATGTTTCTGTCAAATTACTGTATTTCACTACTAAGTAAGGCAGGAAATAAGCGATAATGTCCATAAGGAATCAACGAAGACAACAGGTGCCCCAAATCAAAGGTTTTCCTAGTGTTTCAGGTGCCAAGGACTCATTTGTTTGGAAGCTGAGATCAGAATTGGCAAGAGCAAGGGAAACAGTGGCTATGTATGCAGATAATAAAGTATCCCCTTCCTTGGCCAGTTGACCTGCTTCCATGCATTGGCAGCATATAAACCAAGAAGACTCTGTCTTGGCCATTTTTTAAATCCTCCCATGTGGTGTGAAATAGGCTAGGAAACTCACTTCTTCTTTCAACTTCCTGGTCTTCCATTTTTTTTTTCACCAGATGGATGGAGATTTTTTTTTTTAAGTCAGGATGCAAGCACCAGTGCAGACAGGTCTGGAAAAGCATATTCACTTCCCTTTCTGCCCCTTTCCATCTTCTGTGTGTATGCTGGGGTGAGTGTGAAAATAAGAAAAGCTTCAAAGGTGGAGTGTCTGGTGAGGAGCAGTTTGGGGCTCAGTGTAAGTTCCTTAAGGTTAATTGGCCAGGTCAGTTGACCCAGTTTTCTTGGGGCACCATTTGCTAATGTCCCACCCCCATGACCTAATTAAGTGTGTTGTGCGAACAGGCCAGTAGATGCTTCCTGTGAAATGAGGGGGAGCGAGAGAAAAATCTCTCAGAGCTTCTATGTGGCTTCATTGCTTTCAGATCTGTTTAACAAAAGACAAACTGCTGGAGATAAAAGAGGGCTATTTACAGAAAAGAAAAAACACTGTTCACATTTGGCACCAAAGATGGGGAAACAATGGATTCTTCTTATTGGAAGACAGAGAAAGTGCTTGATAATGGAATGTGCTCCTTGGGAGTGAAGGAACACTCTTTCTATGTTTACTTGGAGATGGGTCTACATACATACAAGAGCTCTTTAAGTATATTATATTAATTCACTAGTGTAGTAATGTACACACACCTATCTCATCTCGGCCCATAACTGATTTGATAGCAATATTCAGAAAGAAATTCTGGCATCCCTAGGTATGTGAACAACCCCATAAGGAGTTGATTGAAAATCTGGAAAATTAAAAGAGCACGTACATACATGAACAGGAAGAACAGTCTATTTCCAGTAGAAGACTCTGGGGAAATGATTCAACCAACTGCACTAACAATGTATAATTTAAACCCTATAGGGTAATAGTGGATCTCAACTTTTAAATAAGGATTTTTCAACTTTGGGACAACTGATTGCTGAGGAGAAATTATGCTTTCAAGCCTCTCCAAAACACTGGAATGCTGCCAGACATAAACAAGATGAGTCCTGACACCTGAACTGAACGTGCATCTGAACTTATCGAACAATTAAGTTTCAAGGACTGAGTGCAATTAACTTGCTGCCCCATTACACAGCAGTAGAAATCACTAAAGACCACAGTGCCCATCCTCTGTACACCACAAGGGAGTAGTAGACCAACACATCTGTAGGGCATCAGTTGGTGAAGTTATTCAGATGAAAAGATATCCAAGGATATCAAGAACTCATCGAACTACATAGTTATTTAATTATTGTAATTAAGGAGGACCTTATCTCTGTAGTTCAGAAAAATAATGCAAATGGCCTGACAGTATGTGAAGTAACTAATAATTAGGAGATGCATTTTCTTAAGAAGAAAACTAAATCATTCAGATGATAGGCTAAATAGCCAGTAATAGTAAATTTTAGGATTTTGTGATTGTAATGTAAGTGATTAAAATAGTCTGTGCTGTTTCAGGAAGGTAGCTTAGTGGGCAGGAAGTAAGTGGGTGGCTTAGTTCTGGGGCAGTAGAAGTATGAGTTTGTTTCCTAGTACATATAATGAAGAACTGGTTGTTTGTTGTTTATTCGTTTAGTCGCTTCCGACTCTTCGTGACTTCATGGACCAGCCCACACCAGAGCTTCCTGTCGGTCGTCAACACCCCCAGCTCCCCCAGGGACGAGTCCGTCACCTCTAGAATATCATCCATCCATCTTGCCCTTGGTCGGCCCCTCTTCCTTTTGCCTTCCACTCTCCCTAGCATCAGCATCTTCTCCAGGGTGTCCTGTCTTCTCATTATGTGGCCAAAGTATTTCAGTTTTGCCTTTAATATCATTCCCTCAAGTGAGCAGTCTGGCTTTATTTCCTGGAGGATGGACTGGTTGGATCTTCTTGCAGTCCAAGGCACTCTCAGAATTTTCCTCCAACACCACAGTTCAAAAGCATCGATCTTCCTTCGCTCAGCCTTCCTTATGGTCCAGCTCTCGCAGCCATATGTTACTACAGGGAACACCATTGCTTTAACTATGCGGGCCTTTGTTGTCAGTGTGATGTCTCTGCTCTTAACTATTTTATCCAGATTTGTCATTGCTCTTCTCCCAAGGATTAAGCGTCTTCTGATTTCCTGACTGCAGTCAGCATCTGCAGTAATCTTCGCACCTAGGAATACAAAGTCTTTCACTGCTTCTACATTTTCTCCCTCTATTTGCCAGTTATCAATCAAGCTGGTTGCCATAATCTTGGTTTTTTTGAGGTTTAGCTGCAAACCAGCTTTTGCACTTTCTTCTTTCACCTTCATCATAAGGCTCCTCAGTTCCTCTTCACTTTCAGCCATCAAAGTGGTATCATCTGCATATCTGAGATTGTTAATGTTTCTTCCAGAGATTTTAACTCCAGCCTTGGATTCCTCAAGGCCAGCTTGTCGCATGATGTGTTCTGCATACAAGTTGAATAGGTAGGGTGAGAGTATACAGCCCTGCCGTACTCCTTTCCCAATCTTAAACCAGTCTGTTGTTCCGTGGTCTGTTCTTACTGTTGCTACTTGGTCGTTATACAGATTCTTCAGCAGGCATACAAGATGACTTGGTATCCCCATACCACTAAGAACTTGCCACAATTTGTTATGGTCCACACAGTCAAAGGCTTTAGAATAGTCAATAAAACAGAAATAGATGTTTTTCTGAAACTCCCTGGCTTTTTCCATTATCCAGCGGATATTGGCAATTTGGTCCCTAGTTCCTCTGCCTTTTCTAAACCCAGCTTGTACATCTGGCAATTCTCGCTCCATGAACTGCTGAAGTCTACCTTGCAGGATCTTGAGCATTACCTTACTGGGATGTGAAATGAGTGCCACTGTTCGATAGTCTGAACATTCTTTAGTGTTTCCCTTTTTTGGTATGGGGATATAAGTTGATTTTTTCCAGTCTGATGGCCATTCTTGTGTTTTCCAAATTTGCTGGCATATAGCATGCATTACCTTGACAGCATCATCTTGCAAGATTTTGAACAGTTCAGCTGGGATGCCGTCGTCTCCTGTTGCCTTGTTATTAGCAATGCTTCTTAAGGCCCACTCAACCTCACTCTTCAGGATGTCTGGCTCTAGCTCCCTGACCACACCGTCAAAGCTATCCCCGATATTGTTATCCTTCCTATACAGGTCTTCTGTATATTCTTGCCACCTTTTCTTGATCTCTTCTTCTTCTGTTAGGTCCTTGCCATCTTTGTTTTTGATCATACCCATTTTGGCCTGTAATTTACCTCCAATGTTTCTAATTTTCTGGAAGAGGTCTCTTGTCCTTCCTATTCTATTGTCTTCTTCCACTTCCGCACATTGCTTGTTTAAAAATAATTCCTTATCTCTTCTGGCTAACCTCTGGAATTTTGCATTTAATTGGGCATATCTCCCCCTATCACTGTTGCCTTTTGCTTTCCTTCTTTCTTGGGCTACTTCTAGTGTCTCAGCAGACAGCCATTTTGCCTTCTTGGTTTTCTCTTTCTTTGGGATGTATTTTGTTGCCGCCTCCTGAACAATGCTGCCAACTTCTGTCCAGAGTTCTTCCGGGACCCTATCTACTAAGTCCAGTCCCTTAAATCTATTCTTCACCTCCACTGCATATTCCTTAGGAATATTAGTGAGCTCATATCTAGCTGATCTGTGGGTCTTCCCTAACCTCTTTAGTCTGATCCTAAATTGTGCAAGAAGAAGTTCGTGATCTGAACTACAGTCAGCTCCAGGCCTAGTTTTTACCGACTGTACAGATGTCCGCCACCTTTGGCTGCAAAGGATGTAATCAATCTGATTTCGGTGTTGTCCATCTGGTGAAGTCCATGTATAAAGCCGTCTCTTAGGTTGTTGGAAGAGAGTGTTTGTTATGCAGAGTGAATTGTCTTGGCAAAATTCTATCAGCCTGTGTCCTGCTTCGTTTTGTTCTCCCAGGCCATACTTACCTGTAATTCGAGGTGTCATTTGACTGCCCACCTTAGCATTCCAGTCTCCTGTGATGAAAATAACATCTCTTTTAGGCGTGTTGTCCAGTAGGTGCTGCAGATACTCATAGAACTGCTCTACTTCAGCTTCTTCAGCATTTGTGGTTGGGGCGTATATTTGGATCACTGTGACGTTAGATGGCTTGCCCTGAATTCGAATTGAGATCATTCTGTCGTTTTTTGGGTTGTATCCAAGCACTGCTTTAGCCACTTTACTATTAATTATGAAGGCTACTCCATTTCTTCTGTGGTCCTCTTGTCCGCAGTAGTAGATCTGGTGGTCATTTGATGTGAAGTGGCCCATTCCAGTCCATTTCAGTTCACTGACGCCCAGAATGTCTATCTTTAATCTTGACATCTCACCAATAACCACATCCAATTTGCCCTGGCTCATAGATCTTACATTCCAGGTTCCAATGGTGTGTTGATCCTTAGAACATCGGATTCGCCGTTCACCACCAGCACCGTCGGCCGCTAACCGTCCTTTCGGCTTTGAGCTAGCTGCGTCATCACGACTGGGGCTAGTTGAGCTCATCCTCTGTTCCTCCCCAGTAGCATTTTGACCATCTTCCAACCTGGGGGTCTCATCTTCCGATGGTATACCGACATATCTCTGGTTGTACTGATCCATTTAGTTTTCACGGCAAGAATACTGGGGTGGGTTGCCATTACCTTCCCCAGGGATCGCATTTGGTCTGACCTCTCTGTCATGACCTTCCCGTCTTGGGTGGCCCTTCACGGTTTAGCTCATGGCATCATTGAGGTGCTCAAGCTCCAGCACCACAACAAGGTAACGATCCTTTGCTGAAGGAACTGGTTGTAGTCTGTGCTTAATACTTCCATTATTTTTAGCACCACTGCTGTATCTGTTAGACACCCACGTACGAGCAAGGCCCTTGACAGTAATAATTCGAGAAGATTTATAGATGAGATCTAAACTTGTCTCATCTACGAGTATGAATTTAGGTCCATTTGAACATCAGTCCCTACTAATTTAATATGAATCGCAGCAAGCAATGTCTTCTTGGGCAAAGGGGTTGACAAATGTAGTGTTCTGTCCTTCAGCCAGGACAAAAATTCTTAGCTCTGTTCGGCAAATAATGGTGAATGTGGATTCTTCCACTTGGGCCTTTGATGTGGTTCCAAAACTGCATCCCTCCTCTTTTTCCCACGTCCATTCCCATTAGCAGAAACTTGCACTACTGTGATTTTCTCCTCCCCTCAGCTGGGATGCGCCAGACTGTCACGGGAGCTTATGCCTTTATTTCTCCCCTGAACCCACATGGCAGGATGGAAATCAAGGAAGGGAAAGGAGGGCACTAACCAGAGGCCGATTTCTGTGCTGTCTTGTTATTATGTTGAACAATAATTAAAATATGCAGTAAAAACAGTAGCCAGATCAGTTCAGTTCCAGAGTAGCTGAAAGATCTGAGACAATAAAAACAAAAATGTCTTGGCAATTTCATTGTCAGGGATGCTTACCTGGGAGGACATTTCAGAATCCAAGGGCCTACCACCAAAAAAGCCTGTAAAGAAAAGGATCAGATTAGGTGCCACACAGAAGATCAAAGCAATTCTGTAGCAGTCATAGTATTATGTACTTCTGTTTAGTAAGAGAACAGCTTTCCACATACAGGTCATCCTCGCTTAACAACCCTAACTGGGACTGGAATTTCTGCCACTAAGCAAAGTGGTTGTTAGGCAAAACACCATGTGACCACATGCCTGGCGATAGCAGTTCCGGTACTCCTGGTTGCAGTTGTTAGGCAAGGACCTCACGCTTCTCTTGCCCTGCCATGCTTGCCTCCGCTTCAACTCCCCCTAGCCGCCTATCTGCCCTTTTCGCTGACTTGCGCTCTGCTGCCACCACCTACCCCTGCTGTCCCCGCTTCCCCCAGCTGACCTTCTTCATCTCCTTCTCGCTGGCGAGGTGCACCTGGCCAAGGCGAAGGGCCAGCAGCTGCCTTGGCTGGGTGTGCCTTGTCAGCAGTGGGAGGAAGAAGATGACACAGCTCAACTGGGGGTGATGGGTAGGTGGCAGCCGCGGAGTTCAGGGTGGCCAAAAGGGCAGAGATGGGGGGGAGGTAGGTGGGTGGGGGAAGTTGAAATGTACACTGAGGTTATAAATGCAGGCGGGCTGCCAAACGCCCAAATTTTGATCACGTGACTGCAGGGACAATGCAATGGCCGTAACTTCAAGGAGTGACTGTAACTACCATTTGTTCAGCACTGTTGTAACTTTGAATGGTCGCTGGATGAATTGTCATTAAGCGAGGGCTACCTGTAGTTTTCTGAAAAGTTGGGCTTCTTATAACTGTGAACCCTAACCGGAATGCAGAATTCTGGGAGCTGAAGCTCAGATAATGAGGAAACAAGCTCATTTTTTTCTCCAAGTAAATGGCCTCCAAAATTGAAGAATTTCTTTTGTTCCTTAAGAACTGTGAACTGCATTCAGACAATCTTTGGAATGAAAATGTTTTATGTGTTTTCCATTAAGTTTAAAATAAAATCAAGTTTGTTTGTTTGTTTGTTTCTTAAAAAGACCTTTGCTGGTAGAATTCCAATGGATGTTGCTGGGCAAAACATTTGAACAGATGCTTCTCAAAGTACTTTAGTTTTAGTGAAGCACCTTTCCTTGAAGTATGGAGGCAGGCACTGCTTCCTCTGAAGGGCTCTTGTGTAGCTGTTTTAAGGGCTTTCCCAGTTGGGCTGCCTATACCAGTACCTGCTTTGACTATACTTTGATGGGGACGTCTGTCAGCCCGTCTATCCACATAAATGGAGTAACTTGGGAAAACCCCCAGCCATCCAATGCTGCCTCAGTGCTTTGAGGAGGGATGCTTCATTTGTACCATTGCATTTAGTGAAGGACCCATTTATATCCTTTGCACAACCCTGTTTGTTTAATCTAAGTTCAGCAGAGCTTCCAATTGTTTATATACACTGTAGTGTTTTTCAGAAATCAGTCTAGTAAGGATTGGGGATTGTTCAGACTTCACCTCGCCGTGTGGCAAGCTCAGGGCCTTGTGATGGACTAGCCGGATGTGCATATACTGAAAGGCCCATTCAGCCCTATATCTCTACTGCTAGAACCCCCTAGTATGCCTACAGGCTCTGCTCTTAACTCCCTTCAGGTTTCCTAAAAAAGATAAGTGGTTTTACTTTCAAGAAAAGTAAATTGAATTGGAAACTATCATGTTGCAAAGAAAAGCTTTATACTTACTTTGCAGAATTCTTCTGGGCCCCATTGGTATTTTTAGAAAATAAAAAACCACAGGTGATTGCAACCCAGGAATCTATTTGGGAGTATGATCACCTGCCCCGAAAAAACAAGTTCAAGGTGGCAATGGTGGTAGAAAGCATTTTGAATGTGAAGGTGGATGGTGAAGAACACTTTCACCACTTGTTCGCCTTCTGGTAAATGAGTCTTTTGTGACTGGCTGTACTCCCCAAGGTATCATATTTCTGAATGGGCAAGCTCAAATAGACATTTTAGGAATGCAGCATAAAGCTAAGAACCTTGAAAGGCATTTGTGCATCCCTTCTATAGCTTCTTTTGTATTACAGGCTTATGTCCATTTAAAAATTTAAAACATATACATTCCGACTTCGTATCAAATGTACAAGGTCTCTATCATTAACAACCTACAAAATAATAACATGCAAGAATGGAGAAGTGTGTAGAAATTTATGCAGCATTCCATTTTGACAATATTGATAAGCTCATTTAATATGGTGTTGGGAAGACAAAGTTCAAGATGTGAATGTCATACCAAAAATTTGGAACTACTGATTTATGAAGAATTCTGGATATATAGTGCATGGAGTATGACCTAATTGTTTTACTTTAATGGAAAGAAACTGCTATACCTAACTTAAAATCTGGAATTGAAGATATATCCTTACTCTCCAGCTATGAATAGGCTTTTTTGTTTTTGGTGCCTTTGAGTCAGTCTTGACTCCTGGAGACTGGCTGGACAAGTCCCTGCAGTTTTCTGGGCAAGATTTTTCTGAAGTGGTTTGCCATTGCCTTCTTCCTAGGGCTGAGACAGAATGACTGGCTCAAGGTCATCCAGCTGGCTTCTGCCCAAGGCAGGACTAGAACTCACGGTCTCCCATTTTCTAGCCTGGTGCCTTCACCACTACACCAAACTGGCTCTGTAAGAATAGGTTTACTGTCAGTGTATTGGTAGGACTGACTAATGTTATTCTGTGTGGATGAGGTTTAATCTACTGTTTAAAAGCTGAATTATTTTCTTATTTAGGGGACCCTCACTACGTAACATACCTAACTACCTAAATAAGGTATTCCTTGACTTTTTCTCTTTTATTGATTTTTGTTTCAGTGTTTTCATTTTTTATTTTTTGTGTGGGTTTTTTGTACATTAAAGCAATACAAATAAAAAAAATAATGGAACTAAAAACTGAATTATTATCACAGTCATGAGTTTTTCTGCAAAGGAGTAATTGAGTAGAGTGATGTCAAATTTATGGAAACAAAGTGTATTTCACATTTGCTTTGTAAATGTCAAAATCTTTTCGATAACTTCAGGATTTCTCTGGAGAAACAGGTTTATACTTGACCTTTTCCTGAAGTCCAATATGTGTGGATTGTATTATATACACAATGATCATAGAAATCTATGGAAGAATACAAACACAGTAAGATACAGATAGATTGCAAGAGAGATACCCTTTGGACGTACCCTTTTGATACCCTGTTATAGATTGCTGGAGACCCAGATCCTAAGATTAATAGGTTTAGGTATCAGAAGGCACACACCTGAATATGTGCATATTATGCCCTTTGTTTTTATCCTATTTTCCAGACAATTGTAGCTGAAAATGTGTCCTGCCAATTTAAAAGATGGGCAAAGAAAGGGAAGTGGAAGAAAAAGAAAGAGGAGAGGGAGCACTCTCAGCGTTGCCTGAGTAGCAGCTGGTGGCCCTTGGTCTTTTCACTGGTGTATGAGACTGTGAAGATATACTTTACCCTTACACTCTTCAGCAGCTAAAATAAAATTCATTTGGAGAGAGGGATAAAGCATCTCTGGTGAAGCTGCTGCTTCTGTGGCTGATGTCTCTGGCCATGTTGGTCTTATGGTTGCCCTGATAATCTTCCAGGTTAAAAACTGAGGTTGCAGCTTCTCAATGGCATCCATTAACTGACTAATAGACTAGGACAATATGTGTAATCTGGTGTTTGGAAAAAGCAGCTCCTGAGCCAGGTTAAGGGTATTTACAATACCAATTGAGTTATCCAAACATGCTTGGCTTCTAGACCAACTTCATTTTCATCAGCTTCTCAGACATCTATAGTCCTCAAGAGAGGTGTGGTGTGTCTTTGTGATGGGCAAAGACATGGAGAGGAACCTTTTCTCCAATAGCCCTTGTGTGGAATGAGTTCTCCTCTATCCATATCAACATATTTTAGTTTCTCTTTCATAACTGTTACCTTTTTTTGGCTTTCTCCATTCCTTTGTTTGGCTCCCACCTTGCCATTCAAAGGACCTCTGCAACCCTTGGTCCAAAACACGGTGTACTCCTAACATAGACTATTCCATTTGCTGCAGTTTTTCTGTTGTCTATAATATGTTGCTGGCATAAACCAGTTTTCTGTATCCATACAAATCAGCTGATTGATCCCTCTAGTTCAGCATTGTTCACTGTGATCAGCAGAAGCTTCCCAAATGGGACACTCACAGCTTAATGCAGAGATGGCCCTTGAGTCTTTAGTTAATCCTTTTATTCTGATGCTAAAACAAGACCTCTGCAAACATATGCTTAGAAGATATATCCCACTTGAAACAAGCTGTATTTTTATTAGGATGTGCACCCCAACCTATAAATTTGCTTTGGATAATATAAAAGAACCCTAGGTTACTGCTGCCTGAGTGAGGGTGATCCTCAGCCAGGAAAAGGTTGGGAACCTGTTTCCATTTTACCCATGACACATTTTTCAGGGTATCCTTTAGTTAAGATACATCTAAATTTGGAAGTTGTGAGGTTTTTTTTGTAGCTAATCTGCCATATGGTGTGCTTCATAGGAATGTTATTCAAATGATTTATTTTACTAGTACTAGTCTGTACTTTTAGCTTTCAGTCCAAATGTTTAAATCCTTTCCTGGATCCCCTTCCTTGCTTAAATTGCCTCTTGTCCTCCAGATGTTCCCTATGACTGTAGACGCAGCTTTCTTTCATGCTACCCAAACTCTTAGCTGAAAGCGTATCAAGAACAAGATCTGTTAGCACTAGTAAGCTTTGTCCTATTTGCATTTATTAGCATGCACTAATTATTCATAGCGATAATTACCCTTTACCAATCCACATTAATTTAGATTGCTTTTGAAAAGCAATCAAGGGGTGCATGCAGCGATCATATATCAAAGTGAATAAAGACACATCACATAAGAAATGGGATGCACTTTAATGTAGTAGACCATGTCAAATAATTGCTAGTTTTTCTCTCCCGAGTTGTAATTATTTGAACTCCATCTGATGGAGATAATATCTAAACCCATGAGTCATATGGGTTCCATCTCAAAACCTAGTCATGCTATTCATTGCAGTTACACATCTTTTGGAATAATTAGGAGGAATGTTGTCTTCCTTGAGTGAATATGAAGACAGGCAGATTAAATTGATGACAGTCAAAATGCTGTGTGTTGTTTTGAAAGCACTTTCCTGTCTGAAGCCTATGTAGTATGAGTTCTGTCTCTCTTGCTTTTTGTTTTTAATACTCCAGAGCAGTGTTTCTCAACCGTGGCAACTTTAAGATGTGTGAACTTCAACTCCCAGAATTCCCCAATTGGCTAAACCTGCCAATTTCCATCAATGGCTTTACATCCATTCTGTTAAGCAGAAGGCGCACCAGAGGTAGAAAGGTTAGGCCTATAGTATCTTTGTATTTAGATTGTGGTCAAATATGTCACTTAATAATTAAAGAATGATAATTGCTAGGCCCTGTTAAGGACTGGCCACCAAGATCTATTCATCACTATTGCATCATAAGGCCTGATTCACTTGTGTGTTTAGTAGCATTGCATTCTCAGTTAAATATAATGTACCAGAATGTTCACAATTCTCAAGCGCAAAGCAGGTATTTCTGGATATGACTGTTATGCAGTGTTATGTATCTTGAGATACAGCTGTTTCATTATGATTGTCTTGAATTATTTGAACAATTACTTGTCGACAAAGAAATTATCTGGAAACTCAATACAGGGGACAGTGCTCTCCCCAGCTACCTTTCTTTGAAGGACAAGTAGAATTCTAGCAGTCATAAATGTTGGGGTTCCTACTGAATCTGAGTAAAATACAGAAGCACATGCTTAACTCCCAAGCAGTCTTTTTCAACCTGCTTGAGAGATTACAGCTTTCAGTGTTTGCAGCCAGCCTGGCCTTTGAGAATTGTGCAAAATATCTAGAAGCTATTAGGCTAGGAAAGACTGATAGAAAAGATACAACTGCAGAAAGTGAGTAATTTTCTTGGTCCTCTTATAGAATAAGTGGAATAGGTGGTTCTTCATCCCCTGCATGAACAGAGAAACATTCAACTTCTGCAGTGGAATAAATGGTTGCAAGCCAGAGAATTATGTCTTTTTTGTTGTATTTCTTAAATGAAGATTTCTGTCCTAAAGTTGAGCTCAGCAGAGATTATTGCCAGAAAATTAAATGGAATGAGATGGAAGTAACAAAACCTCCAAACATAAATGCTGGATGAATAGCTTTAGAAAAAGGGCAAATATCCAATAGAGCAGAATTTTGATTAAGTCAGAAAGGACAGAGTAGGCAATAAAGTTTTAGAACAATAATAGTAGAATGGCTGTAATTACAGCCAAGATGGAGGGAAATAACAAAGTAGTCCTTACATTACTTTAAGCACATTTAAGAAGTGAAAAGCTTGTATTGATTTTATTCTCTAAGATGCAGGCCTTCAATTTTTAAATAAAGTAAAAAAGTACCTTCTGAAAGATTTTTCCTGGAGTTAGATAATATAAAAGAACCATCATATGGAATATCGAACAGTATTAACTGCTATATAAGTTAATTACCACTTTAAAAAAAAATTAAAGGCTCTTGCCACATATAAATGCCGCAGGATTGTAACACCACCAGTTTTCCAATTAATTAATTTTGTTGGAATTGATGAGATTTCAAGTAAAAAACGGTAGATTGTAAGCCCCACTGATTTTCATTGTTAGAGACATGCAGAGCTTTGGTCACCTTGGTTTGGGGTGAGGTGGTAAGTAATTGGATCAGATATGTTCTCAATTTGTTTGGGACATCAGATACAGCAAAACAAGCAAACAAACAAACAAAATGTTGCTGTTCATTATATTTTTGTGTATGTTTTCACTGTAATAGTGAGATTGAAGATACTAGGTTTATTTCCTTACCGATTTGATTGATCCTCAAGTGTTAATTTTATGATTTCCTTTTGTGTTATGAGAGAAAAGGTTTATTGCAATGTCTGTGTAGGCAGGTAGATGTGCATTGAATATCACTGTTTATTGCTTCCAATAATTATACATCTTGACTGGTTTGTAATCAAATAAGGTGCTAAATATAAATTATATATTAAAATGATATAAAATACTCTGAAATGATGTATTCACATTAAAAACTGAAATAAAAAAAGAAGTGAAACAAAACCAAGTCCATGCATGTAGCATTTACGAAAACAGGGAAAATAGGAGGAGGAAGGAGTATTAGGTATGTTTGCTGCCTTGAGTTATTTATATAAATAATAAAGGCGGGATATAAAATAAATAAATAAATTTATATAGGGAAGGCTTGTGTGAAGAGGTATGTTTTTAAAAGGAGCCTAAATGATTTAATCATGGCAGGTCTCAAATCTCAGGAGGGAGAATTTTTGAGAATGGAGGTGGCACTAATGAGAAAACCTGCCTGTGAGTAACCACAAAGAGGTTTTCTGTGGGAGGTCTTCCTGCACATGCAGGAGGACCTCCCAAGTTGATCTTAGGAATTAACCTGATCTGTAACAGTGATAGCAATCTGCCAGATATCCTGATGGATTTCACAAGTCCAGGGCAGATATTTGACATGGATTGATAGCTAATTTGTAACCAGTGCAGCTGTTTCACCTACAGTGTAACATGCATGGTCAGATGTCCCATTCAGCAACTTAGCTGCCTCATTCTGGAAATCCTGCGGCTTCTGGACCAAGCACTACTGTATGGCAGACCTGTTATGGGATGTGTCTCTGAAGGGGTGTGTGTGATGTGGTGGATTTTGGTGGTGCTGCTGGGTGCTGCTGGTTCTCAGGAAGGAGGGAGCACATTCCAAGGAGGGAGAGAAGATACGTGGAGGCACAGTCCAGGAGGCAATAGTGGGAAAATGAAGAGGTTCGGGTTAGCCCCACCCTAGAGTCTCCCAGGTTATTTCCCCTTAGGTTAGTTAGAGTAGCTTTAGTCTGATGAGATTCTGTCTATACAGTGTGAGCAAATAAGGAACTGGAGTTTGAATGGACTGATTCTTCGTTGTTCTTGGGCTGGACTTTGCAAGACCTCATGGGGCGCACTGTAGTAGTCTAAATGTCAAGTTACCAGGGCATGAACTACTGTAACTAGGTTATCCCTGGCCAGAAAAGGATGCAATAGATATACCAGCTGCAGCTGGCATTAGGAACTCCTAGCTATTTTGTTTACTTGGACCTGCAGTTATAGTATTGACTCTTAAGAGCACCCGAAACCCTAACCCTAGCCCTAGTCTGAATAGACAAATTCCCCAACCCAGTGCCTGAATATGCAGCTTTTAGTGGCAAGTATGTTATTTCTTTTGCTTTATGTTGGATTTTAAAAAGCCAATTCCACTCTTTATGTGCTAGTCTTAATGGATAGGTAAGCCCAATAACATGGGTTCTGTTCAGTTGATATGGGGAGTTTGCATGGCAGTGAACTCAGTGGGATTTCATCTCTAAGGCTGCTGGTCAGTGTAAGAAACAAGATCATATGATGTTTGTACTGAAAGATCTGGACTGCTTGCCAGTTGCTTACTGTGCCTAATTTAAGCTGTTGGTCTTTACTTTTAAGCCCTTAATAATTCGGGGCCAGAGTCTCCAAGGGATCTTCTCTCCAAGTACGAACCAGCCAGTTTTAAGCACTGCTGATGACATCTGCATTGTCAGATGCTTTCTCCCATGTTGCTCCAGGAAAGATGGGGTATAATTTCAATACATAATAAGTAACCATAAAAACCAACAAATTTGAGTGGAACAAAAAGAAACCCCCCCCAAAGATGACTGGCATAGAGATGGCTGAAGAATTTGATAATTTTGAATCTACTGTCTGCTTTGTCTGCAAATAATATTTCTTTCCCCTCAGTCACTATAGCATTGTAATTACATATGCTGGTCAGGAGCTGAAATGTCAGCATTTTATTACATAAAATGTTAGTGATTGGCGGCATCAGGAAGAATGTAGAGGCTCCATCTGGCCTTGAAAAGATACCATTTTCCAATCTTCCTTCATTCACAGGCCAGCGAAAGAATCTTACGTAGGAGCAGTTACAGGAATAATCTGTGAAGTCAATTACGTACTAGTTATGTGCTTGTGTACATAAAATACTTGTATGTAAGGAATGTTAAATGAGATTTGGAAAACTTTAGCATGACTGGAAGGTAGGAGAAGAATTATGATATGGGTGAAGTCTACTGTTAATAACGCTAATTATGAGGGAGGGATGCTGCAACCCAGCAGCACTGCCAGACACATCGAGGAAGATAAGTGGTTTCCTGCAGAAAATTGGTACAGTAGTGCCTAACCCTGATCTTGGTTATAATGTATAGAGCAGTGTTTCTCAACCTTGGCAACTTTAAGGTGTGTGGACTTCAACTCACAGAATTCCCCTCCCAGCCATGCTGGCTGGGGAATTCTATGAGTTAGTCCACACATCTTAAAATTGCCAAGGTTGAGAAACACTGCTCTGGAGTATTAAAAACAAAAAGATTGGTCTTTACCTTGCTCACCAGTTATATATTTTATTTTTGCTGTTGGTTATGTATTTAACTGCTATTAGCCACCCAGAATCACCATGGTGAGATAGTGGGCATATGAATTGAATAAAACAAATAAATGGATTTTAAAATTACTGAACTGATAGAAATAGGAGTTCCTAGAGTCCTGTGAGTGAGGATAGTCAACTAACCCTACTGTAAGTGGTTTACATAACATGGGAGGGGTATGTTGAATTGGGAAGATGGTTTATCGGAAAACAGAAAACCGGGTCTGTTTGGGCTTAGTCTAATGCCTTCTGGATTAATTAAATGGGTTTTTTTGTACAGGATAGGGAGTTCAGACGTGTTTGCTGCCTACATGACCCAGCTAAGCATGTTGTGCAAACAGAGCCATTGAGAAAGATACCATGATTTGCAGTACTGAAGGTTTCTAAGGAGTGCAGCAGAACAACAGAGATGCACTGTCATTGTCTGCTTTTCAGCACAGAACAACACTGATAAAAGCAGTTTCTCTTAATTAGGCCTGGATTTAGTCTAGATAACCTGCCTCATCCAGAAATACTTGCAGCTGAAAGCCTGTGTTATATATATTCCAGCACCAAGCCCAAGAATGAAGATTGCAAGAGTGCACGTTGTAGCTTTAGTACATTGACAGTATTTCTCAAAAATGGAAATGACAAACTTGTGGAGCCATGTTTCTTTCATATATGGAAATCAAACTTTATATAAGTGGCTGTGTCATATGGGTTTTGTGGTCAGGGTGGCTGTTGCTGGGCTGGCCTGAGTCAGCAGAGAAAGGACAAAAAAAAAATGCACTCGAGAAAACCCAGTCTCAGGCAGTAGAAGAGCTTTAGGTGACATAATGGAGCAGTTACCTTGATCGATAACAGGTAAGGAAACACATGGAGATACATATGTATAGCTCAGGAATAGATTTTTAAAATTGGCATGGAACAATACTGATTTAGCAGAAAGAAGAGATTCAAATATTGCAAATGACAGCGAAGATAGCAGTAAATTTCTTGGCTGATGCTATGGTCCTTCAATAAAGGAGAAATGTATTTTCTAAGGTGAAGGAGCAGTTTGACAAGAATATTGTGGAAGGAACTGAATTGACTTGTTGAATAATCTGTGGAAAATAGTCTATAATTAATTCTTCTATAATGCTGTGTATTACTTTCTGCTTTTAAAAAATGCTTATGAGTCATTGGCTTATATTACACATTGGTTCACCTTCCCATAATCCGGCACATGGCCTTTAACAATGGGTGTTCTCTGTGGATGAAGACAGTGTGCCAATTGTATGCTGAAACCTGTAGCACATTTTAACCAGGAGAGTAAAGGTGGTGTTTTGTGTACTTTACAAATCCATTTATGCTTTCTAAAAGCATGCCCCCAAACTTACATTTTAGTTCTCTATTGGGTAACAAATACAGCAGAAAAAGATACCTGAGAATAAAATGGAGTAGAGAAAAATGGTGTGGGAAGTAGCCTTTCTTGCTCAGGGTTTTATAGGTTCAGAATGTCTTAAGTTAATAGGGGCTTTAATTGAGGAAGTTATGCCCAGAATTGGGGAAGGGGTGGCAACGTGTCTTCTGCAAACAACTTTGGCACAGCTTAGTGCATTGGACCCCTTCAACATCTTGTGACATCTGGGCTACACACTTCCTGGCAAGGAACTGGGCTGAAGAGGCAATAATGATAACCAGGTTGAGGGAAATGCTTCTATCTTCCATTTACTGGGGCACCTGCAAACAAGAATTGTGAAGTCACAAGTATTGTGAAGTCTCTGCCTGGAGGGCCCTGAAAAATTCTAAAGACCTACTCAAGGCAGAAAAGAGTCAGCATGGTGAAACACCAAAAGTAGGACAGTGTTGTTGGTTTTTTTGCCTGGGGCAGATAATCAATAATACCAGTTATGAATTGGCCTCTGAGAGCCAGAGGAGGTGTGGCAATTATGTGACATCATTGGAATGGGTGGAGTTAATATTCTCAGACTTCTGTGTTTTTAGGGGTTGGGCTGCTTGACAAAAACTAGAAGCATTAAGCCACCATGAGACTCAACATACAATGTTACAATGCAGATTATTTTTAAAAAGCTAACCAAACTTCTTCTTCGTAGCATTTTTCCGCTATCGCGGGATCTGCTTTTTGGATCCTGAAACGCCACTTTGCTCAATCGTCCTCATCCTCAGGGTGCAGACCCTTAATTTGCATGTCCTTATTGATGGTGTCTTGCCATCTCGGTTTTGGTCACCCACGTGGCCGCTGGCCTTCGATTTTAAGATGGTAAACTATTTTGGCAACAGTGGAAGTTTCCACTCTAAGGACATGTCCATACCAATGAAGCCGGTGTTCTCTCATCTTCTCTGTAATTAATGGCATACCTAGTTGTTGTTGGTTGGCATCATTTGTGACATGATCAAGCAGGGAGATGCCCGATATCCAATGGAGCATATGCATTTCCGTAACATGGAGGCAGCTCTCTGTACTCTTTGTTGCTGCCCAACACTCGGTTCCATACAGTGCCACAGGGTGAACGATCATCTTATAGATCTTATACTTGAGACGGGTTGGTATTTTTTTGTCACAAAACACACCAGTGAGTTCTCGCCAGCGCAACCAGTCTGCATTCACCCTCGCTTGCACATCACCGCTGATGCTGCCATCACCTTGGAGATGGGAGCCAAGGTACTGAAAGATATCCACCTTCTTTAGGTTTTCTCCATTTATTTGGAGTGTCCCATGGGTGGTTACAGTCTCTAGGTACTCAGTTTTATTTATATTCAGGTAGAGTCCAAAATGGTCATTCCATGCCTGTACTTGCCACTGCAGTTCATTCCTAGTAGTAGAAGGAAGCATAACATCATCACTGTTGAGTATGGTCCAGGGTGCATTTCACTGCAGGTCTCATGTGATGGTATCCATGACTAATATAAATAGGAGCGGCAACAGTGCAGAGCCTTTGTGTACTTTGACCATCACCGGAAAACTGTCAGAGAGGCCAGCTGAGCATCACACATGGCTACTAGTGTTCTTGTATAGCATTTTGATCCAGTTGATGAGTAATTCAGGAACCCCTTGCTCATGAAGGGTATACCAAATCAGTTGGTGTGGAACACGGTCAAAAGCCTTTTCCAAGTCTAGGAATGCCATGTGCAATGGTTGGGTCTTCTCTTGGTGTTTCTCTATAAGCTGGCGAGCTACAAAAATGGCATTGGTAGTCCCACATCCTTTGATGAAGCCACATTGATTGACGGTGAGTTGGACGATGTTGCAAATGCGCTGGTCCAAATTTTTTTCCAAGATCTTCATAGTATGGGACAAGAGGTGAATTGGGAGGTAATTGGTGCAGTCAGCTGGGTTGCCCTTGTTTTTAAATATGGGGACTGTTATACTTGTTGACCAATCAGTCGGTGACAGCCATTACTTGTTACGGCATTAAAGAATGCCAATGTATCCCCATATCGCGGAATTCCTGTAATTTCCAGAAATCTGCAGGTAGATAATCAAGTCCTGGGGCCTTCATGTTTTTCATACTATCTACTGCATTAATGACTTCTGTAGTAATAATGGGCAAAATTGGTCCATAGGTTGGCATACGCACCGGAATTGGTGGGTGCAGGAATTCAGTGTTGGAGATCTTGTTAAAATGATCCCGTCAATGTTGCAGAATTTCCTGTTTTCCCTGAAGTCTTTTGCCATCCTTGTCCTTTATGCACATATAGTGCTCGATGTCTTGGGCGGCCTTCTTTTGTGCTTTGGCCAGGCGGTAGATGTCCTTCTCCCCTTCTCTTGTTTCTAGACAATCATATAGGTCTTGGTAGTGTTCCGCTTGGCTTTGGCAACAGCCCTCTTAGTTGCTCCTTCGGCAGCCACATAATACTGCCAATTTTCTTCAGTCTTATCTGTCTGCCATTTCTTAAAAACTCTCTTCTTCTCTTGCACTTTCTCCTGTACTTGTTTAGTCCACAGCCACGCTTGCTTATCAGTAAGTTGGCGGCCCAGTTGCATGACACTGAGTTTTTTTCTGGCAATGGTGGTAACAGAGTCACAGGATGCTGTCCATGTGGTATCACTTGAGGTGGTATTAATAGATGGAAATGTGATTTTCCTGATCATTGCTTCTTTAAGGTTCTGTAACTTCCACCATTTGATCTTCTCAGGACCCGTGGTGCTGCTCATTCGCTTATGGCATGTTATTTTTAAATCTGTGATGAGTAACCTATGTTGTGGGGCAAGAAGGTCAGAGGGAATAACCTTCATGTTGGATACAGCGGGAAAATCACGCCTTCTCAGAAGAATAAAATCAACCTACTATTTCTGCCACTGATATAGGTGATAAGATGGCTTAGAAGTTTCTTAAAAAATGTATTGCAGATTACGAAAAAAATGCTAACCAAACTTGTGATGTTGAAAATGTCTATTTGTTTTAGCAACACAATCCTGGGGGTCTCTGGGGGCTACAAATGGCCCATGGGTTGGTCATTCCTCATCTAGAGGGAAATATGTGTTGGCATGTTTTAATAGTTGCTCAGTTTTACTGGTTAAACTGATTGAAGAATTTATCTTTGTTTAAATATATTTTATTACCACAACATTGTCATCACTGTCATGGAATTAATGCATATCTGAATTCAGCACTTGGAGCTGGTAGGGCTGTTAATTTTCATAATCTATTTATGAAATCAGGCTGAAGAACAATAAGGAAAAAAATAAGCCTTAAGCAAAACTGGGCATGAATTTTCATGGACTCAAAATAGTCAAGTGTAAGTTTAAAATTCAACTTGGAAGGCTCAACAAGAAAAGCCTGCTCCATATACGAGGTTTGGTTTTAAATGTTTGGTATTATTCCTCTGCTGCATTACTCAGATGGGAATGGGGACGAGTCATACACAGAGTATTGCCTTGCCAAAACTGAATCTGCCTGTTGGGTCAACATCCAGAGAGGGCCTGATGGGAATCTCTTCCCCAAGGGGTGTGAACTGTCTAGCAGGTCTTTCCTGTAATATGCTTCCCCTGGATATCCCTTGGGCCCCTTCCCTCTTTGTGTTTTGCAAGGCTGTTAAAGCTGCAATATTTTAGCATGACTTCTAAGATGATTAAAAGTTGGAAATAATTCTTGGAGCTGTGAATGCATATTTGTGTATATATGTGGATCATGTCTTGTCTGTTTTAAAATTTCCAAATGCTGGCTAAGATGAATTCAGTACAGCTGGAAAAAGAGATATTTATTAGCCCAGGCTGTGCCTGAAAACACCTCTCTGGGTCTCAGCACAAGAAGCATTCTGTAGAAGAGAAACAGCAGGCAAAGACAAATGGTTAACGCATCAGGAATTATTGGAAAATCAACAAAGGGAATATAAGATTAAATCAAGACAGCAGCTAATAGCAAAAGGATATAGTTGTCAATAGTTTTCCCATTTACAGTTATCAGAAAGATAAATGGATAAAAAGACTGGAGCAAAGTAAGACTCTGAATTGGAAGTACAACTTTGTATCAATGATGAACATGTAATTGCTATAATGTATAAACTTTTGCTGAAATTTGAAACAGAGGAAGAACAGGTTAAAGAATGTGTGATAAAGTGGGCTAAGAACTTTGGTTATAATATACAGATGGACCAATGGGAAAATATGTGGTTAAAAGGGTTGAAATTTAAATTACATTATGAACTTAAAGAATTTTTTTATAAAATGATGTATAGTTGGTACATGACATCAGAGAAATTATCTAGAATGTATAAAGTCACTTCAAATGTATGTTGAAAATGTGAACAATATGAAGGGACATTTTATCATGCTTGGTGGACATTTAAAAAAGCTAAAAAATATTGGATTCAAATACATACATTGATACAGAGGATTTTAAAGACCAGTATTCAATTGAAGCCAGAACTTTTCCTTTTAGGATTGATGGATAAACAGAGAAGAGCCATGGATGATTATTTCAATATATGATTACTGCGGAGAGATTATTACAGTAGATTCTCAGCTAACCGGCACCCATGGGGATTGGTAGATGCCGGATAAATATAGTTTCTGGTTGCTTGAGAGTTACTATTAAATTTTATTTAAAGTATTATTTATCTGATTTTTTTTGCCGGTTGCTTGAGAGTGAGTTCCGGTTAACTGAGAGTCTACTGTATTATTTATTCAATTTTTTTTGCCGGTGTTCTACCAAGTGTCCAAGCAGTGATCAGGTGCTCAAACAATTGGTTCTTTTAGATCCAGAGACAATAAGCACGCCAGTGGATAAAGAAACTTTAAGCTTTATTATAAACTTAAGCAAACAGAGTTAAACAGAAACACAGTTTAAACCAGAAACACAGTTTAGGCAGATTAAACAAAAGTATACGAAGCATAGCATAAAGAAAGAAATCATAACATACCTAAGCAAGTTGATGCCCAGTGCCTCTTGTGTTGCCAGGAGCCTCCTGACCAAGGCAACAGGGACCTCCCCAGGGTGGCAATTGTTCTACAGCACCCAGTGCACTGGATCTGAACAGAAGCTCCCCAAAATTCAAAACGATTTCAGGAGTTTTTATCAAAGTCTGGCCCTCAAACCTCGTGACCATATTTCCATGGTTGCAGGCTATGAGACCTGACCTTGCTGGCCATTTCTCAGGCCAAAAACACCTGTCTACAAGAGCTTTTACAGATTTACAAAAACAATGGGCGGGTGTTTCTCGCATCTCTCCCCTCCTACTTCACACTCTCTGGAGGGCTGTTGGAGGAGTGGGCTTGTGCTTACAAAAGACAAACTTGTGGTTTTATCTCCCCTCTCTCATGCCAAGCAGAAATAAAAACAAGCCAATTAAACATCACCATAACTCAACATAAACTCTAATCTTCTTTGTGTGAGGGAGAAAATCAGCATATGTCATTAACTCCTTGAGATAACAGAGGTCTTCTGCATTGCCACTACAGCCGGTTGCTTGAGTTCCAGTTAACTGAGAGTCTACTGTACATGCACAAAGATGGAAAGATTTGGTATTACCCACCATGGAGGAATGGTTGGTAAAATTGACAGAACTTGCTGAGGTGGACAAATTGACTTCTTTGATTAGAGAAAGGTCATTACTGACATTCATCGATGACTGAAATCCCTTATGGACTTTTTGCGTGAGAAAGAAAATGATTTTGTGATTTATGGTTTGATGATTAGGAAGAATGGGTTATAGAAAGAGTGGAATTGTGATGAAATTGGAGAGAATGATTTGATTAGAACTATATAACTGCCAAGTGGGTTATTGGAAACACACACACACACACACTCTCTCTATATATACACATACATACAGAGCATACAAATACACACACACACACACATATATACACACACACATACATACACACACATACATACACAGAGCATACATATACATACATACATATATATATACACACACACACTGTATACTGTATACTCTGTGTGTGTGTGTGTGTGTATGTGTATATATGTATATATGCACAAACTCCTCAAACTCCCAGGCCTCTGATAAAGGACCCAAGGTTGAGGAAGACACATACCATCCATAGGAGTGAGAAGGGAATTTTTATTTATATATATATAAATATATAAATCTTCAGCAAAGGATTGTTACCTTGTTGTGGTGCTGGAGCTTGAGCACCTCAATGATGCCATGAGCTAAACCGTGAAGGGCCACCCAAGAGGGAAGGTCATGACAGAGAGGTCAGACTAAATGCGATCCCTGGGGAAGGTAATGGCAACCCACCCCAGTATTCTTGCCGTGAAAACTAAATGGATCAGTACAACCAGAGATATGTCGGTATACCATCGGAAGATGAGACCCCCAGGTCGGAAGATGGTCAAAATGCTACTGGGGAGAAACAGAGGATGAGTTCAACTAGCCCCAGACGTGATGACGCAGCTAGCTCAAAGCCGAAAGGACGGCTAGCGGCCGACGGTGCTGGTGGTGAACGGCGAATCAAATGTTCTAAGGATCAACACACCATTAGAACCTGGAATGTAAGATCTATGAGCCAGGGCAAACTGGATGTGGTTATTGGTGAGATGTCAAGATTAAAGATAGACATTTTGGGCGTCAGTGAACTGAAATGGACTGGAATGGGCCACTTCACATCAAATGACCACCAGATCTACTACTGTGGACAAGAGGACCACAGAAGAAATGGAGTAGCCTTCATAATTAATCGTAAAGTGGCTAAGGCAGTGCTTGGATACAATCCAAAAAACGATAGAATGATCTCAATTCGAATTCAGGGCAAGCCATCTAACATCACAGTGATCCAAATATACGCCCCAACCACAGATGCTGAAGAAGCTGAAGTAGAGCAGTTCTATGAGGATCTGCAGCACCTACTGGACAACACGCCTAAAAGAGATGTTATTTTCATCACAGGAGACTGGAATGCTAAGGTGGGCAGTCAAATGACACCTGGAATTACAGGTAAGCATGGCCTGGGAGAACAAAACGAAGCAGGACATAGGCTGATAGAATTTTGCCAAGACAATTCACTCTGCATAACAAACATTTTCTTCCAACAACCTAAGAGATGGCTTTATACATGGACTTCACCAGATGGACAACACTGAAATCAGATTGACTACATCCTTTGCAGCCAAAGGTGGTGGACATCTATACAGACAGTAAAAACAAGACCTGGAGCTGACTGTAGTTCTGATCATGAACTTCTTCTTGCACAATTTAGGATCAGACTAAAGAGATTAGGGAAGACCCACAGATCAGCTAGATATGAGCTCACTAATATTCCTAAGGAATATGCAGTGGAGGTGAAGAATCGATTTAAGGGACTGGACTTAGTAGATAGGGTCCCAGAAGAACTCTGGACAGAAGTTCGCAACATTGTTCAGGAGGCGGCAACAAAATACATCCTAAAGAGAGAGAAAACCAAGAAGGCAAAATGGCTGTCTGCTGAGACACTAGAAGTAGCCCAAGAAAGAAGGAAAGCAAAAGGCAACAGCGATAGGGGGATATATGCCCAATTAAATGCAAAATTCCAGAGGTTAGCCAAAAGAGATAAGGAATTAATTTTAAACAAGCAATGCACGGAAGTGGAAGAAGACAATAGAATAGGAAGGACAAGAGACCTCTTCCAGAAAATTAGAAACATCGGAGGTAAATTCCAGGCCAAAATGGGTATGATCAAAAACAAAGATGGCAAGGACCTAACAGAAGAAGAAGAGATCAAGAAAAGGTGGCAAGAATATACAGAAGACCTGTATAGGAAGGATAACAATATCAGGGATAGCTTTGACGGTGTGGTCAGTGAGCTAGAGCCAGACATCCTGAAGAGTGAGGTTGAATGGGCCTTAAGAAGCATTGCTAATAACAAGGCAGCAGGAGATGACGGCATCCCAGCTGAACTGTTCAAAATCTTGCAAGATGATGCTGTCAAGGTAATGCATGCTATATGCCAGCAAATTTGGAAAACACAAGAATGGCCATCAGATTGGAAAAAATCAACTTATATCCCCATACCAAAAAGGAAAACATTAAATAATGTTCAAACTATCGAACAGTGGCACTCATTACACATGCCAGTAAGGTAATGCTCAAGATCCTGCAAGGTAGACTTCAGCAATTCATGGAGCGAGAATTGCCAGATGTACAAGCTGGGTTTAGAAAAGGCAGAGGAACTAGGGACCAAATTGCCAATATCCGCTGGATAATGGAAAAAGCCAGGGAGTTTCAGAAAAACATCTATTTCTGTTTTATTGACTATTCTAAAGCCTTTGACTGTGTGGACCATAACAAACTGTGGCAAGTTCTTAGTGGTATGGGGATACCAAGTCAACTTGTCTGCCTCCTGAAGAATCTGTATAACGACCAAGTAGCAACAGTAAGAACAGACCACGGAACAACGGACTGGTTTAAGATTGGGAAAGGAGTACGGCAGGGCTGTATACTCTCACCCTACCTATTCAACTTGTATGCAGAACACATCATGCGACAAGCTGGTCTTGAGGAATCCAAGGCTGGAGTTAAAATTGCTGGAAGAAACATTAACAATCTCAGATATGCAGATGATACCACTTTGATGGCTGAAAGTGAAGAGGAACTGATGAAGGTGAAAGAAGAAAGTGCAAAAGCTGGCTTGCAGCTAAACCTCAAAAAAAACCCCAAGATTATGGCAACCAGCCTGATTGATAACTGGCAAATAGAGGGAGAAAATGTAGAAGCAGTGAAAGACTTTGTATTTCTAGGTGCGAAGATTACTGCAGATGCTGACTGCAGTCAGGAAATCAGAAGATGCTTAATCCTTGGAGGAAGAGTAATGACAGATCTCGATAAAATAGTTAAGAGCAGAGACATCACACTGATAACAAAGGTCCGCATAGTTAAAGCAATGGTGTTCCCCGTAGTAACATATGGCTGCGAGAGCTGGACCATAAGGAAGGCTGAGCGAAGGAAGATCGATGCTTTTGAACTGTGGTGTTGGAGGAAAATTCTGAGAGTGCCTTGGACTGCAAGAAGATCAAACCAGTCCATCCTCCAGGAAATCAAGCCAGACTGCTCACTTGAGGGAATGATATTCAAGGCAAAACTGAAATACATAATGAGAAGACAGGACACCCTGGAGAAGATGCTGATGCTAGGGAGAGTGGAGGGCAAAAGCAAGAGGGGCCGACCAAGGGCAAGATGGATGGATGATATTCTAGAGGTGACGGACTCGTCCCTGGGGGAGCTGGGGGTGTTGACGACCAACAGGAAGCTCCGGCGTGGGCTGGTCCATGAAGTCATGAAGAGTCGGAAGCGACTAAACGAATAAACAACAACAAATATATAAATACCATATAAATATATAATTATATATATAAATTATATATATGTAATTTTTTATGCTTTCTGTATTTTATTTTCTTCTTTTTTCTACCTTCTTTTCTGTTTTTTCTTTTCCTTTTCACACTTTCCTTGCTATATTTTTTCTTTCTTCCTTTTCTTTCTTTGAATGGATTTCTTATTACCTATGTAAAATCTATTAATAAAAATTACTTTAAAAAAGAGATATTTATTAGATGGTTCAACTACACTTGGCCCTTGTTAGAGTTAGAGGACCCCATATTCGCCTCATCCTCCCTCCTTCACTGTCCCAACTTCTGATAGTAAAATTATACTCCAAGAGGCAGTAAGGTTACATCCCAGAAAGGAAAAACCACTCTGTGCAAAAAAGCCATAAAAAATGGTAAATCCATTAATTAAATTGAGATTTAACAGGTTGAAAGCTTAAACATTTGGGCATTACTTTCCACAGCTCTGGGTCTTGCATAGAGCATACTACGTGCCCAATGCTGTATGGTGGTAATGCCTGGCTTCTTTTACTCCTGAAATGCTGTCAGCCCCGCCAAGTAGACGAGACCAGGAGATCAACTCCACAGGAAGGCTAGAATGACTTTTATTGAGATTATAACAACAGAATCTTGCAAGTCTGATTGTGCTGTACATCCCCCTCCTTTTTAAAGTTCAGTGAATTAGGGAGGCATCTGCCTGAGCTGCTGCTGAACGGTATCGCTTTGTTCTGGGCTTAAAAAATGCTTCAGCTTCAGTTTGAAAATGCTTCTGTTCCTGCTTAAAAAATACTTTTGCCTAGGCAACGGTTCCTGCGTATCTCCATCAAGGTCATATACCTGACTCTCTACAGGTGCCTATTTTATTCCAGTGGTCTTAAAGCTTTTTAAGGCAAAACGCAGCACAAAGCTTCCATGGAGTTCAAATTGGTCACACGCATCCATCTATATTCCCTGTGAAGCACATGTAAAATTGCCTTCAGTACACGCAGCAGCAAAAATCAACCCTCCTTTCCAGTTTTCCTCATTTTTATATGAGAGTAGTGATTTATTGGAAATAAAAGCTGAACTAGAAACCTGTACTTGTATATGAGCAAGTGAAATGGTTCTTCCAGTGGGGTCTCTGAGTTGGGTTACAAAACAGAACCCACCTTGAGTATTTGATTATATAGAAAGAGAGGATTCAAGCTGACTGAATAACATACTACTAGTTTTGTAACCTCACTTTGTGTATAATGGCTCTTTGGCCTTTCTCTGTTATTCACATAAAAGAGTTTTGCCTGCAGAAAACAAGGCGAACATCCCTTGCTGGATATGGCAGTCTATTCACCCTCCTCTACCTTCCCAATATGAGGGATATTCTCAGAAGAGCAAACTCTGCACAGAACATGAAAGGGGTGCACTTTTTGGTGATCAGCACAAGTTTCTGATGAATATTCAGTAAGGTCCTGGGATGGCACAAGCCAATTTCCTCTTTAAATATGTAGCTTTCTTAGGAGTCTCACACAGCGTTATCTCTTTCATTTTCTCTTGGGATTGTAAGTGCTTTCTCCTACCCTCTTTTTCTTCAGTCAAGTGCATGTGGGTGTATTTGTTTTAACTTTCTAAAGACACACATATTATTCCTCTCCATAATTCACTAGAGTGAATGTTTTAGTTGCAAGTGAGGATTTTCATACTGTACATTACCGAATTCTCTTACAGTTAAAGTATAGGTTTTGAAATCTATAGTGCCCTCAGCCTTTCACAGAGATTTTATGACAAAAATGAGACCCTTATCTACTTTGCAGTTTTTAGACAGGATTACAGAAAGTAATCCCAAAGCCTACAAAAAAAGTCTTAAAAATTTCAGAGACAATACTTTTGAGAAATACTAGTCTTAAAGTTAGAAGCTGTTGCTAATATTCACATGTTTGTTGTAACACAAGTCTAGCACAGCCTTTCTCAATCTTTTGACCCTGGAGGAATCCTTGAAATATTTTTCAGGTCTTGGGGAACCCCTGCATGTTCAGGCTCAAATATACACCAGGAGTTACAAAATTATTATATTCGTTTCATGTGTAGGCTTGATTATATGCATTAACAGTGTTCTTAAACGAAAAATAAAGAATGAAACTTACCTCTTTAATATGAAGTTGCCTGAATCTGAAATAATTTTTAAAATAAATCGTGATCTCCCAGGGGACCCCTAGTGACCTCTTGCGGAACTCTGGCTGAGAAACCCTGGTCTAGTATATATGAGCTGCTATGATTCTGGGAAGATTTGGCAGCAAGCAAATCAAATAAATAAAGAAGATAAGTTTATAATATCTTGACAATTTACCGAACGGTCATTTTATTTCTGGCACTTTCCTTGTACAGCTTTTATGTGATTTGCTTCTTTTCTCCTTGATGGGTTTTTAGAGCATCTAACTTAAGCTGGCCAGCAATTGCCCAATACAGCTGACATCATTCTGTTGTCTTTGTATTCAAACTGGGGTAACTTAGAGTGTTTTGATGTGTTCGTGAAATGTCTGACTGTTGTTCATGTTCCTTCACTTTTTTTCCTCTGTATAGTAGTAGCTTGTTGGATTACCGTTGTTTCCTATTGGCCCTGAATTTTTTTTTTACTGACATTGAAAAAACCCTCTGCATGTTTTTTTGGCAGCAACAGCAAAGGGGAAAGGAAAGTGGGGCTCTTGGGCATCTGCAACCACTTTCTGTAGCTTCTGAGGAAGTGGAAATCTTCAGAAACCCAGTTTACTTTTCCACCTGTTTTTGCATATGTTTTTCAGGTCTGATATTTTTAAGATAAAAAAAAATAAGAATGTCAAGTCAGACAGAGGTTGTGGGGTCTGTAAGTAATATATATGTTTGTTCAGGGATTTTTGTTTTGAATTTTTAAAAAGCTCACTATACTCACAGCAGGCTGGGCTACTTACAGAGAGTTTTCTTCCATTTTCTCCTGTGCTTCATGGGTTTGGCTGTGTCAGATCATACACTGATTCCTTTGTCTATCTGCCATATGCTGACAGCTTGAATAGGTATATGATTTGGCTAATCTCTTGTAGTTGCCTGCAATATGGAAAGAAATGCAAAGACGAGGAAAATCGTGGTTCTGAAAATGGACTTGACATTATACATGCTTGCATCTCACATATCAGTCCAAAGGAGTACATCCTCAAAAATCCTGTTCAATCTAGCCACTCTGGGAAAAGGTTTGAAAAGCAGAATATCTGTTTTTAAAATAAATACATCCAGATAGAGAACCATCAGCAAATTTGCAGGATGCATACAGTTTCCAGACACCTTACAATCTTTGTCTTTTCCTTTATATGCTATAGTTTTGGAAATTGCAGGAAAGCCCCTCAAACATCTGATAGCACATTTTCATTGAACAACTCTACTATTTTCTGTCAAAGATTATAAAGGCTCCCTATGTGAGGATTAAAGAATGCATTTTATTTTTCAGCAAGTGCTTAATGAATTCTTACGTTGGGTCTGCAGAATGGTATGATTTGCTTTCTAAGCAGCTGGCTGCTTCCCTCCCCCTCTTCTTTCTCACAGTTAAAATACATTCCTGCTTTGTCACCCAAGAACATTCACTGGGCTTTAATGAAGAGTTCCCTGCACCCAACAGTAAGAGACCACAATAGGGTTGAGTGGAAACCCCTCCTCCTCTCAGGCTGGCAGGAATGGGCAGATGCATTTTTAAGGACAGCTACATAAGAGAGTCCAGATTGCCAGCAGCATAATTTTCAAAGGACAGAACAAGAACTATGTGTGTGCTTTCCAGGGATTTTACCTTTTGCCTTTCTGTTGTGTTGGGTAGCCACACTGAACTCTTCTATTCCACTCTGCCATAATGTGCTTTGCTTTGGTTCAGTATGTTGGCTTAACCTAGCATTCATAAAGCTAGTTTAAAACAAGCCATTAGGGCCAAGTAGGGTATGTGAACTCAACCGATGCCTTAGGTAATGTTCAGATATCTGGGAAATGTTTAAATATGAGATAACTGCTTGATGTGAAGACATTGGGGGAAGACAAGAAGAGATGCATGCATAGTTTTCCCATTATTTCATGCATTTCATTTTATGGGTCAATTCTAAGTTGCCTTTCGAATCGAATCATCCATTCAGTCGTATCCAACCCTTGGCGATTCCATAAGCCTGCTCTCTCCATGATTTCCGATCTTGTACAGCTTCTTTCAGTTGCTTTAAATTTTGGCCTGTGTCTGCTTTGATTACATCCAACCAGCACATTCTTTGGCGTCCTCGTCTTTTGCCACTGACTGTTCCAAGCATAATGTCTTTCTCCAACAATGTTGATCTCATGACATGACCAAAGTAGCTAAGACTAAGTTTTGTTATTTTTCCTTCTAGTGACATGTCCGGTTTTATGCGCTTCAGCACTTCTTTATTTGTTATCTTTGCAGTCCAAAGAATGCTCAAGAGCCTCCTCCAAAACCATAGTTCAAAAGAATAAATTTTCCTTCTATCCAACTTTTTCATTGTCCAACTTTCACAGCGATATGTAGTTATGGGGAACACGATAGTGCGGACTAGTTTACACTTAGTCGTCAAGCTAACATCCTTGCTTTTCCAAATTTGATTCATACTCATCATTGCTGTGTGACCCAGCATGATTCGGTGTTTAATTTCTTGGCTGCGTTCACCATTTTGATTGACCAGTGATCCTAAAAAGGTGAATTCTTCCACGCTTTCCACCTCTTCTCCATCAATAACTATTTTGCTGTTTCCATTCTTTGCAGTTGTCATGAGTTTGGTCTTTTTGATATTCAGGAAGAGGCCTAACTTCTCACTTTCTTCTTTGAGTCTCATGATTGGGTGCTTTAGGCCTTCCTGGGTTTCTGAGAGTTACCTTTAGAAGACTTAAAAACTGACTAATTGTAAGGTTGTTTACTTGGGGATCCAATGTAGACCTGAATTAGAATTGCTGCTTTTCATAATATGTTGTTTTGGTGGGCAGTGCTCATTCTGAGCTCCTTGCATAACATAACTCAGTTACTTCTGGACTGAGGTTGGAAACATTGCTACAGCAGTCACTTCCTCATGCTTTCTTTGGTTTTAATTATCCTACATTTGTTCAAGCCAATCTATACAATGTTTCTGTTTGCTTGTTTTGTTCCTCACTCATTTGGTTTGTGCCACTACTGTGAGTGCCACTATTATAAAAGAAATTAAATTGTTTTTAACTTAATACACAGAATGTTTCCATAGTAGAATCATGCCAATAGGCATCTTATCTGAAAACGAAAGACAGAAGCAATCTAGCTTGATGAAACAGAAACATCAAGAAATAAATGTAAGTGGTATGTAAGTATCTGAGCAGCATTTGACTTGTGGGAATTCAGGGGAAGAAGAGGGATTGAAGAACAGAGACAGGACAGTGTTGTCATACCAACAGTGTGTGTGTGTGTGTGTGTGTGTGTGAGGGTCACAGCCCACTGGCAATTGTAGAAATAATTTGCTTTTCTCTGAATTTTAGAGTACAGTTCTCCGATCACAGGATGTGCATAAAAATGTGCGTTATAGTAAAAAAAAAAAAAAGGCAAAAAGCTGATATATTTCAGAAATAAATGCTTATGAAAATTTTTGCACAAAAACACGCACGACAGAATTTTTCCTCAAGACCTAACTCTAATCTGATGGAAAGCACATTAGATTTAAGAAAACCAGAAGTTCAATGTAAGTAAAATTAACAGAGCCACCCGTCCATATCTTAGGCTGCAATTCTGTGCACGTGGGCTTGGAACTAAGCAGTATTGCTGGAATATTCATAGGGTTGCTTTGTCACTTTATGCTTAAGTCGATACAGTTTTACCTACATTTCTCTCCTCCTGATGGAAACAAGTTCTCCCTTTTTATCTCACCTATATTGTGGCTTTTGGGCATATATTATTTTTGTTGATCATTGTATATATTGAGCAATGAAATAGGGCAGCTCAGAAGTTTTCAGTGAGCATCTTCTGCAGAACTTTCAGACAACACTTGGAGAGAAAGGCTCTGTTTTTTACGTTCGCAAAGGTCTGCTGAGAAGTCCCAGTACAGCGTCCCTCATTTGAAAGAGGAAAAAAAGGACAGGACTCATTAGATTTGACACAGGCATAGAGAATGCCTTCCTTAATAAAAGTGATCAGAAAGATAGACCTTGCATGACGTTAAATAAATTAAAATTTGGGTTCCTTTTAAAAGTCATTCAGATTTTTTTCGCAAGCACTTTAATCAGTGTTTTTTTCAAAAAGCTTCAGCTGAAATTTGTATGACTTTTTTTTTAATCATGTAACAATTAAAACGTGTTTAAATGGTAAGGAAGTGTACTGCTGTTTTTGAACTTATTTTGTGCTGTTGGAAATAATACCTGTGATTTCCACTCTTTTTTAAAAAATGGCCAGCATCACATTTAGCACTGAATCATGGGTACAGTATATACAATGTGTAAATAATGGTATGAAAAGCTCTTAAGTCTTTGGTAGGGCCATTTTTGGTGCAAGATTTTCATTTTCTGTATATGAAATTCATATAACATGACATTTATGGATAACAACCAGCTTGAATCATGTGCATTTTTGAGGAAAGATCTGCTAGCAATTTATTGTTCACATGCAGATCTGGAAATTGATGCATTCAGTCCCAAATCATAGGCAATCTTCCTGTTGGAGCCATAGCCAAGAAGACTATTTTGTTTCTGAAACAGGGTTCCATGGCACAGTGAGTAATGAATCCTGTTCCGTGTGTGTGTGGCTTCAATGAATAGTGTGCAGATTGGCCTTAATCTTTATTTTCCCATTCCAGCTCTTGCATCCTTCTGACAGACTCTGTTGTGTTCCACCTTTGATCTTTTACACGTAGTCTGTTGGTTTAAGATCCACATATGGATTGAAAAGATGTAATGCAGCTCTTTAGCTGACAGTATGTTTCATTTGAGTCTTCATGCATCTTTTGACTAAGAGACTGAGCTTCTGCTTTAATTGCTTTTCCGTTTTCTTCCATACATCTCTGTTTGAGGCTCAGCAATAGAGGCTTTTGAAGCTTGTTTGAGTGGAAGCATGCTGAATTTCAAGCCGTTTTGTTTATATTATCTGAAAAGTGTCTGCTCTTGAATGTTTTTAGAAATGATGCAGTGCATTTGCCTGTATAGAGAAGGTCAATGTGATTTTAGACATGGGTTCCATATTTACTGATGTGATATTCAGAATTTATGGATCCATTTTGGATGGAATATTTTTCTGATAATCCTATTCATAAGTAGCAAAATTCTTAATTGTGGAAGAGCTTTGTGATAAGTAAGTCACTCTAGAGCAGTGTTTCTCAACCTCGGCAACTTTAAGATGTGTGGACTTCAACTCCCAGAATTCCCCAGCCAGCATCTTAAAGTTGCCGAGGTTGAGAAACTGCTCTAGATTGATTTAGCCCCATCTTATACATTTAGTCGCAGATGATGATGCAGTAGCCTGATTTAGAGCCAGGATGTGCAATGTCTGTTGGTTGGAAAACTGCACTAGGCTTGCCATATTAAGGGTCTCACTCCAATTGTGAGTTGGGCTAGGACTCAGTGTTTGCAGAGAGTGGGATTTTAAAGGGGGAAAATGAATGGAAGGATCTCTTTTATTCCTTAAACCCACCCATATCTCCAAAATTCAAGAAAAAAAATGGGTTGACATGTTTGGCTCAGCTCACTGAAGTTGGGGGACGGTCACTGTGGTTATAACAGAGGCACTTCCAGGCTGCAAGTAACCACTTATTACTCTGGTGGAGGCAACCTTCTATACACTACTGAAAATATTTACATACAACTGTTAATCCTAGTGTACTTATTATTTCTTTTTCTTTTTAAGGAATACAATTTGCTGTAGCAGGAAAAACTGCCCAGAGTAATGTCTGTACCTTCTCAGTCTAGGGCCTAATAGAAATCACTAGCCATGTTTTACTCCATTGTGTTCTCTGTGGAGATTAATGGACCAAGGGCATCACGTCTTTCTTGTTCCATCATCCAAGCTGATAAGAGGAGTTCTGTGTCTCTACTGCTTTCAAGCAAAAATGATTTTATTACACAAAATGACTTTATTGCACATGTTGCATTAGAGGGCAGCATGAAATAACATCCAAGCCACCTTTGTGAATTGGCGACTTGACTGCCAACAGATTACAGTGTAATTCTTACCTTGTTTAGCTTGGATTGGTTTTAGATTGCAAATATGTATAGGTGAGGATATGAACAGTCAGATTATGTAGATGCATCCTTTAATAAGTGATTCTCTATTTTTATATTATTGCTTAGTAGCATTAAGCATTTTGCCTGGCTGGTCCTTGTAAAAAAAATTATTCTTATGCATTGGAGTTAAAGAGATACGGAATTTCTGATTCAATTTAAAATGAAATATATAGTTGAGCTACTTTTAGCCATATAGTTTAACCACTTTTATTTTATTCTATATTTATAGAATGTGGGGCTTAATATTTTGCATCATTATGTTAGCAATTTTAAGTTCAGTTTACTGCTGAAATGGCTATGGTCCTTGTGTCTCAAGCCTGGGGATCCCCTGGCAGCAGAGTGCCTGCGCATTGGTCGCACCATGTATAACATCTTAATTAACCCTCTCACAACTTGTTTTTACTTACATTAATTATTAAATTGGTTTTTATATTTGGTTTATATACTTGGTTTTATTGTACACTGCCTTGTCTGAGATGGATGGCCTTATAAATTTGATAGATAAATAAACAAATAAATGTTATTTCGGATAATTGAACCTTGCAGTTCATTTTAATAATGCTAAATTACCCATTGCATGTATATGTGTGTGTGTGTGTGTCTGTGTGTGTATACATATACATATATATATGCACACACAAACACACACATATATATACACACATACATACATACATGCAATATAAAATAACTTATTGACAATGAGCAAAAATAGCAATCTCATAAACTAGCCTAGGAGAATTAAATACCTTGACTCAGACTGCCTTCCTGTTTCTAATGAAATGTTGCCTGATAATTATTAATATCCCAACTTCATTGGTTATATCTGTGATCCATTTTAGGGTAAGCTGCTCTTCCATATGAGGTACCAAGAAGAGTTAATACTTAAAAGCCATAAAATCAAATACTGTACAGCAAAAAAGGCAAAAGCGGCAGACCATAAGCAGAAATAAAACCCAACAGAAGGCTTAAACATGCTAAGACTGGGTTCACATGTCATGCTAAGCCATCAATGTGATTTATTCAACGAACTCTGGCTAATGAAATCATGACTTAGTCTAATTTAAGAACTCAGTCTAACAGTAAATATGACATGGAGTTAAAAGCTAGGAGCATGTGGGTTGAACAAAATCAATGACAGGTTAGTACCATTGTGTCTGCAGGCACCATGGCCTCTGTAATACTGCAGTAGTGCTACCTGCAGAACACCAAAATGACATGAAAACATTAAAAAATAAAAATAATATGACTGAGTGTGAGTGAGGTATTTGCCATTGTTGTGCAACATCACTGGCATCTTGCAAGTTTTGTTATTTGGATTTATTTATTTGGAGCGTGCAGGAAGAACCCTTGAGAATGGGCAACCCTGGCAGTTGATGCAAGTGTGCATGTGTTTTTTTTTTAATACTTCATTTGGTCAGGCTGAGTTCTGTGCCCATGTTGCATAGATTAAGCAAGGCTGCATGGATATTTTGGTCTGAATAGCTCACTCAGCAGTTCTTGTTATTGTGACTAATTCAATTCAGATTTTACTCATCCTAAGAGACAGTGTCTTAGTTATCAGAAAAACTGAACCCAAACAGTCACCCAAAGTAGCAGCCTCTTAGCCAAGCAATGGTTTTCTTTTTCTTCGCCATTCTCAAAGCCAGAAACCGAAGAGAGCTCAAACTGAGCCAGCCTCAGAGCAGATTTTATTGTCTTGTAACAGTGGGGATTATGCATGTTTTCCAGCCGATGGAGTATAGGGTTAATGGCTGTGGTTTATTTTAGTCACTCCCAGAATTGTCTTGTCTAGGAATTATTAGGTGAGAAAGGCAGTTATGTTCAAAGGCTATCCACAATTCCCTTTACTGCTTTTGTGATGACAGCAGTGGCTGAGGGAAAGTCAATTACAAATGGATTGATTGCATTGTATTTCTATGTTCTCTCTTTTATGATGCTCAACTTTATTCATTAATATACTGTTGACAGTCCTGAGTTAGGTGTTAGGTTCTGCATCCCCTATAACTTAAACTGTCTTTTTTTATTGTTTTCCAATATACCTAGATAGGCACTGACTATAATGGAAAAATTTGCAGTGTTAATTATACTGAGGATGGAATAGAAGCTTACTTGAGTGGAAGAAGAATTGTTTTGGATGTGCTCTGCTTGGCATAAGCGTCAGTGCCAAACCTTTTTGTAACAGCATGTTACATTTTACGTATGGTTTCTTATCAGAGCAGAACCTTTTTATTTTACTTATTTTCTATCCTGCCTTTATTATTTTCATAAATAACTCAAGGCGGGGAACATGCCTATTACTCCTTCCTCCTCCTGTTTTCCCCACAGCAACAACCACAAGCCTGTGAGGTGAGTTGTGCTGAGAGAGGGGGACCGGCCCAAGGTCATACCAATTATTATCTATTTGATTTCATTCATTGCATTTTGATTTCTGTTTTTATTAATAAAGGCCTCTGTTCGTGTTAAAGGTGGTTTTGCTTACAAGTCCATGGAACTGAGAATTCAAAGCAGGCTGGAATTCAAAGCAGGCTGGAAGTTTCTCAAATCAACCAATGAATTGGACAGTTCCACTCACTGAAGAATGAATGTGATCTGATCTTGGGGAGTGGAGTTAGCTATTTCTGCTTTTTGCATAAACTTTGCTTTCCCTGAGAGAGAATAGCAGGATGGGTGCCTATGCATGCATGCCCTAAGGATGAGCTTGATTCCTTGTGACAGCATCTGTGTGGGGTTTTGGGCAGCATTATGGAAGAGGATTCCCACTGCTTTTTTTCCAGGATGGTTTTTCAGTGTTTCTCAAGCCTGGCAACTCGAAGATGTGTAGACTTCAACTTGCAGAATCCCTAGCCAGCTTAGCTGAATAGTGAATGCTAGTGTTGTAGAAATTTTAATAAACATGGGAATAATAATAATAATAATAATGTATTAAACCTGTATAGAAGATCTGTTTTCTCTTTTCTTATTAATAGATAGTACTAATCGTATTTAGGTTATTTTTCTACATTTTATATCATACCTGATTATTTAGAAAATCATTTGGGATTGCTATCCTATCCTGAAAGCTGAACACTGGCAATAACCTAGTTATATCAAATGGATGCTTATGAAGATTGTGTCCATGCAAGAAATGTCTTATCTTAATGTGTTGCTTCTGAGAGCACAAACTCTTTCAAGAATTAAACTATTCTTGATAATAATATCCCTTATTATCACTTTAATAATAACTTTAAGTTGATGCCTACTTCTGTATTCCTTTTGTAGATCCTTTAAAACTGAGTTGCAGATAACATTCTTTTTTAAACAAAAGCAGTGATGGGACGTAACTGTAGGGTTCTCTGCAGCTCTAATATAAGCCCCCATTTGAGCTTTATCTTTAGCCATGGCAGAGATTGGCAAAGCATGTTGAGCAACGATGAAAGGCAGATGGTAAAGTTGGTGGCCTCTCTATCTCTCCACTGCTTGGCTTATTTATTTGGTGTCTGTAAATGATTTGGCCTAAGGTATTTTTTCTCTTGTGTAATTTGGGGTTGTTTGAAGTATAGGTTCTGCTGAATTATATCGTATGCATAGTAATTATCTAATAGGAGTGTTTGATTCACTTCCCGGGGAAGGGAAATGTGTATGCAAAGGATGGGATATGATTAAAGAGTTGCAGCTGAACTAATATGTAGGGGGTGTACGTATGTGATATGCCAGATGTCATTTACATTAGCTATGGTTGTGGGTTTTAATTTAATTGATGATTAATTAGATCAAATATATCTGGTGCTGCTGATTTCATTGGGATCCACTGGGTTAATTGGAATAGTTCAGAGTAGTATGGCACTTACAAACTTTTGTGTTCCTGCATTTTCTTCTTTTTAATTACTTAACTGGTCCGTGTTCCATGTTGGGAATCTGGCCTTTCTTTCCTAGGTGGAATTTTCCAGGCAAATCAGCAAATTTCTATAGGAGACATAAAGCAGTAGAAAGACTTTTTTAAAATGGTAAAGGTCCCATGTAGGAACTGTTCTGATAGGCGGTGGAAGGTTTCCTCCTCCTCCTTCTCCCCCTCCCCCCTCTCTTCTTCTTCCTCCTCCTCCTCCTCTTCTTCTTCTCCCCCCCTTACTCCTCCCCCTCTCCTCCTCCTCCTCCCAAAATTACAGTGGATTTAACCCATTTCTTGGCCCTTTACTACTTCCAGATTGCTTCAGAAAATTGGGAGGATGTTCAGAGCACATAGGACATACAGAGGGAGGAGAAAAGAAGTGAAACTCCCATTGCACAAGTGGAAGCTGAATTTAAGCTAATGAAAGCAAAGGATAAGCTGTTTCTGTCTGTCACTTATTGGTATCTAGCAGCTTTTCTACCTCCTTTCTGACTGTTCCTTAAAATTATTCTGCCCCTCTGCCCCAAGCCAGGAAAAGAAAACCTAGATTGGAGAAAAGAATGTCGAAGATGGGGTTGGGGAAGAAAAGGTATATTTGTTAGGAGTGTGATGCCCCTTGTTGGGGTATTCTCTCTGATCTTTTAAATAATAGAACAGTCATAGTATCAGTAGGTTGTGGATTCACATGAAAGTAGGAATCTATGGTTTATTAGTATTTTCATGGTAAGTTCCAGTAATGTGATAATTAAAAGACCAGATGTGAGTTTTGGGGAAAATAGTAGAACATTCTTAATGAATATGATTCAGAGGAGAGAAAAGTAATAGTGCAGATTGGAGAAAATTTACTTATTTTAGAACATCTGTAGATTGTTTACCATTAAAATAAATTCGAATCACTGAACAGGATAAAATATAGAATAGAATCAACAAATTACTTAAAACAACCAACAGATAATACTGATAAAATGAACAGCAACAGGCAACTACTTTCTATGACTTGTCATTTAGGAAATACTTCAAATATTATGGCCAAAGATTGTGCAAGCAATAAAGAGTGTCTTTTCTCCCCTCTGCCAGAAAAGCAAAAAAGAAAGGGATGAAAGAAAAGTACATTGAGTTCTGAATGTGGAATTTTATTTTGTATTCAGTCTCTTTCTTGGATGGTGAGCATTTGTAAAATGTTGTGTCTGTCACTTCTCTGCCTCTTCTGTTTTGATGGCCAAGTTTGTTTACTACATGATCTCGAAAGCAGATTCCATCTGGCAAAATCTCTCTGGCAGATTTTTGGTTATTACAGCAGTCTTGCTTAATCAACTAGGAATGATTGGCTTTGGTAATATGAGTAAAGAGCAAAGAAAATTGTTACGTTATATTACCATTCCTTGCAATTGCAGTCTCCTTATCACAAGTGGCATATACAGATAGTCCTTGTTTAGCAACTGCCTCATGCAGCAACTGTTCACAGTTACAACGGCGATGAAAAAGTAACCCAATTTTGTGACCAATCCTTGCATTTATGACCTTTGCAGGTCTGTAAAGCAAAGGAAAGTTGAAGTAAGATCATAAGCACAGTCGCGGTTTCACTTAGCGATGGCTTTGCTTAACGATCAAGTTGCTGGTGCAAATTGTGGTCGCTAAATGAAGTCTTCCTATACTCCATCTCAGATGGCAAAGGAGGCAGTTCTTGACCCCTGCTCGCCAAGCTACCCTCACTTTGTCTTGCTTTTCGTGAGGCTATCTGCAGGCAGGCCTATTTTTTTTTTTTTGGTTAACCCAGACAGCAATTATACAGAAAAAAGACCTTTGGCAGAAAAACATTTCCAAACGCCCATATTTCCCTTCAGTAGTATAGTGTTTGACCTTGATCTTTAAGCAAGGGAAAGGCAAACACTTTTCCTAGGTGCTAGGAAACTGCAGCTAAAATAGTTTTTACCTCCCCCCTCCCCCTCATTGAAATATCTGGTGTTGGTTGTCCTTCCTGAGGCAGTTTTATTATGATTTGTGTCAGATCTGATTTGAATTGTTGAAGCAATGCAGTTTGACTCATCAGTTCGGTTTAGATCTTGACCCAGATCATTGAACTGAGTCAATCTGATTCAGAAAGTTGATTTGATTTGGAAAAAAGACTCCCTGCACATGCATTAAAGGCCATTGGGTTGTTGGAATCAGAAGACATCAATTCAGTGAATGAATCCAGTTGGGAAAATCAGTTTGGATTTATTTATTTTTTAAATTGCCTTCATATTGAATCTTTGCACAAACGTTCACTGCCTGGTTCCAGAATAACTCTGATGGTCCAGTTGATCCACTGATTCATAGTTGCTTCTATTTGGAGTTTGCCTGGTTTCTTCGAACTTTGGATGCTTTTACAGTTACCATGGCGACATTAGAAGCAAGAGGAAGGGATTGTTGTCCAGGAGTATAATCTTTTTCAGTGCCTAAAGATGAGCTCAGTGTGATGCAGATTTGGGCCTCAGAGCTGAAAGTAAATAGTGTTTTTGTTTAAAATGCATGGTCTACTTTAGCAGTGTTTCCAGTGGGTATAACAAGTAAGCATCTACTTCTTTATTTATGTTCAATTTGCGATAGTTCCAGAGTTGAACATTTCAGGGTTTTTTTCTGAAAAAAGTCATGCTTTTTTACAATTGTTTACTATTTGCTATCCTACCATGAGATTATTTTGTAATGACAACTGAGACACAAATTAAAAATGCACAGTAGATTGTATAGCAGGGTCCTTTGATTCAGTGTATTGCACTTGTATATGAAGACCCATTTAACCTGATTTTTGTAGTTTCTAGAGATCAGCTTTTCATGTTCAGTAGAACATTACAGGCATCAGTATAATTTGACTGTGTAGTTTCCATGTAAAGATATACATTTTAATGCCAGGTAAATCACATTTAAATGTTGTACACACAATCATAAGCTTGTGAGCTTCCCTTTCTCTTTCTAACCATGATGTGACCTCAGACAGAAGATTGGAAGCCATAATTTTTCAAGAAATAGTTTCTTAAGTCAGAGCCCAGACAAACTGAGTTTAGTGTTAGGATCATGAACCAATACTGGAAGCTGTTTGTTTAACCTTAGCTACAGTTTGAATAAAAATGACAATTACTTGAAAACAGAAGACAATTTCTCTAATCCTGTTCCTGCGGGTACATGAGGCAAGGTTTATGTAACAGCATTTAGTTGTTGTTGACCTCTGTTTACTACTGCTGCCAGAATATCAATTGTTCTCCAAGCTGATACTTTGAAGGAATGCAAGGGGAGAAACTGTATTTATTTAGATCATAGAGACCAACCAATCTTTCTTTCAAGTTTTAGAGGATCTTCATTGTAATTTAAATTTAATCATCTCAATATATTTGCAAAGCAGGATCAATAGCACAGAGTACTAGTATCAACAGTAATAGCAAAAGCAATTGGGATGGCTCCCAAAGTAAGATGATCTATTTGAGCCTTCCCCAACTTGAATTAGTTTTAAGTGCACAATTGTAATTAATGCCACGGTTATCCTAAAGTTAGGTCAGACTTAAACTCTCAGAATTCCTCAGCCAGCATGGGGAGTTGAAGTCCACACATCTTAAAGTTGCTGAGATTGAGAAACACTGCAATAGGTGGTGGCATCTGGCCCATTTTGTCTGAGTTGGGAAGGTAAGGGGGATCAGACTTAGTACTAGAAATGGAGACCTCTCAGTGCTGTAGGCTAGCCTGGGAAGTAAAAATGTCCTGGGCAAGGCCATTCCAAACCATTTTCGTATTCTTACCAAGAAAATTACATAGATGTTACATAGATTACATAGAATCACCAGCTATTTACTGTGGAGGTTATTTCTTTTAATCAGTGCCTTTTAAGAGGAAATCTTTTCTGTCAAGGAACAAGGAAACTGTAAAAACTCAGCATTGGTTAATGGACTCAAGGATATATTTTGCCTCTGGAATAATTGGACCACTTTTGTCATGTTTTTCTATGCCTAAAACCTGCAGCTTTGAGTAATGTCTTGCTGGATGATTTCTGTCTTAGTCTCACTCACCATTCAAAACCAACCACTTAGCCACGCACTCCCTCCCCCGTTGCCATGTATGAATATAATTCAGTCGTTTCAAATACAAAGTATAATTTGACATCCTGACTAGGAAAACATTACTTCCATTGGTTGATGCTGGTTTTATTGTCAGATTTATGAGGGACAATTGTCATCAAAGTTTTGCATTTCATTATGGATTAGTTGATATTTGAGTCTCTGTACTAGAGACTTATTGGCATCATATGGAAATAGTTTTTGTCAGTACTGCTGGCTGATAAAGAATCATTCTCTGTATCTCTTTTTATTTTTCTGTCCATTGATTTGGCTTTTCCTTTCCTGTTATCTGAAATCATTCACTATTGGCTCTATGGAAAGAGATTCCTGCGTTCGTGTAAGAGAATGATTGATGACTATTAACACAACCCCAGCCTTGGCACAAGATGGATGAGAAGCTTATCTCACGGAACAGATAAAGTACACTGGAAAATGAATTAAAAGCACTGCTTGCATATTTTTGTGTTTTTTTTAATTTCCAGCATATTGTATCCAAATTCAGAATAGTTTTATGATTAGTTAAATAAGCTTGATTGAATTTTCTACAGATGTGAATAAATGGCAATCTACTTTCTTCCCTGTACAAAGACAGGCTTCAAAGTTACAGACTATCACTATATGTGTGATAGATCGAAGCCTGTTTCCATTTATGTAAGTATTTTGGCTTCATGAACCCTTTGTGTTTCCCAGGGCTTTTCAGTGCATGCAGAGCTCTTCTGAGATCAAATAAGGATAATACCTGTTTGTCAGGATAACACAGAAATGTGATTATTTCTGCTCATATGCTGAGTTATGCCAAACTAAATGTGGCACTAACCATATGGAAGTGTTTAAAGTATATTTTTAAAATCTTCAATGCAGCTGGGGGGTGGGGGGTGGAGAGGTATGGGATTGGGCCTATGGTAGGCAAGGAAGAAGGATGAATCTCCTCCCTGTGCTTTATTCCACATGTTTCTACCCTTTGATCAGTACCACTTCAAGCAAAATAGGTTTAGTAGAAGTTCGGATGTGCAACTATTGCTTGATTGATCTACTCTTTTCCACTACTTAAAATAAGGAGTGCTCTGAAGTGATGAATTTTTAAATGATGATTATTCTGTGGATCATAGCAGAGGGAATAAGTTAAACCGTCCTCTCTGAAATGCTGTGGATTTTGTCTTGCCTGGTGTCCCCCACACAGGGATAACTACAGATGTTACTTGCATACATGCTATTGGTTTGGTCTTTGGTTGTTCTAAGAATATAAAGCATTTTTATTTTGGACCTGTCCTCTAAATAATCTGTATAACCTTGCTGTAGTCCTCATGGATTGCAGTTAAACCTCAAAAAAACCAAGATTATGTCAACCAGCTTGATTGATAACTGGCAAACAGAGGGAGAAAATGTAGAGGCAGTGACAAACTTTGTATTTCTAGGCACAAAGATTACTGCAGATGCTGACTGCAGCCAGGAAATCAGAAGACGTTTAATTCTTGGGAGGAGACTAATGACCAATCTTGATAAAATAGTTAAGAGCAGAGACATCACACTGACAACAAAGGTCCGCATAGTTAAAGCAATGGTGTTCCCTGTAGTAACATATGGCTGTGAGAGCTGGTCCATAAGGAAGGCTGAGCGAAGGAGGATAGATACTTTTGAACTGTGGTGCTGGAGGAAAATTCTGAGAGTGCCTTGGACTGCAAGAAGATCAAACCAGTCCATCCTCCAGGAAATAAAGCCAGACTGCTTACTTGAGGGAATGATATTAAAGGCAAAAAAGTACTTTGGGCACATAATGAGAAGACAGGACACCCTGGAGAAGATGCTGATGCTAGGGAGAGTGGAAGGCAAAAGGAAGAGGGGCCGACCAAGGGCAAGATGGATGGATGATATTCTAGAGGTGACAGACTCATCCTTGGGGGAGCTGGGGGTGTTGATGACTGACAGGAAGCTCTGGCGTGGGATGGTTCATGAAGTCACGAAGAGTTGGAAGTGACTGAATGAATAAACAACAAAGTCTTCGTAGAGCTACATATGCACGAAGACTATCATAGTTCTAAGTATGTTCTGTTTGTACATAGTTTTTTCTCTTTTTCTTTTCACTGCTCTGGACAAAAGCCAGTGTTCAACCCATTCCTTCATCCCTACATGTTTTCTGTAGCCAGATTATCTTTTTTCCCTTGCTATTTAATATGACAAGTAAAATCATGCAGAGACTTATCCTTTTACAACCGAAAATATCTCCTTGTTATTTTGAATCTAGTCATTTTGGAATCCAGTTTTGGATGAGATGCAAAGCCTACTTAGAGGACAGATGTGATGTTCTTTAGAGCACTTGAAAGAGGAAAGTAATTATTATTTTCCAGGATGCTAAAACACTGGTTTTCTGTCTTAGAAGTACAGCCAAATTTTTGTTCATTGACAAACTCCATAAGACAGAAGGAAAGTGCAGAACATGCTATTCTAAGTGATTGTCTATTTGAATAATGTATTTGTAAGAACATATCTGAACATTTGTACATCCTTGTGTGACTGTGTTCTTTTAAAACTGGGTGTGTATTTAGAGTTACAAGGATGGCAATTGACAAAAAGAACCCAAGACAGTGGAAGTGTTTATGTTTTTTCTTTATTATATACTGTACAGCAAAACTATTTACAGTAGATATATATAAGAAGAACCTGGCTTCTACCCAGTGTCAGGTTTCTTCTTAATCTCTCTCCCAGAAGCTATTCCTGCGCAACTCTCCTCCTAAATGCTTAATTTCCTCCCCCTTCACTTCGTCTCCTTCCCCCCATGTCTGGGCCTTGGGTGAAGATTTCATCCTTCTGGGACTTTGCTTCTCTTCCTCCAGGGAAGCCACCTGTTGACTTTCCTTTCTCTTTGACCTGGGAACCAACAACTGCTCCACACACAAGTCAACTTTACTCTCAACTTTTCTCTCCAGCTATTCCTTTCTACAATAGTAATTGTAGTTTGCATTTTCTCTCTTTGGTTCTCCCCTCATTTTCTCCCCATTCATTCTCTCTCTCTCTTCAATCCTCGAGTTAGACCATCAGCTTGTCCCCTAGCAACTGAGGAGGTGGGTGTACCCCCAGGGCTCTAGTCCCCAACACCTATATACAAGGCTGGACCAATGGGAATGCTGTCTACATCTGCCCACCATAGTCCTGGCTAGCAGCAGTTCAACTCATCAGCCCTCATGACAGTACATCCACGCTTCAAGGCTAGAATTGAGCTTCTTCTCCTCTTTTTTCTTCTCCTTTTGCTGACTTATGCCAGTACAACTGCAGTGATACCAGCCCACTAAAAACTACATAGCACAATTTAGAACAATTTGATATCCCATACATTGGTATATGTTAAGTATTAATGCTACTGTTGGGTTACTTTGGGCTTTGAAGAAGCAGTATAGAAAGAGTATTAATGCTTTTAAATGTTGATGTTGGAGAAGACTCCTGAGAATACCATGGATAGCCAAGATAACAAACAAATGAATCATCAAATAAATCAACCCAGAGTTCTCACTCAAGGCACAGATGACTAGGCTCAAATGATCCTACTTCAGACACATTATGTGAAAACCTAGCTCTCTGGAGAAGGTGGAAGGAAAGTGAAGATGACCACCAGCAGCAAAGTGGATGGACTCAGTTACAGTGGCAATGGATGCAGCATAATGGAGAAAATTTACCTAAGTGGTTGCTAAAAGTTGATACCGACTTGATGGCACATGATCAAGTAAAAAAAAATACTTAGTTAAGGGTTGCAACAGGGAAAGGAAGTTACTATGCTGTTTATCACTTCTCTTTTATTCAGCACTTTTCTATCCTTTGATTTGTGGCAGTTCATGCACTTTAAAATATTTGCCCTATAAATAATTATAATAGTGTTTAGTTGATGTTTGGATGTGAAATCATTGTTTGATCTTTTCCTTTCCAAGTGTACTGAAAACAAATAGTATTGAATGCCGGAACAATTATATTGGGACTCATGCTCAATCTAGTTCTCATGCACTTGTGGCTCAGGAGGTCCATACAGCAGTAGAGTTAAGTTCTATCTTATCCAACTTGAGTTCAGATTTCCAGCACCCATAACAACTGTTTTTTTCAAATCAAAGTAATATCTCATTCCAAACAGGTAAATCTTCTATTCCCCCCTTCATTTGCTAAAATCATCATTTGTTCAAACATTCAACTCGTACAATTACGTTCATTGTTTCCAGCTTCTCTTAATACCATGCTTGTAATTTTTTTTCCCCACAATTTTTGTAGAGCTAGAATTCTCTATACCTTTTTTTTCCTCTGGCAGTTAACATACTTAATTTTTTACCAAGTGCCTGGAATATTGTTATATATGCAAATATTCTCGGAAAAAAAAGGATGGTTCCTAAGATGGTCCAACCCCCTATTGTTACCAGAATCAGTACATAATAGTATAATTGTGTTTGAATGTGAGTAGCAGAAGTTACATATCCATTATGAAATGCATTAATTTCAGATCAATAAATTGAACTGGTAGAATTCCATAGGATTTAATTTGTCATTCTTTTATAAAACGAATGCCAACTTTCTAATTCAGTGCTTAAAGCAGAGAAATCTAGATTTTAAGCTGTGGTCATTCTTAAAGGTCTCCAAATTTATATATTGTAATTTTATTTATATATTTTATTGTATTTATATATTGTAATTTTATTGTATATTTATTGTTTTATTTATTATTGTTGTAAACCACCCAGAGTCCCTCTGGTGGGAGGAGATGGGCAGTGACAAATTTGATAAACAAATAAATAAATTACATTAGCTATCTCTTAGCTTACCTTCCTTTATGCAGAGAAGCCAAAAAAAGAGTAAGAAGAACTATAGATAGCAGGATAGGCAACCTTTTTGGGTCAAGAATATGTGTGGAACTTTGACAGGATGTGGTGAGCATACATTAAACAGCTCCTGTGGGAAACCTGCCTACTCACAAAGTGGCAAAAAACTAATTATTCCATTTATGGACTGATGGCTGTTTTATTGTAAAAGTGGTCTAGCACACTCTTTCTTCTTTTTCACTTGCTGAATGGCACTTTAAAATGCTTTATGGAAATAGGTCAAGCATCAATATTTTGTTGCAAGTTGTCTTTTTATTATTAATAATAATAATTTATTAAATGTGTAGGCCACCCAACTCCTAATGACTCTGTGCAAGTCACAATAATAAAAGAAATTACAATAAAACATAAAAGATGGCAAGTGCGACAGACCAGATGGCATGAAGTGAGGGTCTCACTCTCCCTCACCAAAGGTCTGGGTGAACAGCCAGGTCTTCATGGCTCTTCTAAACAACAGCTGAGTGGGGCCATCTGGATTTTAGGGGGAACCTCATTCCAGAGGGCAGGCCCTGCTACAGACAAAGCACACTTTTGGTATCCCAATAGATAGCTTTGTTTAATTGAAGGAACCTAGGGTGTGCCAACCCTGCAATATTGAATTGGCCAGGCAGATACTGAGTGGGAGACAGACAGCTCCTCAAATAACCAAGCCCTATGCCATGTAGGGCTTTATACAACCAGCACCGGTGTAGCTTGCAAAATTTTATTCTAAAGTTATCTCTTTTCCTCTTTTCTCCTTAGAGGAAAATTATAATTTCAGTTATAGGGTAGGACAGCCTTCCAAGCCAGGCTCCTTCCAGCAGTGCAATGGCCACAAAACTGAACACATAAAAGTTGTAGACCTCTGTGCTGCTTGTCTTTGCCTGAAGAATAGCATCTTGCAGCACATGGTAACTTTCAGCATGCACCAGCAGCTTCCAGAACACAGCTGCTTCTACTGCTACATGATAGTTCTCTTGGCTTTTCCCTCTTCTCTTATAGGAGGTTATATAATTTAAAACCTCATATGGATTTTAGGAGCCTGGGAGAATAATTGGCTCCTGTAAGACCTGAAATAAGCATTATGCAGTTCTTGCATCTAAGTGCATTTTTGTGGCTTCCTGGGAAAAGAGCCAACATCACAAACTACTTGCTCTGACTATGACAGAGTAGAGATGGATAGATAGCATCTGCTTTTTGACTGTGCAGGCTTTTTTTTTTTTTTTGAAAAATAGATTTTTATGTGTGGAACCAATGCAGATCCATATACAAGATCTGTTCAGGTATTAAAGGATTAGAGTAGAATAGTTGATGGAGATATACATTTTGGACTTGCCCCCTTCATCTACAAAGTCTTTGTGGTAGATGAGTAAAGTCTGAAGAAAAGTGATAATTACATTCACCTGAGCCCACTGATTGATCTTTGCATCTGTTAATATGTTTTCTTCTACAGATTAAGGTTACTATGGTAACTAATCATTTTGACTGGGTGAAGAGGTTGAATTTAATTGTCCCCTTTTCACATGTTAATGGTTGCATTGCCTAAGGGAGGAACTTGCCTGAACTAGTTTTGGTTTCAGTTTCCCTTCTGTGTAGGCTTGCAGAGAATAAGCAGCTGAGAGAAATCTCTCCTCTCAGCAAACAGCCTTTAAATATGTTTGTTTTCTGTAAATAAAATTATTTTTATAGAAATGCCTGGTGTGTGACTTTTCTGATCTCTCCTGGGCCAAATGCTTTCTAGCACTCTGCCAACAGCATCATTGGGAACTGGGTAGAGAGGATTTCTAATTGCATAATGCACTGAAACGGTCTTTAGTGGATATTATTAACGGAAATAAACTGAAGATCTTCCCTATTAGCAGAATAAGATAGCAAGCTCAGTCAAGGGGGAATAACTGGAAATCTAATGTGTCCTCCATGCTTCTATTTTTTTTTTAATTTCTGAATTTGGAATTCCATTATTCCATGAATAATTAACAAGATATAGATGGCAGAGTGAAAAAGAACGCTGATATATCCAGGTGCAGCTATTGTTACATGAGGGCTTCAGATTCATCTAACCTTATTTTGGCTACCTATACATGATGTCTGGTAGCCAAACATAATAACCGTGATATGATTTGGGGCCTTTTTGGATCAGATGTGAGACAGGGGGAAATCCTCCTGAAATCTTAAAAGCTGCAGCATTTTAGGGGGTAGTATTTGGTGGCAGATAGCATAAAAATTAGTTTGAAGTAAAAGGGCAAAAAAGGGAATTTTGGAAGTATCTTAATTCCGCAGCCACATTTTCCCCTTTAACTGCATCACAGAAAATTCAGTGCGTTTTTTATTTGATGTACAGCATCCAAATTACAATTGAGCCTTTATTTTGTCATGGTGTTCAAAGATCAGTTTTTCCTGTGTGATTGACTTTAAATAGTCAATAGATTTTAAATATGCAGGAAAGTTATTGAACGCTTATTTGGGACAAGTCTGTCAATTAATTACTAGCCTGATAGATGAGCTCCAGTGTCTTCCTCTTTAGTTTGCTCCTATTGAGTCCTAGGAAAATGCCATCCAATTTTCCACATGATCTTCTCCTGGATTTGGGAACTTTGTAACCTGCCATTTTCTCCTCCTTGTGCTTGACGAAAAAGCAGAAGGGATATAAAAGGTATTCCTCTTCCACTCTAATGAGGTCTGAAACTGGTTCCTGCTAATTTAGGCAGTTGCTTTACAGTTCTGTGCCCTTTCTGCTCTAAGGACTTCGAAGCAGAAGGAGATGGAAAAGAAGAAAGAAAGAAGTGCATATAAAGAAAGAGGTATGTACTGAGCTACATTGTTCAGTTGCCAAGTAGGAGTTGTGACTTGCCACTAGCAAAGGAAGAGGTGCCGTAGCAACTGTTGGCCTAGAATTATTATGACTTGCAAAACAGTATGTTGCCTCTGAGTCAGCAGAATTTAAAACTGGGCGTTGCTGGCTTTGAAATAGAATAGAAACTTGGTGAAACATGTCCACTTTTTGGGGGTGCTATTCTGTCTATTTTATCACCCTTGTTTGAAAGACTTACAGTATCCTAGAGAAAGAGCTTTGATTGCCATGTATTCTTATCCAGTTACGTGCACACTGATGGCTGATTATCCAGTCCGAGAAAGAGAAATGGACAGATTTCAAGAGGAGTATGAGTCTAACAACAACAACAACAATTATTTATTAAATTCATATGCCACCTGACTCCCAGCAACTCTGGGCAGTTCACAGTTGTTAAAACATTTAAAAAACAGAGATCAATACAAAAACACAAAAATAGCACAAGACAAAAGAACAATTAGGGCAAAGAAAATAAACCCAGAGGGAAACAGAAAGGAAGAAAGGGACATCAATCATCCTCTCCATGGACCTGGGCGAAGAGCCAGGTCCTTAAGGCCCTTCAAAATACCAGTAGGATGAGAGCCATTTGAATTTTGGGGGGAACCTCATTCCAGAGGGCAGGTGCTGCTACAGAGAAGGTGCACTTCCAGGGTCCTGATAGGTGGCACTGTTTAATTGATGGAACCTGGCACACACCAACCCTGCCAGTTGGGCAGGTACTATGGGAGGCAGGCGGTCCCTCAAGTAACCAGGATCTATGCCACGTAGGGCTTTATAGGTAGTGACCAGCATCTTGAATCACACCTGGAAGCAAACTGGGAACCAAGTGCAGCTTGCGAAGCAGAGGGGTTACATGGGCATACAGAGGCATGACCATCACCATCACCGCCCGTGCTGCTTTATTCTGGACCAGCTGAAGCTTCCAGGTGGTCTTCAAGGACAGCCCCATGTAGAGCATGTTGCAGTAGTCAAGCCATGAGGTATATAGGTCACGAGTGACTGTCTGAAATGTCCTCTGATCTAGGGGCACAGGTCTCGGTAAGACATGCCAAGTTGGTACCCTCCCCCAAGATAAGATCATGGATGAAGGCAGTCTTGTTACACACTGATCCGGCATTCAAAAGCAACAGCTGAAGTCCAGGGCCACCAAGGATCCTGTTGCCTAGCACAGAGGGTAGAAGCTGAGAGCTGGGCAGCGGGACTGCTTTCAGACAACAAAATTAAGCATTAAGCAAAATTCCTGTGCTGCTTGGTATCTTTCTACCTTCTGTTACCATTTTGCTACAGCGAAATACCCTGTGGGAAGCTGTTCTTTATATCTGGGTCACATTTTGTGCTAAGCCATAATATGCTTTGTTAACCAAGGTTAGTATGGCATTCAACCTGAGCCAATTTTGTTTATTCAGTAAATCAGAATTAAATAAGGCATGGCTTATGTAATGTGTAAATCAGGTCTAAAGATAGCCTTGGAATTGTTTAAAAAGTCATCATGGGATCTTTGGTAAAGTATTCTACAGAACTCTTTAATACAAACACATCATATAATTAATTAATGTATTTCAGCTTTGCTGCAAAGTCATGGATCTTCTACTCCCAATTAGAAGGGTATCACACATTTTTGCATAGAAGAGCAGCATTTGTGTTTTCATCCTTCCTAGTTTCTTGCTGTGCTTCTTTTAAAATAGAAGTTTACAACTCAATGACTGGTAGATCCTGTTCTGGCAAGTTTTTGCTTTTTCTGTTCATATCTATTGCTAGTTGCTTTTCCATATGCTCCAGACAGAGGAAGTTTAAAAAATTTACATGAAAGAACTGAATAATTAGCTTTCATATGAACTGAAATCTAAATAGGGAAAAATGGGGAATTATTAACTTCAGGAGAAAGTGTGAACCTTACCTTCTGGAAAGTTTTGGTGGAAAAGCAGCCTAGATCTATTATCATAAATGCTTAAGCGTAAAGATGCTAATTCATGATGAGTTCGTACTCAGAGCCATAGTTTTTTCTTTTTAATTAGGTGGGACCCATAAGGAGAGTGAGTGTACAGAAATCTTACCACAAAGTACCTCCAGATGGATTGGGGGGGCATTAGATTGGGGAAGTCTGCCACAAGAAAAGAGAAATCCTAGACACATCTTTCTTTGTCAAACAGATGGGTTAGGTGGTATTTAATGAATAACCTTGGCTGATTTTTAGTGCCTGTGATGTGAGTCCCTCCGAAATTGTAGTATAGTAAATTGTTACTTGGCCTTGAATGGTAACCAGTAATTGGGATGGGGTGGATTTATAAGTGATCTGAAAATGTTTACTATAATTGGAGGGATTTTTGCTTACAAAGGACAAAGCTAGAGATCATAGTAATTGGAAAGGGTGTGTAAAATTCTTTTTCTGTTTTGGGTGTTTCTCCAGCTGTGGGGTTGTTTACAAAACAATCGAAAAGAAAGTGGGACAATCCTGTGAATAAAAACAAATACAGAATATGCCTCTAGAGTGAATTATAGTATGATTTGTAGCAGTGGTCTCTGCCCCAAACAGCTTAATTTGTTGATCTCTATATATCCTTGGTTTAAAAAGGATGAGAATAAGTCCATCCAGGATTTCTCTTACAAGTGTAAGTGCATACCTCAAACTTGGAAAATACATATTTTAAATAATATAAGCACAGAGATCTCTAGTTAACAGTTTTATACAACGCTCGCTGGAGAAAATGTTTTACAGTTCTTATTTATGTTAACAGCATTCCTGGAAAAGTGTATGTTTCATTCTTATTTTTGAAATGGGCTACTGTGATGTATAAAGAGTGAATGATTACATTCTAGCTGAGAAGAGTTAGGAACTGATGTTAGTCCGGTTTGGATAGTATCCCGTTATATAGGTAGTATGTGACAGGAAACAGGCCTGAATCTCAAGATTATGTGCCACCTGTATCCAATGCCCAGAACTCACAGGCACACATTTTTTGTAAAGGAGGTTGATAAGTGATTCATTATGTATGGAGTGTGGGAGAGAAGGGGGAAATGAGGTCTACTTAAATATATTTCTGTGTGGGCCTTGATTAATATACTATGCTATGTCAGGCCAGTCCTTGTATGCCAAATTCAGTACATTCCATCTAGTTCACTGGGAGCCTGCGCTGATAGTGTTTTGAAATGCAGATACAGACTTTGTGTTCCATTATATGTAGCAAAACAAAAACAAAAACAAAAAGTGTATGAAATTAAAACAACAGTTACTGTGTGTGTTACTTTGTGTGTGAGAGAAATGTTGGTAGTTACAGCTATTACAGTTGAATTGCTGCCAAAGTGAGTTGTAGAAGTCAGTAGACTTCTGTCCAGCAGAGCAATTATTTGAAAAGCAATAAAAGAACAGTGAAAGATGGCAGTAGTTCCTGCCTTGCTGTGATTGTTGCTGACACTGCCAGATATTTTTGGGTGTCAATGGTTTCAGGAAACCTGCCAGTATGAACATAGAATTCAGCACATGCCTTTTTGGCTAATCTGAGGTACTCAAGTTTGAGAAGCAAAGTGCCATGATCTAATATGTTCAACATATTGTAGCTGATTGATATTGCTCATCCCCAGTTTTATCATGGAATGTGTCCAGAACGGAATCCTAAAAGTACAATCTTAAAATCCTTGCATTTTCTTTAAAACAACAACTATGGCATTAGTTGTATTGTAGGAAGAACTATGGCTACCACAAGCTGAGTGGGAAAGCTTTGTAATGAAGAGACAAAGTCAACCTTAAATTTAAACATTGTTTATAAACGTATTAATTCCATAGTGTATAGTTTTGTAAGAAGGATTTGAAGTAAATAATTTACTATTGCAACAACGTCCCACCTTTCCTCTAGGTGCTCAAGTGGTAGTCGTGGGGGTGTGTGTCTCCTTTATTATATTATCCCAACAGCAAACTGTGAGATAGACTGAGCTGAGAAATAGCAAATGCCCCATAGCTGAAAGGACTTAAAATACTGCATTTTGAATATACTGTGGTCATTCAATGAAAGAGAGAACTAGTGGAAAATAATCTGGTTTTTTACTTGAACTTCCCAGATAAATTTTTTTGCTTCTGCTTTTGGTAGGGAAGTTACAATATGTGAATAATTCTCAGTTACTGGGCCATCTGCTTCCAAAGCTACTGAAAAGAGCAGGAAATTGGAGAAGCTCAATACACATTTAATTGATTCATCCTCTGTCTGCCTAGCCCCCCTCTGAAAAACCCACAGATTCTTGGGTATTTGAGTCTAAGTCTCTGTGGGAGTTGTATGGATACCCGTACACTGAAAAGAAACTAGAGAAGGGAGGAGATTCTAAAAGCTTTCATCTGATCCTGGTTGCTAGAGAAACCCCCTTCTTTTGTCTGTCTATGCCAAGAACAGCTGCCCTTTTCAGAACACAGATCTACTCAGGAGGGTGTAGAGCGAACTGAACTAATTGAAAATGAAATAAGTTGAAACAATAATTTAAAATAATTTATTACCTGGGTATCTGAGAGTTTTATGGATCTAGAGACTTAGTGGCAGACCTTAAATTTTTGGAAGGCATTAAAACTTTTCAAGAGAATAATAGGGAGTAAAACCTAGTTGGGCAAATAAGTTCTGCATTTTTTGAGGCCTTTTTGATCAATAACGTTAATTTTTCTCTTAACATGAGCAACTGGAATTCTGTTATATAATTCCTTTATTTTATCTTCAAGCTTGTAAGTTTGTGTATGTGTGTGTGTGTCAGAAGCACCTACCAAGGCACTTCTGTATTACAAGGATTTGCCGGTGAAGTCACCGTTGCCCGGGGGACGCCCAAGGGGGGTCCTTTCATGTCCCTGTTATTTTCCCACCGAAGTGGTACCTATTCATCTACTTGCATTTGCATGCTTTCGAACTGCTAGGTTAGCAGGAGCTGGGACAAATTGACAGGAGCTCACTCTGTCACATGGCTTGCAATCTTGGGTTTTGAACTGCCAAGCTGCCAACCTTAATGGTCCTCTGACTCAGCGTCTTAACCACTGAGCCACTGCAGCCCCTTAGCTTGTAAGTAGGAAAATATTTGCTTGATACCTTTCCCATCCTGGCACTCTCCAGATAGGGCAAGCCTAAAATCCCCAGCCAGAATTCCCCATATTAGGGAAGGCTTGTTTTAGGACACGAGACCAATCAACATACCTATTTATAGCATAGTCTAGTCAGCATTTATCTTTTCTAAATATTGTAGTATATTTATTTTGGGTTATATTCTTCAAGCATTCGTTGAACAGGGAACTCACCCTCTGTCCATTTTTCTAATTCTTGGGCAACTGGATACTTTCTAGGAATATCTGCTAAAGCTTTCTGTCCTCTTTCAAGAAAGAGGAATCACACAGTACTGGAATGTGTGTGCTTTATAAACTTATTTTCTTTGTGTAAATTACTTGTATTTAGTAAATAATGGGAGCATTTTCTTTTTCAAGCAGGCTAAGTAGACATAAAGATGGAAATGGTGGGTTTGGTTCTTCATCTCTGGAGCTTTTAAAAGAAAGGTTGGGCAGCCACATATCAATGATGGTTTGATAGGTTTTCCAGAGGGGTTGGACTAGATGATCCTCATGATCCACAGTTCTATGAAATATTTAGGTAGAGGATTCTGACAATTGATCTGCTCCATGTAGTTGCTTGAATAAATGGGTAATGGTGATTTTAAAAAGGAATTACTTCGGATAATAATTCAGTATTTGTGTTGTAACTGTTGTTCCAATTGTATTTGATACCGCTGTAAAATGCCTCCACGGTGGTTAATTGTTGTCAAAAGTAGTCTGCACAACATTTGAACATGCCCCTTATAAATAATTTGCAGTATTAATAAATGTTGTTTGGGGAAGACTGCTTCTGTCTCCACTAATCGAACGTCTATGGTTAGAACTGATGCTTTCCTAAATTGAACATTAACACTGGGGGAGAGCTTTTCTGTGGTTTTGATTTCTAAATTGCAAATGAGAATTTATTTGTTTATTTAATTTTTCCATATGTTTCATCCGTATGTTCGTGTTATGCTCTGAAGCTCTAATGTTTTGAACTTCTGAACAAACTTTAGCTTACTTCAGATAGATTTTTATCAGTAGAGATGATGGGTCATGCATCTTAGTTCCATGGAACATCTCACAAACAGTGTCCTAGGTTACAGTATATGTTCATAACTACTGACAGTTTAAATTTCACACTGAAGCTCAACATCTTTCTTAATTCAGGTGCCTTTTCCTTCCTGCAAACACTTTTTCCCACCTGCATTTTTAAATTTGGTGCTAAATATGGGGCAATTCTTCATCACATTTTCTTCCACGTGGAGGTGACTACAGACTGAGGAAGATGTCTACTTACATGACTGTGACACACATGTGATGTGGCCTTGAGGAATTTATATTTTATATAATTTTAAATATTTTCTATATTTTCTATTTTCTATTTATATTTTTATGATGTATTTGTTTTTATGATTTTAATCTCTTCTTATTTTAATTGAATTGTAAACTCCCTAGAGTCGCTTGTGAGATTGGTGGTACAGAAATGTGAGAAATAAATACACAAATACAATTTAAAACCAATGACTTTACTGTATATGAAAATGTGCAAATCTGAATTGGTTCAAAAATGACTATCATTTCTCTAGCAGCCAACATCTCAGGTCAATCTTTGGAATGCTGAATAATTGTAAATTGACTAAACTGCACCAGCATAAGCTGATGTTGGTTGGAAGGGTGGATGGAGATACATCTTTTCTTAATGGGGTATCCTGCAAGCTGTAGATATTTGGGACTACAGCTTTTTCTCAGAAGTACTTTGCATGGCCAAGAAGGAGAGGGATTATAGTATAAAATATTTGGAGGGGGTTTGATTTGGAAAAACTGTTTTAAATTATGAGGTGTGAATTACTCTCAGTGAATCCTAGGTTAGTATTTAAAATTCAGTTTGTGGACTTCAGCAGTTTTTTCACAATTGATTATTGGTTACATTTAAATCCCAGCTTTCCTCCAGAACTTGTAGTGATGTACTTTATCCGCCTCTCCACTGTAACTTCACAACTTCGTGAGGTGAGTTAGGTTGAGAGACAAGGGCTCAAAATCACGCAGTGAATTTCATGGCTCAGATGTCCATATGAAAGAGTTGAATATTGTTGCTTTTGTTTACTGATTTAAAAATACTGTATATAATGTTTAAATTAGATGTATTTTTCCCCTCTGGAGGCTGCCACATAATTTTCTGGTGTGGTCTGAATCTTTGGTGCTCAGTCCTGGCTTTGTTTCTCTTTTCTTGTTCTTTTTGAATGGCCCTCTGAATCTATCGGCTCCCTCATTGTCTCCCTGTATTTATGTGAGCTCACAGCTGAGTGCCTTTTGGATTCCAAACTGGCACATCACTGCTGCAGCGTCCTACATAGTGTTGGGGGACTGAAAGATTGCTTGTTGTTTCAACAGTAAAATTGGGTGTGCTTTGCAAGGAGAGGATCTGCTTTTGTCTGCAATTGCCTAGAGACTTGCAATCCAGTCTGGAGGAAAAAGAGGAAATAAGCTGCTTCACCATCCTTCTCCAGTTAGAGAGTGATTTTGCTCTGGAAGAAGGGTGTTTTTTTTGCATTGTTGATAAAAAAAAAAAAAAGATGAGAAAGTAGTAAATGTTTAGTCCAAAACCCACTTTGGCCGATGAAATGCTTCTTGGGAAGCCCCTTCAGACAGAGAATGAGTACCATTGCTCCTGCATATTGTTGTTCTGCAGCATTACTATTAACCTGCTGACTTCTCTGGGTATGAAGATTACATTTAAATCTATTATAACTAGTAGCCAGCGATTGCATTATCTTCCCTCTAACACAACAGATTCTATGTTGCATAGAGAATAACTGCAACCAATCATGTCCATTGATCTATCATTCCTTGTTGCTTGGTACATTATGACTCACATACTGTACAGTGAGCTTTTCCTAAGTTAACATTTGGCCCCTCAGTTGGAAGAAACAGCTTCCTTTGTGTTAATGCTGTCTGTGTAAAATATCTGGAAATGAACCTGTAAGCTGGGCTCAGCAGAAATTCTTTGATTGCTTCCAGAGAAGTTGGGATGGAAACTGCCAGTTCTGCCTCCCTTCACTGCCTTTTAATGGCTACATACTTCAAAATGCTCAAAGTTTCTCACTTGCAGTTTAAAAATCACTGCTAAAAAGGGACTTGAATTACTGAGCAGTTAAAGAAAAAGTTTCAGTCTTATATTATTGTTTTTATATCCTTTGGACGACCTACTCTGCAACTCACTCTTCTTGTTTTAAATTTTTGCTGGGCTGGTTTTATAAAATGATAGATGCATCAATGTGGTTATTAAACATTGGATATTTTCAAGTGGAAATCTCTTGGAAATCATCTCATTTCAAATCCCCAAATACATTAGGGAGCTTTGGAGATAAAAGCTGAATAGCAAAGCTAGAGGAAGAAGGCTGTTAGCAATCCTCAATTTTTTCCTCTGTTGGTAAAAGTCAGCTCTTTCAAAAGAGCTGCTGTGTTTGGGGACCTGTAGGCATGGTTGGAAGTGGATATTATTTTTAAAAGAGCTTTTCAACAAATCACATCCCACTGGATTTTTGGACAGGAAATAGGATAAGTTCCCCTATCATTTTTCAGTTGGTTGCTGGCAGAAAACAAGGAGTGATTGTCAGATGATTCACAGGATGCCAAACACATATATGTGGAAGTTTGTAAGTTAAGAAAAAAAAAGTGGGATTTGCAATAAATGGTTGCCATGTATAATGCTGCTGTTCAGGATTGTACCTTCCCCCTTGGCCTGTTCACATTCCATGATCATTGCATCCAGCTACTTTTGGTTCCTGTCCTTAAAGTTTTCCCTCCATCATTAAAAAGATATTTCTGCGAATTTAGGGTTCTCTTTTCTGCCATTCCCTGCATATGCTGTTCTTATCCTCAGATGGCATTCTGGCTAAGCGAAACCCTACTCCTATTTGCAGTTTAAAGTAGTCTCAGAATGCCATGTGAACTCCAGTGTTTCCTTTTGATCATATGATGCTGTCCTTATATAGATCTCCCTCCAGAACAGGGCCGCAACTGGGGGGGGGGCAAGCGGGGCATGTGCCCCAGGTGCCACGCTGGGGGGTTACCAAAATGAGCACTGGGGGGCACCAAAATGGGCTTGGAGTCCCTGCTTGCCCCGGGTGACACAGATCCTAGTTGCAGCCCTGCTCCAGAATTTAACCAGCCTTCTCTTGTCATCAGTTGGAGTTCTAGATTAAAAGTAGTTTTTTTTCTGCTTAAAATCAACAGATTCCCACAACAGTCACATGTTCTACAATATCTATGGAGTTTTGCAGTTTTTTTGTGGTCAGCTTAGTCAAGTAGCCTACTTCTTGGAATTGCCCCATGTCAGCCCTTTGAGGCAGGCCAGGTCAGGAAACAGATTCCACAAGAAATACTGGAACTCTTAAGTGACTGATACCGGCTGGAATAACGGAATCTCGGAAGCCTGACAGCATTTTCCCTCCTTCCCTCTTATATTCAAGAGAGTTAAGATGGAGCTAGTTTGAGTTTCTTTCTAATGTTTTCTTCCTGTCCTGGATTTATATCATGTTTTGCTAACTACCATCATATAGTTTCTCCAAGGTCATCACTGTAGTTCTCTACACCCCAGGAGTAGATTTATCTAGTGTATGTAGATAAGGTAGTCATAGTTGTCTGGTCATTAGCTGGCATACATTACTACCGCCACCTTCCTCTTTCTGTATTTCAGTTAGAATCATAGAATCATAGGGTTGGAAGGGACCTTGGAGGTCTTCTAGTCCAACACCCTGCCCAAGGCAGGAATCCTCATACAATCTCGGGCAAATGGTTGTCCAATTTTCTTGAAAACTTTTCTTGAAAACTTCCAGCAATGGAACATCCACAACTCCCAGAGGCAAGCTGTTCCACTGCTTAATAGTTCTCACTGTCAGGAAATTCCTCCTTGTTCCCAGGTTGGATCTCCCTCTGATGAGCTTCCACCCATTCCTTCTTGTCCTACCTTCAGGTGCTATGGAGAATAAGTTGACATCCTGTGGCAGCCCTTCAAGTACTGGAAGATCTCAGTCTTTCAATACTTGTCTCCCCTCAGTCTTCTTTTCATTAAGCTAAGCATATCTTAGGTTAGGATCAGGTCCCAATATCCTTTCCTTGCTCTCCACCTCTTTCTAAAATCAAACTGCTAATATATTTAGCTGTATGTAAGCCCTGTCATTTCCCTCCACCCACCTTTCTTTCTCTAGTCCTCCCAAACAACTACTGGCTCACTGTACCCAAGCATTCCAGTGTGCTAGAAAAGGGGTAGCTTTACAAAGTCATGAGGTCTAGAATTCAGGAGCCCAGGAAGGGCAGGAGACATATTTCCAAATGCCCAATACCCTTAGTCAGTGTCAGTGGCTTTCCTTAACACAAGGTAGTCTTTGGGCCTCTCATAAAGTACCACAGACCCCTGAAAATAAAGTGAAGCAGAGGGAAGGAACAGAAGGTGAAGGCAAATCTGTACAAAAATGAAATTATACAAATAAGGAATGGTGCTAGGGTAGTCATAGCAGCTCCACTTTTTCTTTTTATACCATCTTGATCGATGCATGTTTCCCATCAGCAAGTAATTCTGAGAAAAGGGAAGGCAAAACTCTAGAGGAAAGGGAAGAAAAGGAGTGGGGTGTCTTGGCACACCCAACAATGAAGGTCTTCATACAATTGAGGGGACCTTATATGATTAGTGCCAATTTTCATACTGAGGTTTTGGCCTGCTAGGTGACTATCTGCTTTTGGATCTGTTCAGTAGTATTTACATTAACAAATACTATAATGAGATTACTTTTCCAGTAGTCTTTTCTGTGCATAGTTATAGGACACATACACAAAACCAGTAAAACATGTTCATTAAAAGGGTGAGGTAAAGAAAAAGGACATTCTGGACTTAAAAAAATGTTTTATCCCTTATTGGCTTGGCAATGGAGCTTGCATATATCTGTCAAGGTCTTCTTCCTTACTCTCTACAGAAGGCTTGCCTGTGAGCAGTTGCTATATGACATTCAGCAGTTCTTAGTGCATGTAGCCCCTGATAATCAGAGTAAGAACAAGGTATAATGGCAAAGGTGATCTGGTGGTCTCAAGTTGCTTAGGACCTGGTATATTATTGGTTGCCAGTTGGTTTCTTGGTACAGTTTAAGGTGCTGGTTTTAATTTATAAAACTTTTTATGGCTTGTTACCTGGATATCTGCAGGACTGTCAACTCCAACGAGGGCTGACCTGACCAAGTATATCAAACAAAGAGGAACAGTTACTAGTCCCACATTATGGGAGGTCCAGAGGTGCTGATAATCACTACTTGTTTTCTGCCAGCAACCAGCTGGAAAATGATAGGGGAAGGAGATCTGAAGTTTTGGGTAGATTGATATGAAGGAGATAGTTTTATGCCACGTATGGTTCCAGATGTGCAGAAGGATCTCTAAGCTGTGAAACTTTTGCCTGACATTTATCAGAATAGAATACTGAACTAGATGAAGCAACTTCATATGTTGGTACAGGACAGACTTCTTCAACTTGGTATGATGAGTTGGATTGTATTTCCAAGAATTTCTAGCTCAGGATTGTTGGCAGGGAATTATGTCCTTCCATGTTTGGAGGACATAAAAGTAGAGAAGGTTGATATAAGCAAAAGAGAAATCCAAAGACTGATATAAGCAAATCCAAAGCAAAGACAAATCCAAAAGGTATGTAGATATAAGCAACAAACTAATCCACCAAGGTAAAAACATAGTAGTGTTTTTTCAAACTGCAGTAATCCTTATGGGCATCCTATGAATATTTTTTTTTGCCATGGATTTATTTTTGTTCTTTTCCTACAGCCTTGATTTCTTCATTTGTGTGCCTAGTGGCTAACATTTACCACTAGGAGCTTTCTAAAGGAAAGAACAGACCCTTTCCTGCTCTTCATACATTAAATAGTGAATTAATAACTAAACATTACAAATTTTCCGCTTAAATATGTGAGCAGGTTTTTGCTTAGACAGCATTAGAAAGGAATATAGTGGTCCTATAGTGGCTAGAGGCCAATTAACCTTTGTGGTTCTGATTGTTTGGCTTTCGGGAATCAATCCCATATTAAGAGAGTTGCAGTTTCTTGACATTGTGTAAGAGGCTTAGAAGGGGACTGAGAAAGGGGAAGCTGTTGGTGTGAGAGAGCAACCACAGAAAAATGTCAAAGGAAGCTGTTTGTTCCTCTTGATGTACAAGATGATATATCATGTAAGATGACTTGCTTTGCTAAAGAGGGTGTATCACAGTGACAGATATTACTGGATACAGCTAGTCCCTGATATACATCAGCCTGTAAAAGAACGTTATCTCACTATTTCCTATGAAAAGCTTGGTTCTAAATGTATTGGAGGTAATGGGGTGGAAAGAGAGCATGGGAGAAAGTGGGAATAGAGATATGCCCAGTTCCCCTTTGAGATTGAATCTGCTGACTACTTCAGGATGACTTTTAAATTTGAGGCAAGGTATAGAGATCTGGGAAATAGGAAGGGTAAAGTTGATATACATTCTTGGCTGCTGTTCACACATGTTGCAAATGGTTGTTTCTGCAGGCATGTATGATTTGACTAGAGGGAGTGGGGTAGCATTAGCACATTTGTACGGGCTGCTGCTAGACCCAGCACAGCCTGTGCAGCTTGTGTGGCTGTTTGATGAAGCAAAATTGGAGCAGGGGTTTTGAGACTTTCAGGCCTTGGGAGCTGTTAGTGATTTTTTTTCCCCTCCAGAACCCCTGACTGAACAACAATTTTGTTGTTTATTCGTTTAGTCGCTTCCGACTCTTCGTTACTTCATGGACCAGCCCACGCCAGAGCTTCCTGTCGGTCGTCAACACCCCCAGCTCCCCCAGGGACGAGTCTGTCACCTCTAGAATATCATCCATCCATCTTGCCCTTGGTCGGCCCCTCCTCCTTTTGCCCTCCAGTGATGGAAAAATGGCTGTGTTTGAGGGCATCCTTGAAAAACCCTGAATTGGCAATTTGGGATGGAGGGGAAACCTCCTGTTTCTCATATTTCAAGTGGAACGCTCCTCTGCCTTGGTGGAAATGTGGAAAACTGTTTCCCATACAATGGTTACAAATGACGTAATCTCTTTCATAACTGCTATCCGTGATTACAATAAAGGCAGTGATGAAAAGCCATTCGGTAGCCATTTCGGAGGGGCTGAGGCACAGCAGTATTAAAGGGCTCTTGTCTAGTGTGGGAGCCAGTGCTAAGGGATGTTGGCTAACCAAACTCTGCCATGAAGCAGAGTAAGGGCTCTGTCCGCAGTGACAGTCCAGAGAGAGGTGGCAGAGGGGAGAACTGGCATCAGAAGACCCTTTTTCCTTTTTTTAAAAAATAATTTTATTAAAGATTATAATTGCAATGGTAAAAACTAATACAAACTAAAAAATGGAAAGAAGAGTAGAAAGAAAGTAAAAACTGCAATGGAAAAGAAAAAAGCATAGAGAATAGAAAGAAAAGGAAGTACAAATATAATAAAGAAAAAGAAAAGCAATATATAAATAAGTGACTTCCAACCTTCATCAAGTTACAACAAGTATAAACAATTTTAGTAACTTTTCACCTCCTCTTAATTTACAGCCAATGATCTCTTCATCCCATGTCCCATCTCTTATCTATAAACAAATCCATAAAGCATCGTTATTTCAGCCCTGGTGTCAGCAAAAGTCCATTAAGGATTGCCAGAGATAACAACATATCTATTTTAACCTTGATCAAATAAACCAACTTTATATTCCTTTCTTTTACTTCTAACAGTCTTAATCTTTAGTTAATTCAGGTAATGTCCTAGAACTTGATGTCTTTTCATTTCTTTTTTATCTTTTCTCACAAGATTCATCCAAGCTTTAACAAACCTCTTTTGTAAATCCAATATAAAAGAATTATCCAGGTAACTCTCTTGGTTTATTATTTGTAACTCCCTTTTGATTTTTAAAGCATCAACTGATTTCTTTTGTATGTCCAATAAAACATCTTTTTCCATGTCATTCTTGTAGCCTGTCATTGTCATGTTCACTGTTTCAATGTGCACTGTACATCGTAACATTTCACATGCCATGGCGCTGACACACGTTTCTGTTTGGGAGGGAGCTGCTGTGAAACCTTGTACCAAGCTCTGTATCTGTGTTCATTACAATGGAATGTGTTTGGGTTATGTGCTCTGTTCAAGGACTTTTCCCGCAGACCATCAGAAGCCGTTAGGAGCACCTGGGATTGTGAACTTGGGAAGATTCTACGGGGGGAGTGATCTCATTTGCACCGAGGGTTTTTAGTTTGCATTTGGCACGCTTTTATCATTCTCAGCTTTCTTTGTGATCCTGCATACTATTCTTTAATAAATCAGATATCTTTGAATTCCTGCTCATGAGTCTGAGAGCGTTTTAGAATAGGCAATCATTACAGTCATTTGTAGATCCACTTTCAGTGTCAACTCCTCTGTCTTATCAGATAAAACTTGTTCCTCTTTTGCCATTTCTTCTAAGACATCTTTTGGACATTTTGTTGTTTATTCATTCAGTCGTTTCCGACTCTTTGTGACTTCATGGACCAGCCCATGCCAGAGCTTCCTGTCGGTCGTCAACACTCCCAGCTCTCCCAGGGACGAGTCCGTCACCTCTAGAATATCATCCATCCATCTTGCCCTTGGTCAGCCCCTCTTCCTTTTGCCTTCCACTCTCCCTAGCATCAGCATCTTCTGCAGGGTGTCCTGTCTTCTCATTATGTGGCCAAAGTATTTCAGTTTTGCCTTTAATATCATTCCCTCAAGTGAGCAGTCTGGCTTGATTTCCTGGAGGATGGACTGGTTTGATCTTCTTGCAGTCCAAGGCACTCTCAGAATTTTCCTCCAACACCACAGTTCCAAAGCATCTCTCTTCCTTCTCTCAGCCTTCCTTATGGTCCAGCTCTCGCAGCCATATGTCACTACAGGGAATACCATTGCTTTAACTATGCGGACCTTTGTTGTCAGTGTGATGTCTCTGCTCTGGACTATTTCATCCAGATTTGTCATTGCTCTTCTCCCAAGGATTAAGCGTCTTAAGAGTTTGTTAATGTTTCTTCCAGCAATTTTAACTCCAGCCTTGGATTCCTCAAGCCCAGCATGTTGCATGATGTGTTCGGCGTACAGGTTGAATAGGTAGGGTGAGAGTATACAACCCTGCCGTACTCCTTTCCCAATCTTAAACCAGTCCGTTGTTCCGTGGTCTGTTCTTACTGTTGCTTCTTGGTCGTTATACAGATTCCTCAGGAGGCAGACAAGATGACTTGGTATCCTCATACCGCTAAGAACTTGCCACAATTTGTTATGGTCCACACAGTTAAAGGCTTTAGAATAGTCAATAAAACAGAAATAGATGTTTTTCTGAAACTCTCTGGCTTTTTCCATTATCCAGCGGATATTGGCAATTTGGTCCCTAGTTCCTCTGCCTTTTCTAAACCCATCTTGTACATTTTGGACATAGTCTATCCATAGAAGCAAACATTGCTATTGACATTGTTGATACTAACTTCTGATTCCATTTTTCAAAAGTATCCTTCAGTATTTCCAATGTTATATTATTTTGTGTCATTCTGTAGCTGTTAATCAGATTTACTGTATGTATTCTTCTCCTTTAATTAAAATCCTTAGTTCCCTCTAGTGTCCAATTTTTAAAATTGTTTATCTCTTTTATGTCTTAGAAAAAATTCAAAACAAGTCGACTTTCCCATGGGAGGGAATCTTTATAAGTAATTCCAAAATCTTATTTCAGATTTATCTGGACCCTTAATCCATTTATAACATTCTAAAATCAAAGTCTTAATTAGCTTTTTGCTATTTATTTGATTTTTTAAAAGTTCTTAAGCTTGTAGTTAAAATGTTATTTCATTAAGAATTGAAGGCAGACTCCCCAGTGTTTTCAGACTTGCTGATTCAAAGGTTTCTAATAGCTGAAATGTAGTTAATAAGCAATTTCTGAATATGATTTAAAAAGGAAGTATGCAAACTTACTGTCCTTTTAAAGGCACCGACTGTGGTTTGAACAAGATGGCTATTCCCTCATCTCCCAGTGCTCAAAACCCACTAGAAACTGCTGTCTTGCGGTCTCCTCATGAGGAGCAACTGTCTGGAGCACTTGTGGGTGATGTCCTATCCTCTATCTGGAGAGGTTCAAAGAGCTGGTCTACTCACCAACTCTTCATTCTTCGCTGTAGTCGTCAGCTCTGCTTTTCACTGAGCTGTCTTCAGTCTGCCATTTCTTCCTCTGGAAGTCCAGAAAAGCCTTTTTCCATTGTTTTCTTTGAAGCCATTAGTGGACAGCTATGACCACTGAATGGAGCAGACCTTAACACAGTGGAGAAGCTGTGCACAGAAAAAAGAATATTATCTTAAATAGCTTTAATGAGCACATCAGAGAAGTACAGGTTATTGATCTTATGTACTCAGCCCTCCCAAGCATAAAGAATCACATGCTTAGACAAAATAGTTTTAAAAGTAAAAAGAGTCTTACTGATTTTATTCTTGGTTCAGTTACATCCATCTTCGGTGGAAAAATGATGTTCCTTTGTTTCTTCTGTTCCCTAAACTTAATGAACTTTAGCCCTCATTGCTGCTAAGAGCTGCATGGAGAAAATGGGAAAAATCATTCTTCAAGGCCCAAGCATGTGGCCATAATGGAGGGAGAGAGTGCAGCATGCATGCTGCCTCCTCGGTTGATGGAAGGAGGAGGAAGAGAAAGAGAGGAAGTGGGAGTGGCAACAAACAGCTTCCTTGCACGTAGAGTGTGCATCCCAGAGCAACTTATACATATGCTAAAATGAGGCATGCTGATTTGTTAACATCTCCAACATTCTTCTCCCACTTTTTTCCCCTCTGTGTCTCCTGCCACCCACAACAAGAGAAGGTTGGGGAACAGACCTGTTTCCTACTCCTCTCCAATGATCCTTTTGCCATGTGGCTGGCTAAGTGAGGGAGAAAAGAAGGAGAAACGGGTTTTCTTGCAGATGTACAGGCTGTAGATCTGTTTCTCTCAGAGGCAGGTTGCATTCAGGAGAAACTGCTCTGCAGAATGTATTCCTCCCCATCTCCAGAACACAGGCTTTAGTGATATTTCTTATTCTTGTTCCTATTAGTATTAATGTTAACACAAATTTGTATTGCATTTATTACACCCAAAGAAAGAGTGTGTGTGGGGAAATGAACGAAGAGAAGGACCTCAATTTTAAAATACTTGTGTGAGTCAGATTTTATTATTCCAACATTACTGGATGTTGGCATTTGCCAGCAGTTGCCACACGGTAATGATTGTTAAATATTTTTGATAGCATTGTAAAAAAATATTGGAAGCCCTGTGAACACAGATGGCTTGGCTGTATGGCTTTTATTAATTTTGTAGCCCACTATAGCAAAAGAGTGTAGAGCAGGTTGTGTTAAATATATCACACATTCAGGAAGACTTCTGTATTTCTTCATTCTGTATTTCAATCTCCTTTTCAAGGCAATGAAAATGCTTTCTCTATCTAATTCCAGCACACATACTTCGATTCTAGCCCAATTGTTCCTTTCCTACCAGAGTAGATAGGGAAGATTTTCACTCCATCATTCAGTGTGAAGATTTAAAGTTGATCCAATTATGCATTTACATTTATGTATGTACTTACGTGAAGTCAGTCTTTTTAATTAGGTATCCTGTTCATTTGTGCTCATCTGGGCATGCACAATATAAGAGGAAGCGTGAGGTCAGCTTTCCTGCAGATATGGGGAAGCATGTTTTGGGATAAGCTATTACAGTTTATGTTATCATTTGTATTTTATTACATATATCGCAATTGGCTATAGTAAAAAGATTGATCTGAATATAGCCATTTTAATATGTGAGTGGAGAATACATTTGTAAAGGGGTTGAAATGAGGCTGGGAAAATCATACACATAGCACACAGAAATGACAGAAGCGAATAACGAGAGCAAGGCTGAATCCACGGATGAGATACAGACAGGGCAAGATGATCAACAAGGCCAGGCAAAGAATATCAAGGAAGCTGGGAAAGTGATAGGAGGGAACGTTAACAAGGACTGTCTCACATGTTATGGGAAGTGAATGTCAAAACAGTGACAAAAGCAATATTCTCAGAAGAAAAAGATAATGTTTCACAGAAATGTTGGGCAAAGCCTGCTGAAACAAGCGTTAGGCTCCTGCACTAGTGATTACCAGTCTGCAGATAAGCAAAAGGACCAGTCAGAAGAAACAGGTCCTGCACGAACATGTAGTGAACATTATGCATTCAGAGAGGGAGGCTCCTTTGAGAAGGCTCTAGGACAGTGTTTCTCAACCTTGGCAACTTTAAGAATCCTGAGAGTTGAAGTCCACTCATCTTAAAGTTGCCAAGGCTGAGAAACACGGCTGTAGGAGGTGGTAAGCCAGAGGGCTACAAAAGCTCTAGCCCAGGAGAGACAGAGAGAAGACTTTGTTTGCAACCATGGGACAGCTGCAGAACAAGATCATTTCTTTGGCCTAGCCACCTGAACTGTTGTGATACAAGTATGAGAGATTTGTAAATTAATAAGAATCAGTACCTTGATTACTTAGGTTTATAAGAAGTTTTGCTGTTGCTTTATATTTTGTGCCATATATCTCATTAATTCTTCTCTATATACTTCATAACGTTTTAGCAAAAACACCAATTCTTACAGAATGAATAATCACAGATCATTGGTCTTGTGTGGGAATTGCTCAGTATCCCTATGGTTCCTACACTGCAGACTTGATGCTCTGCTCTGTTTAGGCATAAAATAAACCAAATTGCATATAATATAGGTTCTGTTCCACTGTATTTATACATTCCTTTTGTTCTCTGGTGCTTCCAGAAATTCGTACCCAGTTGGTGGAGCAGTTCAAATGCCTAGAACAACAGTCTGAATCCCGATTACAACTTTTGCAAGACCTTCAGGAGTTTTTCCGCAGAAAGGCTGAGATTGAACTGGAATATTCCAGGAATCTGGAAAAATTAGCGGAAAGATTTTCCTCCAAGATTCGTAGCTCCCGAGAACACCATCAATTCAAGTAAGTATGTGTTTACTGATTTTGGTTGTTCCAGAGGGTCACTGAAGAATGTGCCCTTGGTTGCTATCTCAGAATGATGGATTGTTTTAAAATACTGCTGGGGTGGAAAGGGGAGATTGAACAAAAGAAATTAGCAGCAGTTGATGAAGCTCCTCTGAATCTGAAGAATGTCTGTATAGATTGGTAAATGAAATAAAGATTAAGGGCCAATTGTTGGTGTTACTATTTTGTGATGTCTTCCACAGGACAAGGTAATGAAATGTAGTTGCATTTGATGAAGGATATGTTGGACACTCTATGGGGATAAGGCTTGCACAGATTGAAGTTACATATTTATTTATTTTTATTAATATAATTCCTTCATTGGAATCTGTGTGTGTCAATGTATTAACCAGCATAATATTTACTGCAGATGTCTGTATTATCCAAAGTGTTTTTTCTCTTATAGAATACAGACAGTAATATCCAAGACTGATAAGTATCTTTTCTCTTCCCTTTTGTAAAAATATCAGGATATTTTTATTAGGTAGTCACTTGGATTTCCAGTTTTAATCTGGTGTCTCGTTTGGGAAAGCATGACTGTTACTTTTAAGTGTGTATCGTGTTCTGATGTCTTTAAGATTCTGAACTCTAAATGAACTCTACATGTGCATGTTATAAGAAAAAACATATTCATACTGTGGGTTCTTTTGCAGCTCACTAGCTGAATTTTTATGTTTCCTTTCCAGCAGTTATGTTTCCTAAATTGCAAGTTATTTGCTGGTCCAAACCATCTTGTACCTCCCCCCTGCCCCGAGTTTTAAAACTTCAACTGTGCAATGTTATGGCAATGGTTCCTAACTTCATTTTATTCAACTTTATTCTGAGTGGAATCTCATTAATTCTCTATTGTTAATTCCTGTTAATCCCTTCACCCGATCCTCCTAGTGTGTAAAGTTGGTTCCAGTGTTGTACATATCATTGCTACTCTGACTAGATGCATTTTGGGACCGGTTGATTGATGATGTCACCCTGGTATTCCAAATTTAATGGCTCCCAAGGCTCTTTTGGAACAACAGTGGAACACTGGAACACATAAGGGAAATCACCATGCCATAATTTATGAAATGCATGCTTCTTAGCTAAGGCTACTGTACTGTAGGTTTTACTTATGCAGAATATTAGCTTCTTATGTAAGGGAAGGATATATCGCTAAGATTCAGAGAGTGGCTTCAATTTTATAATTCATTCAGTGCTGTGTAAAATGATGATAATAATTACAGTTGTGTAGAAATTGGTATACCTGGATGTAAAAATTAATACATAGCCTGGATCGAAGTAATAATGCATATTGTTTAAAAAAAATAATTGGAATGTGTTACCATATGGCAGTGTTTCTCAACCTCAGCAACTTTTAAGATGTGTGAACTTCAACTCCCAGAATTCTCCAGCTGGCTGGAGTTGATGTCCATACATCTTAAAGTCACTGAGGTTGAGAAACACTGCCATATTGCAAGAGAGATATTCAGATGATTGAAATTTGGCCCTTTCTCTAAGCATGGTAACAATGTAGGGTAGGAACAGGCCACAAGCTTTCAGAAGGAGCACAAAATAAAGCACTTTTATGTGCTTGTTTGTTGGCTACTTGTAGGCAATTGCTGGGCTGCTATGAGGAAACTGGATACTGGAACATACAAGCTAAGAATGGGCAGTTGCCATGTTGCATTTTCCCTGCCCCTGAGTACTTCATTGCATGCCCTGGAGCCCAGCAAGATCACACTGTTGAAAACTGAGGAACAATAGCAGTGTAATGGAAGTGATATGGCGCTTGGCTGAATGTGGCCTCTACCCACAACTCCTTTTCTGTGCCTCCTGGAGCCTTCCAAGATTATACTGTTGAAATCTGGCTACAAATTGCCAGATAATGGCAGTATGATGCAAGTGAGATGGAGCCTGACTTGGGGCATTACAAAGAGAGAAAACTGTTGTTTGACTAGCAGAAAGACAAAGAAAAAACAGAACGACAAGAAATTTGGACACACATGTTTTTCTTCTGAGAAATGACATCTGCTGATCAGATAGTAAACATATTAGGAATAAAGCTGACAGGATGGGAAACAGCCTTTCCCAAGCTTCAGAAAGCTAGTACATAAACACCCCTCAGCTTCAGCTCCCCACACTGGTCTTAAAGGGAGTGGTAAAATATCTGTTGCCTTCAAAAGGAGAGGAACAAGCCTAGGATTTAAACCCTGGAGCAGATAGGTATAAATGTAAACATAAATACATTTTGATTGCTGTGAACTGAAGAAGATCTATCTGTTGTATATGGCCTCATTCTAGTCTGCAATAAAGTTACTAATTTAGCCAAGTTGGGTCTGTAAGCCTTCAGTCATGAAGCCAGGTGCTGAATAAGGGATCTGAGTCTGGAAAGCCTAGATGTTTGTTTATTCCTGGGGGAAGCATGACAGGACCACTCATAACAGACCACATCGTCAACAGGAGGCATCAAGGATCAATTATGTTCAATAGGTCTGTTTACAGTATTGTACTGCAATGCAGTTTGTTAGAGGGAGAATCATAGGAAGATAAGGCAAATGCTGTCAAGCTGTGTCCTGTTTGGAACCACAGCTATGCCAAGAATAAAATAATGCAGATGAATGCAGGGGTGAAATACCGACAGAAAAGTGTGTGAGTGGCATTAATCTGGAGATGGATTTGGTTTCAGTAGCTCAATTCAGAGAGTTGTCTCTAGTGAGCTTGGTAACGGGAGCATGTGTTCTCTGCTTAATCAAAAAGGATAATGATTGGCAGAGTCTTCATCCTAGATTATCCTCAGCCTTTGCTTTCCTGGTCAAAATGAAGATTTAGAGATAACATATTATTAGATTTTATCTTGCCTTTTCATTTATATATCAGTTCAAGGTGGCAAACATACCTGTCTCCCTTTTTTCCCCACAACAACCACCCTTTGAGGTGGGTTGGTCTGAGAGACAGTGGCTGGCCCAAAGTCACCCATCGGCTTCCATGCCTAAGGGAGGCCTAGAACTCGCACTCTCCTGCTTTCCAGGCCAGCACCTTCACCAGTACACTGAACTGACTCTCACCGAATGGCATACTTTTAAAGGCAACAATCTGAGTAACTAGGTAACATTCAGAATTAAAACCAACACTAATAATTATTAATAAACTTAATAAAACTATTGCCATAGAGGTATTAAGCCAAAAAAAAAAAAAGCATTCAAACTGCTGTTGCTTTATACATAAAAATAACCCACCATGATTATGACAGGGTATAAATCCAATCAGTAAGTATAAAAAGCTGATTCTGGGGCTGCAAATGCAGCCAAAGGCTGTCTGACTGGCACTCCCTCCCATATAATTTTTATTGAAGAAATTTTTGACAAGATAAAAACAATATAAATATTAGAAAAGAAACAAAATAAGGAAGAATAGTGAAAATGTAAGAAAGAAAATAGAAATAGAAATAGGAAAAAAAGTAAAGATTATAAGGAAGCGGCTTCTGATCTTTTTGACAGCAGTTATAAATGCATTTATATTTTATCCTCTCTCTCTAAGGTTACATCATAATTTCCTTCTTTCCATAAGCTACCCTTTCTAATCTTCAAACCCATAAATCACAAGTCCATTTTTCTCTTTTTTCGGCAAAAAGTCCATAAGGGGTTTTCAGTTTTCAGATAAATGTAGTTGTTGACCTTTCTCTAATCAAACAAGTTAATTTTGCCATCTCTGCTAGTTCTGTCATCTTCACCAACCATTCCTCCATTGTGGGTATTTCAGAGCCTTTCCATTTTTGCGCATATAATGGTCTCGCAGCAGTAATCATATATAAAAATAATCTTCAGTGGCTCTTTTCTAATTGCTGTCTATTAACCCCAGCAAGAAAAGTTCTGTTTTCAATTGAATGTTGATCTTTAAAAATCTTTGTATCATTATATAAATTTGAACCCAGAAATTTCTGGCTTTTTTACAAGTCCACCAGGCACGATAAAATAACCCTTCATGTTGTCCACATTTCCAACATAAATTTGAAGGACCTTTATCCATTCTAGGCAATTTTTCTGGAGTCATATACCAGCGGTACATCATTTTATAAAAAATCTGTTTTAAGTTACAACGTAATGTAAATTTCAGGCCTTTTAACCACATGAGCCGTAACCCTGTTCTGAAGAACTGCTGCTGCTTTTATTATTATTACTACTATAATTGAAATACATGAAGATAAAATTTGGTAAAATTCCTGGGAATAGCATTCTGAAATGTTGGCATCACAAGTGAAAGCACCCTGTTCTTTGTGAGAACAACCTAAATGTGGTTGTGGGGAGAACGAAAAGTAAGAGTAGGTCTTGGTTGGAGTATGTGCGTGATGAGAAATTCAGGAGAAAATACTAAACAATTTGGTATTTTAAAACAAAAACATACATGAGGCTGCCTTATACAAAAGTCATACTATCTAACTCAGTAATGTCTACACTAAGTTATTAAAGGATTAGTGACTGTTGCCATTTATAGTTGGGAAAGCAGCCAAATCTGACCAGAAGATCAGGGAATATCCAGGTGCTTAAAACGATCTATATTTTAAAGGAGTACAATTTATACAGTGCCAGCTAGTTGCCTACATCTCAGGACTCAATAATCTGGCTTCTTTTTTCTATAACACACAGCATATTTTTCTTGTTTGGGAAAGAACAACATATTTGTGTATATATCTTTTCTAATGGCATTAATAGTGAGGTTAGGAGAGGCTAGGATGAAAAGAAAGAAGGGACCAAAACTTAATGGGCTTGAAATCCTTATGAGATCCATGAACTTGGTGGCTGTTGTTGCAGCTAAAGAGCAAAGCCGGCTCATTGTGGCTCTTCCATTCATTTTGGTAGCCAGATGGAGCTGAGAGTAACATCTGGTGAATAGATTGAGCAAGCCCTGGAACATACTGCAAATGTTGAACTAATTATTTCTAAGTCCCCAAACAAAAAGCAGCTGGAGGGTGTTGGCTCTTCTAGGCTAATGTGTTTGAAGGGCAGGGAAAAGACATGGAACTATTGTTTGCATCTTGAATTTTATTTTGTTATTTTAAAAAGAAATGTAAATATAAACTTGCTGTTAATTGTGTTCTTTTATTCCTCTTGCTAATTATTAATTATTGGCACTGTTTAAATCACAGGCCTGTTCCGAAGCTTGTTTAACCAAGGCATAGTATTTGTGTATTGATTTGTTTCTCTAACCTTCTTGTTCACTGCTTGTGAAAGGAAGATTATATTTTTGATTCAGGGAAAATCTTCCAAACAGCAGTGGTTCTAAGGCTAAGGGGCTGGACAAAGTTCTGTTGCTTTAAGGAAGAAAGAGCAGGAGAATCATTCAGTATTTTAAAGGCACAATGGAAGAAAGTCCTGCTGCTTTTCTGTATATTGTCGATAAAGGGGCTAAGTGTTTGAACAAGAGAAATGTTTCATCATTTTGCTTGAGATCATTTTATCTCAAATATATTGATACCAAAGAGAATGGAAAATACAATGACAGAGCAGAACAATCCATGTTGGTACTCTTGCCATTGGCTGTCTCTCCATCCATCTCTGCTAGCTAATGATTAAGGTTTGTATGCATGTATCTGTGGTTTCCTCCCTTGTGACACTCAAAGTGGTGGAGCAAGACTCATAGAGCTAAAAGGAAGTCTGGTTCATTGAAGCTTCTGGCATAGCTGTTGCAAATAAGTTTACTATGCTTATTCCAAGAATTACTGTTCTGTTATTTTCAGGCTAGCTTAAGATATCTGAAAATGAAGTCATTTGAAGATTGTGATTGCTATTTAAAAGCATGTGTTTGATGGAACTAAGTAATAGGAATAAGTAGGGATAATGTATTAGGCTTGCTAGCTTTAAGAATAATGTTACCACAGTTTGCCTGGATATGAACCCAACTAATACAGTAGTTCAGTGAATTAATATATTTAGAGCACAGTCTAGTCATACATTACAAATGAATTCCTGCTACCTTGAGTACATGGGAAAGGTACTTGGAAGATAAAAACTTCCCATATGCTGGTGTGCCCCTCTCTGCTTTGTACTTTCTTACTACAGCAAATCGATGGGAATGATTGACTAGTCTAGAATATTGTACTTAGTCTAGTGTCCTTTAGAGTGCAGTTCCCAGAATTCAGAATCAACATGGTGAAAAGACTGATCTAGAAGATATTAAACACAGGTATGTCCTGTATGCATAGACTTTTATCTGCTTCTTAGCCTGCTCTCTGAAGCAGATACGGATGAACATTAGTCTGGGAGGAAATGGAATATCAGCTTCGTGTAGTTTATTTTAATTATATGCATAAGGATAGCTGACTGTTGCTTAGCATGAACATTGAGGAAGCTTGCAACTCAAGCTTGGTTGGTTGCAGCAAACCAACATCAGCTATGGAAGATCTTATGTATGATCCACAGGAATGTGTTCTTCCTGTAGTCAGCACTGTATTCTTATGTACAGATCAACAGTCTTCAAGAAGTCTGTAGTTTACTGCTTAAATCTAAAATACATTTTGTTGGCTTTTTCTTTAAGCCTGATACTCTAAATTGCATGGCCTCAAGAGGAATTCATTCATACTTGCTCTGACTGTTGAACATCTTGTAGGTTAAGCAAATTAGGGCTTTATTTCCCTAGCTTATTGAATATAGTTTGTTTCCTAAAAGGTTTCAACCTTTATAGCATGCTATTGCAATCACAGGTAGAGTTGTTCTTTCAGTTTGCTGTCTAAGAGTGTCTTCTGTATGGTAAAACCTTGATATATAGTAGTGAATTCATGAGACCTTCCCTGTTTTTAGAGGCCTCAAAGTGTAGAATGAATGGGAGAAATTGTGCTGCTGCTGAAGCTTCTAAAGTGGTTCATCAATTTTAAATAGAAGTAATATATTATTGAACATAATGGTTTCAAAGGGAAAATGGAAAATGAGCTTAACAAAGCTGAATCATTTATTTGCTTTACACATTAATAACATTCCTCAGCACCCTGACCATTTGTATCTTTTCTTTCCCTAGTGAATAGGCTTGAATTCTGTCAGGAAACCAGGCTAAGAACCATGCTGAGTCGGTAATTCAACTCTAGTTCTTTATTGTTCTCACCTTACAGACAGAATCTTGCCAGACTAGGGCTAATCGCTAACCTGAGGGAAAATAACCCAGAAAGGGCTCTAGGGCGGAGCTACCTTGAACCTCTTAACCTTCCCATCAACAGAGCCCTGGTTGCGAAGTCTCTTATCAGTCTGGAATGTGTTCTCTCCCTGGGAACCAGCAGCAGCGCTGGAATCCACCACCAATTCATTGTGGTTATCCCATCACTGATTACCTTGCATAAATTTTGAAGGCCAATCCTGACCTACATGTCTGTGGATTACGACTATCAGATTTCTGCAGATCTGGGCTGCAGAAATTGGGACAACCAATGGATAGCAACAAAGAGTTAGTGTTTTCCTTATCTCCTAACTTCTATCTAGTTGACATCTATATTTGTACGGCATAGATCTGGTAGGCCTACTGTAGATAAATAAAGTGGGCTCCTGAAAATCTGATCTCTGTGTTAATTCTCACCCCAAATCCTTTTCAATAACTCAGTCACTCCCAGATGTTCTTTCATGGTCTCTCAGCTGATTGAGCACTCAAGACAGCTGGATTGTCAAATCCATAAAATAACCCAATTTAAAGTAAGTTGGTCGAGATTTGAGAACTTTATTTCTCAAAATTATACTACCGCCCATCTCCCCCCGAAGAGGGACTCTGAGCAGAGCATTAGTTAAATGACTGCTGCAATTCCTAATACATTTTGCTATATGTATTTTCATTGTCTTACACTATTTGGGTAAGTATCTGGTGATACACAGTGCTCTCATTCATATGTATGCAAGTAGATGTGTACCCTCTGAAACTAGAAATGCAGGTGTTTTTGCAGTGGAATACTATGAACAGAACATATGCACTGAGGTTCAGCAAAAATGAGGCGCACTAACAGGAGTAACACATGGAACATTATTTGAGGATTCTTGGTATTCCTAGAATTAGACAAAAACTGCTTGTTTATCTCATTTGAAAATAAGAGGAACCCAACAAGGTTCCCAGAATTTAGTGGGCATAGGCCACTTTTAGCCTGTAGGTTTCTAGATCACAAATTAAAGACAGAGCAAGCATCCAGCCAGGCCATATAATTCCAACATTGATTTTAACTATAACAGTAATATCTAGTTTTAATTTTGCATTTTTCCCCTAGGTAAGCTGCTTGAAACTTATTGGATTGAGCAGTTTATAAACTATAGAAAATAAAATTGGTTATTAAGGATCTCTCTGCTAAACAAGTTGGCTGCAAAATAGTCTTTGGAATTAAAAATTAGGTCTCTCCTTGGATTCTGATATGACAAAAATAACAAAGAAAGATGAAGTAGTTTCAGAGGGAACCATGGAAAAGAAGGTAAAGAGCGTGAGTTTATGGTTATGCTGGTTTAAGAATTTCGAACACCCACCAACAATAGGGCCATATGCTTTCAGTTTATCCAGAAAATGAACTAACCACCCATTCTGAATCAACAACTCATTGGCAGTGACACAACCCACTGCAAGGAGTAATTTCTTGGGATTCTGAGAGGCCTTCAATAATCAGTGACCTAAATATTATACATGCAGAAACTGTGAATGCTTATGGGTAGTAGTTGGATTGAGCTTGAAATAAGTTTTGGCTGCTGGCTACAAATGTATCAATAGATCCCCCAGAAGGGCCAAATTCTATCTGGGCAAAAAATAATAAGTAGGGTAAAGAAATGTGGCCCGAGTACCAGAGGTAAAGTTCTAGGAAGCAGCATAAAAACTATGATTCCAAGAAAAGTACAGCATAAATATACAGAAGAATAGAAGCTGTGATCAACTAATTTAGCTTGGGGTAAGGACATAAGGGACGCTGTGGCGCTGCGGGTTAAACCGCTGAGCTGTCGATCGGAAGGTCGGCGGTTCGAAACCGCGCGGCGGGGTGAGCTCCCGTTGCTCGTCCCAGCTCCTGCCCACCTAGCAGTTCGAAAACATGCAAATGTGAGTAGATCAATAGGTACCGCTTCGGCGGGAAGGTAACGGCGTTCCGTGAGTCATGCTGGCCACATGACCCGGAAGTGTCCTATGGACAACGCCAGCTCTTTGGCTTTGAAACGGAGATGAGCACAGCCCCCTAGAGTCGGACACGACTGGACTTTACGTCAAGGGAAACCTTTACCTTTACCTAAGGACATTTAGCTTGGGAAGATATCTCCTACCAAATCTAAAGACTTGTGAATGCAAATGTATCTGGGTGGTATGGCAGCTTAATAATAAGGAAACTATTCCAAATCTTTTTAGTTTTGTAATTCAGTTTGCATCCCACAACTCTATTCAAAGTGGATAATAATTAAAATAGGGAACACAACATTTAAAAAAGTAATGCATATATCCAGAGTTTCAGTGTTTGTATACTTTCAATTTACTTGTTGCCCTTTATTTTAGGCAAGGCCCTGCACTTGACTACTGCACACGGATCAATGGTCATTGCCCTTGCAGTAATTTAATCTCTGTTGTAGCTGCTGTTAGCAATGGTGTTCCAATAGCATAATGGTTATAATGTTGCTTGACATGCAGAGGGTTGCTGGTTCAAAACCTAGCAGAGACATTTTTTTAAAAAAACAATTTTTTCTTTCCCTGAGCTATTCACTGTTTCATTGGGTTTCTTTTATTTTTTTAAAATAAGTTCATTGGTACAGCATGGAGGCACTGGAGTTTTTAAAAAAAATTCAGCTCACAAATAATCCAGAAGAATAAATATTGGGAGCTTGGGTGAAACCCTTTTACCTCAAGTGACAGGAAAAATCATGAAATGGTGCACTGATGAACTTTTTTTAAAAAAAGAAAACAAGCAATAGTGTAAAGAAATATGGCCTAAATACCAGAGGTAAAGTTCTAGAAAGCAGTCCATTGAAGGGAGCTCGCCAGGCCTGGCCAGGGAGGAGGCAGGGCGGTGGTGTGGGCTTCGTGAGGCCTTGCACAGCACCGACAGCTGCCACCTTTGCCCGGGGAGCTGCGGGGGGCGGCAGGGGTAGATGACAGAGGCGGAGTGTGGAGTGGCCAAAAGGGCAGAGATGGTGGGGAGATAGGCGGGTGGTGGGAGTTGAAGTGGAGGGCAGGAGAAACGTGGGTTTCTCACCTAATAACCACAACCAGACTATTGGAACTGCCATCGCTAAAAGGTGTGGTTATGTGACGTTTCGCCTAATGACCGCTTTGCTTAGCAATGGAAATTCTAGTCCTAATTAGGTCGTTAAGTGAGGACAACCTGTATAACTAACAGTATTTGCAACAGACATTTTTGAGCCAAATCTGGGAAAATGCAAGAAATATTTTATTTTAAAGCTTCTGTTGTGCATATGTACATGTGCCTTTTGATGCTTTAACTCTGTATATATAAATTTAACTTTGGTATACGTATACTTCTGAACAGATATGTTTATGTGTTTGTACGTGTCTCTCTGTGTGCGTCTGTGTGCAGTATGGATATTCCCCTTAGCTCACAGTCTTTATTTAGGCTATGATTCTTTACAGGGCCAGGAATCTTTTGCACCTCTGATGAACTGCAGAGTTTTATGGAAATACCTTTTTATCTGCAGGCACGTGTCCGTGCACTTTCTCATTCATCTCTTTTGGAGATACCTCCTTGATTCTTTAGCAGTCAGACTTCTTTGTTGTAAGCATGCACATATCGCTATGAGCATCTGAATGGGTGGGGAGGTTGTGAATGGGCTTCTGCATGTATAGATGTCCCTCCTTCCTCCCTGTTTTAGCTATACTTGTGTTGCAGGGAAATGCCTGTATAAACTAACAGTTTAACTGAGGGTGCCTCCTCCTTGCAGGTCACTTGTTTAATTTCAGGGAGTTATACTGGTGTTGATTGCTTGAAAACATCCTCTCTGCAAGCAGTGAGGCCAGTGACAAATAAAGGAACTCTAATTATATTGCCACTTCTTTCATGGATGCTTTTGGCAGGGGAAAAAAAAATTATGCTGAAACATGGCAGGAATAAGAGTGAACTGTCCTAAGGACTTTTTATTGAAGCTTTTAATTGCTGTAATAAAAACTAAACTCAGAGAAAGGAAAGCAAAAAGAGAGAGTAAATGTTTGGTCTAGTGCTTAAAGCACCAGGCTAGAAACCAGGAGACTGAGAGTTCTAGTCCCGCCTCAGGCATGAAGGCCGGCTGGGTGACCTTGGGCTAGTCACTCCCTCTCAGCCCAACTCACCTCACAAGGTGGTTGTTGTTGTGGGGAAAATAGGAGGAGGAAGGAGTGTTAGGTGTGTTTGCTGCCTTGAGTTATTTATAAAAATAATAAAGGCAGGATAGAAAATAAAAAAATAAAATAAAGTTCTGCTCTGATAAGAAACCATACGTAAAATGTAACATGCTCTTACAAAAAGGTTTGGCACTGATGCTTATGCCAAGCAAAGCACATCCAAAACAATTCTTCTTCCACTCAGGTAAGTTTCCTCTTCTATTCCATCCTAAAGGCAGGATAAAAAAAAAAGAAAGAAAAAGAAAAAAAAAGAAGAAAGAAAAAAGGGAAGAGTGAAATAAAGAAAAAAGAAACATATAAAGAAGTGACTTCCAATCTTCGTCACCACAAGTACAAACAAGTTTGGTAGCTCTTCACCCCTAATAAGGCTGCGAACAGATACTCTTCTCCCCACAACCCATCCCTTACCTATAAGCAAATCCATAAGACATCAACTGTCCTCAGTACTTCAGAAGATAGTGTCACATTTGGATTCCAGTGTTCAAATCCCAAGGATATTTTGTCAGTAAAAACAGTGTTAATGGAGAGAGTTTGGGAGTAAGTTTCAAAGTCTGTCCTTCAATATTTTGGGGGGAGAAAAGTATAATTTAAGAGTGCTGTTTGTAGACTGCTGCTCCTTCCCTCCTTAAATAATGCCCTGCTATTAATTTTCAAGGCTTTGTGGCAGTCTTTGTTTCTCAGCATATAACAGTGTTTCTCAAGCTTGGCAACTTTAAAACGGGTGGACTTCAACTCCCAGAATTCCCCAGCCCTGGGGAATTCTGGGAGTTGAAGTTTACCTGTCTTAAAATTGCCAAGCTTGAGAAACGCTGGCATAGATTGCCTCAAAAAGGAATTGTGTAGATAATATAGGAAAGCCCTATGCATGCTACTGGGGTACATATGTGATCCATAAAAACATGTCCCTCATTTCCTGTCTTCAGAGCATAATAGATATATTGTCAATACTGCTAACTACCTTTCTCACCTTGAAATTCCTAGCCAGCGGAAAGCTTTCTCCCTAGGTCGAAGCCATGCACTCCCTTCTGCAGTCTTGGAAGGCAGATACAAAAAAATCCCAATAGCTGCAAGGCGGTGCCCTTGTAACAATGGAGAGAGAGAAACTACAGACCACGTGCTTCTCCATTGTCCTTTTTATAAAGAGTTCAGGAGTAAACTAATACTACTTTTGATTAGTAAATGCCCTAGATGGAAAGATATAGATTGTATGCAAATGTTACTTATAGATGAATATCCAACTGTCACGGTGCAAGTAGCCAGATTCTGCGCAGCTGCTATGAAGATACGTCAGATTATGATTGGAAAAATATAGTAATGTATCCCTTGTAATAACTTTGTGGTCTATATAACACATTTTATATATGATATTTTACTCTTTTTATCACTTTTAATATTTTACATATATTTTTATCGACACTTATACCTGATAGAATATTAGTCATGATAATGCAAATTAATAAGATTGTTTTTAAACAATCTTGATTAAGGGGCTCACTTACTTTGTGATCCAAACGCATTTTAACACTTAATTGGAAATTGTAAACTCAAATTTAAAATTATTTTAATTTAGATGGCTCATATTTTATGGCTAATGGCTAATGTGCATATTTTTATAGAATTGTATCTTGTACTGGTGAGTGACTATAATAAAATCAATTGAAAAATTGAAATTGAAATCCATAAAAACATGTAAGAACTCATTATTCAGTGGGCTATTTCATGGTAAATTAGGTGTTTCATATTTTGAAAACATTATTACTATATTGTACTATGTGAGACAATCTACAGATTTATGTTATGGTATATTTCTGTTTTGTAGGGCACTGTATGTTTGAAGTGAACGTTTTGAAATATGTATGTTAATGTCATTCAATCTTGTGGGGGAATTTTTTTTTTCTGACTATTCCACTCACTACACTGATGCGAATTCTTCAGTCATTAGAGCTTTGCATGCATACAGGAAGTGAACTGTGCTTGGAAAAATAGGTGAGCTGCTTTCAAATAAATATGTATAAGATTGCGTTGCTAGTGCAAAAGAGAACAATTATTGCCCGGTTCTAAATACCAGCTTTGTATTATGATTCTGTATCTTCATTTTTTTTCAACCACAAACGGTCACATCATACTGGCTAATGATCTGTAATAGGCTGAGGCAACCATCTAGAAAAAGCACAATTCACAGGAAAGGTGAATTAAGGCTCTTTTTGTTCTTTCGGCAAACTTTGCAAAAGCAGAGTGTATTCACAAAAATCATTACTATTGAGATCAAAGAAAATGCCCTCATGTATGAACTTAGTTTTTTTAAAAAAATTTTTTTTTCATTTTTCCTTCCTCTCTGCTTGTAGGAAGGATCAGCACCTTCTTTCTCCTGTGAACTGCTGGTATCTGGTATTGACACAGACCCGAAGAGAGAGCAGAGACCATGCCACTCTGAATGATATCTTCATGAATAATGTCATTGTCAGGCTTTCCCAGATAAGTGAGGATGTTATTCGGCTGTTTAAAAAGGTAAACATGTGTAAAGGTAAACTTGTCTGGCAAAAGAAGGGTCAAACCTAAAACCAATTCAATTCTGTGGGTGCATGTCATATATACAGAAGAATAAGAATGGATGCTGATGGAACCTTTTCTTGAAGGTTCTGTGTGGGAAAAGAGGGATGGAATGAGAATTGGATAAAATCTTGCCGGGGAGAGAAGAAGAAATAAGATTTGAGTGTTGAAATGTCCACTCTTTTCCTATTAATAAGGAAATCTACCTGGACATGTTTTATTATACTGAAGGTTTTCTGTTTCTCTGTGGTAGACTATATTTTGGACTCCTAAATGCATAGCATTTTCCCAGCATTCGCATGTTTGAGGTTGACAAGGATTTGCTGGTGTTGACATATCCATTTTAACCCAGGACAAAATAGGTGACAGCTAATATCATGATTAGCTGGATTATGGATTTTTCCTTTGTTTTGTAATAATCTGTATTCCATTTTAATAGTATCAGTTACTTTTGCCATGGCATCACAATAGCCTGCATTTATCTGGGCAAGTTAAAAGAACCTGAAAAGTTATGAAGGTAAATGCAAGAGACACTATTCTGGATGGGTATTAGATATGCAAAATGTCATGCTTTAGACTGGCCAATATCTACTCCATTTTCTTAGCTTTGTTAGGAGGCAGACAAACTTGTGGCAATCTTCAGAGGAATATAATGTAGCAGTGTATTAAATAGCTCATTTTTATTAGGGTCAGTCTAGAGAAATGGAACTGAAGCAGTCCAGGTTCTTCCCTGCCTAAGCTGCTCAATGCTGTGGCTGAGTTGGTGCCTTACAGTTTTGGAGTTTTCAACCTGCTTCCTCTGGACTTGAAATCGGAGGCAGTTTGGGAATTGATGGCCACCACAGTCCTGAGCCAAGATATCAATTATGTCTTATATCAATTATTAGTACCTTTTTGTCTTGAGGCAGTGGGAATGTGATTGGGAGTTAGGAGATACCATCATTAGTCCCTTGTCATAGACAGATTGCCCTCTGTTAGCCTGGGAGTTCTCTGTAGCTCCCCCCCACCCCCACACTCTGTTGCATGGAGGAGGGACTTATTCAATCTGTTCATCTCAGTACCTTATTTCTCTACTGTTATTGCTGGGAGTCTATTGCAGGTAACTCCTGGGTAAGGAGGGAACACGGGGACCACTGCAGGTTCTCTGTGCAGACTTTTCTAGGCATCTGTTGGATAAAGACATTTGGATTTGCTTCGAGTTGGATTCTGGCTGTGCAGGTCTTACAGAATTGCGTGTGACACCATCGTGCTCAGTTATCTGGGCAGCATTTGAACCTGTTAATCTAGAGGAAGTGGAAAAGGCCCTCGGCCATGCTTTAGATCCAGGTCTCCCCTGGCTGGTCAAGGCCTCTGAGGAGATGACATGATCTTGGATCCCCTTGGTGGTAAATGTTTCTTTGTGAGAGGGGACAGTTCTGCCTGCTTTAAAGGAAGTGATGGTTTGTCCTCTGTTAAAATGCAACTGCTAGATCCAACTGTCCTGGAGAGTTTCAAAAAGGGCCCTGGAGGAAATTAATTATTTAGACCCTTTTCAGTTAGGTTTTGGGCCAAATTATACTCCTGAGATGGCATTGACCTTGTAGATAATCTCTGGCAGGCTTGGGATGGGGACAGTATCTCCATCCTGGAACTCCTGGAACTTTTGGCAGCTTTCAATACCATCAATCATGGTATCCTTCTGAATTAGTTTAGGGGGTTGGGACTGGGGGACACAGTTTCCTCCGAGGCTGGCTCCAGTTGTTGTTGTTGGTGGTGGTGGTGGTGAGAGATCTAGGCGTAGGGCTCTGCTTTACAGTGTGCCTCTAGGCTTGAGTCTCTTCCCACTCCTATTTAACATCCACATGAGATCATTGGGTGAGGTCATTCATTGGTACAGGTGAAGTATCATCACTATGCTGATGATACTCAGTTGTACATCTCTCTCTGAGTCATCCAAGCAATGCAGTCAAGTTTCTTTCCCAGTGCCTGAAGGCAGTGAGGTTCTGGATAGGGAATAATGGTTTGACTCAGCCCTAATAAGACTGAGTAGCTGTGATTGTTGGAGACCCTTGGATCTGAACATTTTGCATCATTCACTCTGGATGGGGCAGCACTTCCCCAAACAAGGTTGTTGGCACAACTCGTGACTCCTGTTTGAGGAGCAGGTGGCAGCTCTGGCTAGAAGGGCTGTTTTACAAATTCATCTTATGCATCAGTTGTTCCTATTCTTGGATTGGGAGTCATTATTCATGGTCACTCACGCCTTAGTGACTTTCCAATTGGACTATTGCAATGAACTGTACTTGGGTTTGTAGGTTGAGTCACAGCTACTGGATTTCTTTCTTTTTGGTAGAAATGTTCACTATCAAAAAGAAAGAAATCCAGTTGCCATGACTCAACCTACAGACAATTCCACCTGGATGACTGAGAATCTTCATCGACAACTCTACTTGGGGCTGCCCTTGAAAAGCATGCAGAGTGCAGCAGCGTATGTAGTTTTGGGTGCACCATGGTACTCCCACATAACCCACTGCTATGAGAGCTGCACTGGTTCTCTGTAGGCTTCCAGGTGTAATTCAGTATGTTAGTTGTTACCTTTAAAGTCCTGCATGGAATAGGACCAGGTTACTTGTGAGATCACCTGTCTCTAATGGTTTCTGCCTGTTCCATCAGATTTGGCAGGTCCCTCCTATGAAACAACATAATCTAATGGGACCCAGGAGGTGTGCCCCTTCTCAGTCATGGTGCCTGCCTTATGGAACAAGCTCCCCTATGAAATTCAGATGGCCCCCAAATCTCATTGGCTTCAGAAGTCCATGAAGACCTGGCTTTTCCCTCAGGCAATGGGGTTGGAATGTTAGTGGAGCCTAGTATGGATGTCTTGTTTTATGTTGTGAAATAGCTGTGAGATGCCTCAATCATTTTTAAATTGCTGCTGTTTCATAGTGCTTAAAAAATACATATTGTGTTTTTATCTGTATATTTTGTTAGTTGCCTAAAGTTATTATTAAGATGAAAGGCTATATAAATTTGCTGAATGAATGAATGAATGAATGAATGAGTGCATTTATTTACTGGCACATTTATTTGATTAAATGTATAGGCATAGTTATATGGGACGCGGTGGCGCTGCAGGTTAAACCGCTGAGCTGCTGAGCTTGCCGATTGGAAGGTCGGTGGTTCAAATCCGCGTGGCGGGGTGAGCTCCCGTTGCTAGTCCCAGCTCCTGCCAACCTAGCAGTTCGAAAACATGCAAATGTGAGTAGATTAATAGGTACCGCTTCGGCGGGCAGGTAACGGCGTTCAGTTCAGTCATGCCGGCCACATGACCACGGAAGTGTCTACGGACAAACGCCGGCTCTTCGGCTTTGAAACGGAGATGAGCACCGCCCCCAAGAGTTGGACATGACTGGACTTAATGTCAAGGGAAACCTTTACCTTTATAGGCATAGTTGTGGTTAGAGTTCCAATAGTGATTCTTGGGAAGGTAGTTTGAAACTGCAGGTCCATTAGATTGGTATTAACAATATTTCTTCCACTTACTACACTGACAAAGGGGTAACATTAGGCCTGACTCCATCTGCAGCGTTCCATGTGTAGCACCTGTTTTTAATCAGGCTGAAGCCACATTATTCAGTTTTGCGTGTGCATCTGAGATTCTGTTTACAACATCTCCCTTGTGGTTGACATCTCAGTAGAGTTTACATGTCTCTGGAAATAATGAGTTAAAGCCACAGCTGAAGGCTTGGTTGGTGTTGGAATATGCTTTTACTGGTGAAATTTACCCATGTACAAACAGTACCTTACATTTCCAAAGCGAGCCTTTCTTCCCTTTAACCAAGTTTGCATCACTCCAAGCCTTTTCTTTCCTATTTATATATAGGTAGTCCTTGTTTAGTGACCACACTTGGGACTGGCAACTCACTCATTAAGCAAAGCGGTTGCTAAGTGAAACCACAACTGTGCTTATGATCTTACTTTAGCTTTCCTTTGCTTTACAGACCTGCGAAGGTCGTAAATGTGAGGGTTGGTCACAAAGTTATTTTTCATCATTGTCATAACTTTGAATGGTTGCTAAATGAGGCAGTCGCTAATGAGGACTACCTGTATTTGCTATATTTGGGTAGCGTTCAAGAAAACAAAGCACACATCTGACATCATGGCATTATTGCTTGACATTAGAATATCAGCAGGCCAAGTGTTTGTCACTGAGGGCAGGATTTACCATCTTCCCAGCCATAAACTTCCAAAGTAGATACCTATGACAAAAAGATCTTGTTGATTTTGTAAAAAGATATTTTGATCAATTACTACATACTGGAGACAGTTAGCTTTTTAAATTTGAAATTGTACCCCATGGTTTTTTTTCATGAACTAGCCACTGGATAGTTTTAAGCAAGGGTGACTAATGTGAACTAGTTTAATGAATAAGAATGAAGCACAAAAACAGGATTATTTTATCATGTGAAAATTGAGGGGGATGGAAGTCACTTCAGAATGGTTGCATGAATGAGGCCCGTACTTGTTGCTTCAGTTAACGGAAGATTGTTTCTTGAAATAAATTTTCCAGGATTTTATTCAGTTCTACAGAGATTGTGCTCAAATCTATTTTAATAACATGTGCTATGAAATGGTTGGCACCTTAAGGGTTAGGAACAGTCCTAATTGTTTTGCAGCTGTTGAAGATTTTCCCTGATTGTAAATTAGAGTAACATTTTGTTTCAACAATGTCACTTTTAATTTCCTCCTTTGAGTTATTAATAGGTTTTGACATCTTGTGGGGCGATACATGCAGAAATGGTAATAGATGCTGAAATTTTCCATTGCAAATGGGTATTTTTGCTGTGTAAATAAAAACAGTTACTATAAACAGTGAAAGATATAAACATACTATTGTTAATATTAAACTAAAAGGACTGAATGACCTAAATACTGAGAGTAAAATCATGGTATTGTGTAAAACTAAGACTTCATCCCTAACCAAAGCTTTATGGCAAGAGTGAAAAACATACTTGGGAGATGTCAGCTCTTGCCAAATTTTAATAGCTATATGGCAGAATTTAGCATCCAAGGAAGTAAAATGAAATAAGCCTTTAAGGTGAATTTTTTTCCCTTTTAAAAGTAAGTCAACAATAATTGATACATTAGATGAGTGAGGATGTAAAATGGCCTTTTGTCAGTCTTTGGATAATAGTTACTGCCTGTCTCTTCAACAGCTGGTCTGCTATATATGGACAAGGCATTCTGCCATCCAAAGTTACTTACCTTGTAATTAGGGCCAGGGAATATGTGGTGATTTTTTTCTTGTTCTTATCATGGCAGCTGGTTAATCAATAGCTCCTAACTCTTCTCGTCAGCAACGATATAGAACAACCAATTCCTAGTTCCTATAGTTTTAGAAAAGAGGAAGGACGTAAGGTGTAAACAAGGTTTATAGAATGAAAGTGGACTGAGTTCCTTTCAATCCATATTTTCAAAGTTTAATTATTGGAGTTCAATCTAAAGAAGTGTGAACTTGTAGGGATTCATACTTTCAGTAGGGTAAAATGAGCTATAAATTTTCCATTAATATTTGTGGTGCAAAATATTTCTCGCAAAAGCCCTCAAAAGATTTATAGAAATAAAATATTGATGACTCAGAGGGCAAAATGGTTCATTTAGTCCTGACAGACAGCTATGAAATATGGGTCTGTATTTTATCTTTAATTTGGGCAATTGTTCCTCGCCTTGAGCACCCGTATTTTATTTCAGGGATCCCTAACCACATTGGACTTATGTTTGAAATTCTGAGGAGAGATTATGTGCTTTTGCAAAACTGGGACCATGTGGAGCCAAAGACATTCTAGGGAGTAAAGAAAAATTGAATACCTTTTTGTGTGTATACACATGCACATATAAATGTAAATATAAAATGTAAGGTGGGGGCAGGAAGCCTGGTAAGTGTAGTTGAGTGCCTATGGGAAACTGTGTTGAGAATCATATTAGTTTTTATCCACAAAATCCATTATTTCTATTATTTAAAGCAGTGTTTCTCAACCTTGGCAGCTTTAAGCTGTGTGGACTTCAACTCCCAGAATTCCCCAGCCAGTATGCTGGGGAACCCATCTCAGAACAGTGACTCTGGGTGGAGTATACAGATTAAAAACTCAACAATTAAAAACAATAAATGATAAACAGAGTTTGCCTAAACTCCTGGCCTGAACCTGGAGAACAGCCAGGTTGTTGTCAACATAGCCGTCGTCGTCATCATCATCATCTATTACATTTATATGCCACCCAACTCCCAGTGACTGAGTGGTCCTCGGGGTCTTATGAAAGGCCGTCTGAATCTTTGGGGGTGGGGGGATACTGTTCCTTAAGGCAGGCGCTGCCACAGAGAAGGTATGGCTCTTGGTCCGACAAGGTGATATTGTTGAATAGAGGGGGCCCGGAGCCTGGTCTCTCTGCTAAATCTGGCGGGGTGAGCAGAAGGAATAGAAAAAAATGAATAGCTATTCCTTGGATAATTCCATAATTGACCAGAGTTCTGAAAAATACTTCAGCCCTTGTTACCTAACAAAAATAACTTTTTTTCCCTCCTTCACCAACAGCGTTCTGTCACTAGTGGAATTTTCCTTCTGCAGCCATAGAGCACAACCTGTTTTATGACATCATAACACTGTTTTTGGTAGAGATGTAGTGTATAGTACCCATCTCTAATAGTACAGCGATAGCATTATGTTAATGTTCTAAGTGGGATAACCTCCTGTGTAAGGAATGGGTCAAACCAGAACTGCATAGAAGTTCAGGAAAAAAAATTCTGCCAGCTGGATTTGGATCTATGATTCAGGTTTGGGTTTTTATTATTATTACCATTATTATTTGGCCCTCAGGATTGGGTGGTGATGGGTCAGAAGGTCCCATCTGTCAGAAGGTCCCATCTGTCAAAAAAAAGCTGGGGCATTTGTTACAACAACCTTTGCCTGAGAGACATGATCTATTCTCAGGCCACTAGCCCAGGGCTTTTTATTAGTTACACTGAGCTGGTATACTCTCATACCATTCATTTTTCTGTTGATGAGGTGACTCGGGGGGTATAAACCTGTCTCTCAACTTCTTTATACTGTTTAGAAGCAACCCTGATTTTCTTGTTGCAATGGTCATGTAAAGATATCATGACTTGTCCTCTACTGGTTGTGGTTTCTTGCTACATAAAACTTAAGTCCTCCCTAGTGCAATAGTAAATTTTCTTAGGAAAGGTTTATAGCAGAGTACATTTGAGAACTAAACACTGAGGCTACAAACTAGGGAAAATCTTGGATCTTTGCAATGAAAACATTTCTGTACCACAACTACTGTCTTTCTGTTCCAAACATTTTCCTTTTGTGGAAAAACAAAAAGGCCCAAAAATTATTTGCAAAGGATCCATCATGCTCATGGTCAAATAATATGTCCTTCTACTGATGATTTTAATATTTTATTTATGAATTTATGCATTTGTTTGTTGATTTAGTTTGTAGGCTGCCCAACTCCTAAATTACTCTGGGTGGCTTATTTAAAAAAACAACATATAAAAATTGAACTCACCAGAAAGCAAAAATACCAATACCAAAACAAAACAATTCCGCTCCAAATAAAACAAAATAAAGCCAAAAAAAAAAAAGGAGGGAATTCTCCACAGTTACCATGTCTCCAAGGCTTGAGAGAATAACTAGGTCTTTGGTAATTTCCTGAATGACATAAGAGTGGGAGCCACACAAAGCTCCAGGGTGTGTGTGTGTGGAACGCACGAAGGAATTGGTTGAGCCTTTCTTACTTCTTGACATTTCCCTTCCTGGTGCCCTGGGCCATGCACTGAAAATTCCAGGGTGGAAAGCAGATTTCCCTTGCTTTTCCTGTGGCTTCTTTACGTAAAAGCCATCAACAGCAAAGGACTTACAAGGGGGAGGGAAGAAGAAGGGACAGGTTGTTTTGCTTTTATGTTAGTTTCCCACCTTCCTCCACTAAAGTTCACAGAAGTTGGTCCACATGTGAGGAATGTGCTCATTGCATGGATTAAGGGCACTCAGAAAAAGCGGGAAAGAGCACTTGTAACTGTTAAACAGTTTAGTTGGTGGGCTGGAGTTGGAACACTGTCCATAATAAATATTGAGGTTTTGAGTATCTATGTGGTATATTTATTTCCTTGGCCACTGAACAGCAGTTGCAAACTAAGTGCTTGAACAGAGATAACAGGAGGAGGCCTTTTTCCATCTGCTTGCAATTTAAGAGCTTGTGCAAATGTTCTCCTGTTTTCTTTTCTTTTTTTGTAGGAATACATAATGCAGGCTTCATCCTCTACATGTATGAATTCCCTTCACCCTCCATTAGCATGACTGGGGATCATGTTATCTTTGCTAGTCCTAGTTATGAACCATCCTAAACTCTAATTCAGAATACAGATGTAAAGGATTTATACAAGCAGAAAACATTTTTCTTTGTGGAACAAAATATAAAATAATGTTTTTGTTTGTTTTGTTCCTTAATCAGTAAAAAAAAAAAAAGGGAAGTATGGGAAATCTGTAGGTGTTTGAATTTTAGCAAGCCTTGTTATTATATTTAATTTATTTGTCAACCATACTTCCATGCCACCCAAGTCAATGACTCTGGGCAACTCACTCCATTTATTTACGTTTAGAAGACAGATCTATCTCTATTGAGTTCTCATGTGCGGATGATATTTGTCAAATATGGATGAAGCATTTAGAAAATTAATTTTAGAAGACAATTAGTGTAAGCAAGTATGGGTTGTATGAATAAATGAAACAAGTTTAAATGTGAATGATTGCAATAAGTATTTTGTAAATATATATTTTCGTGGAGGTAGAATATATTTGGCTTCTCAAATGAAGTTAGGATCTTGGCTGGTCAGAGCAGAAATCTTGCTATATATATACAGTGTGTGTGTGTGTGTGTGTGTGTGTGTGTGTATCCATCCAGAGGATTCTGGATGAAACGGATTATCTGGACCCCTTTCAGTCAGTTTCAGGCCAGGATATGGGACAGAAACTGCATTGGTCGCACTTATGGATGATCTCTGGTGGGAGCAGGATGGGGGTAGCGCATCCATCCTGGCTCTTCTTGACCTCTCAGCAGCTTTCGATACCATCGGCCATGGTATCCTTTTGGGACGGCTCAGGGAGTTGGGGGTGGGCGGCGTGGTTCTGTGTTGGTTCACCTCCTTCCTCCAGGGCTGGTCCCAATTGGTGGTGATTGGGAGCGAGAGATCCGATCCTCGGCCCTTCCATTGCGGGGTGCCACAGGGTTTGGTTCTCTCTCCTCTCTTATTTAACATTTACATGAAACCACTGGGTGAGATCATCCATCACCATGGGATGAGGTATCATCAGTGTGCTGATGATACCCAATTATACATCTCATCCTGGGTGAGGTAAGTGATGCGGTGACTGCCCTTTCTCGGTGCCTGGGGGCTGTAGGGGCCTGGATGGGGAACAACAGGCTTCAGCTGAACCCTCATAAGATGGAGTGGCTGTGGGTTGACGGCTCCTCGGTTTCCGGGAAATTGTCATCTTTAGTTCTGGATGGGGTGGCACTGCCCCAGACAGACCCAGTGTGTAATCTGGGGGTTCTTTTGGACTCACGACTCCTGCTTGTAGAGCAGGGGGCAGTCATGGCCAGGAGGGCCTTTGCTCACCTTCGGGTTGTACGCCAGTTACGCCTGTTCCTGGAGTGAGAGGCCCTCTGAACAGTCCCTCATGCCCTTGTCATCTCCCATATTGATTACTGCAATGCGGTCTACATGGGGCTACCCCTGAAGAGTATCTGGAAGCTTCAGCTGGTCCAGAATGCAGCCGCACGGGCTATTTTTGGTGCCCCTAGATCGGCACATATAACACCTTTACTGCGTGAGCTGCACTGGGTGCCAGTTTGCTTCTGGGTCTAATTCAAGGTGTTGGTTATCACCTTTAAAGCCCTACATGGCATGAGGCCAGGCTTCCTGAGGGACTATCTCATCCCCACAACATCGACCCACCCTACCCGGTCAGGCAGAGAGGGCATGTTACAGACCCCGTCGATAAGAGAATTCCATCTGGCGGGGTCCAGGAAGGGGGCTTCTCTGCAGTTGCCCCCGCCCTTTGGAACATCTTGCCCCCAGAGGTAAGGCAGGTGCCTTCACTTCCAACCTTCAGGAGGGCCCTGAAAACCTGGTTCTGCCATCTTGTGTGGGGCGGGAAGGAGGGCAACCGTTCATGGGGTTGGCTCGTGCCTTAGACCCCCTCCCACCTGATTAGAATTTTTAACCTCTTGGATTTTATACTTACTTATATTGTATTTTATATTTGTAATTTGTTTTTATAAGATCTTAATTGTCTATTATTATAGTCTTAATTTTATTGTAAATCGCCCAGAGTCCCTCTTTTGGGGGAGATGGGCGGTAGCAAAATTTGAATAATAAATAAATAAATAATAAAATATATATAACAGAAATACACAGACACAGGCACACACACACACATCAACTTTAAAAGTTTATTCATGTGATTTTATCATGTGGTTTGGATTATAATGTGACAGTGTGTGAACTCTCACTCCTTTAAGACTGGGGAGGAAGGAGCTGTAAATTCTGTCTTTTGCGGTCAATTGATATACTCAGAAAAGTTTCCACTTACCCAAAATCATCTGTTGCTCAAATGGTATACTTGCCTTGTGTTGCTGCTCCCCACCCCGCAATAGAATATAGAACATATATAGAATATATGTAGAATATATGTAAAATATATACATAGAACATATATAGTACAGGATCGAACTGTTGGGTTCTTGTTCTCTGTGGTTGGTGTTACCAGGCTAGGTAATATCAAGACACGAGAAGTGAAGTTTGTACACATGTTCTAAAATGTATCATTTTTTATGTATTTCATTCTAGCCAGATCTGTATCTTTTGCTCATCTGTATTCCTCCTCTGCCTTCACCTCTGCTTCCTGATGTTTTTATTTCTGCTCATCCTGCTCATTATAGTCATATTTAACACATTATGGCAAGAATGTTCTAGGGCGCTGTGAAGAACATAAACAAGTCTTTTATTATAATTTTTACAGTGACCGGACTTAACCTGTAGTGCCATATAGTGTAGTTGCACTGCTTTTTACCAGAAAATTCTTTTATATCTCAAGTACCACTAATAATTTTGACAAAGAATCTGGATCTCATATGATAAAAATAAAATCCCACTTTTTCCAAGAGCATTTATATATTTCAGGCATTCTGTTGTTATACTTATCATTGATGGAAAGCTCTGAAGGCTTAAAATTTAATGACTTCTCCTATGTCCCACCTAGACAATAACCTGTGAACATTTACATGACTGGTTGAAGACCACTGTTTATAGGATCAAAGCTAATCCTTGTTTACCTCCAGCTTCAAGAATGTTAAAAATCTCACAGTGAATGTTTATTCAGTTCTTTGCTTTACAGCAGATCTTGGGAACCTTCTACACGTTCAGCTTTCTGTTTTTATTTTGTGTTGCAGAGTAAGGAAATTGGTCTTCAGATGCATGAAGAACTCTTGAAGGTTACAAATGAACTCTACACTGTGAGTAATTTTACCATAGCACTTGTGACATGAGATTCAGGAATAAATATATATGGTGAAGTGTGTGTGTGTGTGTGTGTGGTCTACTAATACAGAATTAGTATGGTCATTTTTGAAAATTTCCAGATGTATTTCAAGGTAATTAGAATTCATCAGGGACAAGGAAACTGTTTATGTCAGAACTACATTACAAAGCTTAAAACAGATTTTCTTAAATATGATTTGAGGATAAGTCTGAAATTGCATCATCTATTACAGTAAAAGATGGAGGGCTTTTGACTTTTTTGACTTTATTTTTCCAAAATGTTTCTCTGATTGGGCCAATTCTCATTTCAGGGTAGCTTTTCTGATGTTCTGGTGCTTAATAGAGTCCCTCCTTGGGGGGAGATGGGCAGTAGTACAAATTTGAGATATACATACATACATGTTCTTTATTCGTTTAGTCGCTTCCGACTCTTCGTGACTTCATGGACCAGCCCACACCAGAGCTTCCTGTCGGTCGTCAACACCCCCAGCTCCCCCAGGGACGAGTCCATCACCTCTAGAATATCATCCATCCACCTTGCCCTTGGTCGGCCCCTCTTCCTTTTGCCTTCCACTCTCCCTAGCATCAGCATCTTCTGCAGGGTGTCCTGTCTTCTCATTATGTGGCCAAAGTATTTCAGTTTTGCCTTTAATATCATTCCCTCAAGTGAGCAGTCTGGCTTGATTTCCTGGAGGATGGACTGGTTTGATCTTCTGGCAGTCCAAGGCACTCTCAGAATTTTCCTCCAACACCACAGTTCCAAAGCATCTATCTTCCTTCTCTCAGCCTTCCTTGTGGTCCAGTTCTCGCAGCCATACATTACTACGGGGAACACCATTGCTTTAACTATGCGGACCTTTGTTGTCATTGTGATGTCTCTGCTCTTAACTATTTTATCGAGATTTGTCATTGCTCTTCTCCCAAGAATTAAGCGTCTTCTGATTTCCTGACTGCAGTCAGCATCTGCAGTAATCTTCGCACCTTGATAATTTGCCAGTTATCAATCAAGCTGGTTGCCATAATCTTGGTTTTTTTGAGGTTTAGCTGCAAGCCAGCTTTTGCACTTTCTTCTTTCACCTTCATCATAAGGCTCCTCAGTTCCTCTTCGCTTTCAGCCATCAAAGTGGTATCATCTGCATATCTGAGATTGTTAATGTTTCTTCCAGAGATTTTAACTCCAGCCTTGGATTCCTCAAGCCCAGCATGTTGCATGATGTGTTCTGCGTACAGGTTGAATAGGTAGGGTGAGAGGATACAGCCCTGCCGTACTCCTTTCCCAATCTTAAACCAGTCCGTTGTTCCGTGGTCTGTTCTTACTGTTGCTGCTTGGTCATTATACAGATTCTTCAGGAGACAGACAAGATGACTTGGTATCCCCATACCACTAAGAATTTGCCACAATTTGTGATGGTCCACACAGTCAAAGCCTTTAGAATAGTCAATAAAACAGATGTTTTTCTGAAACTCCCTGGCTTTTTCCATTATCCATCGGATATTGGCAATTTGGTCCCTAGTTCCTCTGCCTTTTCTAAATCCAGCTTGTACATCTGGCAATTCTCGCTCCATGAATTGCTGAAGTCTGCCTTGCAGGATCTTGAGCATTACCTTGTTGTTGTTGTTTATTCGTTTAGTCGTTTCCGACTCTTCGTGACTTCATGGACCAGCCCACGCCAGAGCTTCCTGTCGGTCGTCAACACCCCCAGCTCCCCCAGGGATGAGTCCGTCACCTCTAGAATATCATCCGTCCATCTTGCCCTTGGTCGGTCCCTCTTCCTTTTGCCTTCCACTCTCCCTAGCATCAGCATCTTCTCCAGGGTGTCCTGTCTTCTCATTATGTGGCCAAAGTATTTCAGTTTTGCCTTTAATATCATTCCCTCAAGTGAGCAGTCTGGCTTTATTTCCTGGAGGATGGACTGGTTTGATCTTCTTGCAGTCCAAGGCACTCTCAGAATTTTCCTCCAACACCACAGTTCAAAAGTATCGATCTTCCTTCGCTCAGCCTTCCTTATGGTCCAGCTCTCGCAGCCATATGTTACTACAGGGAACACCATTGCTTTAACTATGCGGGCCTTTGTTGTCAGTGTGATGTCTCTGCTCTTAACTATTTTATCCAGATTTGTCATTGCTCTTCTCCCCAGGATTAAGCGTCTTCTGATTTCCTGACTGCAGTCAGCATCTGCAGTAATCTTTGCACCTAGGAATACAAAGTCTTTCACTGCTTCTACATTTTCTCCCTCTATTTGCCAGTTATCAATCAAGCTGGTTGCCATAATCTTGGTTTTTTTGAGGTTTAGCTGCAAACCAGCTTTTGCACTTTCTTCTTTCACCTTCATCATAAGGCTCCTCAGTTCCTCTTCACTTTCAGCCATCAAAGTGGTATCATCTGCATATCTGAGATTGTTAATGTTTCTTCCAGAGATTTTAACTCCAGCCTTGGATTCCTCAAGGCCAGCTTGTCGCATGATGTGTTCTGCATACAAGTTGAATAGGTAGGGTGAGAGTATACAGCCCTGCCGTACTCCTTTCCCAATCTTAAACCAGTCTGTTGTTCCGTGGTCTGTTCTTACTGTTGCTACTTGGTCGTTATACAGATTCTTCAGGAGGCATACAAGATGACTTGGTATCCCCATACCACTAAGAACTTGCCACAATTTGTTATGGTCCACACAGTCAAAGGCTTTAGAATAGTCAATAAAACAGAAATAGATGTTTTTCTGAAACTCCCTTGCTTTTTCCATTATCCAGCGGATATTGGCAATTTGGTCTCTAGTTCCTCTGCCTTTTCTAAACCCAGCTTGTACATCTGGCAATTCTCGCTCCATGAACTGCTGAAGTCTACCTTGCAGGATTTTGAGCATTACCTTACTGGCATGTGAAATGAGTGCCACTGTTCGATAGTTTGAACATTCTTTAGTGTTTCCCTTTTTTGGTATGGGGATATAAGTTGATTTTTTCCAGTCTGATGGCCATTCTTGTGTTTTCCAAATTTGCTGGCATATAGCATGCATTACCTTGACAGCATCATCTTGCAAGATTTTGAACAGTTCAGCTGGGATGCCGTCGTCTCCTGTTGCCTTGTTATTAGCAATTCTTCTTAAGGCCCACTCAACCTCACTCTTCAGGATGTCTGGCTCTAGCTCACCGACCACACTGTCAAAGCTATCCCCGATATTGTTATCCTTCCTATACAGGTTTTCTGTATATTCTTGCCACCTTTTCTTGATCTCTTCTTCTTCTGTTAGGTCCTTGCCATCTTTGTTTTTGATCATACCCATTTTTGCCTGGAATTTACCTCCAATGTTTCTAATTTTCTGGAAGAGGTCTCTTGTCCTTCCTATTCTATTGTCTTCTTCCAGTTCCGCGCATTGCTTGTTTAAAAATAATTCCTTATCTCTTCTGGCTAACCTCTGGAATTTTGCATTTAATTGGGCATATCTCCCCCTATCACTGTTGCCTTTTGCTTTCCTTCTTTCTTGGGCTACTTCTAGTGTCTCAGCAGACAGCCATTTTGCCTTCTTGGTTTTCTCTTTCTTTGGGATGTATTTTGGTGCCGCCTCCTGAACTATGTTGCGAACCTCTGTCCAGAGTTCTTCCGGGACCCTATCTACTAAGTCCAGTCCCTTAAATCTATTCTTCACCTCCACTGCATATTCCTTAGGAATATTAGTGAGCTCATATCTAGCTGATCTGTGGGTCTTCCCTAATCTCTTTAGTCTGATCCTAAACTGTGCAGTAAGAAGTTCGTGATCTGAACTACAGTCAGCTCCAGGTCTTGTTTTTACCGGCTGTATAGATGTCTGCCACCTTTGGCTGCAAAGGATGTAGTCAATCTGATTTCGGTGTTGTCCATCTGGGGAAGTCCATGTATAAAGCCATTTCTTAGGTTGTTGGAAGAGAGAGTTTGTTATGCAGAGTGAGTTGTCTTGGCAAAATTCTATCAGCCTATGTCCTGCTTCGTTTTGTTCTCCCAGGCCATGCTTACCTGTAATTCCAGGTGTCATTTGACTGCCCACCTTAGCATTCCAGTCTCCCGTGATGAAAATAACATCTCTTTTAGGCGTCTTGTCCAGTAGGTGCTGCAGATCCTCATAGAACTGCTCTACTTCAGCTTCTTCAGCATCTGTGGTTGGGGCGTATATTTGGATCACTGTGATGTTAGATGGCTTGCCCTGAATTCGAATTGAGATCATTCTATTGTTTTTTGGATTGCATCCAAGCACTGCTTTAGCCACTTTACGATTAATTATGAAGGCTACTCCATTTCTTCTGTGGTCCTCTTGTCCACAGCAGTAGATCTGGTGGTCACTTGATGTGAAGTGGCCCATTCCAGTCCATTTCAGTTCACTGACGCCCAAAATGTCTATCTTTAATGTTGACATCTCACCAATAACCACATCCAGTTTGCCCTGGCTCATAGATCTTACATTCCAGGTTCCAATGGTGTGTTGATCCTTAGAACATCGGATTCGCCGTTGACCACCAGCACCGTCGGCCGCTAGCCGTCCTTTCGGCTTTGAGCTAGCTGCGTCATCACGTCTGGGGCTAGTTGAACTCATCCTCTGTTCCTCCCCAGTAGCATTTTGACCATCTTCCGACCTGGGGGTCTCATCTTCCGATGGTATACTGACATATCTCTGGTTGTGCTGATCCATTTAGTTTTCACGGCAAGAATACTGGGGTGGGCTGCCAGTACCTTCCCCAGGGATCACATTTACTCTGACCTCTCTGTCATGACCTTCCCATCTTGGGTGGCCCTTCACGGTTTAGCTCATGGCATCATTGAGGTGCTCGAGCTCCAGCACCACGACAAGGTAACGATCCTTTGCTTAAGACATACATACATACATACATAAATAAAAGCAGTACAGTAGTACTTGTTTTGTTTAATAGTTCTTCTGACATGTTTTTAATTTGATGCTACTGTCATCTGTCCTTGACATTGAATATTTTTTTTTACATTCCTCCTCCTACCCTAACTATATTTATTACTTACTTATTGTCAATACTGGTATATTGCCATTCAAAACTAGGTTTTCTCCGGGTTGGCTTATAATATACTAAAGTGTTGGTAAACATTAGTAACTCTGAGAATACTGCAACTCAGAAGTGTGATGTAAAGTTTGTTCAGACATACACCTGCTGGGTGGTAAACAATTTGGTATAGCGTTTTAAGAGAGTTGAATTTTGGGTACAGTCTGAATTGTGAATATAGGATATTTGCAGAGAATGAGATGGTGGAAGGGGAGCAAGAAAAGAGCAGGTTGCCGAGATCTGGTGGCAAGAGCAGTTTATTTTTCATTGGTGTATTTTGGAACTTTCTCAGAGATGAAAATTACATGCAAACACATCAAACTAAAGCCTTGGTAAGACTTCCTGGTCCTCTGTAACAGGAATACAAGTGATGCAAAAGCAAGTGATCCATGGCAAACCAAGATAATTTGCAACCCCAAACTTGGGATACACAAGTACATGTAGTACTTCTGAGATCCTGATTCAACCCTAAGTAGTTTAGGAGGGTCATTGTTTAATAAGGTGGAAAAAAATCAATACTTCTTCAAAAAAGTTAGAAATCACAGAGATAGATTATTCATGATGACTTCAGCATGCATCTGAAATTCATTTAAGAGGCTTTGTTTACAGTTGGTTGGAAAAATGATCATATACTTTTGATTATTCACATTCAAGCAAGACATTCAAAGTTTTTTTCTCCCAGGTAGACCTGGGAAAAACTTACATTGTCTTAGCTATTGTTAACATTTATGTTAGCCTCCACATTGGTTAATTCAATCTATAAACCAGTTTTGGCTGTTGCAATTGATATTCTACCCTAACAATGCTTTTATGTAATAATTACCAGCAAAACACACTGGCCTAAAATTTTGTGTAGCTAAAAATTATTAAATCTTGTCATAATATCATAATAGTGACTTTCTAATAGTGATTTAAAAAGTCTAAATAACTTAGCAGATACAACAGCAATTTTTGGAGATTTTTTAAAAAATGGTTTTGTATGTGAGAAAAAAAAAGGGAAAGGGAGTTGTAGTAAGATAACTCTGAATTACAGTTCAAATGTATGTGTGACTGTCTCAGCCCATTTGACTTTTATAATAGTCCATTCACTCAATAGGGAGCTCTAGTTACTGTCCCATATCTATAGCATATTTTTCTAAACAGAGAAGTTACTTCCTAAATCATGATATGACTGTCAGGATACTTGAAAAATAAAGTTTTAAGATATTTTCATGCCTTGTTTAGGGGCTCAGTGTTTAAGGGCATTGGCTGGGAAGATGTTAAATATTACTCTTGCTTTGTGCATGGCGAATGTTTCTTCATAGAAGGAAAAAACTGGTAGCAAGTGGAACAGTATCATGGATGGATGAATTATCAGAGGCATGGGTTTTTGAACCAGAGTGTATATTTAAGGTAGCAAGCTATCAACTTAGATGCAAAGTTGCTTTGTACATTATCTTCTTTACATCACTATGCATTCTGAGAACATAAAGTTTTTGTTTGGGAGTTCACTGGTACGCTATGCCTACTTGAATTTTGTACTCTTCTGTGGAAAAAATGTGTTTCCTATTCCAATTTAATAGGATGATTGTGTGAAATACATGCTAACAGTATCAAAGGAACTACTTTTTATTATTCAGGGCCTAAAGTAGCTAATTATTATGCATTGCCAAGAGAACTCTACAAGACAAAAATATATAGATGATGTTTGTGTTTATTGAAGAGAACTCCTGGGAAAGCATACAAATGAGTCAAAAAGTGGCATTCTTTACTAGGGCACCTCTTAAAAATAGGTAATGAGTTTACTTCTATCTCTTGTAGGAAAATAATAATTGTGTGGATTGGGGAGAGCTAGTGTGTGTGCATACTTTCCAAGGCAGTGCAATAATGTAATAGACTATAGCCCAAATCAACGATCTAATCCAGGGTTTCTCAGTCTTGTCAACTTGAAGATGTGTGGACTTCAACTTCCAGAATTCTGGCAGTTGAAGTCCACACATCTTCAAGTTGACAAGATTGAGAAACCCTGGTCTAATCTAAAGTGAGAAGGCCCCCGAGCAGAGTCCAAATGTCAGCTAAGGCACATTCCGCCAAGTCCTTTAAAACACTGATTGAATTCCAGTTGACAAGTAAGTAGATAGTTATATAACATGAGGTGCTCTAAGCCAAAGATGTCCTGTTTCAGTTTTTTTCAGTGAAGGATATAGTTACTGGCTTCTGCTAAAAGCCACTGCAGCTTAAAAGAAAAGCACTCACAAAATTTGTGTGCAATTATTTAAAAATGGTTACCATAAATGTAGATTTAAAATGCTTTCCAAGAAGAATCCTCACAAGTTGTATTCTTTGTTTAATTTTATTGAATTCCCAATTGTCCTGTCCACTGTATGGAATAGTTTAATAAGAGGAGGTCTTGCTGCTGTGTTGCTGTTTTGGAAATAACTCTTGTTAAGCATTTAAAAAGCCTTATGCGCTTCATAAACTTTGCTGGAAAAAAAAAAGGAAATTATGCCTCCATTTATTGGTAGTTTCTACTCCAAATTGAGAAAAACATTTTGGGAAGATTGTTTTATTTCTCAGCCCCACCCCAAAATAATGGGTTCGAGAATTACGTGCATACTGAGGATCGTGAGTAGATTAGTGCTGTTCTGAGGCTTAAAAGGTTAAATCTAGTACTTCTAACTGAAGTGCAGCATTCCCTGTAATAGTGAAATTAGGTAACCCATGCAGCCTCAATTAACGATGAGTGCCATTTTTTAAATGGAAGTTTCTGGTTGACCAAGGCAATTCCACATCAAGTGTGTTACAGCTGATTACTTTGGATGTTACTCAAGTCTGAATGTCTAGGGCTGGTCTTACATCTTCTTTTTCTCCTTTGGCTTATTGTGCATCACGAAGACTGTGATGGCACACAAAGCCTGTAAAATACATACATACATACATACATGTATGTATGTATGTATGTATGTCTAGGGCTGGTCTTACATCTTCTTTTTCTCTTTTGGCTTATTGTGCATCACCAAGACTGTGATGGCACACAAAGCCTGTAAAATAAATAAATAAACAAACAAATAACCATTCATTCATTCATTCATTCCTTAAGGCTGTGAGCCATTGATTTGTTAATAATGCTTTAATAATGTTCTTACCAATAGCTAATATCCATTTGGAACAAAGTCCACACAGAAGATACTGAGCTTTTTCTCCCCCTGTATATAGATGGAAGCTGTAATAGACTGGAAAAGTGCAGTGTTTTTCTTGGTGTGGTGTTTTGGAGAGGTACCAAGGTTCTGGAAGATATACATGTAGGTTCTTCCTGTACAATAGATTCGTAACTGTTCTAGACAGAACAGGAAACTCTGTATATTCTCCGTGTACTTGCTAGTGGTTAACTCAGAGGTAAGGAGGGCCGGAGGGCATGGATGTGGATTGCTGACTTGCTGATAGTGCTGGATTGTGGAATGTGTTAGAGAAGGAGATAGTGTATTTAAGCTATAGTGTATCAGTTTGTTTAAACAGAAGAAAACAACATTGGGCAGCAAGGAGGAGAGCTGAATTATTGTGGTACTAAGAGAAATAAGCAGAGTCAGCTGAGGGCTATGTGCAAGGAAAGGAGAATCAGTCTATTAGCTGAGATAAATGACGAAGTATACTTCCAAGTGACTTGCCCATTTATAATGTCCAGGAGAAATAGGTCTTCTATAGTGTGAATGGGTAGGCTAAGACTATGTAAAGGGTACTGTGAAAGTGAGAGAAAAGGTTTTAAAAATTCTTTCCAGAATTAAAGGAGCAGAGTCAGAAATAAAAGCAGAGATTATTTGAGCTCAGTCTATCAAGCTAAGAGAAACACTGAAAACTCTGTAAATAAGGAACATATCTGGTGTGTAGGTTAAATTAGGTATAAAAATAGGATTAATCGTTCATAAAATTTAAGTACTGCCTGTGCATCTGTGGAGCAATAAATGGAACCTTTCAAGGATGAAACCTGTAGCTACTCATCTGTCCTGCCTGGGCCTGAGCAATTCAAAAGGAACCTGTGACAAGTCACAATAGTGATACTTTTTAATTGTTTATATAAAAACAATTTAGAAAAAGACAAATGACTTAATAACTTGATAGGCACTAAGCTGACCTAAAGTATTAATATCCCTACTTGCCCATGACCAGCCTTTCTGAATTATTTCCCTGCAATTTCAAACTGGGGTTGTTAGAGAGTATAAGTTTATCATGTGAACGCTTGGGGACCTTTGACAAAACCAGATTTTGCAAGATGAATAGCTGAAGGTAATAATCTCTGCAGTCTACGGTACATGTCAGGGTTGCAATCAATATTTGTGCATTAACACTGAACAAAAAACCTGGATGGTAGATTGCACAGAGAGCTGGATCCTTATCTGCCTTAAAAATCACAGTTACAGAAGCTTCACTGAAGAAGGCTGGAAAAACTTTATTTAAAAAGGTATAATACTAGACCTTTAATACTAGTGGGGCAAAGGATTAGATACATTATTATGCCACTAAATGGGATAACTATCTGGACCAGGGCTATTCTTGTTTTCATAGATTTAATGGTATCTCTAATTGTTTTTCAGAGAAATAAGGTGCAGCTAGAAAGCCCCTTGGTCATGTGAAATCTTAGGAAGTGCTATATTCTATAAAAATGATTAATTTCACTTGGTTACATTTGATTCAATATTATACAATCAAGAATACGGTTTTTTAAAGTTGATTTATTGAGTCAGAGTTGTTAAATACTTTATCCCTGATGTCTTTAACAGTAGAGATTTTTTTTATTATCCATTCAAACATGTCCAACTCTTGGAGACTGCCTGGACAAGTCCCTGAAGTTTTCTTGGCAAGGTTTTTCTGAAGTGGTTTGCCATTGCTTCCTTCCTAGGGCTGAGAAAGTGACTGGTCACAAAATGGGACTAGAACTCACAGTCTCCCAGTTTCTAGCCTGATGTTTTAACCAGTACACCAAACTGGTTCTCTATAGTAGAGAATGGCTAGTAATTTACCAGGTCTTTCAACTCACTTGCTGAATCTTTATATGAATATTCTGTTTCAAGTATAAAATGGAATTAAGTTCCTGTTTAGTATTCATAAGGTAAAGGTTTCCCTTGACATTAAGTCCAGTCGTGTCCGACTCTAGGGGGCGGTGCTCATCTCCGTTTCAAAGCCGAAGAGCCGGCATTTGTCCATAGACACTTCCGTGGTCATGTGGCCGGCATGACTAAACAGAACACCGTTACCTGCCCGCCGAAGCGGTGCCTATTAATCTACTCACATTTGCATGTTTTCGAACTGCTAGGTTGGCAGGAGCTGGGACTAGCAACGGGAGCTCACCCCGGATTCGAACCGCCAACCTTCTGATCGGCAAGCTCAGCAGCTCAGCGGTTTAACCCACAGTGCCACCACGTCCCTATTTAGTATTCATAAAAGCATATAATTCTTATGTAGTTTACCTTTCATATATGCTCAACATTTTCTTAACATTTTGCCCAAATTTTCTTGTTTAATTTTCTGATTTTTTTCCCATGAAGCATAAGCAGTAAGGTACCTTTAAGGTACCTCAAACAAACAAACCATTCATGAAAGGTCTATAAGGGGAAAAAAAAATCTTCCAACTCTTTGCATCTATTTTAGAAAAAGATCCTTTATTAATAATATATTTAAATACCAGCTATAAAAATGGGATTATTCTTTCTTGTAGTAACTGATAATTTACTGATATAGATTGTACATACTGTACAGTATATATGTTAATAATCAGATATAGCAGTAGTGCCTATATTACATTTATTAATTCATTCAGGTAACAATCAAGATAACATAAAAGAATCCAGTCAAGAACATCTCTGATATAGAACTGAGAAAAAAGGCATGTTACTGTTGTAAATGATTTAAAATTCACCACATCCACCAAATTAAAACCCAGCATAAAAGCTTACAGTACTTTCCATGCATGAGAGTTAGATTCAGGTGAAGTGGTATTCCAGCCTGGTAAGAGATTTAGAACTTGATTGAAATCTTCAACCAGTTTGGTCTAGTGGTTAAGGTGCTGGGCTAGAAACCAGGAGACTGAGAGTTCTAGTCCTGCCTTAGGCCTGAAAGCCGGCTGGGTGACCTTGGGCCAGTCACTCTCTCTCAGCCCAACTCACCTCACAGGGTGGTGGTTGTGGGGAAAATAGGAAGAGGAAGGAGTATTAGGTATGTTCCCTGCCTTGAGTTATTTATAAACATAATAAAGGCAGTATAATAAATAAATAAATAAATAAATAAATAAATATCTGATACACAGGTGAAGTTAAAAACATCTATGTAATCTAAAAAATAAAAACATTCTTTTCCCTCCCCACCCTTCACACAAAAACAGTCACAAAACATCTATATAATCTATACGGAAAAAATTCTTATAAGAGCCATAATATATTTATTAAAACCCTAATCACAGTATTAAAAAAAGCTGGGGGGTCTCTTATTTCTTGTTCCACCACATATTCTGAGCACTTGTTAACCAAAATTAATACACCTCTATCAGCTTTTGAATGAAGGACACGTTCCATGTGCCAACTGTTAGTATTTCCTTGTCTTAGGTGATGAAGACTTACCACATGTATCACGCTGAGAGCATCAGTGCTGAAAGCAAACTGAAGGAAGCTGAGAAGCAAGAAGAGAAGCAGTTCAACAAAGCAGGGGACATCAGTGTGTTGCGGCATGAAGATAGGCCTCAGCGCCGCAGCTCTGTTAAGAAGATTGAGAAGATGAAGGAAAAGGTGAGTGGTATGACATGTTTTCCACGTGGCTGGCCACTGGCAGATAAATATTGCCAGGATGTGGTTTAATATCAAAACTTTCTAGTTCTGATCTCATCCATTTCACTATCTAATCTTGGATGATGAAGGCCTCCTGTAGACACATGAGTAGGTTATCCCTTGTGATAATGAGATAGTGGTCAAGTGTGGTGTCCAGTGCATTATGGACTATGGTTGGGGAAACGTTCTGTGAATATATAATACAATGTTCTAAAAGTTAGTAGATGTAATTAATTGCATTATCACAGACTGTAATTGACTACAGACAGCAAAATCTCTTGAACAGCCAGTGCAGCAGAGTGGTTAAGATGTTGGCCTAGGACTGGGGAAAGATAAATTCATGGCCATGGCCATGCACATTTATTGGGTGGCTTTGTGCTGCTTTTTCTCTCTGTCAGCCCAACTAATCTCATAGGGTTTTGGGGGGATAAAATTAGAGGTAGGAGGGCAGTGTGTGAGTCATGTTATGATCTTCCAGGAAAGTTTGGATATAAATCTAACAAATAATAGTAACAAATATGATTGTTACTATACCAAGGATGCAGGATCCTTGGCCTTAAAAGCTGTTTTCTGCTTCTGTTGGATTTTTTGATCTCTCTCTCTCTGAAGGTTTTCTCCCCAACAGGTTGCCCTTTTCAATTCTCCTTAACGGTTCAGCACATCAGGCCTTGATGAGGTAATGCACCCCTCTCTGTGGAAATGCTCCACAATTTGCCCCCAGGCTCTCCTTCCTGCTGAATGGTGCCTGCCTGACTCAAAGCTCCAGCTACCTGTTGCCTTTTTGGCACTTTTCCACAGCTAACAGGCAGTAAAGAGACAGCTAATATATAGCAGTCTCAAGATCTTAAGTGAAAATGTACAGAAGAATTCAAGCAGGCAGGTAGGCAGGCAGCATTCCAGCAATCCAGATTTATTCAGAGTAACAGATGTTGTGCAGTTGACCATGTTTTAAAAATCATGAGCCTCTGACTTGAGGAGCTTCTCAGTCTGGACACTCTCTTTCCACATTAGCTGGATGTGAGAAATATTTCTGACTGTTGCCTAACTGTAATATCCTTGTGTCCCCAACCAAAGAAATCAAAGGAATAGGAAAGTACTGTATGTTAATATGTACTTTCCCTCCCATGCTGCCAACAATTGTTAACCTTGAAAGAGCCTTTGATTGTCTTTCAAGACTGAAGAGCAGAAGAAAAATCTTGTGCTGGATTGTGGAGTGTGCATGGCCATATGCTGTGTTCTAAGTATGAATTAGAGTATTTTCTCAACATCATGGACTTGCAGCAAAGGCTGGGCTCCCCTTGGATCTTCAATCCCTAATGAAGTTTCTCCCTGCTCCCCACATAACAGCTTCAGCCCTACAGAAGGTGGGAGAGATGTGGTATTGAATGCAATATTCTATTCAGTATCTTCAAGCTTTAATCCCTTCAGATTATGATTAGAGATGGGTCTGCAGAAATACACTAATGTAAATACTGTAGAAGGTGTCAAGAAGGTCCAAAATTCACAGTTGAGCTACTTCTTTATTGTGACCATAAAAGAAGTGGCTGGACATTTTAGTCAGTCTTAATAAAGGTGAATTTTGGATTTTATTTTTAGTTTATCAGTTGTCTTTGTGGCAATGACATTCTGGACACAATAATAATCTAGGGCTGACAGTGTACTTTGTCTAATACATTATAGTTCACAATGTCCTATTAATGCTTTCCCTTCTGAATTGGCTGTGTTAGCAATAAAGAAGAAATATCCTTGGAAAATCTTGGTGTTATAGAAACTAAGGGGTTACAGCTATCTTCTCACAGAAAAACAAGAAAGGGTTTTAAAGCATCCTTGCTTAATATAGTTAATTCGTATATGAAGTTTGTTTCCTTTCCTCTAATTTTGCTATTTACTTTACTGGACTTATATGCTGCTGGAACTGATACTGACTCTGAACAGCTTACATATCCAACATCTGTAAATAAGATTAAAGCAGCAGAGTAACAATTGCAGCCATAACAACCTACACTTATACCTTAATTAAGCTGCCATTAAACAAGCATCTTACTGCAAGAGGGAGCAGCCTCACAACACATCCTCTCCAAAAGTAGATTGAGAAAGAAACCAGGATGAGTTGCTTAGTGTGCTGTCTGAACCAGTAATCCTTCCAGTATGGTCAGAGGACAGCTGGTTGGAGAATCTAAGTTGGGAATCTGAAGTAAGTTTGCTCTGTGTCATGATCTGGAAGTTGCTGTGTAGCAGTCTTCCTCAAGTTGGTGCCTACCAAATGGGTTGCAACTCCTAAATGGCTTGGGAGTTTTGGAATTGAATTCCAATTTATCTGGAAGGCACCAGGTTGGAGTAGGCTGCCCTGGAGTGAGTGACTGCTTAATGAAAATATAGCAATCACAGTGAAAGGTTTATATCTCTAGTCAGAGCAGGTGTTAATTTTTTCACAACTGTCTACCTAGTCTTCCATAAAGGGATTAGGGAACTGTTGGTCAGATGGCTTTGCATACTCCAGAATGAGAATAAAATGAAGGGTTTTGTTTGTAAATGTTTCCTTGTCTTACAATTTCTTGCAAGTACCCAAATTTAGTGTTGCAGGAAGCAGTTTGGATTACAGAAATGATATTCAATATTCTGTTCCTGTTCCTGTTCTATTCCAAATAGAATAATTTCTACCTGTGGTCTGAGAATGTTAATGTTCCCTCAGGATTCTATCAGTTTATGAGTCAGTTCTGAAAATACAGGCAAAGAGCCCTTTCACTGCACCATAGAAGAGTCAAACAACAACAGGAACTACAGATTTATGTCTTTATGTCCTTGACTCCTTATCTTATTTGACTTCTGTTTTTAGTTACTTGTATGATGGTGGCCAAGGGGTATAAGAAGAGTGCTGTTTACATTGGAAAGTAAAGAGCCTTTTATGTGTCTGTAGTTCATGAAGGGCTGATTTAATGAGCAGAGCCAATGTTTCTGACACTTCAACGATTGGTCAAATGAAAATATGGTTCTCATCAAACAAGCAGTTGCCATGCAGTGCAGGACCATATGCCCTGCAGACAAATTATCCCAATAGATCACCTTTGTCTGTACAAATGTCATTCTGGATAGAAATATTGAGACTGGATATTGAAAATATTTGTATTTCTTCTTGAAGTCAAGTATGTTTTATATAAATGTTAGGTATTGAAAGGGACTCTCATATATGCTGATTCTAACTTATAGTAAAGAATCTTCCATTGCATGGTAAAGATAATAATACATTTCTGATAAAAACCAGCGTGTCTATATAGTCAGTATCATTTTGAAAGAAATAGTATCTTTCTTACATTGGATTTTATATCATTTATTCAAATATCCCATGTAAGAATGGCATTGAAACTAGTAATATAATACCAGGTAGTGGTGGTGTGTATGCTCCTTTGAGTGTGTGCGCCTTTGAGCCAGTTTTTGGCTCCTAGCAACTGCCTGGACTAGTCCCTGCAGTTTTCTTGGCAAGGTTTTTTGGAAGTGGTCTGCCATTGCCTCCTTCCCAGGGCTGAGAGAGAGTGACTGGCCCAAAGCCACCCAGCTGGCTTTGTGCCCAAGATGGGATTAGAACTCAGTCTCCAAGTTTCTAGCCTGATGCCTAACCACTACACCAAACTGCCCCCTGTCTATCACTACTTTAATTGAATTCATTTTTGCTGGCAATAAATTTTGATTTAGTGAAGAGCATTATGGTATCATTATATGCTAACTAATTTATGGGGAGACTAGAATGTGTTCTTTTTAGAAGAGCCAATGATAAACCACTTATTTAGCGGCATCACATAGATGGCATCTTATGTTTGGACATTCAGTACAGGAAATCTGTTTACATGTATAGATTGCAGCAACTTCTTTTATCCAGTTATCAGCTTTACATCTAATAGCACCACTGATAACACCATTGTTGGATGTCATTTCACAATGGTGAAAGAGGGGGAAAAAAGTTAGGGCATTATTTAAAGACCTACTTATATACCTATGCATATCAACAGTTACCTAAACTGGAACTTCTGCTGTTAACTATATTAAGAAAAGCATCATGTACAGCTTAACATGGAGTATTAAATGTATTTATATTAACATGCATACTTTTCTTAAGAAAACTAAAGAAGTTTACAAAAAAGGGAATGCTGGGCCTAAAACCCTTCTCAAACAACTGAATTTTTACCTGCTTCCAGAAGGCCATCTGAGGCCATATATGTAAGATAAAGAAATACAGTGATTGGCAGAATTTATTATCTGAGACAGAATGCAAGTTGTAGACCTCATAACACATCATTCACATCAGTGTTTGCAAAAATCCGGGATATAAAACCATCATTAACCTATGTACTCATTTCAGCAATAATGTGCCATAATAGTTCAAAACTGAAAATAGCTAGTTGTACAACTTTTTAATAGTAAGAATCACTATCTCTTGGATGTAAATCTCATAGATATAGAAATAAAATCATATCCTGACCAACTGGATCCAAGGAAGGTGGAGGTTTAAAAGCTCAATAGGTTGATGCCACATTGCTTTTACTGGGAGAATAAACCTGATTTCTTAGCAGAACTAGCATTCCATAATTGCTGCTGTTGCAACTCACATTTTTACATCTTACCGTCACAGCAGGAAGGAGGGTAGCTGCTGAAACATGTTGCTATTACTTTTTTTATTGTTTCCTGGTTAATGACTTTACATTCTCTTTCTTTCTCCATACGTTCATTTCCAGTTTTTATTATTTGTTTTTTTCCGTTCAATAGTGGTTTCTTTTTCTATAAAGAAAATTTAGTGTTTGTCTTTTCACTTTCAATTTTTTAAAAAAACTACGGCATGCCATAGTTTGCCTATCTAGCTAAGCCACAGCTTCAGTTAAGAGGAGGCAGTAGCAAACCATGGTTTCCAGTTATGCACTTTACTACCTGAAGGCGAACAATAGTGTAGTATGATGTGTGAACTCAGACATACAGCAGGGCAGCACTGAATGTTTAGGATATTTCCCCATTTGGGTAAGGAATTTGTGTCTTTGTTTTCTGCCTGCCTGTTTCTGAATTCTGAGACATTGTTAATCTTAAACTTGCTGCTCATTGCAGATTTACTTAACAAATATTCCTTTCTCAGCTTTCAGCAACATCAGAAGAAACAAAGTTAGCATTTGGTGGTTAGCAAGGCTGTTGTTTAATCACTCTGCCATGTGCTAAGAATGTTTTTCAGGCACCCTGAATTTGTTTTCATGCACCATGTTTGCTATGAACTATGATCCAGAGATCTGATGGAGAAAGGCCTACATTGCCATATGGCCATTTTGCATAAATTACCATTCACTTACATAGAGGATTATGCATTGAATGTTTGAATATGTCTTCAGAAAGAAGCAGATAGGGTAATATACATACTGGTGCAATATGCCAGATGCTTATCTTAACTCTGCACAAAAAAGTCTCAGCTATATTTGAATTCTAAAACAGCTTGAACCCTTGCTAATTCTTGATGGGACAGATGCCAAATATTTCAGGATGTGGAGACAAATGTTCAAGCTGTACCATATATATATATATATATATATATATATATATAGAGAGAGAGAGAGAGAGAGAGAGAGAGAGAGAGAGTGTACAAAAATCAAAACCTACCTATCAGGTGGTTAACTATACTGTAATTATTCAGAAGAAATAGCAGCTCTTAAATTATCCTATTTTTTCATTAAATTGTAACTAGCATGTCAGTACATAGTGGTTCTCTTTAAAAATTCATAGAGCATAAAGCCATCAATGGCTATGGGTCATTATGGCTATATATAACTCCAAGATCAGGGATGGCACAGCATCAAGAAACCACAGCAGAAAGGGGTTGTTATTCACACGCCTTGATTGAGGGCTTCCCTCTGACCTGTGGCTGGCCACAGAATGCTGGACTAGATATGTTATGGTCTGATCTAATGGGATATTTTTATGTTCTAAGAGCCTGAATTTGGACAAATATGAGAATTGGGAAACTTAATACATTTTGTCTGAATCTGTGTTCCATTTTTCAGAGGCAAGCAAAATATTCTGAAAACAAGCTCAAGTGCACTAAAGCTAGGAATGATTACCTGCTGAACCTGGCAGCCACAAATGCAGCAGTCAGTAAATACTACATCCATGATGTTTCCGACCTGATTGACGTGAGTACCAAAGTGATTCTCTTTTCCTTGAATACAGCTGTGTCATTCACCTTTCCAATGGAAATGGTTGCACTCCAGACTGTGGACATGTAGTGATGCAGTCTTAATCTATGACCAGTTGCTAATGTATTCAGCATGCAGTAAGTATTTGGATAACTATTTGTCTATGGATCCATATCTTGATGTTTTCCCTTCCCCGGTGCTTTCATAAAAGCAATGGGAATAGAAAGATATCCAGACAAGTAGGATCTTCAGCTACTGCTGAATTTAGAGGTGTCATACATGCTTGGAGGTGTACAGTTCTATGATCATTTATATATTTTATTTATTAAAATACTTGATACGGACAATGGCATTTTTTAAAATTGATTACAGACTAAAAGATAGCATCAGTGAGAGAGCAACATGAGCCAAGGCTTATACCTGCTCAAGACTGACTTGAGCAGGTATAAGTGCTGTCAGGCAAGAGCAGAGAGAGGTGACAGTAATGTCCAAATGGAAACTGGTGATGATAATTCTTATGCATTGGAAGAGAGATAAAAGGGTGGAAGTTTTAAATCGGGTGATCAGATAGAACTTACAGGAGATTCAAGAAGAAGGATAACCATTATTCCCAACGGCAGGTACTGTTTCTTAACTCCATGGATCAAGCATTAATTGGTGAACTGCACACAAAATTCTACCCAAAAATAATCTACAGTGAAAAATAAGATACAAGTTTTGTGACTGGTTGTTGGAGACTAGGAATCTCTGTATTTTATGCATCTAAAGCCTTTTTATATACTGTGTAGATCATTGAAATTCTGCAAATGGCTCCGGATTTAGAGCACTATACATGTTTGATCAGACATTTCAAATAAGGTTTCTGCCAATTTTAAACATGCACTGAATCCAATTATCACTTGCAATAAGGGTTATCATCTTGCTGGTGAAATAAAAATTGGACTCTAGATAAACACAAGTCATTAAATAGTAATAAAATCAATGATCTTTAATCTCAACTCTTTGCACTATTTTAAATGGCTGAAAATTAATTTCCTTTAATTATTCCTCTAAATCATATTAATTGTACCATTGATTGATTATATGCCATCAAGTCTTCGTCAATTCTTAGCAGCTACATAGATTGTCATTCTCCAAGATGATCTGTTCCCACCCTGACCCTTTAGGTTCCTTAGTGGTGCACCAATTGCCATTTTAATTGAGTCCATCCACCTCACTGCTGGTCAACTTCTTCTCTTTCCTTCCACCTTTCCTAGTATTATGGACTTCTCAAAGGAGCTGGGTCTTCACATAATTATCCAGAAGCCAGCAGAAGGCTTTTCTTCTCACTTCAGGAAATTCCTTTACCAATCAAAGCGAATATTTGTAGCTCAGGGTTGAACTGTGGAGTCCTTGGTGCTCTCTGAGCCTTGTTGTTTTCTTGCAGACATTTCATTGCCAGACTAGGCAACATCTTCAGTGCCAAGTGTCACTGAAGATGTTGCCTAGACTGGCAATGAAATGTCTGCAAGAAAACAACAAGGCTCAGAGAGCACCAAGGACTCCATATATATTGTTTAAGAAAACAAAATGTTATTAAGCTTGTATATCTTGCATACATCTGTCCTAATTTCAGCTTTTGAAATTTTTCAAATTTCAAACTTTGATTGACTTGATTTTCATATATGATTAACATGTGTCAGAAGAACATTATACAGAGTGTTCAAGATATATCAATATGCATATACATATACATATACTGTACATACATTACATATTGATCCCTTAGGTAGTCAATAAGCAGTTGAGGTTTATGTTTTACACAGCAGGTAAGGGTCATCTTCTTGTAATGTTACCCACATGAACATTACTTTACAAAAATAAAGAATTAAAAATGTATTATTTCTAAAACACAGAACCTTAAAAAACAAATGGGGTTAAAATAATCCAGTTGAACCTATTGCTATGCCCCATCCCCATGGCAAAGGTTTGAAACTGGAATAAGAGTTTAGAAGGTCATCTTACATTTATAAGGAAAGGAAAACAATTTTTCACTAGCTCTTCTGCACTAAAGTAAACATGGTATTTAGTCAAGCAAACAAAAAGGATCTACCTGCTGTTGTTTGTTTTCCAGTTGAAAAATTAGACATAAATATAGCCTTCGTTGCTATGATGAGCAAAAGTACTTGGTGCTTCTGAAAAGATCTGTATGAATCATAAGAAAAACAAACAAATGGGTATAAAATAGAGATGTTCTATATATCCAGAAGTCACAATGAGTGTAAGAATGAAATCCTCTGTAAACTCTCAGTAGTTGGTTCTTCCTTGCTTCCCTAAAAGGCAGGGACTTACGTGTAATCTCATAGCATGTATGTTTTGAATTGCAAATGGTGGATGTAGACTAGCCTTCCCCAACCTGCTGCTGTCCTAGTGTGTTGAATTTTAATTCCCATAATCCATAGCCAGCATGATATATCCCCTATTAGCATTACAACAGGCTTTCAAAGCAGAGCTTGAAATACTAGTGAGCAAAACAAAACACACACACCCATGCTCTTATTTTGATAGGTGACTTATCAGCTCAATTCAGACATCATGCTTAATTATAGTTTGTGCTACCCCTAATCAAAGTGTGCTTTGAGACTGCACACACTGCGAAGTACTTTATTGCCTTTGAATCCAAAGCCCTACGTAGTTTTAATATTTAATATGAATAGTACTTAGATTTCAATTTATTCCTGGTCCTACTAATTACTTTTTGGATACAACCCACAGCACACCATTGAAAAGGTGAATTAGCCTGTACATACCTACTCTGGGAATGGCCTACAGAGAAGTCTTCCCTGATTCTGTGTACTAGATGGAAACCATGCATCAACATAATGTACTGCATTGTACATCTTTTGTTAAAGAGAGCTTTTAGTTTCAGGATTGTTTAAGTAAAGTCAAAGCCTGGCAGATTAGATAGGTAGAAGGATGGATGCATAAATAGCTAAATTCATGGGAAATTATTTTCTCTATATAGATTCAGTGCATCTCAGAACTTCTGAGGAGAATTGTATATGCTCAGGAAACCAAGAGGAAAAATGCTTCCTAGGGGAAATTGTTGGCCAGAGCTATTCTTTCTTTCTGTTTATTGAATGCTACAGGCTCCAAAAAGCAACATGCTTTTTGTGTGTGGCAGAGGAGCATGTAATGTTGAGCTTTATTTTAGACTGATAGGGGAAGAACAACATGAATCCCATTCTGTCCTTGTTAACACACAAAATTTAAATAAAAAAATAAAAACAAACAAACAAACAAATAATAAGTAACAAGACTATCAAGCTTGGTCCTCCATTAGTATATTATAAAAATTGTGACAAGTTTAACTGAACTCAAAACATGGGGTGCTTGTTGGCTTTTTGTGTCTGAGTTTCATATTTAGAGGTCCAGAAGACATCTGCAGCTAAATGACCCCCTATTTTTTTCTACCCTTTTCTACCCTCAGAAATTTACAACAGCTACATTTGTGAATATCTCCTATGTTCGCTTGAAAAATTTGACATTTGGTTTGTGGCTTTGAAAATTACTCAAGACGGAAGTTTGTGTGACTGAAAGAGTCTCTTTTGATGTGGGGAGTTTAGTCTACTTTGGGCTTGGCTGTAAAGTGATACCTTTTTAATTAGGTACTGCAGGTCTTGAGGCCTTCTCAGATGCGGAAGTGTGTGGTTAGTGGTGCTATCGCTATTTTCAACTGTGGTAATGCAGGCTAAATTTGGTGGAAATTAAGGGTTGGGGCCTCTAAAAACATACAAGAGGGAGTGAAGGGTAATCCATGAATGCAAATGAAAAGTTCTCTAAAGCCCAGAGATCTATTAAAATCAAGAAAAGTTTTAAAAAACACAGATGCATTTATTTCTAACCATATTTCTCTAATAAAACTAGCTGTTGTTTGTATGTAAAATTGTTTCATTTCCCAAAGTAAAATGTCAGAAGACCCTGCCATGTAATGCCTCGGGAACATTTTACATTATATATAACAGTGATTTTCTCATTACACTGTTACGTTGCCTTCTGCTCACTTTATGAGCAGAATGAATGAATGAGTGAGTGTACGTGCGTGTGCGTGCATGTGTGTATTCGCCATCTCACACAAGTGACTGGGTGTCTTACAAGATTAAAACAGACAAGCCCACCATAGTTCCAAAGTCTTTCATTTCTCTCAAATCAGGTGTATTGAATATGTTGTTAAAGGAACAACTGCTATTCCTATCCATTACAGTTTCAGGGTAATTAGTGACATTTCCTTGTTTTTAATGGTGATACATGTACATCCACAGATGTGTACATTAGATTCTCTCTCTCAAATTTCATATTTACAAAGCTTGCATTCATTAAAGGAGACAGGCACTAAATACATTATATAATGTTGAATTGATTCTGCAAAAGATGAAAAATTATGACCTTTCAAAAGGAGTTGTGTAGAGAACTACTGTCAGTGTGACATATTCATATTGAAAATGAAGGAATACTTAAATAAGTCTAAGATACCTTGGGAAGCCAGTTCCTCCTCCTCCTGCTTTTTCTTAAGCAGCGTACTGCAGGCAACTATCAGTACTTCCACTTACTGTCGGTCAACATTTTTAACCCTATTCCTCCTGGCCATCATTGCCCTGTGTTTTGTTCCTTCCTCAGTAATGTAACAAGAACGTTGTACAATTTAGACAGCACACTTGAACATTATCTAGTTTTACAACAGTTCTCTAGATCCTCAGCATTGGAAGAGGAATAATAGGAATTGTGATTTAACACGTACATTTTAAAAAGTCATTTCCAAACACCAATAATATTAGTAAAGGATTTTAAAAGGCTGATTGTGGGTCTTTGAGCAGCATCACGCTTGTCTTGAAGGTTTCTGCAGCAAAAAAAAATATGCTGAAATCAAAATGCTGAGATTAGCTTGTCTCCCTCAGACAGAGACCATAACAATAAAAAGTGCCCTCTGTTCAGAGTATGATAGTAAATTTAAAAATAAAGTAAGTGGAGATGGCTTCGATTCACTGGAGCGTAACCTAATAACACATCTAAGTTATACATGTTTTATTTTACCAGTATTTTGGAAAGTACAGACTTTGAATGTGTTTCTCAAAGCATTTCTCTGTGATGTAATGTGCATAGTTGTATATGTTCACTGATTATTTTACAGTCCAAAGTAATTCCGTTCTACCATCAATACTGGTGACAATAAACAACCAAGTTAGTTCGATGCAATCAAGTCAGACCCAATTCCTGGTGACTACATGAACAAGAGCTCACCTTTTTCACTTGTTTCCAGGTTGAACCCATAGCTCTTAGAAGAATAATCTTAACATTTTGTAGATCCAGTCCATCTACCTGATCCAGTATTTCCCCTTTCTCTCTCCCTCAGCCTTGCATGAAAGGAGGCAGTGTATCCTGACAGCCTATATCTATTGTTCCTAAGATATAGAGAGTGAGGCAGCCTCAAGTGTTCCTGGTCTCTTTAAAAATGTTACAGCAGTAATTGTCTTTATCATAAGCTGTGCAGAAACACAGAAAGAAGCTCAAATTATTCTTGATTTCTTTCATTCTCTCCTTTCATGCAGCATATAAAATAACTATATGAAAATAACAGAATCTGACAAGAAAAGTATTGTAGTGAGGAGAATACAGCTTCACTTAAAATCTATTTTTTTGTGTTTATTTTTGTTCCTTTGGGTCAATGTTGACTCCAGGCAACCGCCTGGACATGTCCCTGCAGTTTTCTTGGAAAGATTTTGGAAGTGACTTGCCCTTGTCTTCTTCCTAGAGCTGAGAAGGTGTGACTGGCCCAAGGTCACCCAGCTGGCTTTGTGCCTAAGGCAGAACTAGAACTCTCAGTCTCCTGGTTTTTAGCCTGATGCCTTAACCGCTACACCAAACCGGCTCTCGTTAAAAACTCTACAGAATGTAATTTTAAATATAGGGATTTTTATTCATTTTCACCAGTGTACGTGTTTCTTTTTACCTCACTCAATAAATTGTAGCTGGTTTTTAAGACCACTGGGAATTTTCATAGCCAGTAATATCTATCATTCTGAGGTCAGGAAGTCAACCAACCTTCCTGTTCTTGAGTGTTCTCCAGATGTGTGGATTTTGCTTCCAGAATCTCCTGGGCACCAGTGCCATGACTGATAGTTCTGAGAGTTGGTATTCACACTTCTGGAGGGTCCCCAGGTTAGAGAAAGCTAAGTCAATCTTCTTTCAACTTTAAATTCATACTGCCTAATGAATTATTTGCATACTGATTAAATATTTTCTTTATTTTTTAAATATAATTTTATTAAAGATTTTTAAAAAGGAAGATAAAAACTAATACAAACTAATATAAAGTAAGAAAAAGAAAAGAAAAAGAAGGAAATAAAAACTAAAGCTGAAAGTGCAAGAAAGGAAAAAAAAGAAAAATAGGAAAGAAAGAAAAAAGACGTGGCTTCTGATCTTCTTACAGCAGTTTTAAGTACAATTATAAATTTACCTCTTACTCTATGGTTACAGCATAACTCTCTTCTTTCTATAATCTATCCTGTCTAATCATCAAAACCATAAATCATAAGTTCATTTTTTTTCTGTTTCACGCAAAAAGTCCATAGGGGGTTTCCAGTCAGCAATCAACGTAGATACTGTCTTTGATCAAAGAAATCAATTTAGCCATCTCAGCAAGTCCCATCATCTTCAGCAACCATTCTTCCATTGTGCATAATGCTGAGTCTTTCCATCTTTGTGCATATTGATTAAAATATTTTCCAAGTATCATCTACAATAAATTCCTGGCTTTGTCCATCTGTTTGTTCCTTTTATTTTGTACATTTTTAAAAAGTTGAAGATTCTTAATAAAAAAAAATTAAAAGTTGTGAAAGATGGACTCTGTTTCATATACTGTGAAAATTTGAGAAAGTGATTAGGAAGATTTCACTGCTGCAAAAATTAGCTGTTGTGAGTGAGCTTCATCCTTTCTTGGCTCTGTTCTCATAGCCCACTTAACTAGATTAAATGTATCATGCAGACTCCAAAATCTAGCAAAGTAACCCAGGGAGGGTCTCATTTAGCTCCAAAGAGACTCATTCTCGAGTCCTCACCTGAACATGTTTTAGAACCGGTTGAATGTTCCTTTGCCTGGGGTATGGGAAAAGGATAGATTAGATTTTTCAAAATTTAAGAAGTTTGCATTAGTTTATGGATCTAATTAAAATAGTACCTGTACTTTATTTCCTTTGTCAAATCAGACCTTTGTGTAACTCCCAGATCTCTTATAAAAGTGGGATTGCATTTATAATTTTTAACATGATTGTCACTGAGGATAAAGTCATGCCAAGACAAGCAAGAAATCCCCATCCTCTGCGACCCTCAGTTCCAAGGAAATGTGCAGTGAAAAATAACAAGGATACTTGAATTGTACTTTGCTGTTTTAATAACTTCATATTAAAAAAAAAAATGTGTGACTCTTTAATCAAAGGATAAAAAACACATTTCTAGGAACTGAAAGCAAGCAGCCTTCTTTTTTGTTTGTAAAACTGCACAGGAAGCTAAAATCATATAGAGAATCTGTGCTTTAATTTTCCTTGTTAGTCAAATGAAGAACTTGCGTATGCATTGATGACCTTTTAACTTGCCAGTGAATAATTAATTAGAAGGTAGATGCTGATACAAAGCTCCATTTAACTATATAAAGTTAATGATAGATTAGTAAATCAGCTTTCAGATCAAGTGTGTCAAACTGGAGGACAACAATCCCACCTAGGCTTGATAATGAATGCCATATAAACACATTTTAATCATCCGTGTAACATGCTGTGTTGTTACATTCTTTTATATTTTTACAGTATATTCTGAACAATATACTTTTCTCTTCATTTACTGATCCTTAAAAGCACAGGTTTAGATCGATTATTCCTGATGTGGAGGCTTGTTTTGGGGGGATTTATGAACTCTACTCAGCAAATCTTGAGACACATTTGAGAGTTTTAAATTTCTTTAGAATTTATTCATGACAGAAGGGAAAGATTATTAGACACACATGGTATATTTATGTTAGATGTGTACCCACTTTAAATAATTTTTTTTGGGGGGAACAGAATCTGTGAAAAAAAAACCCTGACTTTTATGAATAAAATTTATTCATTAATGGTCCCACTATTTCTTTTCTCCAACACATCACTCAAACGCTGGGGTCCCCCCAGCCTGAACGCCCCCCCCCCCCAAACAACCTTCCTTTAAAAGAATGTTTAATTGCGTTTTATAGTTTGGATTATATGGACTGGGTTTAGACTGCCTTTTATAAAGACAAACTCGCAGCTTGGCCAGAGGATATGGACCAGGATTACAGCTGATTTTGTACATCAGCTGTTGAACGTGATTTCAGCTCTCTTGTGTAATTTCTGAAAGAGCAGAGCAGATCCCGGGAATGGCAACTGTGCGTGTTCGTATATGTGCAGTGTTTCTCCTCACTCCCAGCTCCCAGTAAAAAAACTTAATCTCCCTTTGCTTTGATTTAGAACTGAACTGAGGGCTTTGAATCATCCATTGACATCCATTCTTATATAATTTGTACATGTCTTCTTCGGCTAGAGTTTTAGTATTTCACTTTGAATTAAGAGAAAAATATGATGCTGTAAAACCTTTTATGAACCTGCTTTTTTAAAAAAAAAAAGTCAGAGAACAACTGAGAGCTCAAGAAAAGTACTGTTGGCAGCATGCAGCTATATACTTGGAAAACTAATTTTTGTTTTTGTCTCTTGCTGTCACCCATATGATTCAATTATTTCTTGTCAGGGCACAGTCAGTTTGGGAGGTTTATTACAATAAGTTTTTTTTCCCTACTGCCTTCAGTGCATTTATCTGCTTAAAACTGAGAAATGTGTGGCCACAAATCTGTAAGTTTGGGAGAAGCTAAAAAGTGTATTTTTGCTTAGTGCTTTATTGGGAGCTAACTGTTCCCTGAGTACATGCAGACCTGGGGAATGGTGGAGAGCTTGGAGAATATTATTCAGTGAGCCTCAGCAGTGGCCTGGGCAAATTCCATTCTAGATATTATCATCAGAAAAGAGATTGGAAATAAAACTGCCAATATTGTAATGGAAACGTACCAATCTGTGGTGCAACCACCATTGAAAATGAAGAGTTTTCTTTAAATTGCTTCATTTTACTGACTCAGGACTCTTCAGTTCGGTCTTAGCACTTTGGTTCTCTTCTCCTCTCCTTCATGCAAGTATATCTATACAAATCTGTCCATCTATGGATGCAGACTTTTCCTAAAGAAATGTAAGAAAATTCCTGCTCATAGGTGGCAGTATTGCAACCAAAACTCTCCCCATGACCTGAGTTCGTTCCCAGCAGAAGCTGGATTCTCGAGTAGCTGGCTCAGGTCGACTCAGCCTTCCATCCTTCTGAGGTTGGTAAAAATGAGTACCCAGCTTGTTGGGGAAGGTGATGACTGGGGAACACAATGGCAACCATCCCGCTCTATAGTCTGCCAAGAAAATGTCACAAAAGTGGTGTTCCCCCAAAGGGTCAGACATGACTTGGTGCTTGCACAGGGGACCTTTCACCTTCACAACTCATAGTCCACCTGAAGTTGAAGATAGAGTAGAGACTGTTCAGATGCTTATTTTTTGGGAAGATCTGGAGTATTTTGATGTTGCTGGCTGTAGGTTGTTAATAGGTAATTCTGGTTGATGGAAATGCTTAATCAAATGCTAATTCTTGCACTTTCGAGTTGCAATGAGGCATAAGATCAGTTAAACCAATTCTCATTAACTGTACTTCACTAATACCATTTATAACTTTTTTTGTATCCTCCATTCACATACACTCTTACATAATTTATACAGCATTTCCTTTTGTTTTGGCAGAAATTAGACTGTGTGTTAATGATTAATATTTAGATTTTCCACAAGATGGATGGGACCAGAATAGCTGAGAAGCTGCTCTATCATACAGGAGAAGGTTGCTAAGAATTTGTGCTAATGAAAATTTGTTTTAATCCTAGCCTCTCTTTCATGTCTGTTTACTGATGAAGTACCCAAGCGTACCTGAACACCAGCAGGAATTAATTCTGTGTAGAACCTTAGAATCTTTTTTGTAATTTATTTTACTAAAACGTAGCTAATCAAAAATACCAATGCGTAAGAAAAGGGAAGAGCTAGATGCATCAATGAGAAAGGAGATAGTTTTGGGGGATATTTTTTCTGTTTCCTACTGCAGTAATTTTGGAATTTATTTTATTGAGGATTCAGTCAGATGAGAAAGTGGACATTAGTCCTATCCATTTTTAGTCTTACAGAAGTATTTGCATTGCATTGTTGATCTGACACCTTCTAGATTTCTCACCATTCCTTTTTTTATTTCTTTTTGTCTTTAATCCTATTTACATTACATGTCTGAAGAGCTCTAGTGTCCTTTTTTCAGTATAGTACCTAATTTATATATATAAACTAAAAAATAAACAGTAAAATATATTGCAGTGTATAGTGAAAAGCCAGTGTGGTGTAGTGTTAAGGCATTGGTTTGGCCCCAGGAAAATCCAGGTTCTAGTCCACTCCTAGCCATAGCAGCTCACTGGGTGACTTTGGTCCAGTCACCCACTCTCAGCCCAACCTATCTCATTGGGGTGTTGAGCTTTGAGCTCCTAAATGAAAAGATAGGATATAAGTCTAACAAACAAACAAAAAACAAATAATACATAGCTACTTAGTATTTCTTCAAGTGAAGAACCTGTTATTTCACTATCTAGGAATAATTTGTATCTGCTATTTTTTAAGCTGGCTTTTTTCTTCCTTAGTGCTGTGACCTGGGATTCCATGCTAGTCTAGCACGGACGTTCAGAACATATCTTTCTGCTGAATACAATCTAGAAACCTCACGCCATGAGGGATTAGACATAATTGAAAATGCTGTAGACAACCTGGATGCACGAAGTGACAAACATACAGTAATGGACATGTGCAACCAGGTCTTCTGTCCTCCTCTGAAGTTTGACTACCAGCCTCACATGGGGGATGAGGTATGTAACTAGAAATGGTTCACATTGCTTCATAATGCAACTTTTCTTCTCTCATCTTAGAATGAATGAGCTTACCTTTAATGGGATTTGTGTTTCATTTGTTAGTTTTGAAAGGGTGTTATAGTTAGTGGGGTTACTTTTTCTTCTTTTAGGACAAGGACCACATTTTCACTTTATGCTTAGACCATTGCTGTTTTCCATTTCACTTAGAACCTTTTAGACAATTACTGTACCACTACTGTGATTCTTTGTTCATTGTTCATTCCTTTGTTGAGAATTCTTTCCACCATTGAAATAAACTAAGAAACAGATGGCTTTTGCTGTGCTATATATTAGGCATAAGAAAGCTATTAATATTTAGACTTTTTATAGGGTGATTAATTCAGATCCTGTCTTTGGAACACTAGTTATGTAATCTCTATCAGAATGAGCCAACATACCAATATATTTGGAACTATTGGAGTTGTTTTGGCATATTGGCATAAATGGTCATTACTGTCATTATTTTATATATGATACAGTTACATGTCAGATTCAAAAAGAAATGATTCTATTAGTTAAAAATTTAAGTGCTTCATTCCTGATTGTTCATTTATGGCAGTTTGAATTTTTGGGTCACTTTACCTGAAGATAATTTTTTTTCCTGCCAGTATTCTCCTTTAGCTTGAATTTGCAGAGGCTTATGTGTTCTTGCTACAGGTATGTCAAGTGAGCGCCCAGCAGCCAGTTCAGACGGAGTTGCTCATGCGATATCATCAGCTACAGTCTAGACTTGCCACACTCAAAATAGAGAATGAAGAGGTGAGAGCTGTAATTGTTTTTAACTGTAAGTAAACAAGCACTATCCACTCCATTATGCTAATGCTTCTGTTTGAAGTGGTGTTGAAACTCATTTGGATAGTTAATGTTTTCTTGACTAAGATATAGTTTTCAACCCAGGATCTGTGACTATTGTAATGTGTACCACAGGGGGCTTTCTTTCAAAAGTGTCCAGAAGTTGTAACTGGTACAAAATACAACAGTTAGTCTGCTAATGAGTGCAAGGTATAACTATCACATTATTCCTATATTGAAATATCTGCACAAATGGTCATTTGTTTACGTAGCACAAACCTTTGATGCTTAAGTGACTTAGGACGTGACTCTCTTAGGAACCTTTTTTGGTTGTACTTTTAATTAATATATTTTAATATTAGTTTTAGGCTGTGTTTTACTAGACTATGTTTTCTTTTTTTCTTTTTAAAAAGAATTGCTACCCACCTCTGATGGGTATTGCTGCCAAAGCCTCAGCAGCTATTCTGATAATCTCGTAGGGTTAAGGTGATGGTGTCTTCACAATAGATGTGGGATCCCCAATGTACAATAGGGGAAATAAATGAGGAGGGGCAAGGGGGTACCCAAGGTTGCATCTACTTGGATTAAAGAACTTGGACTAAAATTCCAGGAAGCAAAGCTGGGTTTTACTTATCAGACCCAAAGAGTAACATTTGAACCATTGAACTAAATGACTTTCTATTGAATTCACTTTTGTAAAATCATCTTCATAGACTCTTGATCATAGGAATGGGTATATGAATTCTGTGTGATATTTCCAGTGTAATATAGTGTTCTGTGGCTGAGCACTGCAACATTTTGTTTCCGTTCGAATCTTGTGCATTTCCACTATTGTGCCTCTAGTAATACACATCTACTATGGTTTTCCAGAGGTTCTGGTGATCTTATTGCTACACGTGTTGCTTATTATTAATTGTTTCAACTAGAAATAATTGTGGATCATTTCGAGACGTAGTTACTCAAGAAATCTCTGCTTGTGAGTTCAGAGGCTTCACAAATTTAATTAGTCATACGTATTAAGACTTATGTGAAACATTCAGAAACATTAAAATAGTCGCTTTGTGAAGCACCCCTTTGACCAACTCTATTGGTCAAAGACAAGGAACACTTCCAAGAATAAAGTAACCAGTACAAAATAAGTGTATTGACGTGGTTATCAAGGCAATTAATGAAGATTGTATTGCAAAGCAACTATATAAAGGATGAGTGAAAGGGTCTAGACGAAGGAGAAGTCTGAGAGATGGATAGAACTGGTCCTGAAAAAGAAGCAGATGAGTAGTTTAAAAAACAAAAGACGATGTATGAAGCAGTTTATGGATATAATTGAAGCTTTCCATTTTATGGCATGTGAACATTAATGAAGAGGTTGCTTGAAGTAGGCTCTAGTGTTACAAATCCAATGATATAAAATTATATGCAAAAGTTTAGGCACTCCTGGTTAAATTTGATGTTTCAGTGAATCCCTAAGTGTAGAGAACCTGACACAACCTCTGTATGATACAGTGTTAAATACAACATCTTTCTAGTGCACATTTAAATCCTTGTGGTAGAAAGAATTTTAGAGTTCTCCTTGGTTTTTCTTGTTGGTTATGTGATGTTACCACTTTTTGGAATGGCATGCAGAGATACCATTTTTCCTCAAAAACCTTAAAGATAATGTACTTATCTCTGTGTCATGCATAGAAGCTCTTCATTTGCACACAAGAACATCCCATTAAACCTAAGACCCTAATTCTGGAAAGTGTTCAGTTAAAAAAGACAATATTAGTGTAACAAAAGTCATATATTTATTGTGCTGAACTGTATCTCTCAGTCTGCTTTTCTGTACATCCATTTTCTGCAGGTGCGAAAAACATTGGATGCCACTATGCAGACATTGCAAGACATGCTGACTGTGGAAGATTTTGATGTCTCGGATGCCTTCCAGCACAGTCGCTCAACTGAGTCCATCAAATCAGCTGCTTCAGAGACTTACATGAGTAAAATAAACATTGCCAAGAGAAGAGCCAACCAACAAGAAACTGAAATGTTCTACTTTACTGTGAGGAGCATCTTCTGTCTATACTGAGCCCAGTACACTTAAAAAACCTTAGTGAAATATTCATCCCACAGAGCTATGGTTGGTCAGGAAGATTGGAACGCCCATATTATATTTTTATGGCATTTGCACATCAACTCACCCTTTCCCCCACATGTGTGCATGACTGTTCTTTTAATGTGCTTTAGCTCTGAGAATTATTTGTGCCTTGTTTGAAGGATGGTTTTTAACGTTAGTCCTCATGGCTTTAAAGTAAAGATGTAATGTCTGTGGGCCTCCCTAAAAAAATATAGATTTTTTTTTCAACACATACAGTAAAATCCCCCTCAGCTTGATTCTCAGTGAGTTACAGGGACACAACCATGTTGTTTTCTTCACAGTATGGCAGTGGCTTCCCACTGCCATCTTCTGGGATTTTTAATTCCAAATGTCCAAACACTGCTTAACGTATTTCTTTAGATCAGGGAATATTTAGATATTCCACCACACACCTGAAAGTACCTTTCCCCCATCGTTCAGGTCATTTGAGAAGAACTTTGTAAGTTCTCCTGGCCATGTATTACCAGATTTGTCCTAGTTAGAATTGGAAGTTCTAAGAATCATGTCTATTTTAGAAACTTTTTACAATAATCGGTGATCTTCACTAGTGGAAGTCTTTTTAAAGTAAAGAATTGTATAAGCATCAGTTCTTGTTACTGTGGCAATGCAGGAAATATCTAGAGAATTATGGCAGCTAAGTAACATAGATAACTTTTCCCCTAACCACATAGCACGATGTGACGAGTCATGCTAAAACTTGTTAAGCCCCACCTCCATCAATATTGCTTGAGCAACCTCATTCTCCTGCAGATACTCTTACTCTAAGACAAATATCTGCCAGAAAAAAGCCCATACAATTTTGTTGGTCTCCATGTCCCTTATGATCCTGAGAATGGAAGGCCTTGGCTTATGTTGAGGATAATGTGTCTATAGCTGTATGTGGAACAGTAACGTTTTTTTTTTTTACAGTCATGCAGATTGCACAACTGTCTGCAAGAGGCTGATGTCGTTTGAGCAATATAGAGGGGGACACTGATAACATCCAAGCAGAGTTTATTTTAGTCCTTAAATTAGTTGTATCTGATGATACTACATATACACAATAAATATAATAAATATAAATATAAATATAATATAATATTTATCAATTGTGTGGTACTTTAAATATTAAGCCACAGTAATTTCACCTTAAAATCTTTGCCAAGCTTTGTAAATGGGTTTTTGTAGTTTACCACATATTGCAGCAAAGAGCTTAGAAATGAGAGGCAAGTGACTAACTTAAACCTATCTGCCCATCTATTTACTTAATTAAAATGTGAGACTGAACCCAGGGAATTCTTTTCACTAATATATAACATATCATAATAGCAAAGATCACTTCCTTAATTTAGAGGGCTTACTGAGATTTGCATTTTGTAGTGTTAAAGTGCTGTGTGTATTCATTTTTGAGTCTCCTTATTTCTGTTCCTCCAATTAATACACATTTCCTCCCCGCTTCCACCCCATGCTTTCCCTCTGTTCCTAGCATCTCTAAAGTTATTTCCCTCTGTGACATTGTTATTGGGTGTGAGGCAATCTGAAAATCACAGTTCTGCTGTGAAGCTTCTGGTCAGCCAAACTGTCAGACCTGGGTTGCATCATTGTTTGCAAAAAAGCAGTAAAACCCTTTGTGGGGGTGGAGTGGGGAGGCAGTTGTGAAGCTTTTTTGTTAATTGAGGCCATTCTTAGAAGGTGGACAAAACAAAGCTTTCATTGAAGTTCCTTATGATCTAAGACCTGACTTCAAGTACATGGGTGAATACAAAAGTATAAACTGGAGTTATACCCACATTTTACTTACATTACCTACATTTTTGATAGAGGAAAAGCTAGGTTAAAAAGATCTTGTGTGCAACCAAAATCTGATTCATTAAGGCTCAAAAATATGTCCTTTTATTCTATATAGAATTCTGAGAACACCATGAGGAGAATGAATATACAGGTGATCCTCGCTTAACAACCACTTGGTCAGTGACTGTTCAAACTTTTGAAAGCGCTGAACGAGTGGTACTTACGACTGGTCCTTGGAATTCTGGCCATTGCAGCATCCCTGCAGTCATATGGTTGCCATTTGCAACCTTCTTTGCTGGCTTCTGACAAGCAAAGTCAATGGGGAAGCCCACAGGAGGTCACAAGTGGTGACCACGTGATGTCCTTGCTTAATGACCCACAGTGATTCATTTAACAATGGCAATTGGGAGTGCTGGAATTGCCTTCGCTAAGCGGCAATGTCACATGATGTCATGCTTTACCACAGTGTCGCTTAATGATGGCAATTCCAGTCCCAATTGCTGCTGTTAACTGAGGACTACCTGTAGCGCAAAGTATGTCTTATCAGAACTCTTTATCCACCTTGCTTATATTTGTATGGGTTTGTTTCTTCTCTCCTTTAGAAATTTAAAGAGTATTTGAATGGCAGTAACCTTATTACTAAGCTGCAGGCTAAGCATGACTTACTGAAGCAGACTCTGGGAGAAGGTAAGTTACAGACATGTCTAAACATTGCATTTCTCACCACTGTAGGATTTTAAGCTAGATCATAGATTTCGCACTTAAATGTCATCTGCTCTAGTTCTCTCTCTTGTGCCTGCTGTTGTAACCAGGAGTGTTATCTGGCTGCTTCAATCAGGTTGATGCAAACCAGTTGTTAAATGCAAAACACTCTGTCCTCCTCCTTTGCTCCTCATGCTCCACTTTGCCAATATTCTCCAGCCTTTTCCAATTCCAGGGGACGACATGTGGTACTAAAGCAATCCCAGTTGTCCCATGATGTCACTTGCCTAGATTCCTGCCAAGGTGGGTGTCCCAGAGTGGTTGGGCTGGTTGTGGGGAAAGACAGCTCCCGGTAAGGGCAGGGTGAAAATAAGAGCAGCCAAGCACACAATCAGGGGATAGCAATGGGAATTCGAAGAAGGGAGGAGACAGTCTTGGGCCTAGGTACATCTGGGACTCTCTCCTCTGTAATGCAAAAGTAGCCTGTGTCTGCTTTGTTTGTACCTCAAGGCTGCTTTTGGTAGCTAAACATGGGCCCTGGGATTGGGATGATACTAATCCAGAATGGAGTAGCATAAAATACTTAATAATAATAGAAATGCATGCCTATATGTGCCCACCAGACATATTTGTGCTGATACCAATACATTAACATATACAAAATACAGGCTACATTCATGAATGAATGTTGAAATTGGTTGTTGCCTAGTTTAGATAATGGGCATTATCTAAAAGACAGTCAGAAAATGTTTTCCCTGTCCCCCTTGGATTATATCCATGAATAGCTTTTGATTGTTCTGCTGCAGTGGAAGAAGGCCAGCTTCCCCCAGTAGAAAGGGACCCTGTGATTCATGCTTTGCCTGGCAAGGTGATAGAAGTTATTTTTTCTGTCTGATGGAAAACCGCAAGCCATACTAATATATTCTCTCAAAACGTACTCACTATGTTCTTAACAATTAGTCATTTCACCTGAAACTAAAGTTTGTCAAATACAAACACAAGCTTAAAAAGTGAATACTGTAAATGGTTTTTGAAGGATATTTTAAAGTTTTGAAAGTAATAGTCAACAGCAGCACCAGCAGGGATAATATACTGATGCTGAGAACAGTAGTCCAAGGCAATACAATTTGTAAAGTTATTGTCCAGAGTCAAGCAGTAAAAATGAAGGGCAATAAAAATGGAAGGTACTAAGTATAGAAGTTTGAGCTGTTTCAATATTTCAATGAAATTATATGTACTGTACATTAGCACTGAAAATGGTGTATTATTTGTGAGAGGATTACTTCTGTCACTCTGCTTGATAGCTGTGAAGTAGGATTGAAAATTAATGCAGAAGCCCTTTTATTGCTGAAGATTTATGCTTAAGGGGAAATCTTTAGGCAAGTTGGTGGAACTATCAGATTACAATGACCTTCTTCATTTCTGTATATATTCCAGAGAAACTAATTTGCTTCACTCCAGTTACCCCCTTTTCCCACAGGAGCTAGGTAGTGAGGAGGTGTTGGTTTTATGACAGATTGTAGGCATATATTTATTTGTCCAGAGAAATCAACAGTTCATCATTGGGAGAAGGGATCTGACTTTATCCATGCAAATTCTAAGGCTTAATTAGATTTAATGCTATAGGGCATGATCATTCCCTTCTGCAAACGTCAGGATAGCTGTTTTCCCATTTCTTTTCCCCCATTCTTTAATTCCTTATTACTCCAATCCTGCCTTCCACCAAACAGAGAAGCTGCTTGTTTATAAGCTTGTCTAAGTTATAAGCTGTTATATTCTTGTTATTATTACCATCAATTATAATATTAATTTAATAACTTGATATTTTAATTATTTATATTAATATTCCAAGTATAGTCATACATTACGTAGCCCAGTTAGAAACTCCAAGTCTGTTTGCAATAACATGAACAGAAAAGTGAATACAGAGATACGTGCAAAACAAGATCTATTGGGGACGGCAATTTCAGACTGATTTCAGCCAGGAAATAGGCTGATTTCATTCTATTCATTGGTTGGGCAGTACATTCAGTTCCGTGTCTGGTTCTGGTCATCATACTTTAAAAAGGATTCATGTAAATTAGTCCATAGAGATGCAACCAAAATAACAGGAATCTGGAAATTAAGTCCTACAGGAGTAGCTTGGAGAAGATATAATAGCACTCTCTAAATACTGGAAGTAGCACCATGGCTTGTTCTCCATCATATCATCCTAGAATGTAGGACACAAGAATAGTTAGGTACCTGATGACCTCAGCACCTGATGACATAATGGACAAATGGTCATCATCTTGACCCATCCCACTAATCTATAACTTTTCGAAGGACATTCCAGTAATGTACAGTATTTGATCCCATTCATCCACATTATCTGTTGTCTTCCCCTTTTTCTATTTTTTTTTCAATCTTGCCAAGCATAATGTTTTTTCTTAGTCCATCATTTCTCTTGCATTACATTCCCCAAATATGTGCATTTCTAATTGCTGATCTATAATTCTAAGAAACCTGTCTTCTTTCACAGCCATACAATATCATGGGAAATACAATTGCTTTAACTGTTATGATCTTTGTTGCTGAAATGGCCTTGCCTGTGATCCAAGTTTGTCATTGTCTTTCTCTGTAGAATTAATTTCCTCTTTACTTCTCAAGTACTTGGTCTATATTTATTCTTGAACCACAAAAAACAAGACTGCTATTTTCTTTATCATCAACTTTAAATACTCTGAGTGTGCTGATTGATGTTACCTTTGGTCTGATTACATAAAGACAGGTTCTATATAGGAAGAAACTTCTAATGGTAAAAGCAGTTTGCCAGTGGAACCACTTTCCTACAAAGTGGTGAAGTCTCAGTTCTATTGAAGCAAAGGATGGACAGCCACCTACTGGGGATGCTTTATCCTGGATTCCTGAACTCAGCAGGAGATTGCACTCTGTTGCCTGAATAGCCTCTTGAGATTCTGTTTTTAAACCTCAAAGAATGAATATTAATTCTTGTACTAAGTTAATCCAGCCTCATACTAAAGTTATGGTATCTACTTATAATCAGTTTTAGTTTTTAAGTTGTCCTTATGTTATCTCTTTTCTAGAACGCCTAGCCTCCCAATCATGTCTTCTTCAGTATGAGGTAATTACTCATTTCTTCAGGAACATAGATACTTCTAATATTAGCTGAAGGTCTCTTCAAAATATTTCTGGGAAAATGGTTGGTTTCAGGACAGGACACGATTTATGTCTTGTACTAAATAAAAATTGGAGCTTATGTATACTAAAATGGGATCCATGAGATTTTTTTATCACTTATACTTGAAAACTAGGGACTATTTCTCATTTTAGAAATGCCCAGTATACTAAGCCAAGGACTCCACAGTTCAACCCTGAGCTACAAATATTCGCTTCGATTGATACTAAAGCTTCTTGTGATTTACAGCCATATTTTTCTGTTAGAAAAAATGTATTTCCCAAATTTAGAATTACTGCCTTTGTTCTAGTTTTAAAACTGCAGTCATTCTAACATAGGTTTTAGTGTATACAAATTTAATTAAATTTTGCTAGTTTTAATCTAGTAGATATTTGCCTCTCAATATTCATATAATTCTAAGTCTCAACTCCTATTTGGAGCTTGATTGTTGTTACTTGGAACTTTTTCCATCAACTGATCTCCATCTCAAGGAATCTGTTATGGGCAATGATGGAAACATGTTAATGCTTTCTGTTCTGTCTTTGAAATTTCATTCTTGACCACTGAAGTTGGTAATCTTCCAGAAAGGTACAGTCTTAAGAGAGCAAGGATTGCCTCTTGCATATTTAGCTTAATGTGACTAAGCCTGTGCTTCATAGTAGCCACGGTGTGGATCTCATTAGATATATTCAGTCATGGCACATTGCCTGGCAATTCAAGAGCGTCTGCCTCTAAATTCAGGCTTTTGACAAACGAGAGGCAAGACTACCTGTTAGTTGAATCTTGACCTATTTAGGTTTTCATTATAGTTCAGACAAGACTCTGATGACCTGCTAGGAGTACAGTACTAGTTCATGTATGGTACAGCAGTTCTCAGGAGCATGATGTGTCAATTAAAAGTCCAGGCACTTGTCTTTTCACATCCTTGTAAATCAAGATCTGCATCACTAGTCCAATATTTAACTCATTATGGACTGCTAACTAAGATCTTGAATTAGTTTCTCTTGACTTTCTTTCCTCATCATGAACAGTTTCACATGTTTCTAAATTTACATTCCTTGGAGTTCCTTATTCCTTTACTATAAAGCATCCAGGTTTCTGCCCATTTCTCTTTAGGCCTACTGTAAGCTTTGATTTTTAGTTCTAGCCTTTAGCATTTGTTCCGCATGGCCATGAAAGCTTGCTGCCTGTTTCCACACCCCCTGCCTTTTTCTTTATGAACTTCTTTGATGTAATTCTTGATTTGACTTCTTTCTGAAATATCCTCGTTTGTTGGGTATTTCATGCCATTGCTATTTTGAGAAGTTTGCATTTTGTTGTTTATTCGTTTAGTCGCTTCTGACTCTTTGTGACTTCATGGACCAGCCCACGCCAGAGCTTCCTGTCGGTCGTCAACACCCCCAGCTCCCCCAGGGACGAGTCCGTCACCTCTAGAATATCTAGAAGTTTGCATTAATGGGAAAATAAAGATAGAAAATAAAAATAAAGATAATGTTTAATGATTTCTGTCTACTCTTTGAAATCATATGTTAATCTGCTTCATTTTCTGATTATCATTTAATAAGGCTGTGGAAAGCTTTGATTGGATAATTTGATTGGATGTGGGTTTCATCTGAAAGATCCCATCAAAACATATCTGAAAAGCAATGTGACCCCTGCTTCTAAAAGCAGTGATAGCTTTGCTTTATGTCATCTTGCAGCCTTGACCCAGCATTTCCAACAGCCAGTAGAGGCTTCTGCAAAGTGCTGCATAAATTCAGAACTCATTCTGGCTATTGGAAATGCCAGGTCGAGGTTATAAAGTGACAACGCACCTTGTTAAGGCAAATCATACTGCCATTTTGCCTTGACAAGGAGAAATGTGTTACCTCCGCAAGGCAACGTTTCTCATTAAAGCAAATCCAAGTCATTTCACCTGGGCTATCATTTAATCAAAAAATGTCTTCATTCTTCCAGTGTAAGTGTAAATATAAATAAATAATGTAAGCATATAAATAAAAGAGGCAGCATCCAGAAAATAAACACAGCCAGAGTCAGTGTTCTTTAATATTTGGTATGTCAGCCCTTTTCAAGATAGGCAAGGTCAAGTAACAAAATCTTGAGATATGGAGTTCTTGGTGTTCTCTGAGCACCTTGAACTCCACAGTTCAACCCTGAGCTAGAGATACTCTCTTCTATTAGAATCTTGAAAGCGTGTCAGAGTCATATACCGAAGAAAATCAAGGCAGGGTTATTTTGAGTTTCTTTCTCACACTTTCCACTTTCCCAGGACTCTTTTCTCCTCCCTTAATAGTTCATTGCTTCCTTCCTAAGGCCAGACCCACACTGTCTTCCATAATGTGGGATCAGGACCATTGCAGTATAGTGATTAAGGAACAGTGATTAAGTATAGTGTAGTGATGTGTAAGTTTTAGTGTAGTTAAGCATAGTTAAGATTAGGCGTAGTGTGGTGTAGTGATTAAGTCTAGGATAGAAGTAGCACCCTGTGAAATGCATACAACTCCTCTAGCACCCATATGTGGCGCCTAACAAATTAAGGTCATATTGTGTGATATTTCAGTCAAAACAGTTAAAACTTAATGTCACACCCTTTTCCAAAAAAATTAAGGGTGGAAAAGAGAGCAAGAGGCCTTTTGGAGACAAACAACCTCCCTTTTAATCCATGTAGCCCACTCCCAAACCCTGAAAATAGCTTAAAATTGTGTCAGTAAAATTTGACAATGAGTTGGCTGTATATTTTGGCCTAGTTTTCAGACTGCTTGTGGAAATTTGTCAGGCCCGCTTCTTGAGGTTGCTCACGCCATTCTCCAAATAGCGCATGGAAGGCTCAGAAGCTTTTTGAAGCATCATGAGGAGGCAGGGTGCAGTCCCTTACGTTACCTCAGGGGCTGGGAGGGACCAAACCAGGAATGGCTTGGATCAGGGTGGGTCCTTGCCCAGTGACTGGTGGGATTCAGTTAACAACAGCAACTGGGACTGTCGGGATTCAAATTGCTAAGTAATACAGTCACGTGATATCGTGCTTTACGACTGCATCGTGTAGCGACAGAAATTCTGGTCCCAATTGCTGTCTTAAATGAGGACTACCTTTAAAGAGTCCAGATTTAGTCTCATTCAGTATCTACAGTTGATCTTTCTAGAATTGATGGCTCCATTAGAGCAGTGTTTCCCAAACCTGTGTAAATTACCCCAAATTGGGTAAAAGTGTTTTTTCCTTGAGTAGTGACACAAGAACTCATTACCCAATCACAACAGGGACATTTAAATTGACTAAAGTGTTCTGCCTGGATTGGGTAAAAAGGACTTCCTGATAAGCGGTTTTGGGTAATGAAGGAAAAAGTTTGGGAAGCGCTGCATCAGAGGATACTGTACTAAACTAAATAGGCTTGTATTCTGAAGGAAACATCCTAATTTGTTCTTAGGAAAATGTTATTTAGTGGCCAAATTACACATTATAGTAAATATGCAGTATAATGCAGGTTTATCTTCCAATTTATTTCTGCTGGAGGCACTGGGGCGGCAATTACAGTGTGCAGGGAGGGGAGGTCCCTGGTTCCCAGTCCCAGCTTTCTGAAAAATAACTCCTTTGCACAGTTAGAAGCAACAGAAAAATGTTTCCACCAGTAATGCTTTTCTTTAGTTTGTAGCCATGGAGAGCTCTGTGACCTTTAAAGGGTAAATGTCTCTTGCCCATGCACTGCAATTCCTCACAAAATCCTCCCCTGTTTCTTAGACCTTATTTTTAAAAAAGTAAAGGGAAGGCAAAACAGTTTGCCATATAGTTAGCATAGCATGAAAGTTGACCCTTGAAAGAAATCTTGAAACAGTAACACACAAGTCCACAGCCACTGTTGGAGGATGACTTACAAGGCTTTGGAGTATCTGTGGATGATAATGATAACACTCTTCCTCCTGAAGGATATCGGAACAGTATATAAAAAGAATAAGAAAAGAATTGAATAAAACTATTAACAATTAAACTACCTATCTTAAAACAAGGCAATGAAAATACAAGAATTAAAACACCTTTGATTTTTAAAAGGCCTTCAAATGTTTGATCTGGGCATAGTTTTTCTCCTGCAAATGGCTGATTGAAAGAGGTCTGTTCAGTTGCCTTTAAGACAAGACCCTATGGGCTACAGCAGTTTTTTTCAAACTTGGCAACTTTAAGATGTGTGGACTTCAATTCCCAGAATTCCCTATGCTGGCTGGGGAATTCTGGGAGTTGAAGTCCACACATCTTAAAGTTGCCAAGTTTGAAAAACACTGGGCTACAGCAATACATTGAGCTCAGTTTTATCTCTTTTCCTCCAAAACAAAACTCTCCTGTCACATACACATACAAATAAATAGTAAAGTTGAAATTAACATATAATTTCTTCCCCCTCATCTCCCCAGGTGAAAGAGCTGAATGTGGAACAACTAGGTAAGTGGAACTCTTTGTTTCTGTATTTTATTCTGGGGATTGGTTGGTACTGCTTTTGTAAGGACTGATCTATTTAAAATCCATCTGCTTCAAATTTATAAAAATCTTCCAAGCACGAGCTGTGGAAAGAAAAAAAACGAATGGCAGCTCTCTCCCTGCATGAGTGGCTTCCTTGTGGCTGCATTACTCAAATAGCTTAATTAGAAGGACAACAAAAAACCCCTTGTATTTGCTGCAGTGGCAATTTCTAGCTGACTTGCTTTGAAATCAAGAGTAAGGCTCTGTCAGCAGAGAGTAATGCGAAGTCTTCTTGGATGTATCAGTTTGTTTAGCTACTTCTAATAGTGACCAGCTCCCTTAGCCAAACTGGGAGTCTTTCCTTTGCTGATTAGTATATGCTCAGGGACAGATTATTAAATTTCAATCCCCAGATAGAAGATTAATCTCCAGATCCTGATATATGATGGCTTTTGAATCATTCTTTTGTCTATAATAAAGAGGGTGAAGAATAGGCATTAGGAATGAGAATAAGAATTGAATTCCTATAAAAAGGGAGAGTAAGGAGGGAAGGAATGAATTCAGAAAAAATAAGTAACATTTAGGAAATTGACAAAAGTGAGCTGCTCTCAGAAATTGGAAGGAGAGCAACACAAGATTCAGTTTAGTAGTGAAAGGTAATTTAGAAGCACTTGGCAGTAGTGATAAAAAAGCAGTTAAGGCAGAACTGAATGGGTAAGCTACCCACAGCTGATTTATGCACTGATGGCTCTGTGTAGTAATAGCTACTCCTAAATTGGGGATTTATTAGCTCCTATTCTCATGCAAATTCACCAATAATGGAGAATCATTAGCTCAAATGATCATTTACATTTTCAGATAAAGGGAAGATTTCCAAGTTTCTTTGATACACATAATACGTAGGCATAAGGAAGCAATCATTCATGTACAGAAAAGCAGCTTGGCTAGGATGCCTATCCCTGGCATGTGGACAAGCATGCTAGTTCTAAATTTTCTCACCGAATGATAGAAAAGAGGGAGGGGATAATATTTACCAAATATATACTGGAAAAAAGTGCAAGGAGACTGTCAAGCTTAGCCTGCTACATAAAATAGAGATTCTTGGGTTTATAATGAATGCAAGGTATTTAATTTCCAGGCTGCAGAAAAAATAAAGATATTCTGCATATAAGAGACCCTCCTGGTAGTTCAGTTATTTTGATTGAAATGTAAGCGAATTCAAATTTATCTAGCTCATTTTGCACAAACCGGAGCTCCATTGGCTAAAAAGGCAAAGCAATTCCAGGTAGTTTCTGCTGGTGATGATGGGAAGACCAAATGGATCAAGTTAAATAATTTGAATAAAATAGAAAAATCCAACATCTCTGCTTGTTTCAGTCCTTAGATAGTTGTTTCTCTTAAGCACTAGTTCCTTACTTGATCACCAGCACCATTTCCATTGAAGCCAGAAATGTTCATGGATAATGTATTCTATCAGACACCAGAAATGCTGGCAGCTAATCTCACGACATAAATGGAGCTAGGTTTTGGGCTGGGGTTTCACAGACTTCCTAATTTGATTGCTTTTACACTAATAAAATGAAAATGTTGAGTCAAAATACCTGCCTAATCCCTAAGCAAAATACAGGGCACGAGGGCACACCTGAACAGAGCCAACCACACGAAGATATTGAGAAATAGGACAAAGAACCAAGGCAGCATTTACTTAGTTTTCTTGGGAGCCTTGAGGACTATGTTCTTTAAAGGTGGTATAAAACCAACATGGTGGAGGAATGGTAATTTCTGACCCAGAAATCAGATCAGAAGAGAGATTTATCTGGACATCCTGAAGTTTAAATGCAGTGTGATTTCTTCCCATAGAAATTGGGTATGTTCTAGGGCTCTCGGGTATGCTTTTATACGAAAAAATGCTATATGAAAAGAAGGGTATGTTAGCTTTAAAAGCTTGCTTAGTTTCTTTTTTGTTATGTAAATGAACAATTTTTTAAGGTATGAAATTCACTTCTACTACAAGATTTGAGGATAGTAAGATTGTTTTCTTTGTTTTTGTTGGTCACACTTCCCCTTGTTTTAATATGCATAGCACTGTCCCTTGAAGGACTGATCAAAGCTGCTTGTTCTGGCCCAGTCTGTAGACTCATTCAAACCACTGCATGCTTTCTGCCAAGGAAGGAGATACATACAAGTGAATGGCTTCCAGAACTCCCAAATAAATGCAGCGCTTGCTTTTTAGTTCAGTTTGCAATAATGTAGAAAAAGGAAAAACAATAGTGTGTGAAGTCTGACACCCAATTCAGCAAAAGAACCAGAACTAATCTTTAAAAAAAAACAGTAAGGCTTCATTGTTTAATGAACTGCACAGAATTAGCAAAGAAGTTTGGACCTGCTTTAATAATGGTAGAAAAGATGGTTTTTAGAGACCAGCTGCCTTCAAATGTAGAATTCTTTTTCTAACCAAATGTATGAGAATTCAGGATTATAGAAGATGTTGGTCAGTTCAAGCTGTAGAAAGTCATTTTAATTGGATGCACATGGATTTTTTTATATTTGGAGAGGCAGTTGAAAGAAGCCTTTTTAGTTTGTCAGAATGCACTAAGTCTACCCTTTGCAGTGAATGATAATAGTGGATTGCGATGAGATGGAGTTCGCACAAAAATTTTAAAAAGCTAGGATCATGGTGGTATAAGGGCTTAGAACCTTTTCAGAGAAGAGTTGCTTTTCCCTCCCGGCTTATCTTAAATATTGTTTTTTCCTGCTTAAGTGAACTGCATTTTAAAAAGAAGTTCCCAAATAGCAATAATAAAGCAATGTCCCAACCCTCTTCCTCCAGAGTAGGAAGCTGGCACTGTATCCTTAAGATTCAGGGGAGACCTTGCTCTAAGCCAGTGTTTCTCAACCTTGGCAACTTTAAGATGTATGTGGACTTCAATTCCCAGAATTCCCCAGCCATGGGCAACATCTGAAAGTTGCCAAGGTTGAGAAACACTGCTCTAAGCTCTTCACGTCATCACTATTTAGATGAGATACATTTGAAGAAGGTATCAAGGTAAAGGTTCATGGAAGCAACGTATTCACCTCCACAGAGGCTTCCTTTGTGCAGTCTTGGAGCTCTTTCCCTGCCATTGTATTCACATTGATGTTTTATGATTTCTTTTGTTCCATTTTCTCAGGCCCCCCTGTCTTCCCCCTAAACCACAGAAAATGAGGAGACCTAGGCCTCTCTCAGTCTATAATCATAAACTCTTTAACGGCAATATGGAAACGTTCATTAAGGTATTGGCTGTTTAACAGTAAGAGTCTGTGAACACTGTGGATGTAATGGTAGCGTTTTCCGCTTCTAACCACTGACTTGTTTCCTTTCCTTGGACCTGGCCTTTCCCATGCACTGCACGTCACACCATGAAAATGGTTGGTATGCGCTCTCTCTCAGTGACAGAGTCTGCTGGTGCCACGCTTGAACTCGCAAGGGATACAATTCAACCCTGGAGTTTTGTACTTCTGTTTTTGCAAAGGGAAGGGATGAGCTAATAGAAAAGATTTCTGTGGAACAATATGGAAGGGGAGCATCCTTTGTTCTTGCCAGCACGCTGATTTGTAGAATATCATATCTTACTGCTACAGGTTCAACTACAGTGGTTCTTTGAAGCTTGGGGTTCACACAGACATCCTGAAATTTAAATGCAGCATGATTTCCTCTCTTAGAAAATGGTTTCCTGTGAGTCAAAGTTAAAATAAAAAGTGGTGTTTTTATGAATTCCTGGATTTTCATTATTGGCCAGACTGGTATATCTGCTGTGTATGTAGGTTCTCTAGGCAACCCCTAAATCAAATATAAAATTTAAACTACAAACAGTAACCGCTTAAGAAATAACATCATAATTAAAACTCACCTATAAAGCAAGAGGATTAGAATAAAATAAAATAAACTGTTTTAAAGATCTACACCAATAAGTAAGTCTTCATCTGGTGCTGGGAAAGTGGTGCCCCAGAAACCTTTGCTGAAAATGCCATTCACCTAATTTTTACTGCTTCACTTCATTTAGTAAGTTTAGAAAAATATAATAAGGTTTAGATAGGTACAAGCTGAGGAAATCAATGTTTAGATGTTTATACATATACCTATACATATACATATACATATACATATACATACATACATACATACATACATACATACATACATATATATATATATATATATATATAATTTGCATACCGTTGACTCCACATGTTGTTTCAGGCTTGGAAAAACAAACTAATTTCAAAATGGATGTAAAAATAAGCTGAGAACCAATGTAGTACATGAGAAATGTAACGTATTCAAAATCCCAATTCCCATTTAATATTCTTATATTTTTTTTCTGTGTGCCAACTGCAGTTTCTAAAAGTAACCTTATATATTGTGCATTCTGATAATCCAAACTGAGCCCACTACCCATTCTGGAGCATGGTTTAGTGGTGACTGCATAGTTGCCATTCAGATAAGATTGTTACTGGTGTATAAAGTGAAGCCATTAGTGGACAGCTAGGACCACTGAATGGAGCAGAGCTTAACACAGCAGAGAAGCTGTGCAGAGAAAAAGAAAAATTTATCTTAAATAGCTTTAATGAGCACATTAGAAAAATACAGGTTATTGATCTTACACACTCAGCCCTCCCAAGCATAAAGAATCACATGCTTAGACAAAGTAGGTTTAAGATAAGTAAAAAGAGTCTTACTGACTTTATTCTTGGTTCAGTTACATCCATCTTCGGTGGAAAAATGAAGATTCTCTGTTTCTTCTGTTCCCTAAACGTAATGAACTCTTAGCCCTATAGCTGCTATGAGCTGCATGTAGAAAGGGGCAAGCACATGGCTTTAGGCCCAAGATGGAGAGAGAAGCAAAGCATGCTTCTTCCCAGATGGTGAGGAAGGAGGAAGAAGGAGAGAGGAAGTGGGAGTGGCAACAAACAGCTTCCTCTCACATAGAGTCTGCATCCTAGAGCAACTCATAAATATGCTAACACGAGGTGTGCTGATTTGTTAACATCTGCAACATAAAGCTGATAAAAGATGCTTGAGACACAGGAGTCAGTTCAGCTTCTACTGAGGGCATTGGACCAATAAGCACTCCTTGACCTTTTCCCCCTCTCTTTTTTTAAAGAACAGTTTGTAGCAACCTCCTCCCAAATGGCCAAGAGAGAGAAAAAAATAGCGATATTAATAATATAGATAGGAAATAATAAACATTTTTGTCAGCTGCTTGAGAATGCCAATTGAATGATAGGTGAAGTATTTCATTTTTAATTTGCGTTAGCCAAATGTAGTTGTGCTTCATGCAACAAGTATATTTTTCCTCTTACGTACCAAGCCCTAAAGGCTTAATATGCACAAAAGCTCATCTGCTGCTGGATTGCCCTGATCTCTCTGGAAAGACCTTTGGTTTAATAGACACTAAAGAAATTGAAGTTTTAATTGGATTGAGGGACTGGGATCATCTTGCAGTTCAACTTTATTCAGCATTCCATCCATGCACCCCAGGCATACTTATAAAATATGGAAGGATTTGAGTTCTTTAAAGCAATGTAGATCCTTGCAAGGACAAACACTTTTCAGCTTACCCACTATTATTATTATTCTAGTTCAAGAGCAAATTTTTTCATGAATGGCCCCAATGGTTTTAACTAAATTTTCTAGGATTTTTTTACAGATTTAACCTGGCTTAACTAATATGCAGTGTACATTTCTGAAAAGCTAATTTCTGTTCTTTGAACTTACCACTGCAAAGTCTAATCAATATCCCAGAATCTGAAGTAGGAAAAGTGACTTAGATTCCCTTTGACAAAGAGATTCACACTGTGGAGGCAACATGATCCTCTTCACTGAAGTGAAGTGGTGATGAGAGTTGCCTCAGGGTAATTCAGATTGCCCTGAACCACTTCAAGGCAGTGCTGTGGGAGAAGGGTCCTCTAAGGCCTTCTCCTCCAGTGCTGGTGCCAAAGGGCTTGGAAGCTGGGCAGCTTCAGGGCATGCTGTGGGATGCCCCAGCTTCCTGCCCAGCTGAGAAGCACTTCAAGTGGAAGAACAGGAGAAAGATGGAGAGGAGTGGGTGCATGGATGGAATAAGGCTCCTCTCAGGAAGAGCTTTGCCCAAGAAGGCGGAGAGGGTCTGAGAAATAGACCAGCATGAAACAACGTGGGTTCTTGCCTCTGCTTATTGTCAGAGCAGAACACCTCTTCCAAGATATGCACAGCCTTAGGAGGAAGGTACATAATGCAATTCTGCTAAACAGCTGTGACCTTTTAAACCTGAAAGACCGCAGAGGGACCCTATATAAGCTCCTCCTTCGAGACCTTTTGTGGAAAAGTGAAACAAAATAAAATATAGTGCAATAGCAGTCTTCATTATCATAGAGGTAGACCAGCTGTGAATCACCATGTTGATTTCAGGACTTAAGTCCATGTAATAGGCAATTTGTATTTTAAAATTCAAAATAACCAGTGGAATTCAAGTTCCTGATCCAAAGTTTCCAGTTCATAGTGTTGCTGATTCAACAGATTGCAACTGGCAGCCATGACAAGGCCTCTATGTAGTTACTTAGGCCTCCTCTTGACTTCATAGGCTAGAGTTTCCAGACTGCCAGACTGGTGCTCACCAACAGGACCATCGTGTACAAGCTGTTTGGATGTGGGTCCTAGAGCCTCTCCAACATTGTAGTTATAGTTATGATTGAATTATAGTTTTAATATCAAGAAAACATTAACACATTTAATGTAATTATTTGCTTTAATGTCAACCACTTTGTCATAATTATGCCCTTTTTATTAAAAAAAAATAATCCTTCACTGGCACTTCACTTAAAGGCCAAATTGATTTCCAAAGACTGAACCCATTTGCCATACGGAACAATCCTATTTTTATTTTCCTATTTTTTCCAGTTACTTCTTTCTTGAATCCCTTGCTTTCAATTCTATGCCTGTTGGCCCACTGAAAACATTGTTGTACCACTATTATAAAACCTCCTTCCAAAAAAAGTGTTTCCTCAGGGAAATTATTACTGATGAATTTTGAAACAAAATGTTCATTTTTATAATAATCCTTGCTAAGCGCTGTTCTATTTCATTACATTTCGTTACGGTCACTAGACCAGTACTACTAATAGTGTGCACATTCAGTCTTTAAAAGAAAAATAAAGTAGATAAAATTAAAACTATTTTTTTTTAAAAAGATAAGAATTGTCACAACTGAACAATTCTATATTCAGCACTGAGTAATCATTAGCTTCCTAAGATAACAGGCTTAAGGACAAAATTTAACAACTTTATATATATGTGACAAACATATCTACTTGCTAACAAAATATATAAAAGTCATTAGTGCCCTGCAGGAGTTCAGATAGTAGGGAGACAGTAAGTGTAGACCTACGTATTGCCACATTAACAGTAATATAGAAAGATGTAAGCTAAAGATTGTACTTGATTAAATCTGCAAGGGCAAATGCAGACTTCTGTTGGTATTCTCCGAATACATTCTTGTGTCACTGTTGTGGGCAATATATCAAAACATGCCAGTGGGGGTGCTTTTAATTTCTGAGACTCCAGAGATTAGAGATGAGAGGGAACGTGATGGGGGCCCAGAGTCTCAAAACACAATAACTGACCCTATGGGTCTGCATCCAGAATCCATTGCTATATTGTCTCTTTAGCTTTGCTAAAACCCAACAGTACTAAACAATTTGGGAAGAGGTCCAATCTTACCCATTTACTTATGTCCGGAAGCCACTAGGTTGAACAGAAAGAATCAAGCTAGGTAAAGAGGACTAGGTTTCCTGGTCAAAAAGGCAGATGATTAAATACCATAACTCAAGCTTGCCACAGTGGCCTGACTTGGTATGCTTCCAACAGAAGTGCCACATTGGGAACACATCTTGGAGCAGCAAAGGGTGCTCAAAGAAATTTGGACATGAAGCCAATTTAGTGGCCTGCTAGAACCACTGAAATGGAGTAGAGCTTATAACACAGCTGAGAAGCTGGCACAGAAAAAAGAAAATTATCTTAGATAGCTTCAATGAGCATGCCAGAGAAACACAGGTTACTGATCTTATACATTCAGCCCTCCCACGCATAAAGAATCACATGCTTAGACAGATTAGGTTAAGATAAGTAAAAGAATTTCTTACTGACTTTATTGTTGCTTGTGTTACATCCATCTTGGTGGAAAAGATGAAGTTCCTTTGTTCTTCTGTTCTTTCTAAATACTTAGTTTGCCCTAAACTCTCAGCCCTACAGCTGCCAAGAGCTGTGTGGAAGAAAGGGGCAGAATTCTTCATCAAGGCCCGAGCACATCGCCCTGTTGAATGGAGAGCAGAGCAGCATGCTTGCTTTTCCCTGGGTGGAAGAAGGAGAGGAAGAGAGAAAGAGGAAGTGGGAGTGGCAACAAACAGCTTCCTCAGAGTTGCAGTGTGGAACAGCTCAATTTGCATGCTAATTCACATGCAAATGAGGCATGCAGGATTTGCCAGGACTTCCAACAGGACAACCTCTAGCTTTTTCTACAAAAAATAGGAATAATCACAGGCCGGCAGCCCATACAGTAAAAGGGGTAAAACTACCTCATTAAATGCTTTTAATGTTGAAATCAGTGTTAAATCAACATTAAAACCGAATGGTAAAACAATAAGCACATGGAAGGAAGTCAAGGCAGCAAAGCAAAAGGAAAAAAAGAGTACCAAAGCAACAAACTGTGACCATCCAACTGAGGCATGTCCCTGAACACACAAGACAAGAATGTCTGTTTTGGCCAGGAGGGCTATGTAAATAAAATGATCTGGGCAATGGAACCGTTGGAAGAACTCAGTGTGGAAAAAAGGGAAATGGCGAGAAGCAGCTGAGAGTCTGTTGCTGAAGCAGAGTAATTGCATACCAAGCAGTTCTATGGGTGTTGGACGGAGCCTGAACTACTGCAGTTCCTTCTAAGCTGCCATTGCATTTGAGCTTTCATAGCCTCTGGAAAATATGCTTACCCTAACTGTTCTTACTCTTGCTTAACCTTTTCTTTTCTCCCCAACTTTGCTGCTTTATTTGCTTATCAGAGGAAGAAGGAATGCTCGAGCAAGAAATCAGGTACTGACTGGAGGCCCCCTACCTAGAAAAATATGTCTGTATTTATAATAAGTTGCTATAGTTCAAGGGGTGCGTTTCAAGGTATCCCTTCTTTGAAAGGGAAAGAAAAAAGAGTACAAAAGCCAAACATCATGAAAGGATAACTTTTCCAAACACACACACACACACATGTGCGCATGCACACACACACACACACACAAGGTTCAGCATAGCACTTCAAAACTGGTTTTGTGAAATTTGGAAGGTTTCATTTGTTATGTAAGCATTAGTGTAGCTTAGCCAAGGTCTGGTCTGGCTCGTAGCTGTGGTCCAGATGCATCACTTTGATAATCAAGATTCAACTTCTCAGGAACACTGCCAAATTATCTTTCTTACAGTGGACAGTATAAAGGATGTGCAGAGCACTGTTTGAAAGCTTACATATTTTAATTTCATGCTAACTCAGTGACTAAACTAACAGAGCTCATTTTTCAACCTGGTTGTGCAGTTTTGCTTGAGTGTGCTTCATCAAACCACTGTGCTCATCAGATCAATATACTCAAATCAATATATTCATTTTTTAAAAATGCTATTTCTTTTCCAAGGATTCTGGACAGGCAATTCCACTTGTGGTTGAAAGCTGCATCCGCTATATTAATTTATATGGTAAGTTGAATTGCTCCCCTCCACACTGACTTCAACATTTTCTCTCAAAGTTCTAGCACAAGAATGTGTCTCCACTCAAATGCAAAATGATATGTCAGCTTATTTGACTAATTATTTGGGACCCAGCCATTGTTATACTTAATTAACAAATGCTTGCTTTGGACTTCGGGTGGGGACATGGTGGACTGAACAGCTGTGCCCGCGGGCTCAGTAGGCAGAACTGACAACACGGCAGTTTTTTCTGGCTCAGGCAGGTTTTTCCTGAAGCCCAGGAGCATTTTTCCAGAAAAAGGAAAACACCTGGAATCACCCCATCTGTCCTCCAGACAGCTGCTTGCAGCCAGAAGATCGCAAACAGCATTCATGTTTGATTGGTAAGAACTAGCCAGGAGGCTGGGACATCACCATTTCCAAGCCCCACTGTAGCCTAGAAGGGACACTAAGACCGGCCACCCAATTTCTAAATCTCCCAGTTTATATTTCTTTTAAGTACAAATACCCTAAGAGAGGCTTTCTACAGCAAGGAGAAGTGGGTTATCTTGGTGCTTATTCTTATTTTTGGGATCATTTTTTTAAAAAAAATTCTTTTTAAGTTTTGGACTTTGTTTTCCATCCAAATATTAAGGAGGATTGAGAGGAAATAATTGTCTCCCTGTTATTATTTTTGTACTAAATTTGAAGATATTAGCATTTTCCTACAAGTTGAATCGGCTCTTTTGAACTTTCAGTTTTCTGCTTCTACTTTCTCTGGGGAACTGTCTGCATATCTCACTTTCACTTGTGTAAACACATTCCGGAATTCCTTCATATCTTCGACTTTTGCTGGTTGAGCTCCTGCGGGCTCCATAATCTACTTCATGAGACATGGAGGATTTTAAAAAGACTTTCTCTGACTTCCACCGAGACTTTAAACAGATTGTTTCTGATTCCTACTAAGTTTTTATGCAAGGCATTCAGGACATTGTGGAAAATATGAGGTCTAAAATGTGTCAACTGGTTGGGGATGCCATGGATGAAACTGAGGATTTTAACAGCAACAGAAATGTCTCTTCTGAGAGTGAGATTGGGACTTCTGTTGAAATGCTGCATGAAGATTGGATCGTCGAAGTAATTAAAGGGAGAGATCGAGTTGCAAGCCATAAGTGAAATTGATCTTCCATGGAACGCCATGGAAAAGAAGGGGTTTATTGTGTATGGGAGGTCTCCTGAAGAGAAGTCGGAGTTTTTGAGGGGGGCAGTTGGGCTGTTTGATCTTTTTAAGAAAAATGCTCTGCACATTGTGGGGATATGTAAGTGCTCTGGTTTATTTTGAAGTGGGATAAGGGTTTAAGAATATTTATCTGGATTGCTTTTAGGGTTTGGCTGATTTCGTTTATCTTTAACAATTTGGATTAAGATTATTAAGGTATAATAAAAAATAATAAATGTCTTGGTTTAATATGATTAAGATTATTAAAATTGTATTATCAAGTACAATGGCAGACAATTTATATGTTTTTTAGTTTGATCTTTATTATAGCAGACAGGAATGTATAGAATAGTGGGAAGGAAATAAATAAATTTATGTTTGGGGGGGAAGTTGATTAGGAGGTTTATAATTTTTTTAATTTTAATATAAGGGGAGGGAGCAACTATATTTAGTGATTTTTATAATGTGCCAATGGAATGATTTATTAAAATAATGTGATTTTGGTTTAATATAGAATAAGGGGTTGATTATGGAAAATTGTTGTATATCCTTGTTGTTAAAAGTTGGAAGTCACCTCTTTTTGTAATTTTGAAAAAATTCTCTTGTGTTTCTATACTTTTTTAGTTTTTTTTCCTTTGTAGGTTTTTTTTTTTTTTTTTGGTAGCTTTTATCTGCTTGAAACTTTATAAAATTCTTACAAAAACATGCTTGCTTTAACAGCAAAGCAAAATACTTTCTGGATGATAAATATTTGGATATGGAATTGTGCTCATTGACCAAATTATTTGCCTGGACGCTTTTGAATGAAATCCAGTGAAATATTTCCTCTCCTCCACTGCTGGGGCCTGAAAATTGCATCAGAAGGCTTTAGGCCATACTCAGCTTACCTAAATTTCTTGTCTGTCACAATAAATCCTCCTCTCTCTCTCCCCATGAACAGGGATTCATTCAGCAAAAGGCTGCACTGAAGCTAGGGTAGAATGGGCAGGGTTATAGTCAACTGCTTCTTCCGTGCAAGAGATAGCAGGGGCCATTCTGTGTTCCTGGTCTGGCAAGAAAATTCTAAATCAGATTTGACTGCCTAAGCCTTCCCTAGCATCTGCTTGAACATACCAACACAAATGGCATATATAGGATTACAGAGAATTCACTGATTTATTTATAGATATATGAGAAAGAAGATTAGACGTGATATATCATTAGATTTGGGTCAATGAACTTATTTGTGAACTAAAAGGTTTTTTTCCTACTGTTACTGGTATCCTATAAATAAAAGGTATGTTTGGAACACCTAAATGAGAGGATGGCTAAACTGATTGAAATTTAAAGTGGGGTGTTGATTCCAAATACTTTAATAGGCTTTTGAAAATATACTTTTTCTTCCCTCTTCAGGTTTACAACAACAGGGTATTTTTAGAGTTCCTGGATCTCAGGTTGAAGTCAATGATATCAAGAACTCATTTGAGAGAGGTATGTATGATCACTAGGTATGGTTGATCATTCTTTTAAAGTGACTTGCTGCTGTTTTACATTTACCTCTTAGGACATATACAGATTCTGAGTTCTGTCTCTTCCTTTCTCCGTGTGCGATCTGAGAGATAAGCCAGTTCTGTGACCTTCCTCCATCCCACTGTTATTGTGGTTCCTTCTCCACCTTTTCTAGAAGTTTTCTGTGATATCAGCAACCTTTTTGATCTGCCTCTCTTCTACCACACCAAAACCTTTACCAGATTCTTAATTCTGTCTGTTGCAGCTGTCTGGAACATGTTTTCTTGAGTTCAGAAAATCTCAGGGCTCCTGTTTCTTCTCCCTCTGTTTCCTTTTATGGGATAGAATTTTTAAAATTTCCCTGATTTCCTTGGGCCACGTCACACCTTTTCTGTATCTCAGTGTGGTTTTAGAACCACCATATTCTCATCTGTGGACATGTTAGGAGCAGGGGGTTCTTCTTCTTTGGGCTGTGAATCACTATGTAGATTTCAATATCTATTCCCAGTCTGTCCTCTCCCACTATTTCAGGTCAATTGGTTTCAGCACCTACTACCCTTAAGTCGTATATTCACCTCCAATGCTATTTCCCTAGATACGCTCCCCCATCCCAACACCTTGGTGCTCCTCCGTGATATAAGTTCAGTGGATGCAGCTAAAGCAGAACTTATCTATGAGACGCGACTCCAAGATTGCTAGGGATGCTTTATCATTAATACCAAATATAACAAGCCTGCATTTTACCCTAGAAGATGTGGTAGCGTTAAAATATTATTGACAGGAGAATTCCACGTAGTCTTTTATGGAATTTCACCATTCATATTTTTGAAGACCAGTTTTTACCCCTTCCAAATTGAATTAACTATCAAACCTATCTTGTTTTACTGGCAATATTTGTTTCTGTTAATGTAAACTAATGAACTAAATTAAATTAGAACGCAATTAAAACAATTTTATTTTGTAGGATAGGTTTTTGACAAAAAGCAATCCCCCAAATGAGCAAAAAAGAAAAAAATATGGGCAAAAATCTCCTAATCCATAAAGCAGTTCATTTGTTTCCTGCTGGTATATTGACAGATTTTTAAAGAGGAATTTTCAGCTCATACCTTCTTGGGGTATGTTTCCTGTGGTGCCAGGAAACATACAAAGTAAGCTGTATTTTTAACATTCCTAAATACATATTTTTTTTCCATAATTGCAACTAGATGCACATCTGACTTGGCACTGTTGAGGCTTTTTAGCTCATGAATATCTGTTTTGCACTGTCTCAGTCTACTTATATTGGAGTGGGGGAACTGTGGCCATCTGGAAATATTTGGACCTCCAACTTCTTTTTGTCCCAGAGGGTTTAAATAACGAGAGCCATAATGTAGGAGGACTAAAGATTTCACAAGTCTCGCATATATAGAACAAAAAAGATTTCACACATTTCAAATATGTACAAAAATCATCCTCAGATGCAATGACAGTACCTATGCGAGTAATGATATTATTCTCCATCAAAGCATAGATGTAAATACATGTGTTGGACTGAAGACACGTGTACACATGTTCTGTTCTGCCCTTAGTTTATCCAGAAATTAAGTATGGTAAAGTAGACCCATTGAAATAATTTGGGTCTTAAACTTGAATCAGTCATAACTGACTATCTTATTCTATTGATTTTAGGCATGGCTATTTGGAATGTATTGCAGGATTTTGCAATATTGCTTCATAAAACCAAAGAATTTTTTTATTTTTGCACATTCTTTATTAAACACAGAATTACATGAACAAATCATATTTGGAGATGTGAATGTCTGTGAACGTTTGTATGCAGATGATGCCAAGAACCCCAAAAATTATCAGTGAATATTAGATTTCTTGTATGAGCCTGTAAGAGTATACATCTGAAGATTAACATAGCAAAACCAAAGTAGAAACATTAGAAAAGTAAATGAATTTGTGTACAGTACCTTAGTAGAAAGTTGACTGAAGACAGAAAAATGTTTGGAGAAATGTTAAGACATGCAAACACTAGTAGAAAGGTAGGGGTCTGTTGGGGGCAATGAAGTTTATTATATGTGAAAACTGTTGGCTGTAAGGACATGCTTCTTATCACTTTGTTAAATAGAAGTGAGAGATGGATATATTGAGTGCAGTTGGAATGGGGTACTTATGCATAATAAAACGAGAAAGGTCAAGAATGAATGGTTGCTGAATAAATGTGGATTCAATACAAAAGTGAGTGACCAGTATAAAAGAAGTACATTGAAGTGATTTAGTCACATAAAGAGAATGAAGGAAGGTTGAATCGTATAACAAATATAGGAAGGAAAGTGAGGAAGACTGAGAAAATCAAGGTTGGCTATAGCTGATGAGTTCTCAGAAAGAAAGAAGTGAGAATTTTAAAGAACAAAAGACAACGTATGAATTGGTATCTGGATGCAGAAGAAACAAAGATGATTTGCAAGGTGGGAGAAGAGAAGGATAATAAATGGTGCTTCTGTGAATTTTGTTAGATTTCCATTTCTTACTTCTACTTACTCCTTTTCTATGCTTTCTGTAACGTTCACCCTGAAAGGCTATAGAGTGATGGATTTGTATGTACATATTATCCTACGTTATAACATTATAGTTGGGCAGGATTATGATGATGATGATGATGATGATGATGACGACGACGGCTACAACAATTATTCTTGGTTGCCATAAGGGAAGCTGATTTCCTGATCTTTGCAGTACCTTTTTGTTACTATGGTGCATTGTATTTTCTGCATAATCTAGAACTGGAATCTAATGTTAGAAATAAATCTTTTATCTCAGGTGAAGATCCCCTTGCTGATGATCAAAATGAGCGTGATATTAATTCTGTTGCTGGGGTCTTAAAGTTGTATTTCCGGGGACTAGAAAATCCGCTCTTTCCTAAGGAAAGGTTTCAGGATTTGATATCTACTATAAGTAAGTACAGTGAGTAATTTATAATACGTCAGTTGCTTGAATACTAATTTAAGCTGAATGACGTGGCAGGATATTGTGTTATGTGTATTGCGGAGTAGGTGCATATCTGTGTGGCCATGTAATTCACTATATATTATGTGGTTGAGAAGCTCGGCTCCCTCCCCTCTCTGTTTTCCTTGTCATAAGCAAGAAGCTGAAAGATACTTTCACTGGAGTAACAATTGTAGGATTTTTATAAAACTCACTCTCATGTAAGTAGCATCACCAACATGAAAACATTTTCTTAGGCTATAAAGGACCAATTTAACTGCATTTTAGTGTTCCATATTGTTTTAAGTAATATTTGTAACATCTTGTTTATATTACTGGATACCTTGAGGATTCTTCTGTTCGTAAATATTACGGAAACGAGCATAAAAATAAAATGAAACTTGACCTTCCTCATATTAAAATCATTCTTTCGTTTGTTTAAACTTACATTAATACAGAAAAATTTTCTGGTTTTTCAACAGTAAGGCTTCTAGGGAAAAGCATAGTTGAACTAATCTATAGTCCCATGTAACTGTCATCACAACTGCAGTTTATTTTGTACACTTCATTGGTTCTAGTTTGGGGAATTCATCCTTATTAAAGGGCAGCTTTTTTTTTATCTTGTTCACTGTCCTGAATCTTAATCCTATACTACTTTTGTCTAGTATTTTTCTAATGCTGATGGTCACACATAAGGTTTATGAAAAGTTTGCATGCTCTTCATAATTCTTGCTTCAGTTATATACTGTATAGTGTATTCATTACTTAGAAGATCACCAAACAGGTGTTGAACTTCTTTTGGTCTGCTAGTCACATCACTTATTTAGGCAGCAACGTTCCTTAGGGACCTAATAATGGATGTCTTTGGTGGAGGGTGCTGGTGTGATGCAGCATTGAAGTAATGGTCTCCTTTCTATATGCTCTATAGTTAAGATGTCCATCACTCTGTTGGACCAACTGGACATTCCATCAGATGCAGAATTAAATAACGTGAAAGGAATATTAGATCTGAAGATGCACTAATCACAAGGGCCATACCATGAAATAAACCTGGAGAACTTTAGCCTCCTGGCATGATGCAACAGGCAATTTCCACAGAATTATTAGAGAGACAGTAGAAATTTATAAACATACACGTAATTTAAATAGAGATGATGGATCAACTCTTACCCTACTGGCAGTTAGCAATTATTTGTAGGCATTCTGCTTCACTGAACATAAGCAGTATATAAGGACGTGACAGCTATTACTGAATTCAATTTCAGATATACTCTGAAGAAGCTAACAGTACACTAAGGCTACTGAAGCTTCAGCACATATTCATTGTCTCTCAAGGCAGTCCCACAAGTCATTCCACCAATCATTTGCGGCAGTGAAAACCTACCTGCTGTCGTTAAAGGCCTAGCTGGTTTTTATTCATTATGATTCCCGTCACACTTTCTGAAATTTTGCGAGTTTTGAGATTTGAGAGATTGAGATTGTGAAATTGGAGATCCAGTTTAGTCTAGTGGTTAAGGCTCCAGGCTAGAAACCAGGAGTCTGTGAGTTCTACTCCCGCCTCAGGCATGAAAGCCGGCTGGGTGACTTTGGGCCAGTCCCTCTCTCTCAGCCCAACTCACCTCACAGGGTTGTTGTTGTGGGGAAAACAGGAGGAGGAAGGAGTATTTGGAATGTTCCCTGCCTTGAGTTATTTATAAAAGTAATAAGGGTGGGATAGAAAATAAATAAATAAATAAATAAATAAATAAAGTTCTTTACTTAGGGAGATACTTAATATTTGTTCATACATATTACAAAAAATGAAGAAAAAGCTCCAAATATTGAGGTGGGAAGGAAAACCAAATCATCTCCCATTCCAAATTTGAAGATTCCACGTCCCCAAAAAACATTTTGAAACAGTGCAAATGCTTTGATATTTATTTCTATGCTGCATGTCATTTTCATAATTCTGCTGATTACTTTGTGCATCATTTTTAAAAAAGCACTGTTATTGCTTCTAAAGATTACATATACGCACTGCAAACAGCTCTATGTACAGCTGGCTGCTTTTTCTAGACTGAGCTATCTAGCCCTGCATCCTGTCTCACTAAGTCTTTTTAAGAGAATTTATACACAAATCTTGAAGAAATACTATATCATTTGCAAAGTAGTCATTGACCACAAACAAGTAAATAAATTCAAATAAGGGGATAAGTGCATCATTTAAAAGATGCTGGTGGGGAAATTCTGAAAGTTGAAGTCCACACATCTTAAAGTCGCAGAGGGTTGAGAAATACTGCTTTAAAACACAACAAAACCCCAAGATCTAAAAGCTGATTGCAAACAACAATTCTTGAACCAATTCATTTTGTATCTGGCAGGTATGTTCCCTTCAGATCAGGGGCTTTTATGCAGTTTTTGTTGGAACATGTAAATAAATACTTGGCTTTTCTTTTCTTTTCTTTTTTAAAATGAGCCTCTGAAGCCACATTAGTCTGCAAGTTTTATCCAGTAGTGACAAACAGAAGAAGTACCACCATCCCCACACCCCACCCAATCAGTTTATTTGCTGTGAACATTTTTATCTGTTTGAACCAGGTCCCCAACTTAGTCTAAGATGAATTGCTGGACTTGGATCCAAACCTCATACTTTGGTCAGTGTATGCTCATTTCTAATTTTAATTTTGCCACCCAATAATATAGCAAATATACATAACATCTTCTCAGTTCTGCTGTTGAATTATTGTGTACCTTTATTTGACAGTTTATAAATATTTCCTACTTGTTTGAGACGGGGCAACCTGATGTGCAAAGAGAAGCACCTGTCCCACAGAATAGGAGATAGTTTGGGGAGGTTGACTTTCAAGTGGCTTGCCCTTGATTGTGTCTCTAAGAAACCCAGTCAACAGAATTTTCTTGAGTTGGTCTGTTGTCATTTTTGCTACTGTGAACTGCCTCGAGTCCAGTGTACAGAATACAAATGTTGGGATGTTGTTGTTGTTGTTAGTTGCCATTGAGTTGTTTACGACTCATGGTGACCCTATGCATGTATGTACAAATAAATAAATAAAAGAGTGGTTGAATCTGAACACATATATCATTTTTATGTTACAGAAATTGAAAACCCTGCAGAAAGAGTGCACCAGATCCAGCAAATCATTATTACCTTGCCACGAGCTGTCATCATTGTCATGAGATACCTCTTTGCTTTCCTTAACCAGTGAGCATTTTCTTTAGCCATTTACTTGGAATGGAGCTGTAAATAGCCTTCCCTGGTCAATACTCTTGCCTTTCAGTGTTCTCTTTTTCCTCAAACCTAGCACTGGGCAAAAGGGAGGGGAATCACTTGACCATCATTACTTGTAATTGTTGCCTTTTGCCCAGCTGGAGGAAATGCCTGTAGAGCACTATATGTGTAATAATTGAAGCTTGGTGTCGTAGCTGTGGGTTACTTGTATTTGCAGCTTGTCGCAATACAGTGATGAGAACATGATGGATCCCTACAATCTAGCCATCTGCTTCGGACCAACTTTGATGCATATTCCAGATGGGCAGGATCCAGTGTCCTGCCAGGCTCATGTCAATGAGGTCATCAAAACCATCATAATCAATCATGAGGCCATCTTCCCTACCCTCAGGGAACTGGAAGGACCTGTTTATGAAAAATGCATGACTGGTGGGGAAGAGTACTGGTAAGAAACTTAGGAATGAAATATGTGCCTTTAGCATCTTAAGAAGGTTAGGAATTTCTTCTTATTTCAGTATGGGACGATTATTTCAGGTGTTCTTAATTTAAATAGTGAGATGATGCAGGGTTATTTCTCTGGCCAGACTGGAATGGATTGTTGTATGTGTATGAAGTATAAGGAATAATTATTTTTGTTTCTAAATCTCTTGGTTGCCCAGGAAGATTTCAAATAATGTTGTGCTGTGGGAATGTAGGAACCCAATGGAAGTTAGAACCTAATTAATTTTCAGGTCCTTTGAGAACATAAGTAGAGTTTGCCTGGAACCAGTTCCATCCAGTCCAGCATTCTCCTTTCCACAGGGGAAACCCAAGTTCTTCCTTAATAGTCCACAATCAGGGCATGAGTTGTGTCTGTAACTCTCTACTGTCATTGTTCTCAATCAATTGACATTAGTTTATGTTCTCCAAAGGTGGAGTTCTGCCTTATTCTTTGAAAAAGCTACCAATCTCTTGCCACCTTTTTTGCTTCAATTATTTGCCTTTTAGCACTTGTAGTGCTGATTCCAGCAAGAAGAAATACATCAACAGTGATCCAAATATATACGTTTGTGTACATAACACTATCAAGAGTTGTAATCTTTAGCACACATTTTACTGATTTGGAGAATATTTTGATGCAGATTTGTTTAGACACAGGTGGCAAGTCTTTTCAGTCTGGAAACTGCATTTTCTCCTTGTGTCCACACTCCGGTGAGGCTTTGGGCACTGCAGATGAGTTGCTGGGGGCAATATGTCAGCCATGGGTTTCCTAACCCTAGTTTAGACAGAATAAATTCCTTTCATCTTATACCCATTAACCAGAGTCAGTCATCTTTTCCATCAGCTTTACATTACTTTGAACAAAAATAGCTGATTAGAGACTGTTTCCTGGCTATGTGATACTTTGTTCATAGGTGAGATCAGGTCCTTCTGTGGTCTCTGGTGATTACAGCTGCCACAACTCTTACTGGTTGCAGTTCATGAGAGCTGAACTCCAAAACTTCTAGAAGGCACCAGGTTGCCATGGGATGGGTTAGACTTTAATTATTGCGCACAATCATGAAGTCATTGCTTGCATTAGAGCAAACAGTGAAGGTTCTTAAAAGCATTTATTTTGTTTATTTTACAGTTCACTCTTGTTTAACAGTTCATTGTCTTGATGGGCTTAGCAATTACACTAAACTGATCATTATTCCCAAAGCTAACAATTAAATCCTATACACGTCTACTCAGAAATAAGCCCAGTTGAGTTCAGTGGGACTTGCTCCCAGGTAAGTATGTATGAATGAAGCAATCTTCGGGGAAAAAACTAAAAAAGAAATACACACACACACACACACACACACACACAAACTGTAATGAAGCTAAGATAAAAACCAAAACCAACAACCCCTAGCCTAGAGATCCATTTTTCCACGAATATTTCCTTATATTTACCTCCCTGTATTCTATGTAGCTCTGTATAATTGCATAGGAATCTCAGGACTGTAAGTTAGGCTAGGAACTCAATAAAACATCCTGAAAGGAGGCAATGGTAAGCCACTTTCATATTCTGATGTAGGCTTTCACACTCACTTCAGTCAAGCAATGATGAGCTTTCCAGCTGAATGGCTGTAGTCTAGGTTTCTGGCATCCTAATTAAGCAGGACACCAGAAAACTAAACCATGGCCATTGAGCCTGACAACCCCTCACCACTTTCAAGTTGTTGCCAAGAAAACTGTGTCCATGAAGACATAAGGAGTTGACCATGACCTGAAGGAGACTTTATGTGTAGCTGCCAACTGTTTCAGACTCAACAAGTTTCCAGCAGATTTTTCATGTAATATTCTACATGGTCTTTACCCCACTACCTGGGGCAACTTATGATCACTTTACTCTAGAAGGTGACTTGTCCCCTGTACTACTCCTTCCTGGTTTCTGTAGCAATGAAGTAGAACTTAAAATGGCTGCTCTTGAGGGGAAAAGGCAATCGTAACTGGTGACAGAAGCCACTTAGGATGATAGTAAAACTTTGTGCGAATCTCTTTCTCAATCCTGCTCAGAAAGCAGCTTTTTCTTAAAATAATTGTTAGCAGGAATGGGAACAAATAACAGCAGGAGCAGATGGTGATGATAGCAATGACAGTTTGTCTTGTGCTGTCTAGCTCCTGCTTTCCAGGCACCAGTGCATTCTTAATGGGCTTTTGTGACAGAATAAAATCTAAGGAACAGATCAATGAATGTCTATTTCCATTAGATCTGTTATATAAAATGGGACAAGGCCACAAAGACTGTGTCTCCTATTATGTCAGCTTAGAATTTATTCTCAAACACAAAACAGATGTTCCCATCCTGCTAAGGTGGGAATGTGGCTAGCAGACAATAGCTAAGTCAGTTGCTTGGCATGAACCCATTAACTGATAATCAATCTTCTGCTACATAATTAGCACTTTAGTTCTGGAAAATGGAAGGATGTGGATTCATGCCTTCACTCCTAATTTTTATCCTTTGGACGTATGTATAAGAGATTGCACTGAGATAGAAATACGTAAAACAAATAAATAATAAACAAGTTCCCCCAAAATTATTTAGACTTTTGCTTGATTTAGCTCTGGTATCTTTAAAGAACTCTTTCTAATAACTGCACAAAACAAGAGAATAGGAACCAAGGCTAGTCCTACCATGAGACAAGGGAAGCCCTTTAACTCAGGGACTCAGTGGGACTTGGAGCAGAACAAGCAAGCAGATGCCTGTCCTCTACTGCCCACAACTGTTGTATCTGATGGCTGCTTCAAAGAAGGGCTTTTCTGATCCCTTTGGACCGAAGTGTGTTGCAACAGCCCTTTTGTTCGTGATCAAAGCTCTCATCTGATAGATGCTGCCCCAGGGTGCCACTACTGTCAGACATCACTCAGATCTCATGCATGTGCTTATTTCTGAGAAAGGACTGTTTGTCTTTCCAACAAGGCATTCAGCTTGCCACAGTTGGGCGAAAAATTAAAAACAATTTTCCCCATAGCAGTAAAGTCATGGCAGTGTAAACAGTGGCTTAGGGCTGTCCTGGCACTTTCATAACTCCCCCAGCTATGCCAACATTTGTGTCATTTTCTGGAGTGAAGCATGATGGGTAAGATCTCAGATGGCATTGCTATATAAATCAAATCAAATCAATCAATCAATAAATATTTGGTTACTGGTAGTGCCACCCATCACTGTTGCTTTGTTGCCACAAAGAAAACTGCTCAAGTGGACTCCTATTACTGTCCGGAGAAAGAATGATAGGAGGAGCAGTAAACAGCAAGATATTTATTCAGCAATGCAGATGCAGTGGAAGTAGAGAATGTGGTAGTAGTACATTTGCTGAAGGTAAAGTGGTATTGCAAACTAATCCTGGTAGGATTCATATTAATCTAGGATATTCTTTTCAATATTTTTAAAAGATGAAAACATTATCCTGGGTATGCAGACTGGTACTGCTGTTTTTATAAAGCATGAGATGTTTTCAATTTTGCAAGTCTGAAACTGTTCAGAGCAATTTGAAGTTTTCTGCATTTACTTATTAGTAAGGAGTTCACATCTCTTTTCCCTTTTACCCCCATTTTTAAAACTTGAGTGCATTTATTTATTCTACTTTTGATTCCAGTGACAGCCCTCACAGTGAGCCAGGCACTATTGATGAAGGAGACCATGACAATGGCACAGAGCCACACACCAGTGATGATGGTGAGTGCAGAAACAAGCCATGGAAAATTGTGTCTAAGAAAAGCTATCAACATTTACTTGGTGAAACACTAACGTGCATTTAATAACTAATCAAATTTCCTTGGATTAACACATGGGTGTTTGCAGGGGAGGATGTCTTTCTGTGTTTGACAGAATAAAATGCTTTGAAAGATGTGTAATCAAAGCAGGCCACGTGGGATCTTCCCACACTACCCATTGCCATTACAATTGCATTCCAGGGCGATATGGAAGTTACTCTTATAGCCTGCTTAATAAGCTAGCATTCTCTTTTTCTATTTGACATGAAACGCCTCCAGATTGAATGTTATTTTATGTGGCCCCAGTTCTCTAGAGAAGAAGAAAAGGAAATGGAAAAATGCTTTTTGAAAATAAGCATCAAGGACATTTACAACTTACATTTCCAATTTATAATATGTTTCCCAGGAAAGAAAGAATAAAAAGAAATCTATAAATGTATGAAAAGGTATAACTGACAGCATTTTGAAACTGGTAAGACTTTATGGTTTCACTAACCATAAGGCCTCTCAGTCAAACAACCCCTTCCTGTACAGTCTACTGTTGTTTCCTGGATTTATTTGAATTATTGTATAAAGGAGTTGAGGGCTGTTATCACAACAATTATTTACATATATATTACATTATAACACCATGGTGGTGAAGTTCCCCAGACTTACGGTCTTGGGGGACTTTAATCAGCCATACTTGGGGGCAGACATGGAGACAGCGCAGAAGTTCATGGCCACCATGACAGCCATGGACCTGATTCAGCTTAGTGTCAGGATGCAACACCTGTGTGTTAGATCTATGCCCCTCATGGTCGATTATGGTCTCCAGGGAGGGGGCACATGGGTGGCTCCATATGGTGGTAAATGCCTCTTTGAGAGAGAGGTTGGTTCCACTGGATCTGAAAGAGGTGGCAGTATGCCCTCTCCTTAAGAGACCATCCTTGGATCCAGCTGATCTGGACAATTTCTGTCTAGTCTCCAACCTTCCCTTTTTAGGGAACGGTGTTGAGAAGGTAGTTGGTCTTCAGCTTTAGAGGGCCCTGGAGAAAACAGATAATCTGAACCCTGTCCAGCCAGAGTTCAGACTGGGGTGAGCACTGAGATGGCTTTGGCTGCAATTGTCAATGATCTATGGTAAGCTTGGGATGGGGGTGGTGAATCCATCCTGGCTCTTCTTGATCTCTCAGTGGCCTTCAATACCACTGACTGGCTGAGGGGGATGGGAGTGGAAGGCCCCATTTTGCAGTGGTTCTCCTCCTTCCTCAGAGGCTGGTTCCAGTTGGTGTTGGTGTTGGTGGGAGGGAATCAGCCAAGCCCCAGGCCCCTGCTTTGTGGGGTTGCCCAGAGCTCTCCTTTCTCCCCCCTCCTTTTTAATATCTACATGAAGCTGCTGGGTAAGGCCATCTCTCCTCACATCACTGAACAGGGTGGGAAATAATAATATCCCAATTAAACGTTTTTGACACATCTTTCTTCCCTGCCTCATAAAAAATAATTTTCAGTTGAAAAATTAAAATAGGATTAAATGGCAAAATCCTGAGGAATATGTAATTCCCTCATTTCATGATACATTTATTTATGTTCATTTACTTCTGCATGCTAACCTTTAGAACAGTTTTTCCATATATCCTGCACATACAAACACACAATATACTCATTTAATCACATCCCCCCCTCCCACAAGTCAGTCTGGACATCGGTGAAAAGTAATATGCCTAGAAACAAATGTTTAGATTGGCTTATTTCACAATTTAGGGAGCTTTGTTCCAGAATCCTGTAGATTGCTTGAACTGAGCATGCCTCTGGTTCATTTGTTTTTATGGTTTTTAGTTCCATTAATACTTTCTCCTCAGTGGTGCAAATATCTAAATCTGGGGCCTTACCAATACAAGATATGGGGAAATTGACATAATTGTTTGTTGGAACTCAGGGCATAAGTGGAGAAAAGGATAAGTCAGCTAATTGAAGATGAATGTTTAAAAGGAGCAGGGTGATGTCAACCTTCATTTTTCAGTGTTGGTGACAAACAGCCTTTCTTGACTGAAAAAGTCGAAGAAGCAAGCTTCCATTTAGGCAATTTTATGCCTGAATGACTATGTTAATAGTTTTGATTGGAGTTTCTGGGTGATTAACCATAACACAAGTGTGAAGAGGAAGAGCTGTTTTATTTTATGAATTTATATAACCTCTCTGAGTCTAATCCCACATATCTGGTCCAGTGCTCTGGTGAGGAATTAGATATTTTATCTAGATTGTGTGGCCATTTTTGGAAGGCCATCTTAAGACTACATAATACTACTAAATGTCACTTCATTTGGACCATACAAGGTGACATGGTCTAAGACAACCTTTCCCAAATGCAGCTCTTCATACATTTAGGGATACAATTCCCATTATGCCCAGCTGATGCTAAAAAGCATTTTAGCAGACAGTGTAGAGGGGAAAGCTGATCTAAATTAAGGGGCTTTTCTCAATATTGCTGTACCAGGAGAGACAATAACTCATGAATTCTGTTTCTGAATTGCTTTCTGCCTTTAAGCATACAAGAACATAAAAATTATTCTGCTGGATCTGATTAAGGTTCATATTGTTCAGCATTCTGGTTTGAACAGCAGACAGCCAGGAGTTTATTAAAAAGATGATACTACATAGTACACAGAACTGTTTATTGCTAGCATTGGAGTGTTCTGTACAAATTTCCTCTGGCTATGGAGATATATTTTGGGTGTTACGTCTAATGGCATCAATAGATCTAAACTCATAACCCTGAGTATTTTTATTTTTAAGCCACTTTTGGCTGGAAATAGATTATATTCTGTATTTAAAAAAGAGAATTGAAGATAGTGTGAAAGAGAATTCTTATTTAGAATATGTAAGCTTATCTCATTTTTACCTCTGATAAACAGATTTTATTAGAATTTCATTAGAGGTAATAATTGATTTGATTATGTGTCATCAAGTTGGGATCGACTCTTAGTGACCACATAGATAATTTCTCTCTCTCTCTCTCTCTCTCTCTCTATATATATATATATATATATGAAGATTTTTACATAAGTAAAATATAAATTTGAATATATATGAAGAAAAGTTAAGAAAAAGAAAAAAAGATGAAAGAAAAAGTGCAAGAAACATTACATTTCATGGTTCCCTTCTTCCCATATTCAACCCTTTTTAATCAGCAAATCCCAAAATCACCATTTTATTTTTTTCCATTTTCAGCGAAACTTCCATAGAAGGTTTCCAGTCTTTTATAAAAGTACTTACTGTTTTATCCCTGATTAAACAGGTCAGTTTTGCCATTTCTGTAAATTCTACCATATTCACAATCCAGTCCTCCATTGTGCGTATTTCAGTATTTCTCCATCTTTGTGCAAATAGTCTTGGTGCAGTTACCATATAGAAAACCAGTCTTCCATAAGTCTTTTCTAATTGGCTATCCATAAGTCCCAATAAAAAAGTTCTAGTTTCATCTTTAAAATTCTTTGTATCATCGTATGTATTGGTATCCAGTATTTTTTTCCTTTTTCACAAGTCCACCATGCATGGTAAAATGTTCCTTCATGTTTTTCACATTTCCAACCTTTATACATTTTTGATAATTTCTCTGGTGTCATACACCAATGGTATATCATTTTATAAAAGTTCTCTCTTAAATTATAACACAATGTGAATTCCAATCCTTCTAGCCATATTCTTTCCCTTTGGTCCATCTGTATATTATACCCAAAATTCTTAGCCCATTTTATCATGCACTCTTTAACTTGTTCTTCTTCCGTTTCAAATCTGAACAAAAGTTTATACATTTTAGCAATCACATGTTCATCATTTGTACATAGTTCAGTTTCAAATTCTGTCTTACGTTATTCTATTCCAGTTTCCTTTTTATGTATATTAAATCTTTCTGTTAATTGTGCATGTGAAAACCATTTAAAACTAAATCCTTCTGCAGTCAATCGTTCTTTTGACTTCACCTTAATTTCTCCATATTCCTGTACTAACAAATCTTGATATGTTAACCATTTCTCTTGCCCGTTGTTTCTTTTCTATAAAATACTTCTTGTGCAGAAACCAATAAAGATATTTTCATATACAACCTGAGTTTATATCTATTCTATGTTCTTAATATGATACTCCTAACATACTGATTTTTAAAATCTACATTAACTTTAACTTTATCATAGCATAGAAAGCCATACCATCCAAATCTCAGGTTGTGTTCTAATTCTAACATTCTTTTATTTCTCAACAGCACCCCATTTTTCATCCAACCCAAACAGCAGGCTGCAAAATACAGTTTAAAATCAGGCAATCCTAGTCCTCCTCTTTCCTTTGCATCTTGAAGAATTTTATATTTAACCCTTGGTTTCTTCCCCTGCCATATAAATCTGGATATATCTCTTTGCCATTGCTTAAAAGGTGCATCATTTTTCAAGACAGGTATTGACTGAAATAAAAACATCATTCAGGGTAACACATTCATTGTTACTATAGAAATTCATCTGAACAATAATTGTAACTTTTCCCATCTTAGTAAATCCTTCTTAATTTCATTCCATACCTTGACATAGTTATTTTGAAATAACATATAGTTCCTATTAGTCATAACAATGCCCAAATATTTTACCACATAGATAATTTTTCTCCATGATGATCTGTCCCTAACCTGGTCTTTCAAGCCTTCCAACAGTGTCAGAGGTAGTAGAAGAACAAAAACAGTATGTGTTGTTTCTGTTGGCTAGTTTCTATCTAAGTGATTGGCTACCATCCTGTCTTCTCACCAGATTATTTTTCACTGTTAAGGCTATTTGAACTAATTATTAATGAAAAGCAGGATGGAAATTTTGCAGGTAATTAAACAAATTATATCTGTAATTATACAAAATGCTGAACCAGTAAGTCCCTAATGCACAAAAGAATATTTGAAACATTTATTTGATTTCATTCAGTCAAAAAACTGCCATGGTAGCAAACTCTTCATACTACCTGAAATCTCTAAGATTCCCCCCCCCCCAATTTCAATTCATCAAAATATAGGGAATCTTGTCCCAGCTGTCTGCTATTACCCCTCCTTTCTTTCACACTTGTGCTTAAGCTATTATGTAGTACCTTAACAATAAGGTACCAATTAACATTGTTTTCTAGGGAAAGTAGCAAAACTATCCTTCACAGAAATGTCCTTGGGTAAAGAAATGTTCATGCCATTCCAGGGATACCTTACTGCATCAAACAAACTATACTGAGTTTTAAACAATTCTCTGTAATTTGATCGTTCTTCTGCTGCTCTTCTCCCAACTTTATAGAAGTGGAACAGATTGAAGCTATTGCAAAGTTTGACTATATTGGACGGTCCCCACGTGAGTTATCCTTCAAGAAAGGAGCTTCACTTCTCCTGTACCATCGGGCATCTGAAGACTGGTGGGAAGGGCGCCATAACGGTGTAGATGGCCTCATACCACATCAATATATTGTGGTACAAGATATGTAAGTAGGCAATTTTACTGTACAGCATCTCATGTTTGTATTTGTATTCAGTTACTAAAGTAGACTATATGAAGTATAATGGTTGCTCTTCTAGGAAATATGGAAAATTGGTCTATATGTAAGACTTTTGCTTGAGTTGGGGTATTGCTATTATTTTATATGTTGATTTTCTTATTTCCTTGCCTTTCTCAGCAACATTTACATGTTTGTTTGCTAATAGCTGCACTTTAGGCACAGCACTGTCTCACTTCTTGAACTACGTGCAAATATAAAAGATCAGGACTAGCAGCAGGAGCAACAAAATTATATGCTACATTGTGTTTTGTAAGAGAGGATTCAAAACGTTTTGATTTTATGTACAACAGAAAGAGTTTTATTTTAAAAATAACAAGAACTAATATACATGCATGGTATAAAAATAACTAGTGTCAGTGTCAGTATGCTTCAAGTGGTTTACAGTATGAATTGACTTATTCAGAGAATAGAATAAAAGACGTCTAGAGAAAACAATTACCTTTGCATCTATTTCATAGCTGCAGTACTTTTAAAAATTATACTAGAATTAATTTTTAGATGCCTTCCATTTAAAGGCTGTCTACTTTTAATAGCTAGTACTGTCCACTTGTAGTAACAAGGCCTGCATCATCTTAAAGACAGTTACTTTTCTGTACTTTTGTGTTTGAAAAATGACATCGGAGAGAAAACTAGAGAATGTATTCCACCTGAAGGCTGTACCGGGCTCTCAATGACATTCCGAGGGCTAGACCTCATAAATGGATCTGGCCAATTTTCCTTTATTCTTACTTACTTACTTACTTGTTTATTCATTCAATTTGTATAACTACCATCTCAACAACAGACTCTGGGCAGCTATACAAATTGAATTAATATTTTTACTTTATTTTTATTTTTTTATGTGTATATTTTTACCATTGTAAATGCCTCTACTAATAAAGGAAAATATTGCACCTTCTGTTTTTTCTAATAGACAGAAGAGGAAAAGGGGGATTAATCGGAGTGGGTAGGGCCAAGGGTATTTGTTTATCTGCTGTCCATTTTGCTTCTCAAAGCCTTTCAAAATAAAAAAGTTGGCTCAATTTGGGAGAGATTTTTAAAAGGGGCACAATAAGTGCCTTATGCTAGTACAAAACTGAAGGCATCCCGCTTGCCCTTAACCTTCACCCAACAGTGCAAAAAAGGGAGTTAAAAAGAGAGAGGTAGAGATAATATCCCCACCAGAAATTTTTACTGCTTTATTTAGTGTATCCAACTAATCAATAGAATTAAAATATACATATTAGCAACACTATTAACAGCACAATGTAAGGTCAACATTAATAATCGTAATAAAAAAGAAAAGAAGAAAAAAAGCCCTGAGAATTATGTTACAAACAGAAGAGTACCCCACCCCAAAATGACCATATTGCTTTAAATGTCTTTTCCTTGCCCTCATCCACAAACAGCAGAAACTAATTGTTGAAAAAATAACATATATTTATAATCCATTCCTGCAAATCAGGTGCAGATGTTCCAGTATTATGTGACAATACATTTATCCAGATTCATATGCGGGAAAAGTCCACAGTTCTTGAAATCTTGATAGAATTCAGGTGCTAAGGCTATAACCAAAAACGTAGACATATTTAATACAAAGTGATTTAAAACAATGTAATATAATAAATGTGGGAGGGCCTCTCAAAATGAAAACCAACTTTGGAGTTAAATTGTCTTCCTCAAAATAGAATTGAAAAGAATTCTAGACCATCTTTCTAGGTTTTTCATTTGCATCACAGTGGGTAGTTTCAGATTGAGAAAGCTTCACGGAAATCGTTATGCCAAGATAACAGAAGTCAGAACTTCATCTAAAGCCCAGTCTTTGTATTTTTCTAGATTATTACTGTGATCCAGTGGCATCAATTCTGATATATTCTGATATATAGAGTAACCAGACAGGACCCCATACTCAAGTGTTAATGAAGTAAGGCTAGGAATAGAAATTTCTGTTCTATCTGTAAAATATAAGGTGTCATCAGGAAAAAATAAAATCTTGCACTCTGCTCCTCAGAATTTCTATTTACCCAAGCAAGAATTCCAATTATACAGGCAAGATACAGGCAAGAAGTTCTAAAGCAAATCTCCCATTATTGGGAGTCAGGTTGGGTGGGGCTTATAGGAGTTGAAATTCAGTAAAACTGGAAGGCACTGGGTTATTATTATTTCCCCATTTTTGTACAGATCATAGGCATCCATCACTAAATATGATGATGAAAAATGACAAAATGCATATTAGAATGTCAGAACACAAGCCCCAGCATTTTATACATGTGTCATGATATCAGATACAAGTCATTATGACGTCATGTCATGTCATCCATTTCATCACTTGCCCCCCAGTAGCAACCCCCGTGGATGCCTATGATACAGATGATTTCTGTGGACACACTTTCCATTGTTGACAGCTAATTCCATGGTTGACAGCTAAATGTATTGACATTTGAAATAGTGTTGTCAGTGTGATGCAGCCAACGGAGCCTTTTAAAGAAAAAGCAACATTTACTGAATTATGCAAAATATATTTGTAATGACAGCAGTGGAAGCCATTTCTCTGAAGGAGGTAAGGAAACTTTTCCTTAAAAATGCAGACTGATCAAGACTTTTCTTTTTCTAAATCTAATTTACTGGATTCTGGTAGTGGCTGCTCCTGTTCATCTACCTTTTTGAAATATTCTTCTAAATAAAATTAGGGACACATACTAAATATTGATTGTTACCCAGTGAGAAAAATTAGCAATTATACCAGCCAAAGATTTACAAGTGCTTTACAATATAGGACACAGCATGTAAACATCATTGACATCCAGCTGCAAGAAAAGAGAGGACTTACGGATGAGTTGAAAAAGAAAGTATGTGTTAGGCCTGTATATTTTGTACAGGGATTTATATGAAGTTTTCAGAGATGAGTGGGCACCAGGGTAGAAACTCAAACCTTTCTGATATCTCTGATAACTCTTCTAAATAATCGACCAGTTCCATTGCTGTTTCTACCCACCGGCTGGCATGGATTAATAAATAAAATTTCCCCCCTCAAGCATGAAGCATCCAGTTTAGTCTAACAGAGGTTTTTGTTATTCACAGGGATGATGCCTTTTCTGACAGCCTTAGTCAGAAGGCAGACAGTGAAGCAAGCAGTGGACCCCTGCTGGATGATAAAGCCTCATCGAAGAATGACATCCAGTCTCCAACAGATCATATTCCAGACTATGGATTTGGAGGAGTAATGGGACGGTAAAATAACGATTTGTTCTCATTTGGATGCAAGTATTATCTCTCTTCCCCTTTCTTTTCTGGCTACAGGCAAGAAAATCTGAATGCGTAGATTGTAGGAAATTTATGAGCCGATTTGTACAATTAATGTCAAGTTTAAACTGGAAGGAACATGCATATTGATTTATTTCATCGTGTCTGCTACAAATTAGTAGACTTTAGGCTGCTTACTATAGTGTAAGCAACAAAAATAATTTATTAAAAAAACTACCATGTCATAAAATAATTAAAACTGTAACAGCACCAGCAAAAACATTAAACTCGAAAGATGTAGTGAAAAGTTATGGTGTCCATTGTTTCGTAAAGGCAAGAAGGGGTCAAGCCATTCTATAACACTATAACAGCCATGGAAAAGGCTTGCTTCTACACCCTGATGTTCTAACTTCTTGAGGGGCAGGAACGTGAGGCATCTCATCCTGATTTGATCACAGAGGGTCAAATCATAGCACAGATTCTGCTCAGAACAGACTGTCCCAAAGGCAGCCTGTACCCAATCCCTGCAGGCCTCTGTAGGTTATAACCAGAATTTTGAACCAAACATGGAAAAAAAATAGGCAGCCAATACAGTGCCCACAACACTGGTGTAATTCTGCTAAAATGGCTCTCGCCCCTTGCAGTCATGCTGTCCTATTTTATTCTAACTGAAATTCCAAGTCATCTTCAGAGGCAGCCACCAGTAGAGTTCATTGAAGTAATCCAGCCTGGAAGTAATAAGGGTAGGACTTATGTTGCCAGGGATGTCTGTTCTAAAAAACAGTAGCAATTGCCACACCAGACAGAGTGGGGTGAAGGCATCCCTGATCAGTGACTCTACCTGCTGAACAAACAGACGCCATAAGAGAATTCCTAGATCACAGACATGTCCCTTCAAAGGAAGTGTGACCTTCTCTAGAGCTAACACTGGAGCTGATCATGAACCAGATGGCTTCTGGTCAAACAGCAGCAACTTGGTTTTTTGGAAATCAGTCTGAGCTTCTTTCATCCCATCCATTCCCTAACAGCCCCAGACACTGGGTAAGGACATCTTCAGAACAGGCCAGGATAAGAAATATGCAACTGGGTATTACCTGCTTATTGATGATACATTGCCAATAGAAGATATCTCAGCAATTTCAGATAGATGTTGAACAAGAGAAGGAAGAGCCCTGTAGGAGCCCACATAGGAAGGGTCAAAGTTTTGATTCTTCTTCCACTATGATCACCAACTGAAGCTGCTCACTCGAGAAGGAGTAGAACCACTCTAAAATGGTAGCGGTCATTCCTAATTCTTGCAAAAGGTCCAGAAGGATACCATGGTTGATGGTATCAAATGCTACTAAGGGATCTAATACACCCCACCCCCACCCCATCCAGATACCAACAAAGACACCCACCAAAGACCAATACTGGTTTTGTCTCACATTCAGGCCTGAAGCCAGACTGGAAGAGATTGAGATTATCCACTTCTTTCAATATTCTCTATAATTGATGTCCCACAGCCTTCTCTAAGAACTTCCCTAAATAGGGAAGGTTGGAAGCTGGGCACAAGTTACCTAAATAAACTTCTTCAAGAAGGGATACATGCTGCCATTTTCAAAGCAGTGGGCATATTCCCCTCCCTAAAAACAGCTCTGTGGACTTTTAGTCATCAGTCCAGCTGAATTTGGAAATTTGGAGCAATGATTTCATAAGCACGTTGATCTTATTTTCCAGGGTGAGGTTAAGATCTGATGGAGCAGCAATCCCTCGCCGTCGAAGTGGGGGTGACACGCATAGCCCCCCAAGAGGTTTTGGTCCAGGAATAGATACTCCTCCTCGAGCAGCAGCTTGTCCTAGCAGTCCTCACATGCTGCCATTGAACAGAGGCAGGATCGAAAGCCCAGAAAAACGCAGGATGGCAACATTTGGAAGTGCTGGCAGCATCAATTATCCAGATAGAAAGACATTGAGTGATGGCCATCCACTGAGGTCTACCTGTAGCTCAACTCGGCATAGTAGTCTTGGGGATCAGAAGTCACTAGAAGCTGAAGCACTGGCAGAGGTAAGAGGAATGCTACATAGAAGCTGCACGTTACGGAAATTTGAGATACTTCACATATCTAGGAATACATTTCAAAAATTATAATGGCTTGCTGTAAGACTTACTACTTTCTGAACTCAAAGTACATGCATCAAGAATTTTCCAACATCTGTCAGTTCATTACTTATGGTACAATCCTGTCTTTCACAATAAAAGTAATTTTTTAAAAGTTAGCATTTTCATGCCTGGTAAAATTGGAGCCTCCAGGATAAGTTAAGAATTATGTACTCTTGGTTAAGAGTAGTCTCTTTAATGTGTGCTCTCTGTTGTTCTTTTGCATCCCCAAGAACACTGCTAGAATACGTGTCAATAGATTTTTTTAGAGGAATAGGGAGAGTTTAAGGGACAGCATAGGTGCCTGAGCTGCTTTTTTGCTGCCCAAGAGTTAGCTGGGAATATAGTGCTGAAATTGTTGGGAGAACTCTGAAAATCAATCATACAGTTGTTTCCCTGCAGGAAATGAAGCAAGTGCAGGTGGGCTTAATGAACTCTAAAAAGTTAAAATCACTCCAAAACAAATTTTATTTAATAAGACATTTTACGCAAATTTTGAGCACTAAAGTATTATGTATAGGATAATTATTTGTACATCTGTGGTCAGGCGAAAGTAATGCTGGGTTTCTTGGTCAATGGTCAGTTGTACACTGGGAGTGTGGTCCAAGATATGTAGAGTGAACCACACTGCTTTCCCTGGTCTCAGGATTTTAACTGTAAACAGCTCGAGAGGCCAATCTTCTCTTTAAAGCAAAGTACAGTATGTCCAGATATATTAAAAATATAAAATAGAAGACAGTGATACACTGAAAGGGCTTTTTTTCTGGGATAAACTAGCTGTGATCCTAAATACACCATGAGGAACCACATGTTATGTTCTTGTTACAATAGGCATAGCCCATGGGATTGTTTTTATGGGCTTGAAGTACAAGGGTAGGGAAGTTTAGTTTGTGCCTGCTCCGCTGCACTCCTGATGAAAATCAGTTCAATTGCACAACTGTGAGCCTTTGTTATGGATGTGCATGTGTGTGTGTAAAGGTTAGGTAGTAGTATCCAGCTGAAGCTTGGCTGATCAAGCAGGTTTGGACCTGGTTAATACTTGGGTGGACAGCCATCAGAAAATGCCAGATCTGTAGGTTAGATTGAGAAGTTGGAAAAAACATCTCAGGTGAAGGTACAAAAACTACGTGAAGTCATCTGGAATTGAGCTAAACACAAAGGGCATTCTGTCTATTTATCATATTTGTGAAAAAGAGTCAAGCAACTGAGTGGGCAGCACTCATATCTGTGCAGATCTACTGATGTCAAAAGGTTTTTTTAGCTCAAATCGAATGTTTTCCTATATATATCAGAAGATTGCTGATTTGCATTGAGCAGAATAAATGGCATAGAATAAATAGTTTTTGTTTGTTGAGGCTTTTAAAAATCTGAAATAGCGAGTAAGCATTTTAGTAGGTAGAATTTATGGACTAAACATAAAATAAATGGCTGTGCATGCGCACATTCAGCTGAGCCTCTCTTTTCTTTTTGCTGCATGGGTTGCCCAAAGGTTAGTGGACCTGTTGATTTTCAGTCTGACATCTTTCACCTTTTTCTATGTGGGTTGTTGATTGATTATGTTGTCACTTCCTAGCTTGTTTGCTTGGTATTGTGACACTTTCCAGCATAGAACCCTAATGGATAGTGGTGTTCCATTTTTAAATAAAGCCACTGATTGTTTGTAGCATTGGCTTTAGTTTTAGTGCTGCCATTCCCTTCTTACAGGGAATGGGGAACTTTTTGTTTGTTTTTTATTTAATTTACACAGCAGTAAGCATTTCTTGCATACAACTAGGACTCATTGTCTGATATTCTACAGATCGTTTTAACAAAAATTGGTAATTATTTGTGTAGGCTGCTTCTTCTAAAGTGGACAGGGAAGCAAGCCGAGAAGCAATTATAAATCAAGCATTTCAAAATTCTGTAAACAGATAGTGAGAACTCCAGAGAAAAGGGTAATTCTTCTAACTTCTTATCTTTGTCATAAAATGTGACATGGTATGACTCCCTGACATAAAGAGCCTATTATTAATTAGCGGGAAAAACGTACTCAGAAAGTAGATAGAAAAAAAAGAGCACCATAATATTATAGAAAGGGAGCAGAGTGGAGTAGACTAACAAATGATTAGTAAAGAATTGTGAACAACAGAGAAAAACAAATAAAAACATATTGAAAAGAAATATGAAGAGAGAACTTCTGTATACATTTCTGTATAAAAGCATAATAATGCCTGGAGAACAGTCAAGTTTCAGCTCAGCCTAGCTATCCCCAACCTGGTATCTTTCGACTCCACAACTCTTTGGAGGCCAGAAGGCTAAGGAAGACTGGAATTAGACCATCTTAGTCAAATTGACATTTTTTAATAGCTCCTCAGTGATATGTAAATGTTGGAGCACAACCTGACATTATAAATCTCATACAGTATTTTACTGAATCTGACTATTCTAGGGTGCAGAATCATGCATAGCCTTGAAAATAAATTCTGCTAAAATTGATAGTGTTTCATTTTGAGCAGACAATACGTAGAGATGGACTCATAAAAGCATGCTAAAATGTCAGTACTATCAATGACATTTCCCCAAATTATGTAACAATTTATCTGTTCAGGTATTTTGTTCTAGTGAACATTACAGGAATAAGAATAATGATTCATGGTGATACACACACAAAAATTAAATGTCACATATATATTAGTGGGATCTGATTTGGTAATGACTATTCAGGAAAGGGATCTTTGAGTAAATGTAAATGTCAACTTAGTGGGCAACTGCTGTTAAAAGAAAAAGCACAGGGCAAAGATACCAGTTCCATGGCAGGAACAATTAGGAAGGGGATTAAAAAGAGAATTGCCAATCTGTAATGTCATTATACAAATTATGATGCAGTTGCACTTGGAGTTCTGTTCTGGCCTCAAGAAGTGAACTGTAGAACTGGAAAGGTGCAAAAGAGTAGCCAGAATAACTGACTGATTACGTGCCATCAAGTTGGTGTTGGCTCTTAGCGACCACATACAGAAGATAGATTTCCTCCATGATGATCTGACCCTAACCTGGTCGTTCAGGTCTTCCAATGGCGCATTCATTGCTGCTGTAACTGAGTCGATGCACCTTGCTGCTTGTTGTCATCTTCTCTTTCCTTCCACCTTTCCTAGCGTTATAAACTTCTTCAGAGAGCTAGATCTTTGCATAATGTGTCCAAAATATGGTAATTTGAGTCTGGCCATTTATGCCTCAAGTGAGAACTCTGCGTTTATTTATTCAATCCATTTGTTGTTTCCCTGGCTGTCCATGGTTTTCTCAGGAGTCTTCTCCAACACCAAGGTTTGGTCTAGTGGTTAAGGCTCCGGGCTAGAAACCAGGAGACTGAGAGTTCTAGTCCCACCTTAGGCATGAAAGCCGGCTGGGTGACTTTGGGCCAGTTACTGTCTCTCAGCCCAACTCACCCCACAGGGTGGTTGTTATTGTGGGGAAAAGAGGAGGAGGAAGGAGTATTAGGTATGTTCCCCACCTTGAGTTATTTATAAAAACAATAAAGGCAGGATAGAAAATAAATAAATAAATAAATAAAGGTTCAAAAGTTTCCATACTCTTCCTATCCTGCTTCTTCAAAGTCCAATGTTCACTTCCATAGATTGTCACAGGGAATACAATGGCTTGCGCTATTCCGATCTTCATAGGTATAGGCACATCATGACATCTGAATATCTTTTCCAAGGCCCTCATTGTTACTCTAGTCTGTGGCACATTTCTTGACTGCTTGTTCCTTTACTGTTGATCCTAAAAGGTAGAAGCAGCCTGTCACTTCAGTATCTTAATTGAAAATTCTTATGAGAAAGATTAGTAGGGTTAAAGAATGTATCTTACAAGCAAAAACACAATGTTTCAGGCTCTTTAGAATAGAGTGAAGGTAGATAAGAGGAGTCAGTGTATACAAAATCACATATGGTGTGGGATAAATCCACAGCGTTAGAATTTGGGGATCATGCACTGAAATGAAAGATGAGAAGAATGAGGACAGATGAAAGAAGTATTTCTTTGCATGACAAAAAGCTAGGGCCATCAATATACCTATGCATGCTGAAGTTTTATCAATCACCAAGGCTGTTCACAATTCAAGTATGTCTTTTTTGGGGGTGCTATAAGTCATTTTTATCTGCTGAAAGTGATGCAATCCATTATTCATTGATTGCTGTCAAAGAATATCTGTCAAAGCTAAGCGTGTCTTTTAACTATGTATGTATGTATGTATCAGATTTGCATTCTACTCCATAGGGCAGAAGCTGTGTGCTTGCTGAGTGCTAAAGATATTGCAGGTATGCCAATATCAGCCACTGAGCTAAAGACAAACTAATATTTTCCCTAGTTGCTGGCAAAACAGCATGATCCATTCCCATGATATTCTGGTGTTCTTTGGAACGGGCCAGTCTATGTATTCAACGGTACTTCATTTATTTCTGGAATAGGAAGTAGTTTGTAGTATTCCAGTTGTGATCTGGCCCAAAAGCAGACAAATTACGCTACCAGGAACAGACCATGCTATTCTACTCGTCCGTATTTCTACATTAATATTTTGTTTTGTTTTGGTTTTTTGTGCCTTGAAGTCAATTTTGACTCTTGAGGACTGCCTGGACTAGTCCCTGCAGTTTTCTTGGCAAGGTTTTTTGGAAGTGGTTTTCCATTGCCTGCTTCCTTAATATTTATATCATTAAGTAAATGGTTAAAATGCTATTATAAAGATAAGAATAGTCTTGTTTTTGTTTCATATGAATGATGATCTTTAAAAAAACAGGGAAAACAAGGACATAGAGATTTGCGTTTTTATTGTTTCCTTTCTACCATTAATGTGGTCAGAATATGATTTGCACCATGTTTTAATGCATCAAGTGTTTGTGATTTATTCAATGATCCATTTGTTTGTTTTCTTCGATATCTGTGGTGTTCCCCGGAGTCTTCTCTAACACCAAAGTTAAGAAGCATGAATACTCTTTCTATCCTTCTTCAAAGTTGAACTTTAACTTCCATAGAATGTCATGGGGAATACCATTGCCTGCACGATTCTGATCTTTGTAGATGCATCTGAAGATGGATTTTTCAAGGCCTTCATTGCTACTCTACCAAGCGCTAGTCTAGGGTGTATTTTTGACTGCTTGTTGATGGTGGATGCTAAGAGACAGAAGCTATCCTCCACTTCAGTGTTTTCACTATCAGTTCTAAGGTTTGTTGCTGTGTCTGTTGTCATTAGCTTCTTTATATTTAATCATTGTCATTAGATCTTCTTTATATTTAATCTTAGTCCCATTTTTTCACTCAGCTCCTTGACTTTATTTACTGGAGCTTGCAGATCATTTACATTTTCAGCTATCAGAGTAGTCCAGCTTTCCTCAATAAATATTCTGCATATGGATTGAGTGAATTAGGGTAGAGTATAAAGCCTTGTCTCACTCCTTTACCAACCTGCAGCCAGTCTGATTTGCTATGTTCTGTGCATACTGTGGCTTCCTGATCGGTGTATAGGTTTTGCATGAGGACAAATGGGTTCCCATTTTTCTGAGCACATTCTACAGCTTGACATGATCAACAGAATTGAAGATCTTTCTATAATCATTAAGCGTATATTGAATTCGTTTTGGTATTTTGGGTTTTCTCAATTATCCAGTCTGCATCAGCAATAATGGTTTTAAAACCATACATTTCCTTGGCCTTTTCTAAAGCCAGTTTGAACATCATCTCCCTTTCCATGTAGGGCTCTGCACTGGATGATCCTAAGAATTATATTGCTAGCGTATGAAATTAAGTATATTGTATGATAGTTTGCACACCTTGTTAAGTCTCCTTTCTTTAATATTGGCAGGTAGACTTACCACTTCCAGTCTGTTGGCCACTGTGTCATTCTCCAGATTTGCTGGCATAGCTTGGTTAAAACACTTACTTTTCTTCTGTTGCTTGCCATATTTCAGCAGACATTTCATCAGTTCCTGTAGCCTTCCAACTTGGTAATGACCGAAGTGCTGATCTAAATTCATCCTCTTGTACTAGAACCTCTCCTGACAGCTCTCTGAAATTTTTTGTTAAGTTCCTTCCTGAGAGCTTTGTCTTTCTTGGCTTTGTCTTCTTTTCTCTTCTTATTCTGATATTCAGTTTGCTTTCCTCTGTTTCTTCATCTTTGGCAGTATGTTTTCACATTCATCCTTATCAACTTCTTTAAGTTCATTCCACAGTTTAAGATTTAAGATTGGTATGCCGCCCTGTTCTCTTTCCTCTTAGTGGCAGCTAACAGGCTCCAGTGGCAGGGACCCCCTCTCCCAAATTACTTCTACCTGTCCCATCAGGTCCAGCAGGAGAGGCATGTTGCTGGTCCCATCTGCTAAGGAGGTCCATCTGACAGGACCCAGGCGATGAGCCTTTTCTGCTGTGGTGCCTGCCCTCTGGGACATCATCCCCCCTGAGGTGAGGTTAGCCCCAGCCCTCATGGCCTTCCAGAAAGCCCTCAAAACATGGCTTTTTTCATCAGGCCTGGGGGGGTCCCTGGCAGCAGAGTGCCTGCACGTTGGTTGCACCACGTATAACATCTTAATTAACTCTCTCACCACTTTGTTTTTATTTACGTTAATTATTTAATTGTTTTAACTGTTTTTTATATTCTGTTTTAATAGTTGGTTTTACTGTATGCTGCCCAGAGTCACCTTGTGTGAGACAGGCGACCGTATAAATTTGATAAAATAAAATAAAATAAAATAAAGTAAATTGAAGAGAAGTGAAAGCTTCATGTAAGATACAAATACACAGTAAGCTAAACCCCTTCCATCCAAAGAGGATGCACCAGGAAACAACATATATTAACCAGATAAGATAGGTAGCACTACAACCTCAGCCTTAAACAGAATGGCTGACATGATATTCTGCCATACCCAAAATGAAAGAAGTGGAATCACCTGGTAGAATTCAGTTATAGTAGAGAAAGTTCACATTCATTTGAAATCAGAAATACAGCCTCCAGGTATACTAGCCATGTTCTCTTGACACTGTGTCTGCCTGTTTATCTTCTTTGCTGCTTTCTTTTTAAATGTTTTTAATAATGCTGTATCTAAAATGTCACATTTTTGTTTAGAAATTTTGAGATTTTCAAAATTTTCCAGCGTTTGCCCTTCACCTCTCTTGGATTTCAGCTCCTACAATTCCCAGCTAGAGAACCAACCTGGGAGAGGGCTACACTAGACCATTGTATAAGAGTGTTAAATTATTCACAGATTATATGCTGTAGTTCATGGGCAAGTAGAAATGTGACTACTGTCATCAGTTCCATGCAAATTCCTCCACCAGTGCTGCAGGAAAGCACCAGTCATTGTTCCACTCATGGTTATCCGTATCAAACCTTCTGCCTAAAGCAAATAAGAAAGGAAACAAGGTCATCATCTAATTCAAGGGATGGTCACTCTTATTTCTGTTTATTTATTTATTTGTTTGATTTCTATAGCTAACCATCTCTGTTTGTGTTTCTGTGTTTACAGGACATTGAAAAGACCATGAGCACAGCACTGAATGAGCTGCGTGAGCTCGAAAGGCAAAATATTGTGAAACAAGCCCCTGATGTTGTCCTGGACACTCTTGAGCCAATGAAGAACCCACAAATTGGTTCTGTCAATTCTGAACCTGCCAGTCCCCTTCATACCATCATGATCAGAGACCCTGATGCAGCTATGAGGAGGAGCAGCAGTTCAACCACTGAAATGATGACTACATTTAAACCTGCTCTCTCAGCCCGGCTTGCAGGAGCTCAGCTGAGGCCCCCACCTATGCGTCCCATCAGGCCTGTTGTCCAACATCGATCAAGTAGCAGTAGCAGCTCAGGAATGGGTAGTCCTGCAGTGACACCCACAGAGAAGCTCTTTCCTAACAGTTCTTCAGATAAATCTGGCACAATGTAGCTATTACCCTCACAAAGGAGCATTCTTGGGGAAAATGATGGATCATTCTGATCTTCATTTCTTTTGAGAAGGAAGCTATGATTGTACAAATGATGTCATTAGAAGAAAGGACAAGGGAAAAGTGACTCTTGTAAAAAAGCTGATACTTTGGATTGTAGAAGTGGTTTAAGGATTTCGTGACATTTACACATATAACAAGATTGCTGAAAATATTTGGTACTACCTATGGTCATTTTATGTAATTACCACTGGAATATTCAAGTCTGTCTAGAAGTACAGTATATATGAAACTTTATGTAGCCCAGTAACAATTTAATAGACTTACCTCACCCTTAGACATCTGCTAGAATGTGTTTTTGCCTGTGTGTGTGAATTACACAGCAACTATACATCAAGCAATAGACTATTGATCAGTTCATGAACTGAATTTTCATATCAGTGCAATCTGGCTTTAGAGTTACAAATGAAAAGAAACACTAGTTGTCCTGGAAATACTGAATTCATCTGATGATGATCAGTTCTGTTCTCCTAGATGGGTGGAGTTCTGTCTTCAAATTCATCTCTTCAGGACTGCTTCATTGAAATATGGAAACTTGTGGTCATTTTCTGGTTGGAAGAGTATGCCAGATGTGGATGCAAAGAGTAGAAAGTGGTACAATTTCCCCTTATTCAAATGGGAAATCTAGAATGTTTTGTATGTATGTCATGTTGTAGCACAGTGTTACATGTGTACAAAAGAAACTCAACTCCCACTGTTTTCAAAACAGAAGAGGACTTTGAAGTAACCTGTGGTGGATAACAATAAATAAATAGGCTACCTTAAATAGTGGTTGAAATATTTTATTCTCTCATCTCCCTTTTTGCTAATGATTCCTCTGGAGAAAAAAAACCTGTTTTAATCTGGATTAAAACAGGCAAGGAGGGTTTTAGTAAAAACATATTTCTTTAAAGTTATTTAGCAGTATATAAGGGGGTTCCTGGGCCATATCCTCTTGCATGAACAGCATGATCCATACTTGACTGAATTGGGCATATATCTGAATCGATGAGATGACAATTTGCACTTTCTCTACTGTACTATATAACAATATACAGTGCTTTGGGGCTTACAGAAATAAAATTTATCTCTATAGTTTAATATAGGCAAAAAACAACAACCAAGAGCTCTGGCATTTGCATGCTTGCCTTTTTTCTTTTTACTGAACTCAAGGCTCTACTTGCTGCTTTTTAAAATCAGCATTTGTGGTCAGATGTTTCTAATACCAGCCCTTCAAATAGGGTAGATTTTTTGTTTACTTTGAATTCTACTACAGTTATATTTTAACATTGATAAATCTTACTGAAACTGCACACTTGTTAAATCTGCATGTTCCACAGCTTACCTCTTGAATTTATTTTGCAATGGCCATCTCTTAAAAAGAAACCAAATGTTTTCCATTCCTCATTAGAGGTCAGTTTTAGTGACTTCTGGGTAATTGGTGACCTTGAATTTGGCTTGCTGTTCTCTTAACTCATGGCACACTTTCAGCCAAAACTTAATTTATAAGCAGTCTATTTTGCTAAAGGAGGAAGATATCTGTCATATTTATCCTCTGATTCCTAATCCCATCTATCTTCAGAAGTTGCATAGAAGAGGGACATATTTTGTGAGATGTTTTCCTCTATGTATGAAGTGAACATACATGACATAATGATTCTCATTTTCTATATCTCATCTGTGAACATGCTTCATTTCATGAATCTGCCCCTTGCCTGTTCTAGCCTGTTTATATATTGCTGTTCTTGCTTCCAGTATGAAAAATATCTGCTGAACTGTAATGTTTCTTCTTCATGCTGAATTTTAATTGAGACCCTGTGACTTCAAATCCTTGCACTTAATAGATAATTCAGTATATTAGAAATGCATCAGTAAAAATGAGAACAACCTTCCCCAATCCTGAAGGAATTTTGACCTTCTCATATATAGTGTGAAAGGAATGTATGTAGTTATTCTAATATTGTTCCTCAATATTATATTATAATGATAAATGGTGTTTAGCTATATGTCTGCTAATGTAGTAGGCATTTGTAATGCCATAATTAGTTAACAGTGGTAGTTTTTCATTTATGAAATTCTTTTAATCCCCCTTCCAAGTTACCCTACATGTCCCCAAGCCTTCCCTAGCAGATGAATAGCCCCTAGTTCATTATGACAGCAAATGTTCCATTTGTGGTAGTAATGAACCAACAAATGTAGTTTTTGCATGGGTTGGATATTGCAAAGTGGGGGGTGGGGAGAGAGAGCCATTTGGCAAACTGTTCTGTCTTCATTGCCAGTAGTATTTTTTTCTTACTTTGCTTTATGGAGAAGAGATGCTTTGATTATGTTGGTGTGTGTTACACATATTTTTGAAAATGACTTGAGAGCAGAAGAATTATCTGAAGGTTTACTTTTCTCAAAGATATGAGACATTCTACCTTTTATTAAATTATTTTTGTTTCTATTTTTTCATTGGTTGTTAATGGTTTTTTGTTTGTTTTTAACTCTTTAAGTGCCTTTTGAGCACCAGAACAATTCTTTGGATTAAATGTGCTTGGGGAGATGGACATATCGAAATATCTCTTGTACAGTTTCCTCCATTTTCTTATAAGAGCAAGAGTTGTCTTTAAAATTTAAGGAAAAACTATTCAGTCTTGTCAAATTGCTGATGACTATTAGGAATTGTGAAAGAGTTATTTGTCCAACTCTTTGTCGTTTTAAATAACGATACTTGGAATGAAGCTGATGAAGTAACAACAACTTCTCTTAGGAAGTGCTTGTCTCCCTGTTGCATAGGCTTCAGCTAGCAGCAGTTTCTTTTTTTAACATATTTTGTTCTGCAGAAATGCCATTTCCTGATTGTCATGTACAAGGGACATTCCTGATAGATTCACCTCTGTGTTTTCAGACACATTTGGGCATGGCTTGACCCAACCCAACGAAGATTTCAAGGGAGAATGTAAAATGCATACATGTAGCAAATGGGAAGAATGTATGTGTGTGTGTGTGTGTAAGACAGAGGGGGAGGGGAGCACATGTTAACTCACCTTTAAAGGGGAAGGGATAAAGTTTTTTTTGCCGGCCACACCAATTCTATCCTATTCCCCCTAATGCTATATGATGAGAATGCTAAATAAAGATGCTATCTCTGTTCCTAGATAATGATATCCTTAATGATAAATAATGAGAATATCCTTATTGGTTGATATTTAACCAAACCCAGAAGTTATTTAGGAAGGGAGGGTGGGATTGGTACAATTTATACAAATTGTATGAAGAAAATGCAAGGCAACACATTTTTATGTAAGAACTATGAGTGATGGACTTGATGCAGTCCTCCAACACTATAAAAAATGAAATTCTCCAATGCAGAGTACTTGACTCTTCCCATAAAAAAAGAATGTATGTTTGTGCTTAATTGGAGCTACTTTAGCTAACACTGAGATAAATTACTTATTTCTTCTCCTCACCTCTTCTCTTATCCTGTAACTTATGAAGGCACTCTTTTTGTTCAACCAAGTGAAATACGTTATGGTGCTGACTTAGAAGCAATTGCACCTGCCCTTATATTATTGATGTACAGAAACTGTCATAAGCAAACAATGTAAATGTCAAAGATTCTTCAATAATATAAGGACTGTGCACTTTCTGTTTTTTAGACTAAACAATTCCCTCTTTTTTGGAAAATCCAATATTTTGGACTATATTATCAGTGCTGCATTTTTCACAGTATGGCGATAGGCCTCCTGAATCCAGTTTGCTTCTGAGTGGCTGCTTCTTGTTGTTGCCAGAAAACTCTAGGAAACTGCTGGTTGGCTGCCCTATATAATGATTGTTGTCCCTCTTATGAATATTGTCTCTGTAATGTATGATTTTAAAAAATTCCATTCAGTTAGAGTATCTGATTGGATCCTATGTTATGTATGCTATAATACCATGTAGATCAAACCACTGGTTGGGTACAGACTCATCCTGTTGAATAAACAGTTTACCTTTTCTCAAAATATTATTCCAGTCATGATTTAATAGTCAATAGTGTTTTGTAGCACATGTATTTATTTGTAAAAATGCAAATATTTATGTAGGTATAAAAGCAGATAAAATGAATAAAATTGACATTCCAACTTCAGGAACACCCAGCATCTACATTTTTAATTACTTAGAAAATCTAAGTAAGGGTTATACCTATCCTTCATATTCTTCTGGAAATAAATCCCAAAATCAATATTTATAGCTAACATTAAAAGTAGTACTGTAATGATATTGGAAAATGTGAGGAAAACCGGGAAACAGATAAACCATGAATTCTGGAGGATGGCCACCTCAATATTTTACTCCTCTTACAATTAGTTTTTAAAACAAGCAAAATGGATATCAGATGGATATCATTTGGATATCCAAATGGTATCTAAACGGACATCAAAAATCCATTTAGAAATAGGAAATTTCAATTAGGATGATGACTTTTCTATTAAGTACCATCTTCAAAGCTGTCAAATTCTAGAGCATCAACTTCTAGAGTGCCATAAAAGTGAGGCTATCATTGGATGTCTCCCCTGCCTACCCTAGCTTTACATGAACTAATGCAGTGTGTTTGACTGTAAAAGTTACATGTTTGAAACCCATGTTGATCACTAGGTTCACCATCTATCAGGGTTTATAATTTAAGATTGACATCTCAGCGAGCAAACGTTATTCAGTCCCATCTAACATGCTGCCCTTTTTTCTCTTAGGTAGCTTTAAGCTACTGTAAGCCTCAAATAGAGTTCTCTGTCATTTTAGAGATTAATAGAGAGAAGATATTAAAGCTTTTTTCCCCTTAAATTGGGTTATGTAGAAGACCTATACAAGACGGTATTGTTCATGCATTTTGATTCTTCGCCCATGGTTTGGATGAAAGTCCCTGTTAAAAATGAACTGCTCCCAAAATGTTTAGTCAGCAGCAGTATTATATTTGAGGAAAACACTGCAGTGTTTATTATGTAGAGAGAGAGCACAGTTCTCAGGATATTGTTGTTTACTATATGTTTGGTCTGCACAGCTCCTGAACCTTTCTGAATCAGTATTTTCCCTCTTCATGTTAAGTGATTACTGTCACCTGAAGGGAGATTACAGAAAGCTTCATTGGCCCTATTTCATTCTTAGTACTTTCTTTTGCTGAAACAGAGGTTAAAATAGAAGGGAATATAGGTAGCTCAGGGTTGAACTGTGGAAGCCTTGGTGCTCTCTGAGCTTGGCTGTTTGCTTGCAGATGTTTCATTACCCAAACCAGGTTTGCTCCCTATTTATAGCTTGCCCTGCCAGTTTTGGTGGGGATGTGGTTTTCACCTTGGTAATTCCTTGATTAGAGTATTGTTTTCTGCTACTGTATCTAAACAGGGAGCAAACCCCACACTTACTCGCACTGATGATGTTACCTAGTTGGGAAATGAAATGCCTGCAAGCAAACAACCAAGCTCGGAGAGCACCAAGGACTCCACAGGAGGCTTAGTATTGGGAAACATGCACCAACCATGGAGGTTTCCTACATAGTTTGGCATCTGGAAGACTGGAGTTCTCAACCACAGGGGAAGGCTATTTCAGTATGTGGAGATCTGCAGGACAGGATCCAATGGCTCATCCCTGCTGTGGTAACCCTATGGATCGGATGTGAAATGTCTGAATAATATACTGTTATTATGTCAGTAGCACTTTCACATTACTAGCAATGGTTTAGAACAATCCAAAATGAAATTTATGACCACTTCAGATTTAATTTTAAAAAATGTACTTGAGAGTATGTAGGGACATAAATATAGCAACTGTTGCAAATGTGTAAAGTAGCTGCACCTTTTCATGGGCTTATGCAGCAGCCCTCCATAACCAAAGCATCACATAGCCTTATTTTTTCCCCAATTCCAGCTCCTCACATTTGACAGAGTACTTGAATTACAAATGTCAATCTAGCTATTTTTTGCTCAGATCTGAACCAAACGGTGTTGTGGGGCAATATAACCTGAACAGTGCAGCACCAAAGCCTGAAAGAACCGTAAGTGATATTTACACATACACAAAGTGAGCAAAAGAAGTTGATCACAAAACAGCCACCCTCTGTAGTAACTTTAAATACCTTAATTCGTTCAGGAAATTATATGAGTAAATAAAAATTGAAATTGGCTGGAGCACTTGCTAGTTATTTAAAATATTTATTTATGATATATATTTCATCCTGTTGGATTTCAGAACATTAAAAATAATGCCACTGAACATCATCTATGTACGGTAAATATATCCATTTATTTGAATGCTCAGGGGAACATCTATGCAACACAATGCTATCCAGTCTCAAATGCTTCCTCAGAAAACTGACTCAGTTCAACAGCACTTACTCCCAGGTAAGTAATCACAGAAGTGGAATCTTAGTCTTAAATCATGAAATGAGTTAGCCCTATTCAATATGATGGGATTTACTTTGTAGTAGACATTTTGAATTAATATAACATATATGAGAATAGCCTGCCCTTCTTGCTTTTCTGGAACTGTGATTATCATATACTGAATACATTTTTTTCATTTGGAAAAGAAAAAGAGGCTGCTGTTCAATTGCATAACCACCAAAGTTGCTTCCTGGATTTATCAAAAGTCAATATTGGCACCATATGGAATGTAAATATTATATTGTGAATACACTGAAGTACTTACAAGGAATAAATTAATGATACGTACATACATGCACATACATGCTCCCTCAAAAGATTGTGGGTAATGGTTTGATGTAATGGTGTGCAGGAAGGTCCAGTCCTACAATTAGCAAAATAAAGCAGCTGCTTCCAATGGCAGGCTGGGACAGGCAGGCAGCCAACTGGGCTAAGTGCTGATCCTCTACCCTTTCAACATGTAACGTGGAACTTCACTGAACCTAAAATGCATGGTTGTCCTTTCAATTGCATGGTCCAAGTAATCGTTGGCTTGTCAGCCTGAGTGCCCTAATTTTCATGGAGTCTTCATGGCACAGTACACTTTCAGTTTTGTCCTCTCACTTGGGAACTGTCTGTTAAAATGACACCTCAGTGTGGTGATATGCATACATTTATCAGTTACCTTATTGTAACAAACTTCTAACATGACTCTTGTGGTTAAACCAACAGCTTTCCAGTTACTGGATCGATTTAGAGCTTTTGAAGTATAGTGTCATATGTCTCCTTGGGTCTTTGCCTAAGAAAATGATATAAAAATAAAAACTGCATGTCTAAGACTGTCTTGCTCTCTTTTTGCTAATAGCCTTTTACAAGCTAAAATGATACCAAAATTTGAGTTAGCAAAGGATGGCATTCACCTAATTAAATCCTTGCACACATTTTTAAACGAAGGCTTGTAAAATAACTGCCGACCATGTCTCTCCAAACTACACAGGAGGAAACTGAACTGTATGAGAAATGCAGTGTGGAGGTCATTAGAGGTGTGTGGGTTGGGGCTGTAAAAGTACATGTGCTTTTGTATGCAGATAATGTCATGTTGTTGGCTGAAAACTGAAATGATTTAAAGCAAATGCTACATAGGCAGTATGATGTCACAAGGAGTATGCATCTGAAAAGACTGAGGTACAGTAGCTGTGTTTGACAGGAAAAACTGAGCAAAGAGTTGCAGGTTATACATAAATGGCAAAAAAAAAAAAAAGCCAGTAGTTGAATTAGTGTACCTTATTAGAATGTTTACCAAAGATAGGAAGATGAATGGATAACTTTTTTAAGATGTGCAAATGTTGGTAGAAAATCAGTGGATGTTGAGGGGATTGTTTGTTGAAAGAAGGGGCTGGGTATGAGAACATATTTCTGCCTACTTTGCTATTTGGAAGAGCTGGGTATGTTAGGAATTAAAAATAATTTGAATGCATGAGAATGGGGATACTTAAGAAGTACGTGGGGTAAAACAAAAAAGAGGATCAAGAGTGATGAATTAATGTGGATTGAATAGAAAAGTGAGAGTCCAGGACAAAGGAAGTACGTAGAGGTGGGCTGGTCATATAAACAGAATGAATGAGGATTGAATTGCAAAACAAATATAAAGAAAGAGTGAATGGAATGAGAGAAAGGGGAAGACCAAAAAAGCTTTGGTTGATGAGATCCTCAAAGAGAGAGTGATAAGTTTAAAAAATAAAATGCAGTGTAGGGATGTGGTGGAAGTAAGGATGGTCTGCAAGGTTAGATAGTTATAGAGTGTTTGGGCAAACCAGAATTAGCTATATTACCTTTCTTTTCTAACCTAATGCTATCAATTTATTTGGCTTATTATTTCATATTCCTTTTCTGTGCTGTGCTTTTGAATAACTTTACTTACTCTCAAAGAGAATAGCAAATGGGTGTGTGTGTGTGTTGTGTGTATGAAGTGAAAATGCTTGAAGACACAGAAGTCGTCAAATGTTTTGCCTTATGTAGATTTCAAATTTGATTATATGAATTTCAGGTAAATATGCATTCCACATAACTGTTGCAGCAAAGGTAGTTTTATGACTATAAATTCACAGAATTATAGACTGGATTCTGATCTGCTTTCTTTAATTAGGGGTTCCCAACACACTTTGCTTTGATCAAGCAAGCTCCATTTTTAAACTGCTACTAGACCACCCGTGACCCGTTGGGTCATTGTTTCCGAGATATTTCCTTACCTAAGCAGAGTAACAGAATGACCACTGGTGGGCAAAAAAGCAGTGGGAATGGGAGCAACTGCCGGCTTCCTGCTGGCTTCCCCACTGACTTTGCTTGTGGGAAGCTGGCAGGGAGCGTCGGAAATGACATCATGTAACTTCGGCTGACCACTTTTCCATAAATTCCATCAAATTCAGTGAAATCCACTGCTGAATATTTATCTTGCTTATTTAAAACATTTTTATCATTCATTGCAATTTTTACAGAATTCCTGGAATGGCTTAATCCCACCCCTTTTTAAAGAAAAATGCTTTGATTTCTGCCTTTTTCAGCTCCTCTGGCTGAAAAAAACGGTTGTTGTTTACAGTAGAGCAATTGAAAAACATGAAGGCTAAAACATTAATTTTCTAGTTTTAATATTTCTGTTTTCTTAATCATTGTTATAAATATGTGGTATATGACCTTAAATACCATTCTCTGTCTCCCTGACGCACACACTCACCTGTATTGTAAATCATTGTCATGGGTACTGATGGCGAGCAGGAGGGGGCCCCTATCCAGGGGGGAAAACGCATGCGTAGTACTGGGGAGTTAAGCAGCCATTCAAAGAGACACAGATCAGACCCGCCTTGACTTTTGGGGTTTATCTGTCTGGGTTTTCCCACGCTTCTTCAGTCTGTTAGTGTCCTAACAGCCAGGAAACACGCTGAGACAAGGAATTGGTCTCTAATGTTTATTGCTAGTACTTAACAGGAATCCTAACAAACTGAAGAAGCGTGGGAAAACCCAGACATATAAACCCCAAAGGTTAAGGCGGTCCCGATCTGTGTCTCTTTGAATGGCTGACCAATTCCTCAGTGCTACGCATGCGCTTGACAGTCTGGATGGGAGCCCCCTGCTCGCCATCCTTACTCATGACAGTTAGGATTTTCTGTCTTAGGTAGCAGTAGTAACACTAGAGACCTATTCCTTGTCTCAGCGTGGTTCCTGGCTGTTAGGACAATCGTATTTGTATTCTGCCCTTGAGTTTGGCTTGGTGTGAAGTGCAGATACCTCTGCTGCGGGGGTGCCGTGGGGGGATGTCCCAGGTAAGGAGCGCAGGAGGGCTGCAGGTGGGGTGGGGGAGCCCACACACGAATTGGTGGAGGGGAGTGCTGTGGTGCATGCAGGGAAAGCGGGCACGGGGCACAGGAAGGCTGGCAAAGAGGGTGCTGCTGTGTGTGTATGCGAGTGAGGGAGCCCAGAAAGGAGGGTACTGGTGAGTGTGTGTGAACACAGGGAGGCCCAGGAAGAAGGCACGACCTTCCCTATTGGCTTCCCTGTTGACTTTCCTTATGGGAAGCTGGCAGGGAGCATTGGAAATGATGATCCATTGGTGATGATCCATAGAGGTGGCAGCATGGCAGCATTGAAGCGGACACAACTTTGCCAAATTTCAGTCCCATGGAAGTAATGGATCCCAGATTTTGGACGCATTCTGTAAGCCCATTTGAGGTACCTTTGTTCAAAAATTGTTGCCCTATATAATGATACACCGTTTCAAAAATTGTTGCCCTATATAATGATACACCGCCCTTCATGCAATTGAAGGTTACAAACTATCAAACAGATAAAAGGGTTTTAGTAGCAGATGTGCATTATAAAATTATGTTGTATGCAATCACTTAAGAATTAAACATTGGCTGCTGACATATTTCATATGGAAGCAAGATGATGAAAGTGGAAGGAGACAAACAGGAAGCTGGATAATATAATCTGATCTAATGAAGGGCTACCTTTGAAGACAAACCAGATGTGGCAATGAGGCTATTATTTGGGGGAGATCACATAGCACTGTTCTTAAAAGAATTGCACTGGCTGACTTCAGCTGGACCTACATGGCATTGGGCCTGGTTATTTGAGGGCCCACCTGTGTCCCATAGTATCTGCCCAGCTAATCCAATCTCGCAGGGTTGGCATGCTCCTGGTTCCTTTGATTAAACAAAGCCATCTATCAGGACCTAGAAGTGTGCCTTCTCTGTAGCAGCACCTGCCGTCTGGAATGAGGTAGACTCTGAAATTTGAACAGCCCTCACCCTACTGGTATTTCAAGGGGCCCTGAAGATACCCAGGTCTTTGGAGAGCATGACTGAAGCCCCCTTTCCTCCTTGTTCTTTGTCCCCATCTGATGGTGTCTCTACCACCTTTGCTTCTTTTTGTTTTGTGTTTTCTTGTTTTTAAACGTTTTTAACAATTTATAAACAGCCCAGAGTCACTGGGGGGTCAGGTGGCATATAAATTGTTGTTGTTGTTGTTATTTTTAAAATGCATCTCTTCAAACATTAAGTTGTGTGGGGAAGGGGGGCCCCTCAAGACCCCAGAAGTGGCAGAGTTATTTCATGTGGGGCAGGGAGAGGTCATTCTTTACAATGGAGCTAGTACATACATACATACATACATACATACATATGTTACACACACTGCTCCCAGGTTTGGCTTATGGTCACTCGTTCACATGCTTACAGCCTGTGGAGGCAGGTGTATCTTGTCAGCCCCCCTTGCTTTCTACTGGGTTTTCCAGATAGGTGTGGCTTGAGCAGACAAGACACACAACCCTGGTCAACAAACAGCTGGGAAATAGTGAGGCAGGGTCTGTGGAGATACCAAGGGAGCGTACTTACCATGTTATCTGGGAACAGTTTGATCCTGTTGGACCTGAGAAAGTGGTCAGGATCCTCCGGACAGTAAATGCCACCACTTGTCATCTAGACCCATGGCCCTCCTGGATGGTGAAAGCAGCTCGGAGGTGATGTGTGGATGGGTCCAGGAGATGGTTATTACAACCTTGAGGGAGGGGGTGTTTCCAACTGCCTTTAAGGAGGCGCTGGTACAACCCCTCCTCAAGAAACCATCGCTGAATCCTACTGTACTGGATAATTTTTGTCCAGTCTCCTACCTCCCCTTTTTGGGGAAAGTGGTTGAGGAAGTGGTGGCATTACAACTCCAGAGGATTCTGGAGGAAACGAAATATCTAGACTCCTTTCAGTCAGGTTTCAGGCCTGGATATGGGACAGAAATGGCATTGGTCACACTTATGGATGATCTCTGATGGGAGCGGGATGGGGGTAGCGCATCCATCCTTGCTCTTCTTGACCTCTCAGCAGCTTTCGATACCATCAACCATGGTATCCTTTTGGGTCGGCTCAGGGAGTCGGGTGGGCGGTGTAGTTCTGCGCTGGTTCACCTCCTTCCTCCAGGGCCGGTCCCAATCGGTGGTGATAGGGAGTGAGAGATCCGACCCTCGACTCCTCCTTTGTGGTGTGCCACAGGGTTCGGTTCTCTCTCCTCTCCTATTCAGCATCTACATGAAACCGATGGGCAAGATCATCCATCACCACGGGATGAGGTATCATCAATATGCTGATGATACTCAATTGTATATCTCCATCCCGGGTGAGGTAAGTGATGCTGTGACTGCCCTCTCTCGGTGCCTGTAGGGGTCTGGATGGGGAATAACAGGCTTCGGCTGAACCCTGGTAAGACGGAGTGGCTGTGGGTTAAGGATTCCTCCGTATCCGGGACTTTGTCATCTTTAGTTCTGGATGGGGTGGCACTGCCCCAGACAAACCTGGTGCATAACCTGGGGGACCTCATGGACTCATGGCTCCTGCTCAAAGAGCAGGTGGCAGCCGTGGCCGGAAGGGCCTTTGCACAGCTTCGTATTGTGCACCAGTTACGCCCCTTCCTGGATCAGGAAGTCCTTCGGACAGTCACTCATGCCCTTGTTATCTCCCATGTAGACTACTGCAATGTGCTCTACATGGGGCTACCCTTGAAGAGTATCTGGAAGCTTCAGCTGGTCCAGAATGCGGCTGCATGGGCTATTTTTGGCGCCCCTAGAAGGGCGCACATAACACCTTTGCTATGCGAGCTGCATTGGATACCAGTTTGCTTCCAGGTCTAATTCAAGGTGTTGGTTATCACCTTTAAAGCCCTACATGGCATGGGACCGGGTTACCTGAGGGACTGCCTCTTCCCCGCATCATCAGCCCAGCCCACCCGATCATGCAGAGAGGGCATGTTGCGGACCCCATTGATAAGAGAATTCCATCTGGCTGGGTCCAGGAGGCGGGCCTTCTCTGCAGTAGCTCCCGCCCTGTGGAACATGCTGCCCCCAGCGGTGAGATTGGCCCCATTGCTCCTAGCCTTCTGGAGGAATTTGAAGACCTGGCTCTGCCACCGGGCTTGGGGAAGGGAGGAGAATCGCCATACTTGGGGTTGGCTAGTGCCTTGAAGTGCCCATCCTACATAATGACTGAAGGAGATCACAGCCATCTGGATTTTATTAGATGGGGTAGTTGAGAAATTGTTTTAGAGGGATTTTATTGGAATTTTATTATATATTTATTGTTTTATATTGTAAACCACCCAGAGTCCCTCCGGTTGGAGGAGATGGGCAGTGACAAATTTGATAGATAGATAGATAGATAGATAGATAGATAGATAGATAGATAGATAGATAAAATAAAATAAATAGGGACACACACACAAATAATTTCCAACCAAACACTGAAGCACAACAGGTTCTTTGTAATACACAGAGACCCAGTGAATTTAAAGTAACAACAAAACGTTACTGGTTGCAAGGTACATTTGCTCTTTCTCACACACATGCACACACTCATCCACACTTACCCATGTTCTTTCCAACTAGGCTGCCAGGCAGTAGCTAGAGGGATGGAAGCCACCAAGTCTGGATCCAAAGACAACTCAAGAAGTGGGTGGGCTTTGGGACCCCCTTTATCCCCCAAAGTCCTTGTTTTGTTGATTCACAAGACTGGCAGCTACTCTGGCCTTGTTAATGTACAAGTCTGGTAGCTGTTGATGGGATGGGGGGTGGGTTTCCATGTGCTCAGGCCCAACTCCCTTTGTCTGGTTCATTTTTCCTTTGTTTCCTCAATGACTTGTTTCCTTCTTGTCTACCCCCCTGAAGGGATCTTTTAGACAAGTTTCCTGGCTTTTGTCCTCTCTGCTTACTGCCTGCTTCATCTTTAGGTTATGGCAGCTTAGCCTAGTCTCACACATACATACTGGGGGGGGGGGGGGTCTGAGTTGTCTGAAATTAACCAAGATCTTAAGGTCATAGATTAATGAAGATGTCCATTCAGTGTATGGAAAGTGTGAAAGAAAAAAAATCCATGTTAGCGATCTTTAGAAAGAGATTGAAAATAAAACTGCTAGCCATATAATACAACAGTATGGGACGCGGTGGCGCTGCGGGTTAAACCGCTGAGCTGTCGATCGGAAGGTCGGCGGTTCGAAACCGCGCGGCGGGGTGAGCTCCCGTTGCTCGTCCCAGCTCCTGCACACCAAGCAGTTCGAAAACATGCAAATGTGAGTAGATTAATTGGTACCGCTTCGGCGGGAAGGTAACGGCGTTCCGAGTCGTCATGCTGGCCACATGACCCGGAAGTGTCTATGACAATGCCGGCTCCAAGGCTTTGAAACGGAGATGAGCACCGCCCCCTAGAGTCGGACACGACTGGACTTTACGTCAAGGGAAACCTTTACCTTTACCTATGGTACATCCACATCTGGAACACTGTATACCATTCTGGATGCCACATTTGGAAAAGAATATAATAGAGCTGGAAAAAATATAGAAGAGGGCAACCACAATGGAAGGTTAAGGACTCGAACTTGAAAAAAAGGCAACTAGGTAGATACATGATTAAAATATATAAAATCATGCATAGCACGGAGAAAGTGGTGAGAGGAGAAACTTGTCCTTCTATCAGAACAAGGATCAGGGCAAATTATCATTTTCAATTAACTAAAATTGCGGAATGACAGTATATTGATTGAAAGCACTTTTATTATTTTACTTTATTCTTCATATTTATAACTCAAGATCATGTGGCTTCTGGTAACAGTTGAGGTTGATTTAATGAGTCACTACATTTGTTTACCTGTATACTGCAAAACACCTTCCAACTGAATCCAAAGCATTGCAGAGGACTGTTAGTTAATATTGCATTTTATTGATTTATCTTGCACATTTTATGAATTGAACCCTCTGCTGAAATCTTTAGGATAGGATATTTAGGATAATGTCATGTTCCCTTGATTGGCATAACTGTATCAAGTTAAGCCTTTGCATTCAGTGTGCCTCTGATTGCTGAGTGCTATAATAGGAGGAAATAAACAAGTGGCTTGCTAATATCTGCAGTTCTCTTTCTTTTGCTAATTTGGTTCATGTTATTTATCCCAACTCCTTGGCAACGGAACAAATACCTGAGAGATGTCAGCTTCACAGATGGCATTTGTTTAGTATCTGTCTGCCAAGAAGAGAGGAAAATAAGCAGAGTCGGAGCTATCACAAACATTACTCATGTGCAAATACAGAGGATTAAAAAAACAAAAGACGTGCATTTCAATGAGGTTGTTCCTCGGATGTTTGAATGAACATGTGTGTTCTGGGCTTGCAGTTCCCACTTGTACACATCAGGTAGGACCTAGGTTTAATCCTGTTAGTGTAGCCCAGGGTTTCTCAACCAGGGTTCCATGGCACCCTTGGGTTCCATGACATGTCACTAGGAGTTCCCTGGGAGATCATGGTTTATTTAAAAAATTATTTCACATTTGGGCAATTTCACATTAAAGAGGTAAGTTTCATTCTTTTTAGTTTAAGAACACTGTAAATGCATATATACAGGCCTACCCATGAAATGAATATAATGATTTTGTCTGGCCTATATTAGAGCCTGAAAGTGCAGGGGTTCCCCAAGGCCTGAAAAATATTTGAAGGGTTCCTCCAGGGTCAAAAGCTTGACAAAGGCTGGTGTAGCCTAACTGGAATTGGTGGAACTTTGAGATGCAGGAAAGAACTTTATCATTTCCAGTCTTGAAATAAAAAATTACCCTTGGTTCGGTTGGAGTTGATAAGAGAAGTGGTTTCTACCCTGCCCTCACAAATGTCTAGAGCTGTGTGTTGAGCCAATTTAGAAGTCCTGACAGCTTTATGAAGAACCTGGTCAAATTCTCCATACTCAGTAGAACTTTGTCCTGTGTTATACTGTCTGCTTATCTGAACTATAGCCTTCAATTGCTTCTGTTCTGTGCTGATGCCAGCTTAACTCTTGTTGTTTATTCGTTTAGTCGCTTCCGACTCTTCGTGACTTCATGGACCAGCCCACGCCAGAGCTTCCTGTCGGTCGTCAACACCCCCAGCTCCCCCAGGGACGAGTCCATCACCTCTAGAATACCATCCATCCATCTTGCCCTTGGTCGGCCCCTCTTCCTTTTGCCTTCCACTCTCCCTAGCATCAGCATCTTCTCCAGGGTGTCCTGTCTTCTCATTATGTGGCCAAAGTATTTCAGTTTTGCCTTTAATATCATTCCCTCAAGTGAGCAGTCTGGCTTTATTTCCTGGAGGATGGACTGGTTGGATCTTCTTGCAGTCCAAGGCACTCTCAGAATTTTCCTCCAACACCACAGTTCAAAAGCATCGATCTTCCTTCGCTCAGCCTTCCTTATGGTCCAGCTCTCGCAGCCATATGTTACTACAGGGAACACCATTGCTTTAACTATGCGGGCCTTTGTTGTCAGTGTGATGTCTCTGCTCTTAACTATTTTATCGAGATTTGTCATTGCTCTTCTTCCAAGGATTAAGCGTCTTCTGATTTCCTGGCTGCAGTCAGCATCTGCAGTAATCTTTGCACCTAGGAATACAAAGTCTTTCACTGCTTCTACATTTTCTCCCTCTATTTGCCAGTTATCAATCAAGCTGGTTGCCATAATCTTGGTTTTTTTGAGGTTTAGCTGCAAACCAGCTTTTGCACTTTCTTCTTTCACCTTCATCATAAGGCTCCTCAGTTCCTCTTCACTTTCAGCCATCAAAGTGGTACACTTTGGCCGTAGCTTGCAAGAGATTCAGTCCGGACTGCTGGCTACCATGGGTTCCTGTTAGACAATTCCCCTGCTGCTGTGACCTCCCAACTTTGGTTCCAGGAAAATAATTGCCCATTCTTTTCTTTTCTATGAGCAGGTCCTCTTGGACATATATACTTTTATATTTATTTGTGTGTGTGAGTATATGCATTTGTTGTTTATTTGTTTAGTCGCTTCAGACTCTTTGTGACTTCATGGACCAGCCCACGCCAGAGCTTCCTGTCGGTCGTCAACACCCCCAGCTCCCCCAGGGACGAGTCCATCACCTCTACAATATCATCTATCCATCTTGCCCTTGGTCAGCCCCTCTTCCTTTTGCCTTCCACTTTCCCTAGCATCAGCATCTTCTCCAGGGTGTCCTGTCTTCTCATTATGTGGCCAAAGTATTTCAGTTTTGCCTTTAATATCATTCCCTCAAGTGAGCAGTCTGGCTTTATTTCCTGGAGGATGGACTGGTTTGGTCTTCTTGCAGTCCAAGGCACTCTCAGAATTTTCCTTCAACACCACAGTTCAAAAGCATCTCTCTTCCTTCTCTCAGCCTTCCTTATGGTCCAGGAGTATATGCATACTGTATGTGAATATATGTTTCCTGGAGAAGAACACAGAACTGCTGCTCATAATAAGGTTGAAGTATCACCCAAAACAAGAAGAAGCAACTTCATACAGGTGAACAAAAGAAGACAGTCATACATTGATCTGCATTGGAGTACTTTCTCTGTCTGCTCTGTGGGGGCAGCTAACTGTTGACAGGCAATTTCAGGTGTCGCCCCCCCCCCCCTCACTTTTGGGTCATTCTTTTAAACCACACAAATGGAGGTGTTGTGAAGCAAGTCATCTGCCTGTTTTGCTGGCAAACTCTGAACACCAAAGCGGGTATGAAAGAGAAACAGCAGTAGGACAAGAAGTAACACTAACGGGGCAGGGAAGGGAAGGAAAAGTGCAGGAAAGGATAAAAGTAGAAAAAGGACTGTGGGGCAGTATGGCACAAAAACTCCTAAAAGGAGGAAGATGTAGCAGAACTAGTGAATGAACAGTCAGAGATGGAAGATCAGGAGGATGGTTAGCAGGTTAGGAACAATGAAAGAAACTGTTTTATTCCAAATATGGCCATCATTTGTTTTATTTGTCTAGTCTATCCTGTCTGATGTGCAGAAGTAAAGTAGAACTATGAGGATAGTCTCTCTCTCTCTCTCTCTCATTCTCTTTCTCTCCTGTCTACCAGCTCTTAGTGCTTCTTAACTAGCCCTCTGAGACTTCTTGCGTGGAGTGCTGCTGCTAGAGGCCAAACCAGAGGCCTTGAGCTAAAGAGACCCTGGAGACTAGCCAGGAGGACTGCTTTTGAAGGATCCTATTAAGTGTCAAGGATGCTGACCTGAAGGCAGCCACAGTACCAGCCACCTATCGCTAATGCTTGGAGAAATTCCTTCTTTTGATTTGGGCAGCCTGCCAGTGAGGCATAACTCGGACTGACAGTAAGAAGCGCCAAGGAAGAAGTAGTTCAGGGGGGATTGAACTTCACACAATGTGTGGCCATGTTGAAGAGCCAAGTGGGAAGGTACTGAATGGATAGAGAAGTGGGCAAGTCCCTACCTGGATATGGCACTCACTGCATGACTTGGGGCCAGTCACTCTCTCCCCACCTAACTTACCTCAGATGGTGATTGTGGGGCTGATGTTGCAGGAGACTCCAATCCAGCCTGCCTTAGTTTGCGTAGAAAAAGTGAGACATAAATGGATGCAAAAATATCTGTGGCCCTTCTTAAAATGCGCAGTAACTCCAGCTTATGCCATTGATTCTGCTTTTTGCCCTCAACTCTCCTCTTATTTCCACATCAAAGTGACTGTGGTACCATGCTGTAGACTTCCACAGGAATGAATAAACCTAAGTTGTAGGTACATGCTGCACTTCCAGTCCTGTGTACCTGGAGCTTCCCAGTGGGGTATGTTTCTTCCCCAAATTGACATCCACATAGATTTCACCAGCATAGGATGCTTTAAAATGCTGACACCCACTTTCTCATTCTATCTTTCTAGCATGAAAAATAAATGCAAATAGCATTACTCCTAGTTGGAGTTTTACAGATTGGCAGGGCAGTACAGTAGAAAGTGATGTGCTGCCATCTTGTGATGGTAAATTTGTTTGTCACTAATTTCTAAACATTTTATCAAAGCCTCAGAGGACTTTTTGTTTTTCAGGTCAGTTTAAAAAGAGCTAGAAGACAACATTATTTTTAAAGAGAGAGATGGTTCACAAATGTATTTTCCTAATTTTATATGCTAAACTGGCCTTGGAAAAGCATCAAAGACAGTACTATGTGACTTGCCAGATGGATTTTATTACATGGTAGCTGCTGTTTGAAAAGCTTTTTTTTTTTTTTTTTCCTGAGGAAGCCCTCAACTTGAGGCTGTTTTGGAAGCTTCAGCTAATCCAGAATGTGGCTGTTGGACTGCTGATGGGAACTGTTGAAAAAATGAAACGCATAGCCCTCTTCTTAACATATTGACTGTTTATGGTCATAATGCACAGTACTGGTGATAACCTATGAAACCTTACAGTTGGGATACGATTATTGAAGAGGCTGTACAGTCCATTCTTTGTCTTGGTTTTAAAATCTTGAAGAGACACCCTTCTGGCAATCCTACAACCATCGCAGGAACAGTAGAAAGGAGATCCCTCCTCGAGATGAAATAAGAGCGCTGCGGGTTAAACCACTGAGCTTCCCGATCGGAAGGTCGGTGGTTTGAATCCGCATGACGGGGTGAGCTCCCATTGCTAGTCCCAGCTCCTGCCAACCTAGCAGTTCAAAAACATGCAAATGTGAGTAGATTAATAGGTACCACTTCGGCAGGCAGGTAACGGCGTTCCGTGTAGTCATGCCAGCCACATGACCACGGAAGTGTCTACGGACAAACGCCGGCTCTTCGGCTTTGAAACGGAGATGAGCACTGCCCCCTAGAGTTGGACATGACTGGACTTAATGTCAAGGGAAACCTTTACCTTTACTAAGCTCCTGCTATTGTGTATCTGTTGGCAGAAATAGGGTATAGTTGAGAGGATTTTGCTTGTTGAAGCTGTGGAGTTTTGTTTTAACTGGTTTTTAATTTTTTCAATTTATGTTTTAATTGCGTTTTTATGTTTTCTTAAGCTGAGTTGAGTGCCTTCTGTTGGCAGGAAAGTGAAATGCAAGTTTGAGGATGAATATGTATTAAGAGTAGCTCAGAACAGTTCATGCGAATCCAACTGTCTTGCCTTTAGAAGATACTGCTATTGTTTCATTCAGCCTATTGGAGATGCCTTGAAGGAGAAAGATAATAAAAGGGCAAATCAGCTGTTCCAGCACAGATCTGGAGTGACAACTCCTTTAATAAATAAAGAACTAAATAACAGAGGATTGAGATAGTTTGCAGTTCTTCTGTGCAGAGTCTTCTATGCTATTTTATCCAATTCATTTATCCAGTCTGTTACAGTAGCAACCTTTTGCTTATCAAGTATGACCAGGAGGCCAGAATTGTTAGCTGTCAACAGAAACTAAAGAAAGAAAGTTTGAGTTGTCATGGGAACAGAGTTAACAGCCACACAAAATACATGAACTATAGCCTTTTTGTGCATCCTCTCTATCTTAATCTCTTTCCCATACGAGATTCAACCTTGGAGAGAGAACCCTTAACCAGAATTTATTAGAAATTTCAAGAAGCAAGGCTCCACTCAAAAGAAGGTCCTAAGCATGGCTTCTAACTGCAAAAGGCTGGAAAAAGCTGTAAGGTTTTATTGCTAGGAATCAAAGGCTGAAATGAGAACCAGAGAGCATCAGTAAAGAAAGGCACAGTATGAAAATTGGAATTTCAATGAACTACCTGCACACTTCATTGGTTATGTAGGTTAAGGATGAGGGTCTTATGAATAGACAATAACCGGTTCATAAGGCTAGAAACCCTTCGAGATTATACATCTCAGAAATAGAACAGATTGCATTTATGTATGAATTTGCTTTGTCCTTAATCCCACTCTTAATACATATTTTAAAAATTGAATGGGAAATACTGGATAACTTTCTGTTTGCATTTGCAATGGATTTTTTGTGTGTGTGGAATGGCTTTCCCTTGACTATATTGTTTTAATGAAATAATTTTGTACTAAAAATTAATGTTTTACAAATAGATTGTCCTTTTTCCTACTTATGTATTATGTCTGCAATATTTGTCGCTACATGATGAGGCATCATTTCTGGATATTCATGTATCCCGAGGTGAAAATGGCCTAATTCCAGTTGACCTAATGCACATGAAAGACTTGTCATATAGCATGAGCTATTACATGGTATAATTCAACGTGTAAATTTAGAGTAGATGCCACTCCAGTTGCTTCTGTTATCCTTAGTTTTAAAAGAACATAAAGGCTGGCAAAATGGCTCATCAAAACCATTCACTGGTTGCACATCCTTTGAGGAAACTGTTCCTTGAAAGGCAGAATTTTGGCATCTCGGTCCTCTGCAGTAATAATAGCCTGCATGGTTATGTGGACCAAACAAACGATAGCAGTATTCTAAAAGGGAGATGTGGGTGAATGTGATTTTTGTTGCGAGTAGAGAGACCCTTGATGACTTTGGACAGAACCATGGTTACCATAGTTGCCATGAAACTGCTTCAGGTTCTGTGTCCTTCTGTCCAGGGAAAGCAGGAAGGCTGGAAGGTGGAATCAATAAACTGCAGGTACAGTTTGTAAAACCTGACAGGAGGCTCAGCACTTCCAACAGCACCAGGAGACAGTCCAACATTTCCAAAGCCCTCATCTCCATCTACCAAACTTCTCAAATGTATTGAACCACCAGAGTTCTTTGCCTGTAATAAACTTCCATCTTGCCTTGGAGCCATTAGAAGAAAAGAAAAAAAAAAAACACATCTTACTATTTTAAAAGCTTTTACATCTCTCCCTTCCTGATACAGATAAAACACAGTTTGCTCAGGGACTGGTACAAAAAGGTATAGATTATATCTAATTAATTAATTAATTGATTGATTGATTAGATTTATGTCACCGCCCATCTCCCCCAATGGGGGGCTCTGGGCGGTTTACAATAAAATGACACTAAAAACATATCCACCTAATTTACCATTAAAATATAAATAGAAAATGAATATAAAATCCAAGTGGAGATGGAACACAATCACTGAGGGGTGCTATGGCGCCAGCCACCCCAGGTGGAGCTGTCGCTTTCACCCTCCCAAGCAAGGCGGCAGAACCAGGTCTTCAGTTTCTTTGCTAAACATATTCATAAATAAGGATAATTTAAGCAAATGAAGTGTAACCTTCCTCCTTCCTTCCTTCCTTCCTTCCTTCCTTCCTTCCTTCCTTCCTTCCTTCCTTCCTTCCTTCCTTCCTGATACAGTATTTTTTCTCTTAAGTGGCTTTCTTGAATTTAGGTCACAATTTACACTGACAGCATATGCTCCTTTAAAATTGTGTTTAAGTGAAAGGGGATAGAGCTAATCCTATCCTTGAAGAAAGGAAGATGGCCAGTATCAATACAGATTCATTGTTTACCTCCTTCCATTCCTTGTAAGGGCTGGTGTCTGCATTATTCGTCATAAATCTAGTATCTGTTGACTTATTTTCATCTGATTAATGTTTTTCTAAAAGCTTTTGATGTTGTTGACCACAGTATCCTTCTGGACTGGCTGCAGAGGTTGGGAGTGGAAGGCTCCATGTTACAGTGGTCCTCCTTCTTCCTTGGCAGTTGGTTAATGTTGAGGGGGGGAAGGTAGCACCTGCATCCCCTCATTTGTGGGGTGTCACTGGGCTTGACTCTCCCCTTTCCTACTTAACATTTACATGAAACCGCTGGGTGAAGTCATCTGTTGGTACAGGGTTTGGTATCATCATCATGCTGATGATACTCAGCTTTATATCTCAACCCTGGGTTGTGCAGGTGAAGCTGTCAATGGACTGACCCACTGTCTGGAGACTGTTTGGGCCTGAATGTGGGGGAACAGACTTAGGCTCAATCCTGACAAGCCTGAGTGGCTATGGCTGTTTGGTCCCCCAGGGTTTCCATTGTTAGTCTTGGATTGGGTAGCACTTCCCCATTTGAGTCTTGTGGATAACTTGGGGGTCCTTCTGGACTCACGCCTACTGCTCAAAGAGCACGTGGCAGCTTTGGCCAGGAGGACCTTTGCAGAAGTTCCTCTTGTGTGCCTGTTGTGGGAAGCCCTTCCAACAGTTATTCATGCCCTGGTCATCTCATTACTGAATTATTGCAATGTGCTGTACATGGGGTGCCCTTGAAGACCATCTAGAAGCAACAGCTGGTACAAAATGCAGTGGCACAAGCTGTAATGGGTGCTTTTCAGTATGCCCATGTATCACCACTGATATGTGAGCTGCATTGGTTGCCAGTTGATTTCTGGGTACAATTCAAGGTTCTGGTTGTTACCTTTAAAGCCTTTCATGGCATAGGACCTGGATATCTGAGGGACCGCCGATCTCCAACTGTTTCTGTGTACCCAGTATGTTCTGGCAGAGTAGGTGTGCTCCAGGTCCCTTCTATTAAATGTTGTCACCTTAACAGGACCAATGTAGCATGTCTTTTCTGTCATGGTCCCTGCCCTCTGGAACAGCATCCCTCCCACCCCACCCAAAGATATGGACAGCAACCTCTTTCCCAGGTATTTGAAAAGGCTTTAAGATCTGGCTTTGATTGCAGGCCTAAGGGCAATGTGTTTGTGGGGCCCCTGGTCGTTATGATTGTTTTAGTCCAGCCTGCCTGTGCAGTTGTATGTTTTAATGTTTTCATTTGTTTATGTATTTTGTAAGTAGCCCAGAGTCTACTGGAGTGGGCAGCTATAATAAATTTAAACAAACAAGCAAATAAATAGATAATAATAATTGTAATTTAAAAAATTGAAGTTATGAAATGTTACAGCAAATATGCCTTTTTGGTAGGTTGGGAAGGGCAGCCTATAGGACAGAAGACACTTCAGTATTTGAAAGGCATTTCAATCCATGTCTGATATAAAGATGAAAAACTCTAAGAAGGAAGAAGAGTAGCACTGAACTTGCTCACTGACCTGGATTGTAGACTCAGAAAGCATACAGATCATCTGATCACAATCTTCTCTGTTATGGTGAAATATAATGCATTCCTAATTAAATTATTTCTGAAGTCAAATCTATAATATCAAATTAATACATGCAAATGTTGCACACCTCTGGTCAGCTTTTTTAAAAAAAAAATGTAGCAGCAACTAAATGGAATCACTTTTTGCAAGAATGCTGTTCCTCTGTACTTAACATAATCTACGAGTTATAATAACATAAATAGAGAACGCTCCAAAAATCCTATATTCTGTTTTAAGGCTACATTCTTCAGATAGGTTTGGAGCCTCTGTTTTATGTTTTATCATGCTTTTAAGACTAATCTAGTTAAATCAAAATTAAATTATGAAATTGTACTTTTATTACAATTACAATAATATTATTATTACTTTTATTACTAAAATTCCTTTTTGAATTTCCCTGCTTTCTGCAGTATCTAAATACTGAAATCATTTGCAACATTAAATGTATTTTATTCAGACTAGTGATTTCTCCCTGCATCCAGAAGATGGCAATAAACACAAGTTTACGGTAGCTTGCAATGCTTTGAGAGCAAAGCTTAGTTATGCTTCCATCTCTTATGAGCAATTTGTAACATCAGACGTTTCTGGGATAGGTCTTGTTGTTTGATTTAACTAGTAATATGGGTAATTTTACTCAATAATTCTATTTGACTTAAGATGTTACAGATAGTACTGATAAAGGAATTTAGCAAACAGCTTTCCAATCCATCCCAAGAAAAGTTCCTAGATAAGTAGCCAAGCTGTTTCCTTATTTTTGCCATACCTATTAGTTACTTAACATATCCCATATTAATTAGATTCTTGTATTTATTTGTTTATTAGAATGTTTTAACCTCACAATCTAAAATTTCACCAGATGCTGTGAGTTCTTAACAATTTGTTGTTGAATAGGTAGAAGTGGGCTAGTTCATCTGACCCAGTGATTGGATTCATGTGTATTGTACAAAGCAGTAGTGGTTTGTTGGTATACGTCTTAATGTGTTGTGTAAGTTCACCTAATAGCGGCTTAGTCAACACATCTAGTTAAGCAATGGCTCAACTCATCTAGTTAAGCAATGGCTAAGTGCAATATGCAAACCTAGCCAGTATGAAGAAGTTTCATATGTTCACATCCCTGTAATCTTCTTTTGCTAACTCTGGATTTTCTTTTGTTTGTTTCAGTTTCTAACAAAGATTGGTGTTTCCATTTTGTTGCCCTGTGAGAGGACGGAAGTGTATAAATAATAAGAGTATTGGAGAGTAATAGTCAGAATTAAGTTATTTCTGAGGTTATGAGAATTAAAGAGTTTGATGATATCTACTATTACTAAATGTGAACAAGCTTGTTATTCCACTAGATTACCAAACATACCTTACAATTGGCACTAAACAGATATGCTGGATAGGAGAGTGAGGAATGGGATGACTGTCAGAATAATCTGGGAAGCCCTTCCACACTATTGATCATTCTGGGGTAGTAGGCAGCACTGTTCTGTTTTACTGGAAGAGAATTTTAATAATGGTAAGGCTGCATCTGGGATAACTGAGTTTAATTATTCTGATTCTTTACCTTCATCATTTCTCCCTGAGTCTCAAAAGTCATACACAAAAGATTAGAATATGTAGTGCAGGGATTTCATACTATATGACTGTGTTCTCACAACAAGTTTATCAGGTAAGGGAGAGACTTAGTGGCAGCACTTACACAATATGCTGATCTTGTATAGCTTTAACCTGGGTTAGATTTTTCTCGTGCGGGGAGAGGCTCTGTGTGTTTTCTAAACCCATCCCTTTTGATTAGTTTTTGATTCAGTGATTTGTAAAATCCAGAAAATGGATGAACTCAAGTAAGTGTTGAGGTTAAGTATGCTGACAAACTCATTTAGTAAGCCCTCCTTTTTCCTCCATTTCAGGAAGCTGTAGGAGCAGTATTGTTCAGTTTAAAGTTTACTAGATAAGTGTATAAATGCAGCCAAATGCAAATTATTTTATAAACTGTGGTTAAGCAAGCCAAGGTTTCAAGTGATTTGCAAATGCATATAGGGCACATATAAGGCAATGTTCTCCAATTGGTCCTATCCAGATGTTTTATTTTCATGTTAGCTGTGAATTCTAGGACTTGAAATCTAACCAACACTTCTGGAGGGCACCATGTTACACATAATCCATGCCACATAATTCAGTATGCAGCATTTTCACCATGATCATCTGCTTTCAGTTGATCTTCCACTTGGTCCTTAGACAAAATCCATAAATTAAAAGCGTTTCAAAATTGTGCTAAAACCTCGCCATGCCCTAAGCATATTCATATCAATGTTGAGCTCCCTGGAATGAATGGTGATTACAATGGCCAGATTGCTTGGTGGTATAGAGTTCCCATACTTACCGGAAATTTATTTCATAGTGCAACAGAGTAACTGTAACAATGAGGAACTGTACCTGTGATTATGCAGTACAACTCAAATATTCCAAATATTTCACCAGATGTTACAATATTGTGCAATTTATTTTAATTAATAATTGCCGGGAAAACCTTAAAATTTGTGTTGGATCAGTGAAGCTGTAACCATTGGAAACAGCAGGAAGCAGACTCACTGGTCCCATGAATGGTAAAGCAATGTCTGTTTTTGTTCTGTTTCCTGAATACAATATTTTTGTTCCTCCACACCCTGAGTTTAAGTTAACTCTATAATTGATATTTATTAAGAGTCTGAGGTTCTAAGGTTGCACAATTAGCTAGCAATAAGGCGAGGTATCATTCACATTCAAACACTGCAATTTGACACTGTGATTCTTCTTAGTTAGATGTAAACATAGCTGGAATCAATGGGAAATGTACTTTGCGTTGAGATGCCAATCAGTGAAAGATATTTAAAAAAAGAAAGAGAAAGACCACCACTTGAGAGTCTAAATGATTTTTGATTTTCCTCTCCTTTTAACACTTAATATATTACACTTTACTTTGTGTGGTTTTGGATTGTTTAAAGGGTCTCCCTGCCACCAAACATGGCTATATTTGCAATCCTACATTAAACAAAATGTTTGGGAGATGCACAATTGGCTGACCAGAGGGTGCGATGTGAGGTATGGAACATGTTCGGTGGCTACCCATGCTGTGACAATCAGCTTTATAATTTCAGCATTTGTGAATGAGATTAGCAATTGTGCTATAGACTTTCATCCTAGTAGTAGAAATCACTTTCGTCACATGCCTGGACTGCTTTTTTGTTTTAAGCAAAATCTTCTGCCGTAGTAAATACTGAAATTATGTCTGTCTGTCAGTGTGGCTGTTGCTGTTGTTATTTAAATTTATATGCCGCCCAACTCCCAATGATTCTGGGTGGTTCACAAGTCAAAACATTTAAAACAAGAAAAAGTAAAAGAATGATAGACAAAAATGAAGAATAAAAATGGCAAGGATGACGAAGCCAGATGGGAATGAAAAGAAACCCACATAGTTCAAAGTGGGGCTTCACTCACCCTCGCCGAGAGCCTGGGTGCGGAGCCAGGTCTTCAAGGCCCTTAAAAACAACAGCAGGGTGGGGTGCGCCAGGATTTACTCACCACCCTTTAGAACTTTTATGGGGTACTGGGTTTGTCCTGGATGCTGGACAGTCCACAGACATTTTGTGGTCTCTGTTCAAAGGCTTTGTCTGTTGAAAAGATGGGTCTGAAAAAGGCTCTGCTATATTAAGCATTCACTGCTTGTTAAGCATCTGTGTAGCTCTGTCATGACATTATTTATTACCTCACCAATTTATCAGAAGGAGTATCATAAAGGAACAGGCATGGGTTTGCTGTAGCCTACATGCATTTATCACTGGCTAAGCCTATCCTAGCCCAACCTTAACGTGATACCAACTGGATGGGAAATCATGTGCTTGATGATCCACATTTATATGCATATTGAATTTCCTTATGCAAATCAGTTGGTAAGAAGAACATTTACATCATTTGAAAGCTGCTTTGACTGCCAAGATTTTAAAAACAGCAAACTTCCACATTCATTCCATTGTTCCACAAGTATATTTAAATGATATCTACAATATTTTGTGCTGGTTAGGAAGCTCACCTTAAAGTAAAGGGGCATTAATTTCAGAAAGTCAAGACCAATGATGGTATGAAAGCCTCATCTGGACTTGACTCTGCAGATATAATGTTTGCACAAGATTTCAGTGTGTTGTGTTGGTAAACAACTCGTTGTCCTTTGGTCCTCATACATGGACTGAAACTTCTTGATGTCTTGGTACATTATTGTCATTGGCAGCAGTGATGAAAAACAGGCTTTGGATGGAAGCCCAGAAACAATGTGCACCTGTACTTTCCTTGCTTGGATTCATGTTCTACCTCTTATAAAGTCTTGCCCGTCCTAATCTGGAATTCATTCTTAATCAAATGTCATCACCTGTAAGTCAGTTTTACAACCAATTTCAAAAACAAACTATGTTGAAAGCTTACAAATGAGACAGATAACTGGCTGATGCTGATGGCCACAAGAGAGAGGTTTCAGAAAGCCCAAATTGGCTTCAATGTATCTAGGAATCTGGCCCCTGGCCTTGTCCTCAGCTATGCACATGTATTGTTTGAAGGCTGAAATCTTAGTTGCATGTGTCTGAGGCAGTACAGTTTGCTCCTTAAGATTACAACTTCTAGGAGCCAAAATCTGGAAAAATTGTTCACAGGTAGCTAATGGTAAATAGTGTGGTAGAGCTCAGGAATGCATTCTGAGACTGGCCTAAGTCCCGATTTCATAGTAATTGTACCTTCTAACTAAAATTCACCCTTAATATTTGTTTTCAGTGCCAAGAGTCAGTGGTGCAACTCAGTACTTTTAGTGATCTTATGAGGATCCCTGCTAGATAGGATATGTACAGTATTTCATCAATAGTGAAGCACACAACTCATTTAAGAAAAAACACATTTTGTTGTAAAAAGGACACAAAATTATATGGTAAAAATAATCATTGGCTATGCTATGTTGGCTCTGAATTTTGATAGCTGAAAACAAGCTAGGTTTTATGTTTATGCAATTTCTCTACAGCCTCAATCAAATTGGGTTCTAGGAATTCTCCCAATATTACTAATAAAATACAATAATAAAAATTAGGTTGGGGAAGGAAGGTAGATAGGAATCAGATAGTATGGGTAGCTGGTGTGGTCATGCAGAAAGTTGGAGATTTATTAGGAGATTAGCTGAAGTCCTTGTGTCCTTGACACAATACTTGCAGAAATAAAAAATCCAGGATTCAATTAGAAAAATTAGTGAATGCCTAAAAGTGTAGTATAGTAGGAGGGACCATTCTCAGTTAGCCAAGGCACACCTGTTCTTGAACTGTTTAAAAAGGGGAACAGATGGACCGGCTACAGGTTTAATGAGGACAAATAAAAAAATAGCTCATACTGAGTCGTATGAAACAGAAGGGCTGATGACATCTTAGCCCTATGTATGACTTTCTCCTCCTTTCTGTATAATCATTCAACTCCCAGCATCCCTTCTCTCTCTCTCACTGTGCTCATGATCTGCAAAATGATCATTATTTCCTCAGTAGCACCAGAGGTGTGCCAAATATCATGCTAGAGTTTCCAGGGTAACTTAACTTTTGACCAGATGATGCTAAAATAGCAGGTAGCTTGCTTGGAATGAAGAAGCAACTACATTATCAAAAATCCTTGGTTCTGAGTGCTCGTTACTGCAAAATGATAAAGGTATTAGAGTATCCTAGATTCTGACATGCTGTCTGCTTTTTGCCCCATTCTTGCATTTTTATTTTTATTTTGTCAAGTCTCAGGGATTCCAGCAAGAGACATTTTTGTTTTCCAAAATGCAAGAGGCCAGCTCTTGGGAAAAATCATGAACCGAATTACTTTTCACAGATATACAAATATTCGCATAAATGGCAACTGTCTAATTATGGAAATGTCCTAGACCATGCTTCCTGTCCAATTTAAATACTTTAAAAAATGGACAAAAAGAGATCCCAATGATTATTTACCTTTCATGAGACAAAGCAATTCTGCTTTGTTGGGAAGGTTTGTGAAAAAGGCTGCTTTAATAAGGCAATGAGGAGATCCCAGCTTCCCGCAACCATCCCCCATCCTCCCATCCAGACCGCCGGTGGAGCAGGGCCGGAGAAGGCTCAGGGGTGAATCTCCACCCCGCAGGGTTCGATCATCAGTGTCCCCACCCCGTAAAGGGAAAGCTACTGTAACCTGGGGCCCAACCACTCAAGTGACTGCCGGTTCCACTCCAACCGGAGGCTGGGTGAGAGACTTTACTGTCAAATTTGATGGGGATCCAACAAAGTTATCTTTCTTTTTAACTAATGCTAAAAGTTATATGAGGCAGTTTGGGGCATGCTTCCCTTCCGAAGAGGCTAAAATAACTGCCATTGCCACCAAGTTGAAGGGTCGAGCAGCTGACTGGTGTGTTCAATTAAGCGATGCTAACTCCCCTGCACTTGATTATTTCAATGATTTCAAGTGGGTGTTAAAGCTGCATTTTGAAGATCCTCTGGCCAAGGCAAGAGCTAAGAAGGCGCTGAAGGATCTTACCCAGGGCCAAATGTCAGTAGCTGATTATGCCCTAGAGTTTAAAGCTCTGGCTGGGAAAATCACTGACTGGTCTGAGTCAACTCTAATAGAGCATTTTAAAGAGGGGCTCAACTGGGATGTCCTGCGTTGGGCGTTGTGTAGAGACAACTCCGAGTCATTGTACGACTGGATCTGTCTGGCAGGAAAGGCTGAGCATGCTCAGCATACCTTCATGCAAATTAGAAAACCTGAAAAACCACCCACCACCATGAGAAGACAAAGTGTTGCGACTGCTGCCCGGCCAAGCTATAGAGCCTGGGATGAGGAAAGAGATCAGCACTACACGAGGGGTCAGTGCCTCTGATGCAGAAAGGAGGGCCATTGAGCAGCTGATTGCCCAAAAGCCAAGGGGGGAGATCGAGCAGGGAAGCCGCCAGCCAAATCGCCCCCCCCCTTGTGGTGAATGACAGCAGCCAAAGGGACAGCTGATGCTTCTCAGGAGAGGCTGAAGACGACTCTAAGGAGCCAGCGGAGATAGTTGCACATGCGGGGGTTGGAAGGGCAATGATCGCCACACCGCGCCCTGACTTGCCATATTTAGAAGGCTTGCCTGCTCAATACCAAGAATTTGCAGACGTATTTGGGGAGATGGAAGCAGATCAGTTACCCCCCCCCCCACCGGAAAACTGACTGTGCAATAGAGTTGGTCCCCAATGCTCAATTGCCCAAGCCAAAAATCTATCTGATGACTCAGAAGGAGCTTGAGTCATTGCGGGACTTCATTGACAAAAAACTGTCAAGGGGGTTTATTGAACCTGCTAATTCCCCAGTTGGGGCTCCTGTGCTATTCCAGGAAAAGAAAGATGGCACGCTTCGACTCTGTACTGACTATTGAGGGTTAAATTCCATCTCTATTGTCAACAAGTACCCTCTACCTCTCATGAAAGACATGTTAGCTCATTTGTCAAAGGGCGAGATTTTCTCCAAGCTCGATCTTCGCGAAGCCTATTTCCACATTCGCATAAAAGCTGGAGATGAGTGGAAAACTGCTTTTAATTGCCCACTAGGATCGTTTCAGTACAAAGTCCTCCCTTTTGGGTTAGCAGGGGCACCTGGAGTCTTCATGCAATTGATAAATGAAGTATTACATGATCATTTGTTTAAAGGGGTCCTGGTTTATTTAGATGATGTTCTCATTTACAATGAAACTGAGGAGGAACACAAACGCCTCCTCAGACAGGTGTTACGCAAACTTAGAGATGCCAAACTCTATGCCAAACTTTCCAAATGTGAGTTTCACAAAACCCAACTTGACTATCTGGGCTATCGAGTGTCTGACAGGGGTATAGAAATGGACCCTGCAAAAATTCAGGCGATTTTAAGTTGGGAACGTCCCCGCACCCGGAGGCAATTACAAAGTTTCCTATGGTTCAGTAATTGTTGTTGTTTATTCATTTAGTCGCTTCCGACTCTTCATGACTTCATGGACCAGCCCACGTCAGAGCTTCCTGTCAGTCGTCAACACCCCCAGCTCCCCCAGGGACGAATCCATCACCTCTACAATATCATCTATCCATCTTGCCCTTGGTCGGCCCCTCTTCCTTTTGCCCTCCACTCTCCCTAGCATCAGCATCTTCTCCAGGCTGTCCTGTCTTCTCATTATGTGGCCAACGTATTTCAGTTTTGCCTTTAATATTGTTCCCTCAAGTGAGCAGTCTGGCTTGATTTCCTGGAGGATGGACTGGTTTGATCTTCTTGCAGTCCAAGGCACTCTCAGAATTTTCCTCCAACACCATAGTTCAAAAGCATCTATTTTCCTTCTCTCAGCCTTCCTTATGGTCCAGCTCTTCCAGCCATATGTTACTACGGGGAACACCATTGCTTTAACTATGCGGACCTTTGTTGTCAGTGTGATCTCTCTGCTCTTAACTATTTTATCGAGATTTGTCATTGCTCTTCTCCCAAGGATTAAGCATCTTCTGATTTCCTGACTGCAGACAGCATCTGCAGTAATCTTCGCACCTAGAAACACAAAGTCTTTCACTGCTTCTACATTTTCTCCCTCTATTTGCCAGTTATCAATCAAGCTGGCTGCCATAATCTTGGCTTTTTTGAGGTTTAGCTGCAAGCCAGCAGTAATTACTATCGGCAATTTATCCAGGGGTTCACTGAAATTGCTCTGCCCCTCACTGATTTACTCTGTACCAAGGGCTTGGGGGAGACATGCAAAGTAAAAAACCCTGGGGCAGTGCTGAATTGGACACCTGAATGCCAGGCAACATTTGAGAAATTAAAAACCCTTTTCACTGCTGAGCCTATTCTACAGCACCCTGATCCTGAACGCCCTTTTGTGGTCCAAGTTGATGCTTCTGACTCCTCTATTGGGGCTATTTTGTTGCAGAGGGATTCAGAAAATCACTTAAAACCCTGCGCTTATCTATCCAGGAAATTTTCTGAAACAGAACGCCATTGGCATGTTTGGGAAAAGGAGGCATTTGCTGTAAAGGCAGCTTTAGAAACCTGGCACCATCTCCTTGAAAGCACTAAATTGTAATGATTGCCTATCCTAACAGACTGGAAGTTAAAGCGACTGAAAAACTGAGCCCAGGAAATCTGTTTAGGGCTGAGACGTCGTGGGGTGCGGAGGGCTTCCAAATTCCTGTGATCAGTCCAAACCTCGAAAGGGCATTTATGTCATGTTCACTATTTCAATGTGCCTTGTATATCATAACGTTTCGCATGTCAAGTTGCTGATGCTTTTTTCAGTCACTTTAACTTCCAGTTAACATTTATTCCGGGGAAGAAAAACTTTCTGGCCAATGCTTTGTCATGGTTACCTCAGGACCTTGACCTGGTAGCAGATGTGGTTGGGACTGTTCTCACTGAACCACAACTGGGCTTGGTTGCTGTCACTCGGAGCCAGACCCATGAACAGGCAACCCTGCCCCCAGCCCAGTCTGGGAAGCGGAAAGTGCAAGTTCCTTGTCAATTACAGAAGGACTTTCTCCAGGCACTGAAATCTGACACTTGGTTACTAGCTAATAGAGACAATGTTTCTTTTGAAAATGGTCTGGCATGGGTGGAACATCGCCTTTATGTGCCTGAAACTTTAAGAGCTGATGTTTTACAATGTTCCCATGAAGATAAACTTGCTGGACACTTTGGTTTTGTCAAAACCTTGCATTTGGTTCGCCGTCAGTTTTGGTGGCCAACCTTAAGATGTGATGTAAAAGACTACGTTGCTTCCTGTCCTGTTTGTGCCATGTCAAAATGAAAAGGAGGGAAACCGCAGGGGCTTTTACAGCCAGTGGCCAGCCCGTCTCGTCCCTGGGATGAGATTTCTATGGATTTTATTGTGGACCTACCTCCCAGTCAGAAGAAAACTGTTGTTTGGGTTGTAAAAGATTTTTTTCTCCAAGCAAGCTCATTTCATTCCATGTGCATCCATCCTGTCAGCCCCACAATTGGCATGCCTATTTTTCCACCACATCTACCACCTCCATGGTAGCCCCTCCCATTTGATCTCTGACCGTGGCACACAGTTTACTTCCCAGTTTTGGAAATCATTTTTAAAATTGATTGGCACTAAACAAGCGCTGTCCACATCATCCCATCCCCAGACTGACAGTTCGACTGAGATTTTAAATTCCACTCTTGAACAGTTTCTTAGAGCATACATTAACTACCATCAGGATGATTGGGTGGAATTGTTACCTTTTGCTGAAGTTGCTTACAACAATGCTCTCCATCAAAGTACTGGACAAACCCCTTTTCACGTGGTTTCTGGTCACGACTTTGTTCTCATCCCTGAACTGCCACAGCCCCCTTCCCAAACATCTTCTGCATCTGACTGGGCTGTTAAACTGTCTGATTCCTGGCCAGTAATTCAACATGCTTTGACTGACGCCCAGGCTGCTTACAAATCTCAAGCTGATAAGCATCGCTCTTTACAACATGACTTCAAAGTTGGGGATCAAGTGTATCTATCTACTAAATTTATCAAATCACCTCAACCTTCTAAAAAACTTACTCCCAAATTCATTGTTCTTATTGTTCAGCTTGTCAATCCAGTTACTGTTAAATTGGACCTGCCCCTGTTTTCCATTGCAGCTTGCTTAAGCCTGTGCACCACTCACCATGCTGGCACCCTCAACCTCCTCCTCCTCCTCCGATTATGATTGACGGCCAACAACACTTTGAAGTCAAGGACATCGTTGATTCTCGCAAACTTCAAGGCACCCTGCAGTATCTCGTCCAATGGAAACACTTTCCTCATCCTGAATGGGTGTCTGCTCATCATGTTAATGCTCCTGATTTAGTTAACTGTTTCCACCTTGCTTATCCTTTGAAGCCTGCTGCCTGACGTAGTCTTTATTTTGGGGGGGCAGTATGTCATGTTCACTGATTCAATGTAGTTTATACATCGTAACGTTTCACATGCCATGGCGCTGATGCGCATTTCTGTTTGGGAGGGAGCTGCTGTGAGACCTTGTACCAAGCTCTGTATCTGAATTCATTACAATGGCATGTGTTTGGGTTATGTTATCTGTTCAAGGCCTTTTCCCGCAGACCATCAGAAACCGTTAGGAGCACCTGGGATTGTGAACTTGAGAAGACTCTGCGGGGGGAGGGATTTCATTTGCACCAAGGGTTTTTAGTTTGAATTTGGTGTGCTTTCATCATTCTCAGCTTTCTCTGTGATCCTGCATACTATTCTTTAATAAATCAGATATCTTTGAATTCCTGCTCATGAGTCTGATGGTATTTTAGAATAGGCAACCATTACACATAGACATATATACACACGCACACACCCATACATACATAAACACAAAGACACCCTGGGTTATATAGATAGATATCTATAGATACAGATTGTTGTTGTTTATTCATTTAGTCGCTTCCGACTCTTCGTGACTTCATGGACCAGTCCACGCCAGAGCTTCCTGTCGGTCGTCAACAATCTCAGCTCCCCCAGGGACGAATCCGTCACCTTTAGAATATCATCCATCCACCTTGCCCTTGGTCGGCCCCTCTTCCTTTAGCCCTCCACTCTCCCTAGCATCAGCATCTTCTCCAGGGTGTCCTGTCTTCTCATTATGTGGCCAAAGTATTTCAGTTTTGCCTTTAATATTGTTCCCTCAAGTGAGCAGTCTGGCTTGATTTCCTGGAGGATGGACTGGTTTGATCTTCTTGCAGTCCAAGGCACTCTCAGAATTTTCCTCCAACACCACAGTTCAAAAGCATCTATCTTCCTTCTCTCAGCCATCCTTATGGTCCAGCTCTCGCAGCCATGTGTTACTACCGGGAACACCATTGTTTTAACTATGCAGACCTTTGTTGTCAGTGTGATGTCTCTGCTCTTAACTATTTTATCGAGATTGGTCATTGCTCTTCTCCCAAGGATTACGCGTCTTCTGATTTCCTGACTGCAGTCAGCATCTGCAGTAATCTTTGCACCTAGAAATACAAAGTCTTTCACTGCTTCTACATTTTCTCCCTCTATTTGCCAGTTATCAATCAAGCTGGTTGCCATAATCTTGGTTTTTTTGAGGTTTAGCTGCAAGCCAGCTTTTGCACTTTCTTCTTTCACCTTCATCATAAGTTCCTCTTCGCTTTCAGCCATCAAAGTGGTATCATCTGCATATCTGAGATTGTTAATGTTTCTTCCAGCAATTTTAACTCCAGCCTTGGATTCCTCAAGCCCAGCATGTCGCATGATGTGTTCTGCGTACAAGTTGAATAGGTAGGGTGAGAGTATACAGCCCTGCCGTACTCCTTTCCCAATCTTAAACCAGTCCGTTGTTCCGTGGTCTGTTCTTACTGTTGCTACTTGGTTGTTATACAGATTCTTCAGGAGGCAAACAAGATGACCTGGTATCCCCATACCACTAAGAACTTGCCACAATTTGTGATGGTCCACACAGTCAAAGGCTTTAGAATAGTCAATAAAACAGAAATAGATGTTTTTCTGAAACTCCCTGGCTTTTTCCATTATCCAGCGGATATTGGCAATTTGGTCCCTAGTTCCTCTGCCTTTTCTAAACCCAGCTTGTACATCTGGCAATTCTCGCTCCATGAGTTGCTGAAGTCTACCTTGCAGGATCTTGAGCATTACCTTACTGGCATGTGAAATAAGTGCCACTGTTCGATAGTTTGAACATTCTTTAGTGTTCCCCTTTTTTGGTATGGGGATATAAGTTGATTTTTTCCAGTCTGATGGCCATTCTTGTGTTTTCCAAATCTGCTGGCATATAGCATGCATTACCTTGACAGTATCATCTTGCAAGATTTTGAACAGTTCAGCTGGGATGCCATCGTCTCCTGCTGCCTTGTTATTAGCAATGCTTCTTAAGGCCCACTCAACCTCACTCTTCAGGATGTCTGGTTCTAGCCCCCTGACCACACCGTCAAAGCTATCCTCGATATTGTTATCCTTCCTATACAGGTCTTCCGTATATTCTTGCCACCTTTTCTTGATCTCTTCTTCTTCTGTTAGGTCCTTGCCATCTTTGTTTTTGATCATACCCATTTTTGCCTGGAATTTACCTCCGATGTTTCTAATTTTCTGGAAGAGGTCTCTTGTCCTTCCTATTCTATTGTCTTCTTCCACTTCCACGCATTGCTTGTTTAAAAATAATTCCTTATCTCTTCTGGCTAACCTCTGGAATTTTGCATTTAATTGGGCATATCTCCCCCTAGCACTGTTGCCTTTTGCTTTCCTTCTTTCTTGGGCTACTTCTAGTGTCTCAGCAGACAGCCATTTTGCCTTCTTGGTTTTCTCTTTCTTTGAGATGTATTTTGTTGCCACCTCTTGCACAATGTTGCGGACTTCTGTCCATAGTTCTTCTGGGACCCTATCTACTAAGTCCAGTCCCTTAAATCTGTTCTTCACCTCCACTGTATATTCCTTAGGAATATTAGTGAGCTCATATCTAGCTGATCTGTGGGTCTTCCCTAAACTCTTTAGTCTGATCCTAAATTGTGCAAAAAGAAGTTCGTGATCTGAACTACAGTCAGCTCCAGGTCTTGTTTTTACCGACTGTATAGATGTCCGCCACCTTTGGCTGCAAAGGATGTAGTCAATCTGGTTTCGGTGTTGTCCAACTGGGGAAGTCCATGTATAAAGCTGTCTCTTAGGTTGCTGGAAGAGAGTGTTTGTTATGCACATTGAGTTGTCTTGGCAAAATTCTATCAGCCTATGTCCTGCTTCGTTTTGTTCACCCAGGCCATGCTTACCTGTAATTCCAGGTGTCATTTGACTGTCCACCTTAGCATTCCGGTCTCCCATGATGAAAATAACATCTCTTTTAGGCGTGTTGTCCAGTAGGTGCTGCAGATCCTCATAGAACTGCTCTACTTCATCATCTTCAGCATCTGTGGTTGGGGCGTATATTTGGATCACTGTGATGTTAGATGGCTTGCCCTGAATTCGAATTGAGATCATTCTAACATTTTTTGGATTGTATCCAAGCACTGCTTTAGCGACTTTACTATTAATTATGAAGGCTACTCCATTTCTTCTGTGGTCCTCTTGTCCACAGTAGTAGATCTGGTGGTCATTTGATGTGAAGTGGCCCATTCCAGTCCATTTCAGTTCACTGATGCCCAGAATGTCTATCTTTAATCTTGACATCTCACCAATAACCACATCCAATTTGCCCTGGCTCATAGATCTTACATTCCAGGTTCCAATGGTGTGTTGATCCTTAGAACGTCAGATTCGCCGTTCACCACCAGCACCGTCGGCTGCTAGCCGTCCTTTCGGCTTTGAGCTAGCTGCGCCATCACGTCTGGGGCTAGTTGAACTCATCCTCTGTTCCTCCCCAGTAGCATTTTGACCATCTTCCGACCTGGGGGTCTCATCTTCCAATGGTATACCGACATATCTCTGGTTGTACTGATCCATTTAGTTTTCATGGCAAGAATACTGGGGTGGGCTGCCAGTACCTTCCCCAGGGATCGCATTTACTCTGACCTCTCTGTCATGACCTTCCCATCTTGGGTGGCCCTTCACGGTTTAGCTCATGGCATCATTGAGGTGCTCAAGCTCCAGCACCACGACAAGGTAACGATCCTTTGCTGAAGATAGATACAGATACCCTGGCTTATAGATATTTCACTACAAGAACCTAAAGTCGAGGAAATAAATTAGCCAAAGCAACATGTTTTCCAGAAAAAGGGCCCTCTAAAAGTAAGGCACTTGGTAATTCACACTTTTTCCTGTAATTTGTATTTCCAGTTTGAATGCCTTGTCTGTTTTGCATTTTTATCCAATATTTCTGATTCCAGTTCAGAAATGTCATTCCTTCATTAACATATTTTAGACATAGTAATCCATCAAAAATAAGAAACTTGCAAAGTAATGAAAAAAGTCCATGAACTCTGCTAACTCAGTGGTCAAAGATATTCAGATTGGATTCTGTTGATGATTTTCCTGTTGTAAAATTACAAATGAAATCTATGGCATTAGACTCCTTTTCTGATTTTCATTAGCACAAAATACTATTAAGTATTGTAGATGATCAGGTTGAGTTTATACTCTCTTTTATGCTCCGGATGAATTGGACTTTGCCAAGACTTTAGCATGAATTCAGATTCTGCCCCTACTTCTTACATTGAATTTTTTGGTCCTGTTCTTCATTCTAATGCCTGAAAACTCATTTTAATATGCGCGTAACATTTTTCTAAAATACTTTGAGGTGTGCACAGACCATAATATTGGTTTCGAGCCAATTCCAGTTCAGAAGCTCTGTTAAGTTCAACATCTGAGGGCTCCATGGGCATTTTTTTTTAATGAGCGTGTGCCTCTGAGTCAGTGATGACTCCTGGGGACTGGCTGGACAAGTCCCTGCAGTTGTTTTGGCAAGATTTCAGAAGTGGTTTGCCATTGCCTCCATCCTAGGGCTAAGAGAGAGTGACTGGCCCAAGGTCACCCAGCTGGCTTTGTGCCTCAGGCTGGACTAGAACTCGTGGTCTCCTGGTTTCTAGTCTGTCTCCTGATTTCTAGCCTGGGGCCTTAACCACTGCACCAAACAGACTCTCCCAGGGGCTCCTTAGGACTTTTAAAAACAGCTTCACTGCAACGATCACAAAATATTCACAGTCCCCCTCCTGTTTTACTGTCTTTATTTCTCATGCTCCCAAACTTTCCACAAAAGTATGTAAGACTGAAAACATTCATATTCAAATTAAGAAAATAACCCCCCACAAAGAGAGAGAGAGAAAAAGATGAAATCGCATGTGAAAACAGACATAAACTAATGAAAGAGAGAAAGGAAGCAGTTTTGCAAATAAATTGGGTGGATTTCTCTATTCTTGGGGAGGAGAAACTGCAGCGCCACCAAAAAAAAAAACCCAAAATCATAAAATGGTCACGAGGGGGGAAGGTCACCCCATAGTAAGAAAATAGTGTAATGCCCTTGCTTGGAGTGCTGATTTCCTCACCCCATTTTTTTTAATGCCCTTTCCCCCCCTGTTCGTGCAACCCCCCCCCCCCCATTCATGCAACAGTTTCTCCATTGACTATTATGGGAAGAAAAAAAAACAATTGAGAAAATGGCTGGAGGGGAGGGATAAGCAAAGGAAGCTGTTCCTCCCTCCCAGCCATTTTAAAAGGAAAGACACTGATTAATGAACTCAGATGGGAAACAGTTGTGGAAGGCAGGAAGAACCTGCTAGATCAGTGTTTCTCAACCTTGGCAACTTTAAGATGTGTGGACTTCAACTCCCAGAATTCTGGCTGGGGAATTCTGGGAGTTGAAGTCCACTCATCTTAAAGTTGCTAGGGCTGAGAAACACTGATCTAGATACTCAGGCATGGCCTCAAGAATGAAGTAATGCTTTGATCTGTACACAATTAATATAGGGAAATATATCCAGGTTTGCACTAAAAATGGGATATTTTAGATCAGTGTTTTTCAAACTTACAAGACCATCTCTCCCCAGTTGTTTCTACCTGTTCTACCCCGTCTGGCAGGAGGGGCATGGTCTGGGTCCCATTGGGTAAGGAGTATTGGTGGGCGGGGCCCAGAAGGAGAGACTTTTCTGCTGTGGCGCCCACCCTGTGGAACATCATTCCACATGAGATTAGACTAGCCCCAGCCCTTCTGGCCTTCCCTAAGGCCCTTAAAACTTGGTTTTGTGTCTGAAATGTTTACAGGGTGAAGGAATCTTTTATCGTCTTTGCTGGACTTGTGAGAAGGCTAAAAAGTTAGGGTTTTTATTTAGGAAGATGGCCAGGACAGGGCAGTTTTGGGGCTCTGCAAGCTTTAAGGCAGCCATCTTGCTTCTTCAACTTCCTTCCCATGTACTTTATTTAAATGCAAAAAGGAGCCTATTTATTTTAAATTTTTGCTGAATATGTTACACACACCTGCTGTTGCCATTCGTAAACAATTGTTTTTGGATTCCTGTACTGTATGATCCAAGCAGTTATGTTCTTTGGTAAGCCATGATTTAGTACGATGCATGAAATCACAGCTTGAGTGGATTAAATATGAACACTTTGGCTATATTAGCGCAGCACACCTATCCATGGTTTGTCTACCGCTGGTATTTTCAATTAAACCATTTTCATTTGCATGATACAATCAGCCACGGATAAACCAACCCAACCTCATCTTAGTTTAGTGTGTTGTGTGAACCTGATCATTGCCCAAGAGGCAACTTAACTTACCACAGGATATCTCTAAGCACTTTCTACAGTGGTTATTTGTGTTTTGTCATTGGAAGTGAAGAGATTTTTATCAAGCTTTTGATCTGATAAGTGAAGTAAGAAAGGAAGTGGCAACTTTTTCATCACTCTTGGCAGGATGATATAGACAAACAGTTTATCAAATCATTGTATGAATCCTGAAGCAAAGTTACTATTTGGCCAATCGTAGTACCTATTTTAGTCAATATGTCAGTGGAATTAAAAGTGGATTAATGCATTTATTTCCTTCTTTAAAGAAGAAACGAGGTCTTTGTGACATTCAGCCTGTGAGACCTCTGTTGGCAGAATGCTGGGAAAGCCTTTAGCCCAGGAGAGATCAGAAAAGTCACACACACCAGGCATATCTATAAAAATAATTTGTTTACAGAAAGCAAAACAAAAGCAAAACATATTTAAAGGACTTAGCTCCCCTTTGGAGCAAGCCTTGCTTGGCTACATTGCCGGCAGAGAAAAAAGAGGAAGTAAGAAACAAGTCCGGGCAGGTCCTCCTCCCCCCAGGTGATTTGCATGAAGCACGTGGGAGGAGACAATCAAATACAACCTCTTCACCGGGCCTAAATGATTAGGTACAATAGCAGTCTTAATCGTTAGTAGGAAAACCTCAACACTCCCCTTTTTATACTACAGATTAAGATGCAAACCAATCTTCTCTGACAACTTTATGTGTCTTGGTACAGGAAGAGGTTTGGTTAAAATATCAGCAATCATGTCTTTTGATTCACAATATTGTAACATTATTTCTCCTTTGCTTATCATATCTTTGATATACTGATATCTAATATCGATATGTTTTGTTCTATTTCTGCAGGCTTCAGATTTTGCCATAGCAATGCAAGCTTGATTATCCTCATAAACAGTTATAGGCTGGTTCACTTCCATGCCTATGTCTTTTAACAAATGTTTAAACCATGTAACCTCATTACAGGCTTGTGTTAGAGAATAAAACTCTGCTTCTGCAGTGGAAAGAGCAACAAGTATTTGTTTTCTAGAATGCCAGCCTAAGCTAGATCCAGCAAATTGAATTAAAATCCCAGAAGTGGATTTTCTGTCACTGACATCTGCTCCCCAGTCAGAATCGGCAAAAGCCTGCAATTTCTCAGTTCCAGAGGCATTTAGCTTCAGGCAATAATTCTTTGTTCCTTGCAAATACCTCATTAACCTCTTCAATGCTGCTTTTCCAGTAGATGTAGGCTTCTCTACCTGTCTACTTAAAATGGCCACAGAATTTGAGATATCTGGGCGAGAATGATTTGCAACGTACAGTAAACTTCCAATTGCAGATCTATAGTTCTCTGCCTCAGTTAATTGAGTTTCTCCTATATCTTTCTGAAAATCTATTATCATCGGAGTAGAGACTGGTTTACAGTCTTGCATATTAAAATCCTCTAGGAGCTTTTGAATTTTACTACATTGGTTTGACAGAAAGCTACCATCCTTGTCTCTGTGTACTTCCAAACCTAGGTAATTGGTCACAACTCCAAGGCTTTTTAATCTGAAATGGCTTTTCATGCAGGCTTCAAAATCAAGCCTTTGTTTTTCTGTTGATGTGAACAGCAGCAAATCATCAACATAAATGCACAGATACATACAGCCTTGTTTGTCCTTCTTCATATATACACAGGGATCTGCTTTTCCTTTTTCAAAACCAAAATTCTGCAGTTTTTCATCTACTTTTTGGTTCCAGGATCTAGCAGCTTGTTTTAACCCATAGATTGACTTCTGCAGTTCACAAACTAGATTCTCCCCTTTTTCATAGCCAGGGGGTTGCTGCATGTATAATTTGTGATCTAAATCTCCATAGAGAAATGCAGTTTGAATGTCATAGTGGTTAACTGACATTCCTTTCAGTGCAGCAACTTTTAACAGTAATATAATTGATTCACCTTTAGTAACTGGTGCAAAAGTCTTGTCAAAGTCTAAATCTTTCCTTTGAGTGAACCCTTTTGCAACCAACCTTGCTTTATATTTTTGGATTTTGCCATCAGCATCCCTTTTCAGTTTGAAAACCCACCTACAACCCAGACAGCGTTCATTGGGAGGTAGATTTACCAGTTTCCATGTTTTATTTTCTTTCAAGGATGCTAATTCCTGTTGCATGGCAGAATGCCAATTTTGTGCAATCTCAGGTGGTAAAGCATTCACTTGTTCTAAAGACTCAGGTTCTGTGAATATGTGAAAAGCCTTTACTGTTTCAGCCTGAAAACGTGATGGAGGAATGCCTTTATTACTCCTCTGAGATCTGCGAAGTAATATAGGGCTTAAATTTTGACTCCTATCACTTTCCTGAGAAGCATCTGTCTCATCAGACAGATCTTCAGTTTGCTTTTCTGGTTTAATGTCCTCATCAGGCAAAAGATCACCATCAGCAAGTCCTTGCTGTTCTCTTGTGGTGGTCAGATCAACTGGAGAGCTAGAATTTAATCTCCCCCAGTTTTGTTCAGCAAAAGAAGCGCTTTTGCTAATTATTAATTTCTCTCCCATTATGAACCTGTAGCTCCTCTGGCTTTGTTCATAGCCAACAAAGATGGCTTTCTTTGTTGTGGGGCCTCCTTTCCTTCTCTGCTGTTTTGGAATGTGAACCCATGCAGTGCTACCAAACACTCTAAGATGGCTTACCTTTGGTTTCACACCATAAAACAAATGGAATGGAGTGTCCTGAATCACAGAGTTATACAACCTGTTCTGTACATAACAAGCAGTCGATAAAGCTTCTCCCCAGTACTTAAAAGATAATTGTGAATCTTTAATCATACATTCCATCGCATTTTGCAAGGTTCTGCCCTTTCTTTCAGCAACACCATTTTGCTGAGGGGTGTAAGGGTTAGAAAGAATTTGTTCTATCCCCTTTTCCACTAGGAACCTTCTGAATTTGTGAGAAAGGTATTCTCCTCCTCTATCACATTGGAGTGCAGATACAGGCCTAGGGAATTTTCCATTTGCCCATGTCACAAAACTTTTAAATTTCTCAAATGCCTCATCTTTATGTTTTAAGATGTAGATAAATGTGTATCTTGAGAAATCATCAATGATGGTCATTGCATACCTTGCTTGTCCAAGACTTGGAGCAAAAGGACCAATAATGTCAGAGTGTACAATTTCCAAAGGTCTAGTTGTAACTCTGTCACTGTGCTTACTCACAGGAGCTTTTAGTGTTTTGCATTCTTTGCAAACTACACAGTCTAAGTATTTATCACAGGGTTTTATCTTTAGGTCAGCACACAGCTGTGGCATTTGTGCTATATACTTGAAATTAGCATGACCAAATCTCCTGTGCATCAGGTGTACACATTGGTCATGATATGGAGTGTTGCCAACTGCAGCCTTGCAGCTTGGCTTCCTTGCATTTTGCACAATGTACAAGGAGTCTTTTAACATACCAGTAGCACACAATTTCCCATTTTTTCGTATCTCACAACCATTTTTCTTAAATGTTATGATATACCCTGTTGCAGCCAATTGTGCCACAGATAAAAGGTTTGATTGTAAATTTGGCACATACAACACACCTTTACAGTTTCTCCTAAGCAGGATAAATACAAGTCACCTTGTCCCATAATTTTGGTCACAGACCCATCAGCCAAAGATACACTTTGTCTTTCAGTTTTAGACAGTGACACAAAAGAGCTTTTACAATTACATAAATGACAATTGGCCCCAGAATCTAACACCCATACATCAGAATTACCCTTCTCAGCAACCTGTGCAGTTTGGGTTGTCTGAAGAGCCTTCTTCTGTGTTGCCCTTGTGTTCTTCTTCTCTGTCTTTCTACTCTTGGGTCTCAAGGCACAGTCTCTTTGCAAATGTCCAGCTGAACCACAAGTGAAGCATTGCTGGCTGGCTAGCGCCGTGGCCTCAGATTCCTTTCCCTTCTTTTCCCTCATTTTCTGGTATTGCAGCTTTCCAGAAGAGATGTGGGGGGATCTTTCCTCTCTCTTCTCCCATTCAGCGAGTAAGCGCTGTGTAACATACAATGGGGTGAGGTTGCTTCAGGCATAGCCTCCAGGGTACAAATCAGCGTGTCCCACGTTTCATTCAGTGAGGACAGGAGGATATAGGATTTTGTGAGAGGTGTAAATTCCATTCCTCTCTCCTGCAACTCAACAAACAGCTGCTGAATATAATGCAGGTGCTCAGGAAGGCTATCTCCTTCTGCAAGGTAGGCTCTGTACAGCTTTTTCGTCAGAGTAACTTTACTCCCTGCTGTTGCCTTTACATATAAGTCTCTCAAAGCGTCCCAAAGTTGCTTTGCAGACTGCATGCCTCGCACGTGGACTAGCTGATTGTCCTCAACTCCCAGGATAATGGTGGCTCTAGCCTGCTCATCCTGTCTCAGCCATTCAGCACTGGGATTTTGGGGGGTTTGCTCACCAATTGGCAGCCAAAGATTCTCTCTGCAAAGATACATCTCCATCTTCAGGGCCCAATTCAAATAGTTGGTCTCTGATAGGTGCTCCAGAGGCATCGCTGAGGGCTGGGAGGTAGCCATGGCTTCTTCCTTCTTTTGCAAGTCACCTCAGCTGGCTTCTTTGTCCTGTAGACCGGCAGTTGCTTGAAAATCTCCAGGCGGCTCCAAAGAAAATCTTCACAGGTCTTTGCTACCTGCCTTTAAATTGTGCATAAGGTGTGGAGCTGATCTCTCTTTTCTCTCTGGGTTTTACTGGGCTGTTTACTGGGTTGCTCACTGGGCACATAACCTGTTGGCAGAATGCTGGGAAAGCCTTTAGCCCAGGAGAGATCAGAAAAGTCACACACACCAGGCATATCTATAAAAATAATTTATTTACAGAAAGCAAAACAAAAGCAAAACATATTTAAAGGACTTAGCTCTCATTGAGAGCAAGCCTGGCTTGCTACATATCGGCAGAGAGAAAAAAGAGGAAGTAAGAAACAAGTCCGGGCAGGTTTCCTCCCCCCAGGCAATTTGCATGAAGCACGTGCGAGGAGACAATCAAATACAACCTCTTCACCGGGCCAAAATGATTAGGTACAATAGCAGTCTTAATCGTTAGTAGGAAAACCTCAACAACCTCCCCATTTTCCCCTTCCCAATAGAAAGCCTGCTTCAGATTTCATAAATATTACAGCTATTTCAGATCTTTTCAGTTAATCATATTACTGAAAACTGAACTGTGAGGTACTTCCAGAAAAAAATTATCCATAAATAACAGACTATAGTCAGTGAAAAGAGGATGCTAATTTGCAAGAAAAAGGAATATAATACAGTTGTTAGCTCTTAAAATTGAGTCATTCTCACTCCGGCTTGAGTCAATTGTGTATCGATAAAAGCTAATACTCCTTGAAACTGAATATGTATTCATGGAAATTCTGCTTGATCGCATTAGTGTGTAAATGGTAATATAAAATGAACCTGCGAGGGAAGATGATGTGCCAAATGGAGAGAACAAATCCAGTGCTTCAGAGAGGGTAATGGTGAAATATGTAGGATTTAGATACTGCTACAGCAGTTTTTCTGATACTGATGATATACCCATTTCCACTGAATCTGATTTTGTTAGGTCAGATTCTCTAAACAGCTATTGCCCTAAAAGACTGAAGAAATCAGGTACTGTACTGAAAAAAAAATCCCTTTGCCCAAGTACTCATGTTTTGCCTGGCATCATTCCTATGAGTAATTTGTAAATGTTTTCCTGTTTACTGCTGGATGATGTACAGAACTGTTTTGTGCATTTTCAGACTTTCTACAGTGGCTATAAGAGCAGAAATTGTTTTGTACTCTTTAGGAAAAAAGAATCAGATTCTTCTAAATAAATAAATAAATCAGATTCTGCGATTCAAACTTTTCACTTGTGGCAAGCCGCACAGACATATGGACCTCTTTTTTTAATTGCAAAATATTCGACTTTCTCTCTCTTTATACAGCAGTACATTTAAATATAAACTTGTATATATGAAATAATTCCCATACTATAGCATCCAATATTGGCCGTTGAGTCATCAGGTTTAACATTTTTCCAAGTGTCAGTTACATGTTAGCACTAAATGCTTTGTGTAATTTCTGCCAACACAGCTATTTATCTTTATATATTTCTACTGCAGTTCCTCCCACCATAAGCACAGTCTCTGACTGGAAACTGTTGGATCGCATGGATTTTTAGCATACCTACTCCCATGGAGAGGGACGTGGTGGCGCTGCGGGTTAAACCGCTGAGCTGCTGATCGGAAGGTCGGCGGTTCGAAACCGTGCGGCTGGGTGAGCTCCCGTTGCTCGTCCCAGCTCCTGCTCACCTAGCAGTTCGAAAACATGCAAATGTGAGTAGATCAATAGGTACCGCTTCGGCGGGAAGGTAACGGCGTTCCGAGTCGTCATGCTGGCCACATGACCCGGAAGTGTCTATGACAACGCCGGCTCCAAGGCTTAGAAACGGAGATGAGCACCGCCCCCTAGAGTCAGACTCGACTGGACTTTACGTCAAGGGAAACCTTTACCTTTTTACTCCCATGGAGAGGTTTGCTTAATTACGGGGTAGGAAAGCGAACCTTTTCTTTTTTGACTCAAGATACCTCCCTGGGTTTCTTGATAACAAAGTCTTTTACCAGAACACCCTTGGATTAGCTGGGAAAGAAATAGGATTGATCAGTCAATAAATAATAGAAATGTTGGCACTTGCTCAATGGAACTGTTTTTAATTGACAAAATCAGCCAAGAAAACAAACGCAGAATTATATAAGCTAATGCAGCTTCCTAATCATAGTCCCTTCTCTTGGCTAACTACTCCTAGAAGCCAGAAGCTTATCAGTGGAAGCAGATAAATAGATGTGCATGCATGCAACTTGTGCAGAGATGCAAATAGAAATAGTGTGGATTTAACACTGGAGCTCCTGCGTGTTCCTGTGGCTGGCATCCATACTTTCTCTTTCCATTTCCAGGAAGTATCCGGAGGAAAGGGCAGAAAGCCTTATTCACAGATTTCCGAATGAAGATCCTGAGGAGACCTTCCTCATAGCCACCAGCCTCACTCCTCTTTCCTCTGCAGTATTTTGGTGCTGCTGCCTCAGGGCCCTCAGTTATGCTTCCCAAGTTGGGAAAACGAGGAAAGGAGCAGAAAAACTAGTGTTCCGGCAGTATTTTGTGCCCCTTATGTGCTTGCCCATCCTGAGGGATGCCCCTGCCCAGCAACACCACCCCTCTGATCAGGAAGCAAGGGGAAATTCCAGAAGTAAATAAACTGGGACAAGGTGGGATTTCCAACCAGTGAGAAATCTGGTTGCCCTGCAGACCCAGAAGAAATGCTCCAGCAGAACTCTCTTCACAGTAGCTGAGCAGACCAAATAAATAAATATGTATCTGTTAATTTAGTTACATTTACAGACAGATAGACCTTGCCTGCCCCTCTGGCAAGTATTTGAGGCAGTTACCAACATTTCTGTTTTGGCAAGTTAAACTGCTCAATTTGCAAGAAGCCCTGAAAGTCCCCCAGTGGCTCTTGAATCTTGAAGGATCAATGCTTTATACTTTCACCTGGGGAAGAAATGGCACAAGCAGCTTAACACGAAGACCGTGGAAAATGGTATGATTTTTTTAAAAAGATTAACAAACCAACAAGAAGAACCACAACACGGCTTCTTTTAAACAGAAAGTTCTGAGGAAAAACATCTTGTGTAGAAAAATGGGATGTGATATCTGTTTGATAATGTTTTACTGCGTTCACAGAATACTCTAAAGCCATGTGTTGGCTGGATCAGTCAATGTCTCATTTGGTCTTTAACTACTCCTCCAGTTAAAATTGTAAGATTGCACCCTTGAAATATCTCTTAAGATTCTTTTGGCTAGGAATTATGAGAGTTGCCGTCTAATATCTGGAAAATGCCAGGTTGAGAAAGAACAAGCAAGTCTTTTTGCTCAGTCCCATTGTTTGAAATAATGCAGCTGTTGATTAGGCTTTTGATCTGCCCTCATGCTCAGAGGAGCTTCTTCCATATTCATTCACAAATCAGTCACATTCCCATGCGATTTAAAGTCAGCTAGGTTGATGCTATTAAAATGACCTTTGTGTCAGCAATAACAAACATATTCTGTGAAAGATGAAAAACAAATTTATGGATGTGGCAGCAATCTGAAATAGATGCACATTCTTCAAATTATATCAGTCTTCACAGGAAATGTATGATGGGATCATGGAGATTCTCCTGTCAAAAGTGTTTATTCTTTTCCTGGCCAGGATACATTTGCCTGAAGAGAGAAAATTGCTTTGATTCCAAATGTTATTAAGGCTCTGCTTTCAGCCCTTCGAGCTTCTCTTTCTGTGTGTGATTTGCTGACTTGGATGCTGGAGGGTAATCAAGGTATGCATTTTCTAATGGAATTCTGAAACTAAACTCTTACCATCTGGAGACCTTATATGTCATAATGTGTTCTGGAAGATTAGCCAAGATATCCAAGCCAACATTCTTATTAATGGGATCATTATATTCTAGCTTCCAGATTTCTCCAGATGTGCTCCCTTCCATACAGTAGCAGTCCACAATTTCCCTCCACAATTTAACCCGTAAAATCTTAAACACTTTGGACCCTTAACCTGACAATGTTGGGAAGGCACAAAGAGGACCTCCAACTTTCTGGCTGGGGCATGACTGAAATTTTGAAAATGTGCCATGAACACTCTTACAAAATGGCTGTCACAAAACTTCCATATTTCTAGAGGGTTTACTGATACATGTGCTTTCTTCAGCAATCCAAGATGCTACCAAATCTCCAGTTTACCTTTGTTTTGGGTGGGAGATGGTGGTGGGATAAGTGGGTATACTTCCAAACAAAGCTTTTTACCTGTTCTTTGCAGTACACCAATTCCCCTTTTTACAATTAAAATATCCGTTATATTTTTTTAAAAAAACAAGTATAAGCATGACAGTTGCTGAAGAGAGTATTTGTTGGCAAGTTAGTGCACATCAACACCACTTTAAGAACAGCCTTCCTGGCCCTGGGATTTCCAGACATGTAGTAATTCCCATAATCTGCATAGCCAACAGTAGGATTTGTAGTCCAAAATACTTGGGTTCAAGTCCTACAAAACTGAAGTCATTCAATCACAGTTTCCTAGTGATTTCTTGCCCCTGCTACTTGTCCCAGAGGTGATTTAAGAACATATAATGTGTACAGATGCATTCACAGAACACACAGTATCAAAAAATGGTTTGCTTGTTTGTGTCTTAGCATGTAATGTGAACCTAATTTTTGTACTTTATAAACCACATGACTTAGTATAAGATACTCTAGTGAATTATGGTTTATTCAGTAAACCATAACCAAGCAAACTTCAGCTTTGCATGATGTATGAACCCAACCGCAGTATGTGTGTGAAGGATTTATGTAACCTACTTGGAGCTTCTTTCACGGAGGGCATAGTGAGATTTTAAAGAATCAAGTTTTTAAATTTGGAAGGCTTTAGACTAGGTGTCATTACAAAGGAGAATAAATGGATTCTTCAGTGCTAAGCTTTTTCACCAGAAAGTAAATCTTATTGATTCCCAACAATTATTTCCAGATGTCAGAATCCAACTTGACCTAGTCTTCAGAGAGTCATCCCTTAAGGAAGACTATCCCATTCCCTTACAGGAATCTCTAGATTGTTACAGGTCATTAGTGTTCCCTCACTATTTCTCCAAGTTGACTTTTGAGTTGGTCTCTGGTGATATTCAGCATTTGGGAAATGTATTTATTTAGAAAATTTATATGGCTGCCTATCTTAAGCAAATAACTCTGGGCAGCCCACAATACATGGTCACAAAATTGAGCAACTCAGGCAGGAAAGCAGATGCCATGCGCCAAACCCAAATGGGCACATTGTTGAAAGGGACACATCTGTTCCCCATCTAGGTCTCAGTCATACATGCCAGACTGGCACTTTCATCCATATTAAGATCCTGGATGAGGGAGGCCTTATTACAGGTCAACCTGGCATTTAATAGTTATATCCAGAGCCCAGAGCCACTGAGGATTCACTGAGCTGGCCTTGGGCTTGAGCCCAGGGCACTGGAAGACGAAATTGATAGAAGGCACTGAATACATTTTTCCTGAGTGGCTCACTCCTAACCTCCGCCATATTTACCTCTGCCCATCAACATCAAGATGTTACTCCTTGCCCTATCCCCCTATTGGGTCAAACCCCACTATTCTTTACCATCCCTTCCCCAGGTCCTTGAACCCCACCCAATCTAAAATATTCCATGTCAGATACCTCGACTGGCCCAACTACAGGCAACTTCCAAGATTAGCATTAGCATTCAGCTTCCCCATGGCACTTGGCAGACTAGCCACCCCTCGTACTACACTCATACTACACATCACACTCATACACTACACTCATGCACATACCACACCACTCCCCAGGTTTGTTACTCACTGTCATTAGGATCAGCCTGGGACACAAAACAATCTTAATCCCACTTCATAGACTAGGGAGATCAGTGGGATACTGTTGTCCCTCCCCACCAGAGAAATCTGAACCATTTATTCCAAATTATTTCTGAAGCATCCACAACCCCAGTAAATATAAATCAGCAGTTGATGGCAGCAGCTAAGCAGGTGAGCTGAATTCACCCTTTTGAAAGGATAGTGTCTAGATTGTAAGAAGTTTTTTTTTTTTTTAATTTGTTCAATTGTGTCCAATTCTTGGAGACTGCCTGGACTAGTCCCTGCAGTTTTCTTGGCAAGGCTTTTCAGAAGTGGTTTGCCATTGCCGCCTTCCTAGGGCTGAGAGAAAGTGACTGGCCCCAGCTGGCTTTGTGCCTAAGGCGGGACTAGAACTCACGGTCTCCCGGTTTCTAGCCTAGTGCCCTAACCATTAGACCAAACTGGCTCTCATATACCAAAAGACCAAACCCTATATGATAAGACTGGGGGAGTGGGGAATGCTTCATCTGAAGGAGAGACACCTAAACATCTGAATTGTGCTCACATTAGATGATAGAGCACATGTGTTTTCATTTACTCCAGAGGATAGAGACTCAAATTACAAGAAAAGAGGATAGAAAATTCTGATGGTATGAGCTATTTGGCAGTGGAATATACCCTGTCTCAAAGGTTTATTGACTTTTGTTTGTTAGAGTTGCTTAAATAGAAAATCAGCTGGGGTGCTTTATCGAAAGATTTCCTATGTTGCCAGAGAATTGACTAGATGTTTTTGGAGGTTCCTTTCAGTTTTCATCCTAAGCTCAGGGGAAGACTTTATGGATAAAAACTCTTGTGAAATGCTTGGAAAGAGAGAGCAATACATACGTAATTATTGCCTATATTTTAGAGCTAAAGCAAATCCTACAAGAAACTTCTGGAAATCCTCTTTCAAGTTAAGTACAGAAGCCACTGTACCAAAGCAGTAATCCTTGGGAACAGACTGTAGTATCCAGAGCATAGACAAATCTAAATCCACAAGCATACATTAACCTCCCTCCACCACAAAAGAGTGAGACAGCAAGAGAGAAACAGAGAATTATTTTCAATTCTCTCATTGTTTCCATAGACGTCAGCTCTTCCCAACCTGGTGCTCTCAGAATTCCAGCCATCCTGGGCTTTTATAGCTTACTTTTTGGCTGAAGCCAGCACAATTTGAATGATCTCAGTGGAACATTTTGGGTGCTGAGTCAGGAATTGAATATATTGATTTGCTCTCTGAACAGAGACTCTCTGTTGTGATAGTTTGGGCTCCCAAATATGAGTAGGATTTTCATTTCTCTTGTCGGTAATGTTCTTTCAAAAACCGTTATACTTAACAATAAATGAAAATACAGAATAAAACACCAGCATTTTAAAATTAGTTAACTTGGGGCCAGGTTTATAATGCCACAGGTTACATATGATTTCTGTTAGTACATTTGATTAAAGATCTCCAGTTATTCTTGCCTCACGTGGCCTCATCTTATGTCATTTAGTGGTAGGGAAAGGCGATAGCTGCAGAAACTTGATGAATGGGCTGTGTTGGGAAGAATAATGAAAGCCCTATTCGTGGGACTTGAATCGCCAAGTTGGCATGTTGACCCAAGGAATACCTAGAAAGATTGTTTTGATTCCCCTGACAGGCCGGTAGGGCCCATCGCTGAAGTTGAATTTGGCTGTATTCACTGCTTGGTAATCTAATGAGCCGGTACTGTTTTATATTAAAGGGAAATATTTAAGCCACTTTGCTTCCTTCTTCCAGTTACCCTTGCAGATAAGAATGTTTTCTGAGGGGGTGAAGGCACACAATATGATTAAAGTAAAAGGATCCATTCCTCAGTACATTTTGCCAGTCTGCAAATCAAAACTGGCTTAGAAAAATGCAGGCCGCTATACTGCACTTCCTGCTTTGGTGGGGTCTCTGAAGTGGACTGAACATTAGGCCACATGGAGGTTTGCCAATGAACCTGGCATCAGGGCCACAACTGGCGGGGGGGGGGCAAGCAGGACATGTGCCCTGAGTACCACGCTGGGGGGGGGGTGCCAAAATGGGCACAGAATCCATGTTTGTCCCAGTCACAGACCCTAGTTGCGGGCCTGCCCAGCATCTTCAGGACCAGTTCTCTTCCATCCCTGCTGTAACTTCCAGGACAGCCTTCCATCATCCTGAAGTGTTGGATAGAAGTTTGGGTCAGGGGTACTACTGAACAAATGACAGAGTCTCATCATACTGTACGTTTCCTTACCTCTTCCTTGTTCCAGTAGCATTTCAGGTCTCCTTTCTATATCTCGTTCCTGAACGGGGCTCTCAACATTCATCAGAATAGATTGCTAGGCAGGTACACAAGGAACCAAGACTTACTGTATATAATTTCTTCTTACAAGCATATATACTTAACACAACTAGAGAGAGGTAGAACTGGGCTTGTTGGCTCTGCTGCAAGGACTCCTCCCATAATCCTACTCTCCATGCATTCAGACCCATATATGTGGAAGCTGTCCAAGCTATGCTGGGAAGCTCCAGCAATGCACCTAGCCCTAAAAATGCACCTGCTTTCTCCCCAGGTAAAGGTGTAGATAAAACAGAACACCTGAAAAGCTATTCTACCGTAGGGTTTAAAGTTTATTGTATCAGGCTAAGGGGGAAGTCCCCCTGAGCTGTTTTGTTTCTATTAAAATTATCAGGAGGGAAAAGCAAACATGAATTTGGGTACAATAGACACAACCGTTTGAGTCCAGAACGCTACCACATATTCTAATTATTAGGTGAGGATTTCTATGACCTAAAAATGTTAGAAATATGCAAGCATTTATGAGCTGAAACCCATTTAAATTTCACCAATTAAACCAAAAATATGACTTTTAAAGCAAAAATATGACTTTACAATTTTTCTGAAATTAGCACCCAATTTTTAAAAATCTGTGCTTACACACACAACACACACAAATTAAAAGGTTTATTCTTCTTCACTTCCAGTGCAGAAGTGCTAGTATTGAAGGAATCAAATGAACATTTTGAGAGTAAAATGGTCATCCCTGGATTAGTTTTCATTAACAGCAGAATTGCATTGGATGACCACATGCATCTTGAGGTTATCAAACTCAAAACTCCTTCTGTTGTCCACCAGTACGTTCTTGTATCTGGAGAAACTCTGTTTGACATCACAAGAGGTTATAGGAACAAATTTGAAAAAAGCAAACTCATCTGGAGAAAATTCTGGCTTGATGTCTTCAGATTTTGCTTTGACTCCATTTAGAAAGTTACAAATGTTTTAAATTTTTTTGCAAAGTGCTGAATAACCCAGATTAGATTGCAGCACTCTTTGCAGTTTATCACTATTTTTTTCAGCCACTTTCCCCTTTGCTTGCTTTAAATCACTCTGTTTTACAACGTTCAGTGCATTGCTAAGTTCCATTCCTACAGTTTCAAGGCAGGTGATTGCTCTTGATAATCCACTGAAGTTAGACCCTATATATGCTAAGTTTCTAGTCAAGGTTTCAGAAAAGGAATCTTGCACAATCTTGATGGAGGAAGATTCACAACAGTCAAATTCTTGAACTATCCACTGCAAGGAAGCATAATTTGTGAAATAATACATAGCCGCATCCAGCCAAGTCCCCCAACATGTCACGACAGGTTGGGGAGGGAAAGCCAAAGTAGGAGCAATTTCTTTGAACTTTTGTACTCAAAGTAGAGCTTTGATGAACATTTTTTTCCCATTTGAAATTATCTTATCTACATCAGGATAGATTGCTTCGAATCTCTTTGGCCACTCTGTGTAAACCATGTGCAAGGCATGTGATATGGATCATTTTTGGATAAAGAAGTTTAAGTCCCTTGGCTGCTTTAGTCATGTATGGAGCAGCATCTGTTATGAAGGATATTTCCCCTTTTTACACCATCCGGCCAGAGTAGTTTCATGGAATCATCAAAGAGCATAGCAGTAGTGGAATTGTTTACTTTTTGTAGAGTTTCACATGTTAGAAGAAATACTTCACCAGGCTTGTCACATTTCAGAGTGCCAATAATAACACTGGCTACATATCTTCCATTTACATCACTTGTTTCATCTATTGAAACCCATATCTTACTGTTGTCAACAGCAGATCTTATCTTTTCTAACACATCTTCATAGTAGGCAGAGATGTAATTTTTCCTTACAGTTGATTCATTTGGAATCGGGTGACTGGTGTACTTCTTCAGAAAATGCCTGAGGCTACCACTACCTAATTTCCTTAAGGAAATATTTGAAGTAACCATCATTGTACAGAGATCCTTACAAAATTCTGACTGGGTATTTGATGAACCTGCAGTTGAAGAAGAAGCTCTCTCAAAAAGGAGACGTTGCCTGTTCTCAGTGAAGGTAAATCTTGCTAAACAACTCTTGTGTTTCGTGGTGTCACAATGTTGTTGAATATTAAAATGCTTTTGGGCCAATACCTTAACTTCACACAATTTACAAAACAAAGTATCACCATCACTACTGGAAATCTGCTCCCCAAATTCTTGAACAAGATGCCATAATTTCACACTTGCTGAACATCTACTTTTAGGCATTTTGAAATCAGATTGCAGCTCTCATGTGACTCTACCACCTCAAACACACGCACACGCCTGAGTTGGGGAGCAAATGAGAAAAAAAAAAAAGGCAAATTCTCCCTCTTTTTTTCAGGCCTGGACAGGGGAGAAGCCTCACATGCCATAGAAATCCTCTCCCTACTAGTTATTGTTTTTGATGCATTTCTACTTGGCAGAAAACACCCCTGATTAAAACACCCAATGATAACTATGGGAGGTTTATTTTGTGTGTGTGTGGATCTATGCTATAGCTTTCTTGTATCAGTTTTCATTTTTCAGGTGCATTTCCTCTTCATGACTTACATAATGGAAGCAATTTTTACATGCCGTGACTTTTAACTGTCTTCAGTCTTTTAGCCAAAGTAGCAGCAGTAGTTTAAGGACAGTTGCTAATGACCTCACTCAAGCCATGTTCACACAACACAGCAAATGGTAATGTACTTTGTTGTTTTGGGTTTAGCCCATTTTATTAATTGGATAAACCTAACCAAATGGTTTGTTCAACTAACCATAGTGTGAGGCATGAACCCAGGTTTAGAGACACACAGTGCTATAAGTCTGATAATGCCTCCTTCTCAAATCCCAGAGCTTTCCATATTTGTGAGAGCTTACCTGCCCAAAGTAGGATATCTAAGCTAACACATGAGTTTGGCTGAAGACCACATATCCCTTTCCATGTGCTCAATAACAAGGCAATGACTGGGCATTTGGAGACAAGGTAGCAAGTTCTGCCTCCTCACTCTTATGCATATTTTTAAAACATCAGAAGGAACCTAACTGAAGGCATAAATTCAGCTCTACAGGATGAAGGGATCTCTTCAGATGTTCTAAAAAATGTAAAAAATGTGCCAGTAAGGCAAAAAGTCTCAGGTTTAGGCCTTGATATTACAAATTGGAGCTCAGAAACATGCTTGTCTGTAGCCAATAAATGTTGCAGCACAATCATACTGTATAAGGCAGCTTAATATGTAACTGGTGAGGCCAGTGGCCTTCTAGAACCACTGAAATGGAGCAGAGCTTAACACAGCTGAGAAGCTGTACTCAAAAAAAGAATATTAGATCTTAGAATAGCTTTAGTGAGCACATCAGAGAAACACAGGTTATTGATCTTACACACTCAGCCCTCCCAAGCATAAAGAATCACATGCTTAGACAAAGTAGGTTAAGAAGTAAAAAGAATATCTTACTGACTTTATTCTTGGTTCGGTTACATCTGTGTTTGGTGGAAAAGATGAAATCTTCGTTCTTCTGTTGTCCCTAAACATAATTCACCCTTAGCCCTACAGCTGCTAAGAGCTGCATGGAAGATAGGGGCAGAATCCTTCTTTCCTTAGGCCTGACCACATGGCCCAAGATAGAGGGAGGAGCAGCCAAAACATGCTGCTTCTTTCTGGGTGGAAGGAGGAAGAAAGAGAGAGAGAGAGAGGAGGTGGGAGTGGCAACAAACAGCTTCCTCTCACATAGATATTTGCATCATGGGATCAACTCATCTATATGCTAATTGAGGCATGCTGATTCGTTAACCATTCCAACAACTGGCCCATCTTGCTTTTGCTGATGTCTTGGAAGGAGGGATTGCATAAATACAATTTTTAATGTGGGTGTGTATGTGCAGCAAGGGAATTGCTTATAATATTCCATTTGATAACACAGAGTATTTCCAGCAACCAAGGGTTCCAGGATGGAATAACTATGATATTAGAGCCATACTGATTTTGTATCACTCTATCTTTGTTAATTCATATATTTCCAAATAGTTGAGGATTATAAACATGCAGATCACGAATGAAAAACATGCTGACTTCTATTTACAGAATTTCTAGGGTTTTATTTTTGTTTTACTGCTATTTCTGGGAATACTTGGGTTTGTTGAAAGCAGCAGTTATGTTTGCAGATTGTCCAAGCACTGTAAAATATTAATGGAGAAAATACATTAATATTTCCTCTAAAGCCACAGAAAATGCAGTAGAGAAAATTGCTTTAAAGAATCATATTTTGCATCCCAAAAAGAAATAAAGGCAGAAATGACTGTTGAAGACAGAATTTGATATTCATCTCAAGTAAACTCTACAATGTCTCATAGCAGCTAAAGATCTTGTGAATCTGTTATATGGGTATACAGGCTGGTTTCCAGATGTTGCCACAAGCTGTCTTTGAAAGAAGAAAAACTAGGTCCAGGAAGGAAGGCAGGCAGGCAGGCCATAAGTCATGTAAGCTCTATTAGACTTGGTTATTCATTACTTTGGATGGGAGGTCTCCTTTCTCAGAGACTCGGAATAAAGGCAACAGAGTCAGGAAAGAATCAGCACTGGGGCAGCCAATACTTTCACGCTGGTAAGGTTTTCTGCTGTAGGAGATCTACTGCCCCATGTCACCCTGTGGTGGCATGTCAGGAGCAACCACTTTCTATTTTTTCTTTCCATGCAGTGGTGCAACTCATGATCCCTGTTTGCCTACAATTATTATTATTAGATTTATGTCTGGTCTTTATTTTTTACAATTCAAGGCAGTGTATATAATGGTCCCCCTTTGCATTTTCCCACACAACAACCCTGGGAGGTGGGATGGGCTGAGAAAGTCACCCAGTTGGTTTCCATGATGAAGGGAGGACTACAACTTACTGAGTTCTGGCCCACCTTCTTAACCATTACCCCAAACTGGTTCTCATTTGCGGTGCCTGCTTTACAATACTATATAGCCCACCAGCCCAACTTTTAATCTGGAAATTTGGAAGGAAAAATAACCCATCATTAATTAATAAATTAACATTTATTTTACACTTGTGAATTTAAGAATCAGTTCACAGAAGGAACCTGTAGATATCTATGTTAGTCAAGACACTTTTAAAAAAAAATATCCCACCATTATTATTTCTGCTAATAACTCAAGGCGGCGAACATACCTAATACTCCTTCGTCCTCCTATTTCCCCCAGAACAACCACCCTGGTGGGTTGGGCTGAGAGAGAGAGACTGGCCCAAGGTCACCCAGCCGGCTTTCATGCCTAAGGTGGGACTAGAACTCACAGCCTCCTGGTTTCTAGCCTGGAGCCTTAACCACTAGACCAAACTGGCTCTCTTTTTTATTTATTTATTTTCTATCCCACTTTTATTATTTTTATAAATAACTCAAGGTGGGGAACATACCTAATACACCTTCCTCCTCCTGTTTTTCCCACAACAACCCTGTGAGGTGGGTTGGGCTGAGAGAGAGTGACTGGCCCAAGGTCACCCAGCTGGCTTTCATGCCTAAGGTGGGACTAGAACTCACAGCCTCCTGGTGTCCAGCCTGCAGCCTTAATCATTGCCTGAGATGGACTTCAAGCAATGCTTTCCCCAACTGTGATGGCCAATGCTTTAAATGTTTTGCTTCATCATCCAGGCTTCCGCTCCTGGCTTCCTTGGTGTCTTGTGGTGCTGCCTGAACTCCCTGTGCTGCATGCTGGGGAATGCCTGAACTCCCTGTGCTGCATCTTTCTTTTCACTTGCGGAAGGAAGCAGCAACGAAGCAGCAAGTTGTTGGATTTTTTTTTAACCAAACATTTTTTGAAAGGATACTCAGTGTGGTCCATTTTTACAGTGGTCAAGATTCCCTAGCAGAAATATAATGATATAAGGCTGAAGACAAACATAAATCCAGAGTATGGACCCCAGTAAGAGTTTCTCATTAAGAACTGCAGCCCATACCAGAGCAGTTACATAAGAAGCCTTGGGGAGGGCTTCATTTCAAATTCATTTCAGTGACAATTGGCAGTCCTTAAAAGTGGCAGGGCTGTTTTGTAATTCAACTGGTGTGGCTAAAAGCAACCAGTTTGGGGTCAAAGGATTCCTCTGTTTGTAAGTCTTCAGTCTGTAAGCTGAGGAGATGCATGACCAAAAGAGATTTGCTTAAGCAAAGGTACTTGATACCCCACAGATGGAAAAGCACAGCATGTGTCATGAGCACTGATGGTGAGCAGGAGGGGGCCCCTATCCAGGGGGGAAAACGCATGCGTAGTAGCGAGGAGTTGAGCAGCCATTCAAAGAGACACAGAACAGACCCACCTTGACTTTTGGGGTTTATCTGTATGGGTTTTCTCACGCTTCTTCAGTTTGTTAGGATTTTCTGTCTACTGTAGCAATAATAAAACACTAGAGACCTATTTCTCATCTTGGCGTGGTTCCTGCTTGTCAGGATAGCGTACCTCAGAAAACACTCTTCGTTTATTGCTGCATTTTTTGGTAATCCAGTCAGAGAGAGTCAGTACAGAAGGATCTACCAAGAAGAACCCCATCACTCAAAGTAACTTGGTTCAGCTGCCTTGCTTTCAACTGGGGGGAGGGTAGATAAGGTGCCTCTGGAAACTCATGAACAAGACATGGATGATCTGCTGGAGATCTGGAATATGGAGGGCTTGGGAAAGCTAATAAATCTATGCCTATTAAATAAAGACTGCATATTGCAGTAAATCTGCCAATATTTGTATTATTGACGTAAAAGGCAATAAACTCTTTGCTGATAGCCAGATTCTGTGTTCAGTTATCCTCAAGCACTTTCACATAAATTTAACAGGGATTATATCATTCTTACAGAGTGTGAAATTAATCCTTTTTTCCATGTGTATATTGAATGGAAGCTATTTCTTTGCTTTTTTCCTCTCCTGCCAGAAACTGTTTTGGGATGCAAACAGTCTCCTTTGCCTTGCCACAAAATTGCACAAAAGCCGTCCTGGCTATGGCTACAGCCTCTTTGTTGAACAGGAGCCTTGAGTACAGGAGGGTGCCCAATTGTGCACTGGTTCTCTTTGGTTAGAGACAGAACATCATGGAGAAAATCTAAAAGTTGACAATGACTTAATGGCACAAAATCAATTAGTCAATCTGTTTGAGGTAGTGCAACCCCATCCAGGACAAGAGATGGAAAATGCCCAGAGCTAGAGGGACCTGAAACCCAGAGACATTCAGTCTAGCTAGGGTTGACTTCAAGTCTGTTCTTCAACCCCCCACAGCCTCCAGATACCAAGACAGAACTTCTACAGCATCACTTGGTCAGCCTGGGGTGGAGATGTAAAGCTGGATATTCAGCATTCTGATGATACCCTGTGCCATCTGATGAGCTCACCTACTGTCTACTTGCAAAGTTGTACGACCAAGCATCTCTGGTGTTGCCAGCTCCATTCCCATTGCCATGCCATGTTGCCAACCACTGATTCGCATGTCAGCTGCATTGCCCCAGTTCTACCGCCAGGGCTGACTCTTTAAGGGGTCATCTAAAGCCAGGTGATTGCCATGTGTGCTTCTGTCCCAAATCACCTGAAGGCCAGACAAGGGATATGAAGAACATCAGTTAGATAAAACCACAATCTAGTCATATCTAGCCACCTGATCTGCATAAAGCCTGGAAGATCCCATAGTCCCATAACCTGCTAGCACCACTCACAAATCTACTCAGATGTTCTAAAATGAGCCCACAACCAAAGCCCTTTACCAGACACAACCAGCCTTGGCCCCGTGATGGGGGAAAAATAAATATTTAACAGTAACCTGAAATCAACTCTGCAAAGGATCGTTACCTTGTCGTGGTGCTGGAGCTTGAGCACCTCAATGATGCCATGAGCTAAACCGTGAAGGGCCACCCAAGACGGGAAGGTCATGACAGAGAGGTCAGACTAAATACGATCCCTGGGGAAGGTAATGGCAACCCACCCCAGTATTCTTGCCGTGAAAACTAAATGGATCAGTACAACCAGAGATATGTCGGTATACCATCGGAAGATGAGACCCCCAGGTCGGAAGATGGTCAAAATGCTACTGGGGAGGAACAGAGGATGAGCTCAACTAGCCCCAGACGTGATGACGCAGCTAGCTCAAAGCCGAAAGGACGGCTAGCGGCCGACGGTGCTGGTGGTGAACGGCGAATCCGATGTTCTAAGGATCAACACACCATTGGAACCTGGAATGTAAGATCTATGAGCCAGGGCAAATTGGATGTAGTTATTGGTGAGATGTCAAGATTAAAGATAGACATTCTGGGCGTCAGTGAACTGAAATGGACTGGAATGGGCCACTTCACATCAAATGACCACCAGATCTACTACTGTGGACAAGAGGACCACAGAAGAAATGGAGTAGCCTTCATAATTAATAGTAAAGTGGCTAAAGCAGTGCTTGGATACAACCCCAAAAACGACAGAATGATCTCAATTCGAATTCAGGGCAAGCCATCTAACATCACAGTGATCCAAATATACGCCCCAACCACAAATGCTGAAGAAGCTGAAGTAGAGCAGTTCTATGAGGATCTGCAGCACCTACTGGACAACACGCCTAAAAGAGATGTTATTTTCATCACAGGAGACTGGAATGCTAAGGTGGGCAGTCAAATGACACCTCGAATTACAGGTAAGTATGGCCTGGGAGAACAAAACGAAGCAGGACATAGGCTGATAGAATTTTGCCAAGACAATTCACTCTGCATAACAAACACTCTCTTCCAACAACCTAAGAGACGGCTTTACACATGGACTTCACCAGATGGACAACACCGAAATCAGATTGATTACATCCTTTGCAGCCAAAGGTGGCGGACATCTGTACAGTCGGTAAAAACTAGGCCTGGAGCTGACTGTAGTTCAGACCATGAACTTCTTCTTGCACAATTTAGGATCAGACTAAAGAGATTAGGGAAGACCCACAGATCAGCTAGATATGAGCTCACGAATATTCCTCAGGAATATGCAGTGGAGGTGAAGAATAGATTTAAGGGACTGGACTTAGTAGATAGGGTCCCGGAAGAACTCTGGACAGAAGTTGGCAGCATTGTTCAGGAGGCGGCAACAAAATACATCCCAAAGAAAGAGAAAACCAAGAAGGCAAAATGGCTGTCTGCTGAGACACTAGAAGTAGCCCAAGAAAGAAGGAAAGCAAAAGGCAACAGCGATAGGGGGAGATATGCCCAATTAAATGCAAAATTCCAGAGGTTAGCCAGAAGAGATAAGGAATTATTTTTAAACAAGCAATGCGCGGAAGTGGAAGAAGACAATAGAATAGGAAGGACAAGAGACCTCTTCCAGAAAATTAGAAACATTGGAGGTAAATTCCAGGCCAAAATGGGTATGATCAAAAACAAAGATGGCAAGGACCTAACAGAAGAAGAAGAGATCAAGAAAAGGTGGCAAGAATATACAGAAGACCTGTATAGGAAGGATAACAATATCGGGGATAGCTTTGACGGTGTGGTCAGTGAGCTAGAGCCAGACATCCTGAAGAGTGAGGTTGAGTGGGCCTTAAGAAGCATTGCTAATAACAAGGCAGCAGGAGAAGACGGCATCCCAGCTGAACTGTTCAAAATCTTGCAAGATGATGCTGTCAAGGTAATGCATGCTATATGCCAGCAAATTTGGAAAACACAAGAATGGCCATCAGATTGGAAAAAATCAACTTATATCCCCATACCAAAAAAGGGAAACACTAAAGAATGTTCAAACTATCGAACAGTGGCACTCATTTCACATGCCAGTAAGGTAATGCTCAAGATCCTGCAAGGTAGACTTCAGCAGTTCATGGAGCGAGAATTGCCAGATGTACAGGCTGGGTTTAGAAAAGGCAGAGGAACTAGAGACCAAATTGCCAATATCCGCTGGATAATGGAAAAAGCCAGGGAGTTTCAGAAAAACATCTATTTCTGTTTTATTGACTATTCTAAAGCCTTTGACTGTGTGGACCATAACAAATTGTGGCAAGTTCTTAGTGGTATGGGGATACCAAGTCATCTTGTATGCCTCCTGAAGAATCTGTATAACGACCAAGTAGCAACAGTAAGAACAGACCACGGAACAACGGACTGGTTTAAGATTGGGAAAGGAGTACGGCAGGGCTGTATACTCTCACCCTACCTATTTAACTTGTATGCAGAACACATCATGCGACAAGCTGGTCTTGAGGAATCCAAGGCTGGAGTTAAAATCTCTGGAAGAAACATTAACAATCTCAGATATGCAGATGATACCACTTTGATGGCTGAAAGTGAAGAGGAACTGAGGAGCCTTATGATGAAGGTGAAAGAAGAAAGTGCAAAAGCTGGCTTGCAGCTAAACCTCAAAAAAACCAAGATTATGGCAACCAGCTTGATTGATAACTGGCAAATAGAGGGAGAAAATGTAGAAGCAGTGAAAGACTTTGTATTCCTAGGTGCCAAGATTACTGCAGATGCTGACTGCAGTCAGGAAATCAGAAGACGCTTAATCCTTGGGAGAAGAGCAATGACAAATCTCGATAAAATAGTTAAGAGCAGAGACATCACACTGACAACAAAGGCCCGCATAGTTAAAGCAATGGTGTTCCCTGTAGTAACATATGGCTGCGAGAGCTGGACCATAAGGAAGGCTGAGCGAAGGAAGATCGATGCTTTTGAACTGTGGTGTTGGAGGAAAATTCTGAGAGTGCCTTGGACTGCAAGAAGATCCAACCAGTCCATCCTCCAGGAAATAAAGCCAGACTGCTCACTTGAGGGAATGATATTAAAGGCAAAACTGAAATACTTTGGCCACATAATGAGAAGACAGGACACCCTGGAGAAGATGCTAATGCTAGGGAGAGTGGAAGGCAAAAGGAAGAGGGGCCGACCAAGGGCAAGATGGATGGATGATATTCTAGAGGTGACGGACTCGTCCCTGGGGGAGCTGGGGATGTTGACGACCGAGAGGAAGCTCTGGCGTGGGCTGGTCCATGAAGTCACGAAGAGTCGGAAGCGACTAAACGAATAAACAACAACAACCTGAAATCAAAGGCACTTAGAACCATAAAAGATAGAGGGCCTCTAGGAATAAAAACTCAACTTAGATGTAAACAAAAAGCAGGAAATTCTAACAAGTATAAGATTTAGGATGCATGGGACTAGTATTAGGGAAGCATTTTAGAAAAGGCCTGGTTTGGATGGGGCAAGAATGATAATCACTTCAGAGTTCTTTCAAAATTATTACTGAGAAAAGTCGGGGAAAAGGATCTGTATTGAAAGCCCTGTTAACATTTCTGATATATACGGTCAACCTCCACCTTAAAACCACTGATTGACTTGGAAACTTCAGCTAAAGTGATTCCATTAGTGGAAGATACAGATGTTAGAAAAAATCTGCATTTGCCTCCTTTTCTACCTGTTGGGCATTTTCCTTTTATGGAGAGACTAGAGAAGGTTTAGAAATATATAGGTCAAATCTCCAGCAAGTCAAGCCCAACATTTTTTTTTTTTTAGTAGACATGTTCATGTAGTTTTCTTGGCTACAATAAAGAAATAGTTTGCTATTACCATCTTCCAGGATAGTTTGTGACTTCTCAGTCTCCCATTCAAGTACTAACCAAATCCAACCCTGCTTAGTTTTCTAAGTTGAACCAAGGTAGTGAAGATGAAGAGGAGAAGAACAGCCACCTTGAGATGCAGGCTTGGCTTCAAATGCCTTTGGGTCTGCTTTATTTTGGAAGACATCCAGTTCATTGTTCAAGTTATAGCAGTGTTTCTCAACCTCAGCATGCTGGCTGGGGAATTCTGGGAGCTGAAATCCATACATCTTAAAGTTGCTGAGGTTGAGAAACACTGAGCTAGAGTATGCCAACTTAAATATGAATTAGATGAAATATAGATAGCAAAATGAGGAAAATCTAGGGAGATTTTAATGGATATTTCAGAGCAGTATTTGTCACACTTCATCATTAAAAAAAAGTGTTACTTAATATTGACTCCCCAGTTCATGCATTTTAGGAAGACAATTATATACCAAAAGAGAAAAAAGCCAACTGATTTGTAAATATGAGAATATGGTTGGACTTAAAGTAGTACTCATTGATTTTTCCAATTACTACAATGTGTAAAATATAGTGTAAATGTGCCTAGAGTATATTCAGATTTAGAATCTTACAAATAATGCATTAATGATAATAGGCCAAAATTCCAAATAACACATCATCATGCCAACAAGCTGTACTGTTCATAATTTGTTCTTGTTTACATGAAAAATGTATGTTTTCCCAACATTTCATAAGTGTTCTAACCAGGCAGAACTTGACTTTGTTGAACATTGTACTAACTTTTAATCCCTGGTTCTTTTCACAGATTCCCCTGTTTTATTCCCATTGTTTTTGTTTCATTTGTTAGATGTATATCCTGGCTTTCTTCCAGTATCCCACAATGGTAGTGGTCTCTCTACCATTTTCAACCCACAACAACCACCCCATGAGGCAGGCTGGTCTGAGAGAGAATGCCTGGCCCAAAATCAGCCAATGACTTTCCATGGCTGAAAGGTGGATTTGAGCCTGGGTCTTCCCAGTCTTTGTCCAGCATCTTAGCCACTATATTACATTGTTATCATCCCTTCCTATTATCAATATCTTCAGTGCTCAACCAGATGATGAAGGGGCAAATCAAAGACGGATCTGTTAGATCAAGAATATCCTGGCAGAGAAGGAGCAGAGATGAATCTTAATGAAAAGTTAAACAGCTTTTGTTCTCCTATTTTACCTCTGACATTTGATTAATATACTGCTCTGTGCAGTCCCTTTGGTCTCTGTTTGTTCCCTAGCAGCATATAATCTATTTTTCATCCCAGGACCATTTGATTGCAAGGTAATCTCTTGACTTTGAGGAGGCAGTTAGAACTACAACAATATGCACATAATTTATCAAGACATCCCTCTAAATACAACATGGCTTTTGCAGGCATTTTTTCCCTAATGCATGCAATTTTGTACATTGTTTAAGGTGGGAAGGAAAGATTAATAGTCACTGTTTGTCTTATGTCAGATATAGCACTATAACTTTAGAAATAAATCAGTTATATGTTTGTGTGTCTCTGTATATATTTCAAATGAGAAAAAGCCTGTAGCATTTTTAAACTCTCCCTCAAATTTGTGGGTAGTTTCCAAAAATAAAATTCAGTATTATCAAACCCAAGTTAGCAAAATAAAATGCCAAACAAAAGCAGCAATATCACTGCTAACACTCAAAAGCAAACCTGAAACTCTAGGGGCAAGCAGTACCGAAGTGCTGGGGTCACCACGGGGAAGGTCTGCCTGAAGGTCCATGTCCCTCTAACCTCTCATGGGGTCTGAAGCCTTTCTCTTTGTCTAATCTGTTATTGAGAGGGCTGCCAGGACCAAAGCTACTGCAATAGAAGCTTATCAACTGATTATAATAGAGAACATCTGTATCATACTGAACTGTTGTACATTAGTATATTTTTAAGCGCCAATCTGTTATATGTTGTCTGTGTGTGTGTGTGTGTGTGTGTTGGATAATTTTTACCTTACTTTTACTTTTGTTTCAGTTAGTTAATGTATTGTTTTATTTACTTACTTACTTACTTACTTACTTACAGGACTTATATGGCCACCTATCTCATACAATGACTCTAGGCAGCTCACAACAATCATAAAACATAGTTAAAAACAAAGGTACCCTTCTCCCAAGGTGCCAGACCAAACATCCTCACAACTCAACCCCCATCCTAGCCCGATGTATTTGTATTTTCTTATAAATATGTAGTTTTAAAAAGAAAAGATTGCCATCTAGTAAACAGATGTATAAAGCAGGTGTCAAGCTATCCTAGTTTAGCAAAGACAGTCCTGTAGTTGAAAACAGCCTGTTTGAAAGGCTATCTAGTCCAAGCCTGATCTGAAGATAAAGAAGAGCCATACAGAATGATAAAAGAGCAGAGGCTTTGAAGTTGCCTATCAACAGACGGTGCAGGAACAGTAGTTTAAGCAAGCAGTCCAGGCATTTTGCCATAGTCTTTTTAACTGTGGTGCAATGTATAACATTTCTTCTAGACTAGACCTAAAATATGGAATATCATATGTAGATTTTTAAAATTATGGGTATTTCTAGATTTCTAGATTTGGGTCCAGAAAATGGGCTTTCTCTGCAGTAGCTCCTGCCCTGTGGAACACACTGCCCCTGGAGGTGAGGTTAGTCCCATCGCTCCTGGCCTTCCAGAGGAACCTGAAGACCTGGCTCTGCTGCCTCATTTGGGGCGGAGAGGGGAGTAGCTCTGCATGGGGATGGCTGGCACCTTAAAGCGGTCCTCCCACATATGGACTGTATTAGATCCTCCTGCCACTTGGATTTTACTGTTATTCTTATTTTTATATCTATTTATTAATGTTATTTATATTTTTATATATTGTATTTGTATTCTATATTTACTGTTTTAATTGACTACCTTTATTGTAAACCGCCCAGAGTCCCTCTGGTGGGAGGAGATGGGCAGTGACAAATTTGATAGATAAATAAATAAATAAATGAATGAATGAATGAATGAATGAATAAATAGAAATAAATTTGCATTTGTTCTTTTGCCTCCGCTGAAATTTTGTGCAAATCTGTGTTCCATTTTGCTTCTTTGTTGGGTGATGTGGTCATCTTCCTATCGGCCATGAATTTCAGAAATGCTGTGATTACTGCCCAGAGTCCCCCGATGGGAGGAGATGGGCGGGGACAAATTAAATAAATAAATAAAAATTAATTAATTAATTAACAAGAACATCACCTTTAAGATTCAACTTGTGTGTTAATATTAAGAAATAGAGTAGCATTTTAGGAAGAAAGAGAAACTCTGCACATCCTGTCTGTCGAGTTTATGGAAATTGTGTATGTGTGTTCATGAACACATGAATTACCTGAGGGATCCTCTCATCCCCATTACATCAGCCCATCCCACCTGTTCATGCAGAGAGGACATGTTATGGACCTGGGGGGGATGTCCAGGAAATGACCCTTCTCTGCAGTGGTGCCCGTCCTTTGGAACATTTTTCCGCTGGAGGTGAGGTAGGCCCCATCACTCCGGACCTTCTGGAAGAACCTGAAGACTTGGCTCTGCCGCCTTGCTTGGGGCGGGAAGGGGAGTAGTTATTCCTGGGGATGGCTGGCACCTTAGAGTCATCCCCACATACATATGATCTAAATTATACCTTTTACTGCCATCTGGATTTTTTTTTTATTCTAATGTATATTCTGTATTTATATTTATATTTTAAGCACTATTTATGGTTTTATTGTTTTCAACTTTTTAGCTGTGTTGTAAACCACTCAGAGATGGGGGGAGATTTTGGGGGGAGATGGGCGGTGGCAAAATTTGAAAAATAAATAAATAAATTAGATGTGTCCAACTTAAAGAAAAGCTTTCTAATGAAGCAACAATAATCATAAACATACTTCCAGTCTGCATAATCCTTTTACAGATCAGATTCTTTAGATAAATTTATTGAATTAGATGAATTAATTAATTGAAATTAGTACAAAATGCAAGTTTTGGCAGGATGCAATCTGAGAGCAGATCCAGTTGTCTGCTGTAAACTCTATACTGGCTTCTAACAAGCAGGCACAGGTGTAAATTTATATCTAAATTAGTAAGAATCAAGGGTTGTAGCAGCCTAATCGAGGGATTAAATCCTTTGTGAGGTTGCTATTGTAAGTAATTGGAAAGCAGAATCCCCAGCAAAAATATCACAAATTATCTATTGGAATCAACAGCAGACCTTGGTCTATCTTCTGCCTGTTATCCTACAGGACAGATTATTTTAAACTCCTTTTTCCACCTTTTGAACAGTATTTATCTTTATTTGTTTTGAGATACATTCATAAGTTTGAGCAATAAGGATGATGATGATGATGAAAATGATATTAGGTACAATGATTTTATCCTATTTGGGAGTTAGATTATACAAATCCAAATGCTTTATTTACTTGAAGTTCAAAGCACGTCCCAGAATTACATCAAATTTTACTTACACCAGCAAATACTTTGTGCAAGTATCTAGGTTGCAGCCAGTCAATTCAGTCTGATGGAGTTGTGTGAAGATCTCCTGCTGCTACCAGTTGCATATGACCCTCATAACAAGGACATACCATATTGAAGTGGCTTTTGATTAATGGAGCAGGGAATCTTTAGAATCCATAATGTGATAAATGAGACACATGTTAGCTGACAATAAATCACATTGGTGCTATAATTCTTCACCAAGATAGATCTACGTTCCTAGAATATTCTAGTCAGGACCAGTGAATTTAGTAAGTAGAAGATGATCATATTCAAGAATGATGTCACAGCAGAAGAAATATTGTCACTCTAAGTAGAATGTACACTAAATTTTAAAGACCTTTTGTTTTATTTTCTGCACAAACTGAAATATTATCCAGTGAGTGTTATAGCAGTTATCCGGTGAGTGTTATAGCCCTTTTGCTTTCTTCCTAAATAACAGTGCAATTCAATCGCCTGTTGATATTTATCAGCAAGAAGATTAAGTTATGACGATTCTTGGAGGTAACATGGCTTAGTTGCTATGAAAACTGTGTATATAGAATTGATTGGTTTCTGAATCTTGGAGCCAAATGTGCTTTCTTTCAGATGCCTTTGATCATTATAACATATTCTCAAGGGTTTTTAAGAGTGACTTTTTAAAGCCACCTCTGGATTTCCCTTGTTCTTTTATGTGAAGGTTGTTCATTTGAAAGTGAAGCATTTGTAACAAAACTGAGGGCAAAGGTAACTTTATTTATTTAATAAGGCCTGGAGGCTGCCCGACTCCCAGATGACTCTGGGCAGCTTATATCCAAGGACAGAAATTAATAAAATAGAAAAAAGAACCGTAGGAAGGGGTGTTACCAATCCTTCAAACTAACACTGTGCATTGTGTTTTGGGTTGGCAATCTGTTATGGTTCTTATATAGTATTCCAATTTCACATGATACTCCAGGTGTATCTCCCTTTCAATTGCTGCCATCTCTGGCAAGTTCTCTGTGATGTTTCTTATTTATTTTCTTATTTTATTTTCTTATTTTATTTTCTTATTTTATTTTATTTTATTTTATTTTATTTTATTTTATTTTATTTTATTTATTGTATTGTATTGTATTGTATTGTATTGTATTGTATTGTATTGTATTGTATTGTATTGTATTTGGGGGTTGGGGGAATATCCTACAGGATCCAGCAGGCACAGCTATTGTCAACCCTGATTCCCTTTACCCTTACTTAGTGGGAATGAATAGCACTTCAAAAATAATTCAGAACATGCAGAAGAGATGTAACACCTGTCTGCAACTCTTTAAAGCAGCTGCATCTTTTGCATGTCTGCCTTCTTCAGCGGCCATGTGATTTTGGAAAAGATGTAGCTACTTTGAGGATTCAGATGTTAACAAACATGCACTCAAAAGGACCTTTTCAGAATCAAATCCAAAACATTGTTTAGCCCTGCCATTCATTCTTCTGCTCCCTCCCATCCTATTAGATCCTTAGACTGACCTCTCTGTCATGACCTTCCCGGGTCTTGGGTGGCCCTTCATGGTTCAGCTCATGGCATCATTGAGGTGCTCAAGCTCCAGCACCACGACAAGGTAACGATCCTTTGCTGAAGAAGCTGAAGAAGCTATGCATACTGTATAGTAATTCATGGTGAGTATATATGTTAGCTGAAAAGAATTCTTTATACACTTGCTTAGCACCACCATGTTGGTTGGGGGTGATGGCATTATCCTAATACTTCTGGAAGACCCGAGCTTGGGGGAGGTTATAATAATAATTATTAATTAAATGTGTATGATGCTGAAACATCTAGACTCAAGATGGCTTACAACAATATAAATTACACTAATAACCCCCCACTCAAGATACTGTATATTGTAACACAGTTCAATCAATAACTAATCAAAACCACAATACTAATAATAGAATTCAGTACATGCAAATGAAATATATTTATTCTATTAAACTCAACAGTGCTTAACTGGCATACGGCATCCCCCACCCCCTGAATACTGTCACAATCAAGAGAAGTAACTTTTCCTCTCTATTCTGTTTTGGTCAGACTATATCTGGAATATTTGGTCCAATTCTAGCCATCCTAGTTTAGGACTTTAACAAACTGGAGTGTCTCCAAAAGGGCAACCATGGGTCCTAGAAGGAAAAACATACAAGGAATATTTGGAGAAATTGGTACATTTAGCCTGGAGAAAAGAAGTCAAAGGAAGACCTCAAAGCTGTCTTTGAGTATTTGAAAAACTGTCATGGAGCAGAGGGGATATACTTGCTCAGTGTTCCAGAAAACAAGAAAATAAATAATGGGATTAAATTAGAAGGAAGCAGATCTTGATTGGACATCAGGAAGAATTTCCTCATGGTTATAGCTGTTCCACAGTGGTAGAGACTGCCTCAGGGATGGAGATGTACTTTCCTTTGTTGGAGGTTTTTAAAATGAGTTTGGAGGGTAATCTGTTGTTAATGCTGTCATAATGGATTCCTGCAGTTAGTTGGACTAGATAGTCTCCAAAGAGCTGTCCAGCTGTTATATTTGATGATTCTTTTAAAAAAGGTCATGGGCAAGGCACATTTTTAAAAATTCTTTCTGGAAGAGTGTTCAAAAATCATTTCTTGTCATAAATTATTTAAGTCTGTGTTAGAAGCATTTGAGGGATATAACCACAAATCTGGATGGATTGGTGCAAAGGTAAATGACTCACGATGTATCCAAAGATACTGTTGACTGTTACATCCCATTTTTCCAGATTTGAACAATCAGATGCAATGAGCTTGTTCACAATTTAAATGCTTGCTATTACCACTCTCATTAGTACATCTCATGCGTGCAAAGTCTCAGCCTTGCATTTTTTGTGTTCTTGCTGTGAAAATGCCATGTTGCATTTATTTATTTGCATTCTAACATCTTCTGTACATAAGAGAGGACAAATCAATATAACACACTCAGTAAACTTGGTTTTCTTTTTCAGTCTTTTGCAATTAACTTTTTCATCCCCATCAACAGCCAATTCTCTGCAAGTGATGAATGCTGTAATTCACACCCTTGGGGTCACTGGGTCAAATCCCCTGCTCAAACCTCATGCTGTACTGCTGGAAAAGAAAAAGGTTCAACTGAAGTAAACTTTAAAATCGGAGAAGATTCAGGGATTATGTCTTCTCATTTTCTGCAGACTTCACGCCACATCCCAGCCCTCAGATTATTAAAATAATGCAAACATGATGGCTAGCCTGACTAATCCATGTGTGCATCCAGCAAAATTTCTCATTTTCAAGTAAAAATAATAATAATAAAGCAAAAATCAAGCCTGCTAACTGCAGTGAAAACAAGTGCAATAGCAGAAGACTGTGATGGAACGAATGTATTTACTTACTTACTTACTTACTTACTTACTTACATTGCTTATATGCTCGTCATTCCTGAAGGCTATATGTGGCTAACAGTATAAATGTATAAAATATAAAATAAAAGAAACCACATACACAACTAAGCATAAACATGAAAAAATAAGAAATACAAGAAATACAAATACAAGGAATACAAGAAATACAAATAGCACCCACCAGCAACCCACTTCCAATCAAAGAACACGCCCCTCCTGCAAAACAGGACAGGTCAAAGCTTTCCGTAAGCCTAGGAAGGGTAAGAATGATTAAATTTTCACTGGGAGGAAGCTCAAATGAGTGGGGGCAACCTCCAAGGCTCTATCAAGTAGGGTCTGGTCCTGGAGGATGTTGACTCTATTTGATCTGGCCAGAAGGGCAGATGAATAGAGGAGAAGGTATCCCGCAGATAACAAGCTCTGGAACCTAGTCAGGCAATGGAAGGTCTGCAAGCAAACAACCCAGCTCAGACAGCAGCAAGGACTCCACAGTTCAACCCTGAGCTACAGATATTCTCTTCTATTAACATCAGCTATATTCTAACCCACTTTTCTTGTAAAGAAACTTTATCAAACAAATCCTATTAAATTTTAAATTGGTCATTTACTCAATTTTGAAATAAATCCAATTATTTATGTCACGCTGAATGATCTTGCTGTTTTGGTTTACTCATATATTTACCGCAGTTACTGAGTTTATTTTTTTATAATTATTACCAAAAAATGCAATGAAATAATATTTGTATTCCATTTAATTAATATCTAGTTGAAAACTTTAGAATTAGTCTGGAGTTACTAGCACTTAGCATTCCATCTACTGAATTACGAGTTGTCTCTTGTCTAAAACTATAGAAAGAAATCTAATTTAGCAGATTATCTAGTATACATGAGGCAAAAAAAAATAGTATACTGGGATAATTGATAATTATAAATGGACATTACAGTATGTGTTTTCAAATGGCAGAAATAGAATACTTCATCCACTTGCTTTTCCAATAACAATATTAAGGCAAAATGCAACATATAACACAGGAAAGTTATATATATTTTGCAGTGCCAATGTTCACTTCTCCAGAATTCTAGAAAATTAAGAATCTGATTGCTGTAACTTGAAAACATGAGTCTAGAAGTCCAGAATCAAGTTGGAAATGTCTGGAACAGTCCCTGGAAGTTTTAACAAATGCAATCCTTCATTAGAGAGAAGCAAATATTAAGACAGGTTAATTAAAGTACCATTTATACTGCAAGGAAGTATAAAGTATTGTATTAGTATTGTGATTGATTGATTAAACATGCTTAAGATCCAGCACTGTTACTGGATTACCCTGGCCTGCTTGCATAAGTTACAATTCTTGCAGACTCACTGAAGTTAGTTCTTCTAGACCAGTGTTTCTCAATCTAAGCAAATTTAAGATGTGTGGACTTCATCCCCCAGGACTCCCCAGCCAGCATGGGAAATTCTGGGAGTTGAAGTCCACATATCTTAAAGTTGCGGAGGTTGAGAAACACTGGTTCAGACAGTTCAGTAAAACAAGCAGCTGAAAAATCCATGCCTGCCTCATACGTCTCTGATTTGGTCTGTAGTAAAGACAGAAGAAGCTTCAACTTTCAACTGAAACAACAGTGGGACAAAAAGAGAATGTGAGAAAGCATGCTGCTTTCATCACTCTCTTTAAATGTGTAGGTAGAATAACTATATATGTGATGTTCACATTAAGCAGGATCCATTTCAGGGACTGAATGCAAAGCCGTATCTGTTACGCACCCATGTTAAACCTTTCTTAAATTACTCCATACTTAAATTTAACTTGAAGGATTGTGGGCATCAGGATATGCATTTTTTAAAACTTCTGTATGTATATTTTAATGATTCAGTGGTAGCCAGAGCTCACATGCTTTCAGGTTGCTCTAGGTTTTTTTTCTTTCGTGCAAAGCTGAATTGCAGCCAGTATTTTCTTTCACAATCTAAAAAAGAAACAAAACAGGCAATTATTCCCTGAGCTGTTTCAAGCATAATATTAATTAAGATTTGTTATGAATTTTGGCTTTTCTACTCAGAAGCAAAGATGGTGGATATTATCTGCTTAGATGACCCCTCCATCTGCAGTACTGTATAAGAGCAAAAACGTTCATTTTTTATCTTCCTGGTTGGAAAAGGGCACCTTTTATGTTGTAATATAGCTGAAGAAAGGGTGCCACAAATACCTCAAAATGCTTCAGATAATTTGTTTGTGCTTCTGATATTTGTTTATACTGGCAGCTACAGAGTCTTCTCTGGATCTCTAGAATACAAAAGCTGCTACTATTCTTGGTTTCCCAGACAACAGATAAAGTATTAATGAAAAGGAAGAGGGAGAGGACGTGCACTGAGGGTTCAATCCTGGTTCTACACACATTAAAGCAATTTGCCAACATGTTCATAGTTACATAATTGCTACAATATTGTGTAGTTTTTAGAGCTTTATCATTTATGATCACATTGTCACCAATTGGACAATGTACATAAACTTTGACTCTGTTTCAAATCTACATTGTGGCAAGTTCTTAGTGGTATGGGGATGCCAAGACATCTTGTCTGCCTCCTGAAGAATCAAGTAGCAACAGTAAGAACAGACCATGGAACAACGGACTGGTTTAAGATTGGGAAAGGAGTACGGCAGGGCTGTATACTCTCACCCTACCTATTCAACTTGTACGCAGAACACATCATGCAACATGCTGGGCTTGAGGAATTCAAGGCTGGAGTTAAAATTGCTGGAGGAAACATTAACAATCTCAGATATGCAGATGATACCACTTTGATGGCTGAAAGTGAAGAGGAACTGAGGAGCCTTATGATGAAGGTGAAAGAAGAAAGTGCAAAAGCTGGTTTGCAACCAGCTTGATTGATAACTGGCAAATAGAGGGAGAAAATGTAGAAGCAGTGAAAGACTTTGTATTTCTAGGTGTAAAGATTACTGCAGATGCTGACTGCAGTCAGGAAATCAGAAGACGCTTAATCCTTGGGAGAAGAGCAATGACAAATCTTGATAAAATAGTTAAGAGCAGAGACATCACAATGACAACAAAGGTCCGCATAGTTAAAGCAATGGTGTTCCCCGTAGTAACATATGGCTGCGAGAGCTGGACCATAAGGAAGGCTGAGCGAAGGAAGATAGATGCTTTTGAACTGTGGTGTTGGAGGAAAATTCTGAGAGTGCCTTGGACTGCAAGAAGATCAAACCAGGAAATAAAGCCAAACTGCTCACTTGAGGGAATGATATTAAAGGCAAAACTGAAATACTTTGGCCACATAATGAGAAGATAGGACACCCTGGAGAAGATGCTGATGCTAGGGAGAGTGGAAGGCAAAAGGAAGAGGGGCCGACCAATGGCAAGTTGGATGGATGATATTCTAGAGGTGACGGACTTGTCCCTGGGGGAGCTGGGGGTGTTGACGACCGACAGGAAGCTCTGGCGTGGGCTTGTCCATGAAGTCACGAAGAGTCGGAAGTGACTAAATGAATAAACAACAACAACAAGTTAAGTTAAACTCTTCCACTTTCTTTCCTGACTCTTTTTCTTAAAAAATGCATGTTCGTAAAGCAGGTTCAACACATATACAAGATTATGTTCATTTGTTCACTAGGGTTGCTTTATGTTTTCTATGAGGAAGAAGTGTCTGTGTGGTAACTATCTGTGAATGCATATAAGGTATAAAACAAAAAAAGGAAAAACAATTTTCTATTTGTTCTATACTAATACTGACCTGTTTCCAGACTCAGTTTAATTTAGAGGTTAACAATGAAAATCCAAAATAATGAGATCTCTTTAATTCTCTGTATAAAGAGAAGGTGGTTCTTCTACTGTTTTGAAAATTATAATGGGAAACATAGTCCCAAACATCTAAAAGGCAATATATTTAGGACACATGGGATTGCAGACTAAAAGTAGGATTATATAGGCTACATGAAATGTACTCCTTAGCAGACACATATAGAATTCTGCTGATAATCCCACTGATTCTTTTCCTTTTAAAATTCAGAAGAGTTTGTTTACTAATGAAAATAATGGTTGATAGTCATTGCAACCAACAATTATCCATTCTCATCATTTCACAATCCCACCAAAAAAAAAACCACCCCAAACCACTGTTTCATCCACTACACAGCATTATTTATTTATTTATTTATTCAATTTATATAGCCGCCTATCTCACTTGTATGTAATATTTATTCTTCTAATGACTTTTCCACCAAATTGTGGAAATACAAAATAATAAAAATAGTAAAATTTAGCCTGTAAAAGACATCAATAAAACCAATAAAAAAGCAAGCTGCAATTTGTCTTCTGATCTCCCTGCAGTTCCTTTCATTGTAATAGGAAGCACCCAACAGCTTGTGAAAAAGCCATGAAAACGGATCTATATAAGGATCCAGTGTCAGCAGACCGAATAAAGATCTTCATACTTGGATCATAGGTGATGACCAGATGCACATAAACAGTTTGCTGGGGTTGTTGATGCAAGCAAAGATAAAAGTAGGGGTGGCTCTCTTGGATTTGTGGCCAATATTGATTTCATGCTGTTTGCTGTTTTCCGAATAAATAGTCTCTAAATAATATCTCAGAGTTATAACACTCATTCCAAAAGACATTTTTACTTTTAATCTATCACCAACTTTGGAATTTTCATTGTTTCATTGTTTTGTGACACAGTCCTATTCTTTTATGTTCAGCTCATTGAATCATATTTGCTTTCCAGAGGAGACCAAAGAATGGAAACAATCTCTGGTTTTAATTTAAAAACCCTTTGAATGGACATAGCTGCGCTTTTTTGCTGTGACTTTATAAGCCTTTCACTTTCACACAGCTCCTCTGTTATTTTATTTTATTTTATTTATTTTATTTTTTGTAGTTTAAACTTATGAGAATATTCCAGAACTTTTGGATCCCAATTTACATCCTTTTCTATAGGGAATACAAAATGTATTTCTGTGGAATACTTTCACACCAATCAGCGTTCCCTAAAATGCAAGTCCGCTCTTCACTTGGTTCAGTGGAACTGAGTTGGAGATGAGCAGGGTGGCAAAATATCCACTATCACTGAATCTTTCAAATGAAAAGATGTTTCCTGAGAGCTAATACCCATCCTAGTGACTAACAGCTGCAATTCTTCAGTGAATAGCATTGTTGCATACCAGCATATTGCTGATTAATAATTATCCCTCTTATCTTAAAGGTGCCCCAATTGATGACTGGTAATTTTCTTCATATGAACAGCAAGCTTTTTTGCTAATCTGACATTGGGCAGGAAGTGCTTCTGTTGCTCAGTTCAAAACTTTTGGCCTTGCAAAAGAGACATTGATTCACTGTGAAAAGAAGGAAATTCACCCGCCTGCAAAATTAAGCCTGAAGCCAAGTACTTTGTAATCCTGGTTGAATTGCCTAATACAGTTTAAGTGATCTGAAGGTGGAGCAACCATGATCCATAGATTGACAGGCTTTGCCTATAGAAGTTCAGTTCAATAACGATCAGGAATTGGCAAATTCCTGCCAATAAGCTTGGAAAGCCACTGCCAATCATTTATTTGTTTATTTGTTTATTTATCATTCAAATTTCTATTACCACCCATCTCCCCCCAGAGAGGGGGACTCTGGGCAGTTTACAATAAAATCGTGATTGATGATATGCCTAAACAAACCAGTCTTAATTTTGTGACCTTATATGGATGTTCAGAGAAGTCCCAGCATCCCAGCCATAACAGCCAATACTAAAAGTTTCTGAAAGCTGTTGCTTAGTAAGTTCTGCAGAGCTAAGGTTTCTCCTCCTGGAGAAAGGAAAGCAAAGTGCCATTTCACGGCAGGTTTCTACTACATCTCAAAAGCTTGTCTATTGCCTAGCTAGGGGATTCTACACTAATAAAACACACAGGGCTAATCTCTGTAGAAGTTACCTACTGATTCTCCTTGCAGGGCCAGGACAAAATGTTTTGCCGCCTGAAACAGAGAAGGAATTAGTGTCCTTTTCCAACTAACAATCCAGAGGATCCAAGGCTTATCAAGAGATTTGAAGAAGGCCTTTCCCTGATAGTGAAAATATATTTGTAGTAAGAATTATAATGGACCATCATTTCATGGCACCCCAAATCAGCTGTACGATGGGGCTGTCTCAGTCTAAAGCTAGCCCTGTAATCTTCTAACTTCTTCCTCAGAGGAGACCATCATTTAGATGGAGGACAGGAAGCCTTCATCAAAGAATGCTGATGGCTGGGATACCAGAACAAAGAGAGAAAAGCAAGTGTTGAGATTAAAGAATAAGACAAAAACTTGACTCAGTTGTGTGAAGAAGCACCTAAAGGAAAATGGAGGTTGTTAGAAAGAGCATGAAAAAGCACTGGTTTTCATTTAAGATGAGTTCAACTGTACCAACACATTCCATGGAGGCTTCTTGGCAACTGTAGAAAGTGGTTTGCTTTTGCATTCTTCCAAGATACCTTTTCTACTTTCCAATCTAAGCTATACCATAGCATACCCTGGTGCTTTCCCATCCAAGTACTAACCAGACCCTACTCTGCTTAGCTTCTGAGCCCAGAGAAGGTTGGCCAGGGCTGCCACCATAATTGCAGACGGAAACTTCATAATGGATTCCAAGAAAACGTAGATGAAGTCCCTTTGCTTTCAATTAAGCTAATGCCTGAAAGGAACTAGAGATGATGGCAGCTGATGACAAGAAACGTGATTTTTGCTCACAAGAGCTGGGAAATAACAGACCTAAGGAACAGTCCAAAGTAATTTAGAAATTATGGTTTTAGAAGAACTCTAATATTCAAGTAAAATGTGTATTTTTCCATCATTAAATGTCAAAATGGTAACCTCTGCTCATGGGGCTTTATGCAGGGTTTGTTCTGCTCTTTTTAAAAAATTGTTCAGATCAAGCCAACTAATCTGATGGGGAGGGATTGTTAATTCATAAAATATACTAGTTTTCTTCTGCTATGGATTTTCTCTTTTTATCATAATCTTATGTTCTGAGTCACTTGTTCTTTGGAGACTATGCTTTTAAAAGAGATCCTGGCAGGATTCCACAAACTTGAAATATATTATGGAAAAGTGCAGCTTCTTTCCAAAATTGTGCTGTACTTGTACCATTGGAAAGTAAAAACAAGTTTCAGGGTTCCCCCCATCTCCACCAAACATTATTAAATAATGAGAAACAGGGAGAGGGAGAGGAAGACAAAATGTCAGATAGAAAAGTCTTGAGGATATATATTTCCTTCATCTAAATGTTTGTTGTTATTAAACACACTGCAAATTAATTAAATACTATTTACTCTGTGCAACTAATAGATTCACTGATAGAAGTGTGACTTCAGTGGTACTGACTCTGCAGCTCCTTATAAAACTACTAACCTCAAGGTGCAATGGGGTATCGATAGAGAGTTAAGGATTTATTTGTGTCCCATCTTTGTCCATTGTTCTGTCCACTCTTTGTCTATGAAATTGATAAATTCAGGGTTATTCCTTCTGCTTTTGTTCCCCAGCACATACATGCGGACAAATAAGTACTTGCTCTCTGACTCTTCCCTGGTATGTTGAAGTTAGTAGGGGCTGTTGGATACATCATCCCTATTCATCAAATTGTTTTCTTTCGGTGGTGCAGAATAAAGAAGGGGTAGCCTGGTGTCCTACTTTTCTTCTCAACTCTGCTGCTTTTATGTATATAAATGGGTTAAAACTGGAACAACCAAAGGCCACTCCCCTTGGATCTGTCCATTTTAATTACCCTCATTATTGCTTCCAGTGACTCTGGAAGTGCTGTGCTTTAGAGCTTTTTTTGATATCTTTATAGAGATAATGTTAATTCTTGTCTGTTCATGTTTCTCTTTCTTCCTTACTTTTGTCTGCCTTTATCCCATTTTTGCCAGTTAAATATTTTTTTATGTTTGTGGAGGTTTAATATATAAACACCAAGCTATATTTTTGCTAGCTGTACTGAGTGGCCTCTGTGTTTGTTCTGATCTGGATGCAAGGATTAAGCAGGAGTATGCTGGGTGCAAACTAAACTGGAAATTATTCACAATAACTTTCCAACAGGTGCTAGGATTTGTTTATCCCTATAATGTATTTCTTTAAATAAATATTCTTTCTGTTATTGTTATAAAATCTGCTTTACTAATCATTGTTCAAGTTAGATTCTTGCTCTGAGGAACACACAAGTACTCTCTAGCATGCCAAGCTGTAATGTGGAGTGTTTTGTTTTGCCTTAATGCGATACGTGAACCTATTCGTTGTGATCTATAAACTATGCTGTATAACTTAGCAAATTTGTGAACCAGACTAATTATTGCTTAGCTGACATCTCATAGATAAGCAAACAAATGTTTAGCCTCATATGTGAAGTGAGCCAATGGCAAATTATTTCTGTGTGTGACATCAGTTATTGGCAAATTATTATTATGCTTAACTCTACATAATTGGTCTAAGCTAGCAGGCAGCAATAGTTAGTTGACTTTGATCTTGAAAATTTAAGTAGGTTTGATGAACTCAGAATATTGTCTTCATCATGTATGTGTGTGTATGTATGTGTACACGTACATACATACATACGGAGTAAAACAGATTGTATTTTTGCTTTCCATATCTTTATAAACAATTTGGAGAAAGGAACAGAAGTTCTTATCAGATTTTCATATGATATCAAAAAGGGATAATTAGGTAATCATGTAGAAACAGATAGAATTCAGGATTATTTTTGAGAACTGGTCCATCCTAATCAAATTTTGAACAGTGATAGTGCAATCATTTAGTAAGAATCAGATGAACAAACACAGAATAGGAAAATCTTGCTTTGGCGGCATTAAACAAATCTAGGGATTAATAGATCACAAACTAGACATGAATTGCAGTGCAATGTAATGAAATTCTTGATGGCATCAAAAGCTGTAGTGTTCAAATCATGAGAAATAATACAGTAGTACCATTCTGTTTTCCTTCTTCAAATCCAACCTGGAATGTAGATCCATTTCTGGGCAAATTTATTGATAGAAAAATTTAGGAAGATATGTCCATATCCAGTCCATGGGATGCCGAGAAAGAAGGAGAAGGAAAGAGAGCTGGAAATGGATTCCTTAATGGAAAGACTGAAGGAACTGGATATAATTAACTTGAAGAAGAGATTATTAAGAAGGATATCATAGCCGTACTTTAAAAAAATAGCATGCTAAATAGCAAGTGCAAATCATGATCATAAATCATATTAAATTAGGAATCAGTCAATCACTGATGTACCTTCGATCTGTCCTTAATTTATATTTCTGATACTGAGAAACTTCCAGACTTAGATTTCTGCAGGTCACATCTTGAAATCTTGAAGCAGCATGAGCTAGCCTAGAGAAGAGCAACAAGTCAATTGTTACTCTTCATTTCTGAGTCATTATATACTTCAACTTAATTTACTGTCTGAATGTTCCTCTTTGACTATTTCATGCAAGAAATCAATACATTCTATTTAATTAGAAGACTTGTCATAGTAAAATATCGAGTACCTCTTGCTAATATCATAAATACACATCTACACAGGTAAGACCCATCTTTTCTTCGGTTAAGATTTGTTTTATGCTCAAGGCCATTTCTGCCTAGTTAATATTTCAAAGAGAACATCACCAGATAGTAGAAAACATACTCTGCCAGAAAAGGACTGCACATGAATCATTTGTAAAGGAGCAAAACTTGCAGTTTAAAGGAGTATTTCTATTAATTTTTAAATCTACAAATTGGGTTAGTCTCACTTATTACTCGGATGGGAGACCACTAAGAACTCCCAGGGCTCTAGGATAAAGTGGTAAGTTGAAAAAATATCCCTGAAGTAAACCACTTCTGTATTGTTGCCAGGAACACATAGCAGTTGAGCAAGACTTGTGGGACTCTTACTTTTTATTAAATTCTAAAAATCACAGATTCAGTGTTCAGTCCCAGGGTTAATATTCTACAACTTGTGCTAACATTCTGAATAAACCAGAATGCACTCCTAAGTGACTGTCATTTAGGATCTTACACCACTGGTATGGAAGCCTAGAAGGGATATTTGGCTGAATTCCTGTGCAAACACCACTTCCCCAACCTTGAAATGAAATAGTCACAAAGGAGTTTGCTAGGGACTTTTATCTTTGAATCTTTCTGGGGAAGGAACAATGTGGGTCTGGAAATGGGAGGGAATGTTGACATTTGCTCTTGAAATGAAAGCCTTTTCCTTTAAAGCCAACATTTATCCATGTTTCTGCTGCTCTTGTCTACTTCAAATAAAGAAAATACTACCTTAAACAGACAGTTTTAGCGCCTGCTTGTATCCTGGGGGTTGTAATCTGGTAACATGCCTCAAGCCAGCCTTGGCCTCTGTAGCTTGACTACGAGTTGCTTTTCTTTTGTTAGTGGAAAAGGGAAAATGTTTTCTTTTAAATTTGCTCTGATATCTTATATTATCTTCAGCAAAGGATCATTACCTTGTCGTGGTGCTGGAGCTTGAGCACCTCGATGATGCCATGAGCTAAACCGTGAAGGGCCACCCAAGATGGGAAGGTCATGACAGAGAGGTCAGAGTAAATGCAATTCCCGGGGAAGGTAATGGCAACCCACCCCAGTATTCTTGCTGTGAAAACTAAATGGATCAGTACAACCAGAGATATGTCGGTATACCATTGCAAGATGAGACCCCCAGGTCGGAAGATGGTCAAAATGCTACTGGGGAGGAACAGAGGATGAGTTCAATTAGCCCCAGACATGATGATGCAGCTAGCTCAAAGCCAAAAGGATGGCTAGCGGCCGACAGTGCTGGTGGTGAACGGCGAATCCGATGTTCTAAGGATCAACACACCATTGGAACCTGGAATGTAAGATCTATGAGCCATGGCAAACTGGATGTGGTTATTAGTGAGATGTCAAGATTAAAGATAGACATTTTGGGTGTCAGTGAACTGAAATGGACTGGAATGGGCCACTTTACATCAAATGACCCCCAGATCTACTACTGTGGACAAGAGGACCACAGAAGAAATGGAGTAGCTGTCAGGGCCAGCCTCGCTTCGCAATAAGACACAGACTCACTTAATGGGTATTAAGGATTTCTGGTTTATTGGAATGATAGCTGACAGAACGAAAAACGGGAACGGGGTAGTGGGTGTGAGGGTGCCCTTTTTATACCCTCCTGTATTGCCCCGGGCTTCCCCACCCTTCTTTGTCCCGATCCCTCTTGATGGGACCCTTGATGGCTGCCTGGGCGTTTTCCCGGTGTCTTCTTTTGTCTCCCAGCGACGGTTGTGTCCTCCGGGGCACCATGTGCGTCTTATCTTCGTTCCTCTGACGTCCTTCTTTTCAGCTGCCTATGGGTTCATGGGTGTAGGTGCTTTTGGGTGCTTGTGTTAATCCCTGGTTTGATTATCTTCTTCCTCTTCTCCTTAATGATCATGATCCACGTTGTGAGGCTCTTTGTGCCTTGCAACGAGGTCATGACATGCTGCCCCCCCAAAGATGTTCTTATGGTGGTTTCTCCGGGTATGCCTCATGGAACTGTCTTGTTAGTTGTCTAGCCATGACGTGTCGTGCCTGGACCCACTCTGGGTGTGAAAAATGTTTCCATTTCACGAGGTATTGTAGTGTTCCTCTTTGTTTTCTTGAGTCCAGCATTTCTTTTACTTCAAAATGTTGTTGATTGTCTATCATTATGGGTGGGGGTGGAGGTTCTTCCGTATGCCATTTGGATGTGCTCGTTGGCTTCAGTAGTGCACAGTGAAACACTGAGTGGACTTGTCTCAAATTGTAAGGCAGTTCCAGTTTGAAGGTAACTGGGTTGATTACCTGTATGATTTTGAAAGGTCCAATGAACTTTGGTGCCAATTTCTTTGAGGGTTGTGAGGTCTTTATGAACTTAGTGGAGAGGTAGACTCTATCTACCACTTTGTAGTTCGGTGCCTCCGCCCTGTGGTTGTCCGCATATTTTTTGTACGTGGTTTGTGCGTCTGCTAGGGCCGTTTGGATGATTGGCCAGGTTGTTGCCAGCTGTGCCGCCCAATCGTCTGGTGAGCAGGGCAGGGTTTCAGGTTGCGGCAATTCTGGTATCGGTACAAAGTCCCTTCCATAGACCACCTTAAATGGGGTGTGGCCAGTGCTCTGGTGTACCGCGTTATTATAGGCCACATCTGCAAAAGGCAGTAGGTCTACCCAGTTGTCCTGTTGGTAATTTATGAATGCCCTCAGGAACTGTTCAAGTGTTGAGTTTAGGATCTCTGTAGATCCGTCCGTGTGTGGATGCCACGCAGTGGACAGTGCTTGCTTGGTTCCGATTAGTTTTAAAAATTCCTGCCAAAACTTTGACATGAACTGTGTGCCTCTGTCGGTCACCAACCTGTAGGGGGCACCGTGGATCCTGTATATGTGTGTCAGGAACAAACGTGCCAGTTGTTGTGCGGAGGGGATGGTTGCGCACGGGATGAAGTGTGCTTGTTTCGAGAAATAGTCTTTTACCACCCATATCACAGTTTTCCTTTGGCTGGGTGGGAGGTCCACAATGAAATCCATGGAAATTTCTTCCCATGGGCGGGAGGGGCTGGCTACCGGCTGTAGCAGCCCGTGGGGTTTCCCTCCTTTCCGTTTGGTGGTGGCACATATGGGGCAGTTGGCCACGTAGTCTTTTACGTCTTTTCTGAGGTTTGGCCACCAAAATTGCCTCCTCGTTAGGTGGAGGGTTTTTACAAACCCAAAATGCCCTGCAGATTTGTCATCGTGCGATCTATGTAATATCTCCCCCCACAGTGATTCGGGCACGTACAAGGCTGTCCCTTTCCAAGCGATGTTGTCTTTAAAAGATACATGTTGGCGGTTGTTTCGCAACCATGTATCTTGCTGTAGTGCTTGTGTGAGTCTGTGTTGCCAGTTCGGTGAAATTGAGCGTCGGCTCCGATCGCTTCCCGCCGTTCGTGCTGGCGTTCGCTGATTCCTTGTCTGGCTACATGTGACAGCTGGGCAGCCGAGCTGTTTCTCGGTCCATACTGTCCCCACGATGTCGGAGGCTTGCGTGTCGTCCTGTGGCCGTCGGGAAAGGGCGTCTGCCAGGAAGTTTTTCTTGCCCGGTATGAATTTCAGCGTGAAATTGAACCGGCTGAAGAACTGAGCCCATCGCACCTGCTTCGGGCTGAGCCGTTTTGGCGTGCTGAGTGCCTCCAGGTTCTTGTGGTCTGTCCAGACCTCGAAGGGGCAGTGGCCCCTTCCAGCAGGTGCCGCCATGTTTCTAGAGCTGTCTTTACTGCAAATGCTTCCTTTTCCCATATGTGCCATCTCCGCTCTGTTTCGGAGAATTTGCGGGAAAGGTAGGCGCAGGGTTTCAGGTGGTTGTCTGAGTCCTTTTGAAGCAGGATGGCTCCGATGGAAAAGTCGGAGGCATCTGCCTGCACCACAAAAGGCTTGGTGGGGTCGGGGTGTTGTAGCACTGGCTCAGCTGTGAAGAGGTTTTTCAGTCTCTCGAATGCCGTTTGACAGTCAGCTGTCCAGTTCAGTAGCGCCCCCGGGTTTCTCGATTTGCACGTGTCCCCCAAGCCCTTAGTCTTTAGCAGGTTAGTTAGGGGCAAAATAGTCTCTGCCAGCTTGGGCGTGAACCCCCTGTAGAAATTAGTGAATCCCAGGAGGCTTTGCAGTTGTCTCCTCGTGCGTGGGCGCTCCCACGCCAGGATGGCTTGGACCTTGCTGGGGTCCATTTCTATGCCTTTAGCTGAAATCCTATACCCTAAGTAGTCAATTTGTTTTTTATGAAACTCGCACTTGGAGAGCTTAACGAACAGCTCTGCCTTGCGAAGTTTCTTGAGCACTTCTTTTACCAAACGTTCGTGCTCACGTTCTGTTTCTGTATAGATCAATACATCGTCGAGGTAAACCAAACCCCCCTTAAAAAGGTGGTCACGCAGGACCTCATTAATTAACTGCATGAATAACCCCGGTGCTCCTGCCAGTCCGAATGGGAGTACTTTATATTGAAACGCCCCCAATGGGCAGTTGAACACAGTCTTCCACTCATCCCCCTCCCGTATCCGTATGCGGTAGTAGGCTTCCCTTATGTCCAGTTTGGAGAATACCTTACCCTTTACCAGGTGGGACAAGATGTCCTTAATTAAGGGTAAGGGGTATTTATTTGAAATGCTTGCTGCGTTTAATCCGTGGTAATCTGTACAGAGCCGCAATGACCCGTCCTTTTTCTCGCGAAAGAGGACTGGCGCTCCCACTGGGGAGTTTGCTGGCTCGATAAAGCCTCTCGCCAAGTTTTTGTCGACGAAGTCCCTTAATGCTGCCAGCTCTCGCTGGGTCATAGCATATATTTTTGGTTTGGGTAGTGGTACCCCCGGGACCAGTTCAATGGTGCAGTCTGTCTTTCTGTGGGGGGGGAGTTTGTCCGCCTCTTTCTCGCCGAAAACGTCGGCGAAATCCCCGTATTTGGTTGGCAGTCCCTCTGGCAGTGCCGTCTCTCTGTGTTCCGCAGTCGTCGTCGCCCCACCCCATGGCTGCTCGGGGAACCCTGTTCCCTGAAGGTGCTTGGTAACGCCCGTCAGCAAACTTAATCTCTCTGGTTCTCCAGTTGATGACTGGGTTTTGCTGCATGAGCCATGGGATCCCCAGTATGAGTCGAGGTTGCCCCACCGGTGCCACGATGAAAGCCAATTTTTCCTCGTGGCTGCCGAGCCTTAGCACGGTTTCTCCGGTATATTGGGTGACCGGGCCCCCTCCCGCTGCAGATCCATCGAGCTGCGAGAACACCAGGTGGTGCTGAAGTGGATAGCAGCGGAGGTCGAGTGCGGCTGCCAGGTCAGGGTGCATTAGGCTTTTGGAGCAACCCGAATCAATGAGTGCCCAGACCTTTTCAGTTTTATTTCGATGGGTGAGGGTGACACGGACGTAGAGGGTGGGGCATTCCTCACTCACCCCTTTGTCGTAGCGCCTGTCCCTGTCCTCCACCTGTCCTTCGGCGCCCCTTAGGCCAGGTGGTTGTCGTTTCCCGTCGGCTCGTCAGGGTTGCTTCCCTCCTCCTCTGAACTGTAGGGGACGTGTCTGCGTCAGTACTCCCCCTTCGCCGCTGGTCGCTTTCTTGGCGCTGGGGTTGGTGCGGTTTGTGCCCTCCTCGGGCTCTCTCTGGGTGTCGTTTTGGGGCATGCGGCTGCTTTGTGATCTTCCTTGCCGCATGTGAAGCATTGCCCGTTAGCGAAGCGTCTGTCCCGTTCCTCCTTCCAGGGTTGGGGTCTCACCCTCACCTGCCTTGCGCTGGTGCGTGGGGGTCTCGCTGCCTCCATCTGCTGCGTTTCCCTCCTTGCGTGGAGGAACGTGTCGTGAGCATTCTCCGCTTCCGCTGCCAGCCGGATCCAACCCGTCAGGGAGCTGGGGTTGTCGCGGCCGAGTGCCCACCTGAGGACATTTAAGTTGAGTCCATGTTTGAACTTCTCAATCAGTGTCGATTGAGACCAAGTGTCCACTTTTCCGGCTAGGGCTTGGAACTCCATGGCATACTCTGCCACGGAGCGCGGGCTTTGTCTAAGTGTCTCTAGCGCCCTTTTCGCCTTTTCTTGCTCCAGAGGGTCCCTGAAGTGCCGCTCCAGCGCCTGCAGGAATTCAGTGCTGTCCTGCAGCGCCCGGGCACCTGATTGGCACAATTGGACGTACCAATCGGCAGCCCACCCTTTCAGTTTTATGGCCAGGGCGTTGATTTTGCCCCTTTCGGTTCTGAAGCAGGGACCCCATTCCTCGAGGTAGTACCTCGCGTTGGTCAAGAAAAAGGAGAGTTTGGAGGGGTCCCCATCAAACTTTATGCCAAAGTCCTTGGCAGCTGTCCTGGTCTGGCTCCTGACGCCCTCTGTGTCATGCCTCGGGCTCTGCGGGAGCGGCTGCGGGTCGGGTTGTCTCCTGTTGTCTTGCGGTATTGGTGCCTCTCTCTGGGTCTCCTCGCAAGGTCGTCTCGTCGCTCGGGGGGGAGGGTGGGGCATTCTCCCTCGGTCGGTCTCCTGGATCCAGGCTCCGCCATCGCCGTCACCGCCCGCCGGGTCGTTCCTCCGCCTCTCATCCTGGTGCATCTCCCGTCGTGGGGTGGGTTCCTGGGGCCGGGCGCCACCGCCGCCGAGGTTGTCCCGCCGTCTCACGTCCGGGCGCGCCTCCGATCGGTGGGGGTACTCCTGGGGTCAGGTTCTGCTGTGGTCGCCGCCGTCCGCTGGGTATCCGCCCCGTCGCTCGTCCCGGTGCGCCTCTGCTCGTCGGGTGGGCTCCTTGGGCTGGGTTCCGCCGTCACCGCCGTCCTGCTCTCCCCGCCGCCGTTCGTCCGGGGGTGCCTCTGCGCCGCCTCCGCTGCAGGGTCCCTGCGCCGCCGTCAGCTGTTGCAGCATCAGCCGCATCACCTGCATCCCTTCTTCCAGTGCGTCGAGCCTCTCCGCCATCCCCGGCTTCCCCCCGAGGTGCTCGCCGCTCCACTTGCCCTCGCCGTTGGCCATGGTGGAGGACGGATCTTCCCTTGGTCCCTCCGCGGTGCCAGGCGCGCCTACGCCTCCATGCGCCCAGGGTGGCGGTTTGTCTCGCGCTTCCTCCGGGGTTGCCTGCAGGCCTGGAGAGGGTCCCCTCGTCTCGCCCCCGGTGCCTCGCAGGCTCCGGGGCGGGTCCCTCCCCTGCCGCTTCCCCCCAGCTGGGTCCCATACTTACCGGGGCATTACATCGCCCGGACCTCAGCTGCATCCCACCCTGCGGGAGCGGAGCGTCGTCGCCGGGCGCCGAAGGGTTGCGCCGCCTCGGTTCCTGGATTTCCATGCCTGGCTGGGTCCCTCACAAGCTTGTTGGATAGGTGCCAGGTGAAAAAAAATTTTTGGGTTCCCGTTTTTATGTCAGGGCCAGCCTCGCTTCACAATAAGACACAGACTCACTTAATGGGTATTAAGGATTTCTGGTTTATTGGAATGATAGCTGACAGAACGAAAAACGGGAACGGGGTAGTGGGTGTGAGGGTGCCCTTTTTATACCCTCCTGTATTGCCCCGGGCTTCCCCACCCTTCTTTGTCCCGATCCCTCTTGATGGGACCCTTGATGGCTGCCTGGGCGTTTTCCCGGTATCTTCTTTTGTCTCCCAGCGACGGTTGTGTCCTCCGGGGCACCATGTGCGTCTTATCTTCGTTCCTCTGACGTCCTTCTTTTCAGCTGCCTATGGGTTCATGGGTGTAGGTGCTTTTGGGTGCTTGTGTTAATCCCTGGTTTGATTATCTTCTTCCTCTTCTCCTTAATGATCATGATCCACGTTGTGAGGCTCTTTGTGCCTTGCAACGGGGTCATGACAGTAGCCTTCATAATTAATAGTAAAGTGGCTAAAGCAGTGCTTGGATACAATCCAAAAAACGATCGAATGATCTCAATTCGAATTCAGGGCAAGCCATCTAACATCACAGTGATCCAAATATATGCCCCAACCACAGATGCTGAAGAAGATGAAGTAGAGCAGTTCTATGAGGATCTGCAGCACCTACTGGACCACACGCCTAAAAGAGATGTTATTTTCATCACAGGAGACTGGAATGCTAAGGTGAGCAGTCAAATGACACCTGGAATTACAGGTAAGCATGGCCTGGGAGAACAAAATGAAGCAGGACATAGGCTGATAGAATTTTGCCAAGACAATTCACTCTGCATAACAAACACTCTCTTCCAACAACCTAAGAGACGGGTTTATACATGGACTTCACCAGATGGACAACACCGAAATCAGATTGACTACATCCTTTGCAGCCAAAGGTGGTGAACATCTATATAGTCGGTAAAAACAAGACCTGGAGCTGACTGTAGTTCAGATCACAAACGTCTTCTTGCACAATTTAGGATCAGACTAAAGAGATTAGGGAAGACCCACAGACCAGCTAGATATGAGCTCACTAATATTCCTAAGGAATATGCAGTGGAGGTGAAGAATAGATTTATGGGACTGGACTTAGTAGATAGGGTCCTGGAAGTACTCTGGACAGAAGTTCGCAACATTGTTCAGGTGGCGGCAACAAAATACATCGCAAAGAAAGAGAAAACCAAGAAGGCAAAATGGCTGTCTGCTGAGACACTAGAAGTAGCCCAAGAAAGAAGGAAAGCAAAAGGCAACAGTGATAGGGGGAGATATGCCCAATTAAATGCAAAATTCCAGAGGTTAGCCAGAAGAGATAAGGAATTATTTTTAAACAAGCAATGCGTGGAAGTGGAAGAAGACAATAGAATAGGAAGGACGAGAGACCTCTTCCAGAAAATTAGAAACATTGGAGGTAAATTCCAGGCAAAAATGGGTATGATGAAAAACAAAGATGGCAAGGACCTAACAGAAGAAGAAGAGATCAAGAAAAGGTGGCAAGAATATACAGAAGACCTGTATAGGAAGGATAACAACATCGGGGATAGCTTTGACAGTGTGGTCAGTGAGCTAGAGCCAGACATCCTGAAGAGTGAGGTTGAATGGGCCTTAAGAAGCATTGCTAATAACAAGGCAGCAGGAGATGACGGCATCCCAGCTGAACTGTTCAAAATCTTGTGAGATGATGCTGTCAAGGTAATGCATGCTATATGCCAGCAAATTTGGAAAACACAAGAATGGCCATCAGATTGGAAAAAATCAACTTATATCCCCATACCAAAAAAGGGAAACACTAAAGAATGTTCAAACTATCGAACAGTGGCACTCATTTCACATGCCAGTAAGGTAATGCTCAAGATCCTGCAAGGTAGACTTCAGCAATTCATGGAGCGAGAATTGCCAGATGTACAAGCTGGGTTTAGAAAAGGCAGAGGAACTAGGAACCAAATTGCCAATATCCAATGGATAATGGAAAAGGCCAGGGAGTTTCAGAAAAACATCTATTTCTGTTTTATTGACTATTCTAAAGCCTTTGACTGTGTGGACCATAACAAATTGTGGCAAGTTCTTAGCAGTATGGGGATACCAAGTCATCTTGTCTGCCTCCTGAAGAACCTGTATAACGACCAAGTAGCAACAGTAAGAACAGACCACAGAACAACGGACTGTCATGTTCTCTGTTTCAATGTGCATGGTACATCGTAACGTTTCACATGTCAACTTGCTGATGCATGTTTCAGTTGGGAGGGGAGGAGGATTCTTCTCCTGGGTTTGTTATCTGTATTCATCTGTATGGAATGTGTTTGGGTTATTTTGTGTGTTCAAGGTTTTCTTCCCAGGACATCAGCAGAAATGGTCAACAGCACCTGCGGTGGGGAATTTGAAACGGTTGGGCGAGGGGAGGGATTACATTTGCACTGAGGGTTTTTAGTTTGTATTTGGTGCACTTTTGCTCATTCTCAGCTTTCTCTGTATTTGCATACTATTCTTTAATAAATCACATATCATTAAGTTCCTGCTTGTGAGTCTGAGTCTATTAGGGTAGGCAATCATTACATAAAGCTGAGAATCTCAAAGTTTAACCGTTAGCCCCTTTCCAGATTTATCTTGTGAGGGAGTAGAGCTAGCGATGACTGAACCTAAAACACAGACCGGTGGCAGCGAGGAAACAAGCGATGGGGCACCCGATTCTATGGTTAGGAGAATAGAGAGGGACCCCACTCGAGAACTCTCAGAGGTACAGGAGATTTCGAGTTTCAGCCTGGAGGAAGAGGAGGTTGGAGAAAGAAGAGCACCTGGAGCCACCGGAGAGTCGCCAGGCGAGCTGATCACCTGGGATGAAGCACAGGGACCCCTACCAGGGATGTCCAAGACGTCCTGGAAGCAGCGGTACCCGCTGTCCCCAATCATTGTGAGGAAGGAGGGGCAGGATGGACGAGGGAAAGAGGACTCCCAAACCTCTGAAAGGATAAGAGTATTGGAGGCAAAATTTGAGTCGATGGAATATATGCTAAAGAAACTGTCAATGGACTGGGGGCCCTGGGTGAGGAGTAGAGGGGAATCAAGCACCAGGGATTCGTCCCCTTCTCCCCCTCCCCCCCCGGCGGCACCACAGCTGGAAAGAGGCAGGAGACGGCACAGGGCTGAGCCCAAATCTCACAGAGTGAGAATCTCGAGGTCCCCTCCTCAAGAGCGGAGATCCCCAGTAACCAAGAGAAAGACCGACCACCCAGATGTTGCAAGGGGGCCACCTGGGGTGGGAGTGAAAGACTTTGCAGTCAAATTTGACAGGGATCCAACTAAGTTGTCATTCTTCCTTAGTAATGCAAGGAATTATATGGATGAATTCGGCCCGTATTTCCGTTCCGAAAGGGCCAAGATAAATGCCATTGCCAACAAGTTAAAGGGGCGAGCTGCTGACTGGTATGTCCAGTTAAACAAGGCGGACACTCCTGAGCTTGATGATTTTGAAGAATTCCTGTGGGCGTTGAAGTTACACTTTGTAGACCCATTAGCCAAAGAAAGAGCGAAGTGGGCTCTAAAAGAACTCAGCCAGGGGCAACGGTCTGTAGCAGACTATGCCCTGGAATTTAAGGCTTTGGCTAGAAAGTTTGATGACTGGTCTCAGTCTACCTTAACAGAGCAATTTAAAGAGGGTCTGACTATGGAGGTCCTGAGGTGGTCATTGGGCAGGGACGACCCAGATACCTTGTACGAATGGATACAGTTGGCAGGGAAGGCTGAACATGCACATGAGACCTTTGCACACAGCAAGAAGGCATTAAGACACACGGCGATCAGCAGGGACCCCGACCAACTGCCATGACTGGGAAACCTGGGCACCATGCCTGGGAGGAGGAGAGGGAGCGGCATTACGCCAAAGGCCAGTGCCTTCGGTGTGGGAAGGAGGGCCGCAGGGCAGCTGCTTGCCCAAAAGCCAAGGCAGAGGATCGGTCTGGAAAAGCGATGGGCAAATCACCCTCGCTGCCCAGGAGAATGAAGGCAGCCAAGGCGGAAACCGAAGTTGAGGAGGTACCTTACTTCGGGCGAGAGGAGGAAAGCAATCTTAAAGAGCTGGCGGGAAACGCCAGCCACCTGCTCTGAAAAGCACCTGTGGGCAGGTGGTGGAAGACGGGTGCGAAGATGTTTTGGTGAGTGCAAATTGTCCCACGCTGAATGTGAAGGTAAAGTTAGGCTCCCGCACAAAGACTGTTAATAGACTCGGGGTGTTCACAATGCTTAATGCACCCCGACGTGGTGGCTGCTTTGGATCTACCCAGCTTTCCCCTGCAGCAGCCCATGGTTTTCACCCAGCTGGATGGTTCAACTGCGGGGGTGTGTGTGTGTGTGTTCCGGTGACTCATTTCACAGGAACGGTGGCATTGCAATTGGGCAGCCACCGTGAGGGGTTACAGTTTGTGGTAGCACCTGTGGGTCATCCCCTAGTCATCTTAGGGATTCCCTGGCTGGTCCAACAAAACCCCTACATAAACTGGGAACACAGGACTCTGACTTTTTCGGATGGCTTTTACCAAGCCCCTGCAGTGGACTGAGTTCCTACTGCTGTAGTGGGGAGGGCTGCGGCGGCAACCCCTCGGTTCAGCATAGCACCACTGGAGGGCTTACCAGATAAATACCAGGAGTTTGCTGATGTGTTTGGGGAGATGGAAGCGGACCAACTTCCTCCTCATCGAAAAACTGACTGTGCGATAGAGTTGGTCCCCAACGCTCAACTGCCCAAGCCGAAGATTTATGCAATGACTCAAAAAGAGCTTGAGGCGCTGAGGGATTTTGTTGATAAAAACTTGGCCAGGGGGTTTATCAAGCCAGTGAACTCTCCAGTCGGAGCCCCCGTGCTGTTCCGTGACAAGAAGGATGGCACGTTAAGACTTTGTACAGACTATAGGGGTTAAATGCCATCTTGATATCAAACAAATATCCTTTGCCAATAATAAAAGACATGTTAGCACATCTGTCAAAGGGGAAAATCTTCTCAAAGCTGGATTTCCGGGAAGCCTATTTCCGCATCCGCATCCGAGAGGGGGATGAGTGGAAGACTGCTTTTAATTGTTCATTGGGTTCTTTCCAGGTCTTACCTTTTGGATTGGCAGGAGCACCCGGGGTGTTTATGCAACTGATAAATGAAGTGTTACATGACTATTTGTTTAAAGGTGTACTGGTGTATCTAGATGATGTTTTGATTTACACGGAGACTGAGGAAGAGCACAAACGCCTAATTAGGCAGGTGCTTAGCAAGCTTAGGAGTGCCAAACTGTATGCCAAACTGTCAAAATATGAGTTTCACAAAACTCGACTTGACTATCTGGGGTATAGAATATCTGACAAAGGAATTGAGATGGACCCTGAAAAAATTCAAGCGATATTGGGGTGGGAATGCCCATGTACCAGGAGGCAACTCCAAAGTTTTCTTGGATTTAGCAACTATTATCGCCAGTTCATCCAGGGGTTCGCTGAAATTGCCTTGCCCCTTACTGATCTACTACGTACCAAGGGGTTGGGGGACACATGCAAGGTGAAGAACCTGGGGGCAGTACTCAATTGGACACCTGAATGCCAGGCAGCTTTCGAAAAACTTAAAAGCCTTTTCACTGCCGAGCCCATTTTGCAGCACCCCAATCCCACGTGACCCTTTGTGGTTCAAGTGGATGCTTCTGATTTTTCAGTTGGGGCGCTCTTGCTGCAAAAAGATTCTGACAATCATTTGAAGCCTTGTGCTTATTTGTCCAGGAAGTTTTCTGAAACTGAACGGAGGTGGCATGGGAAAAGGAGGCTTTTGCAGTCAAGGCAGCTTTGGAAGCTTGGCGCCACCTCTTAGAGGGGGCTAAATGCCCTTTTGAAGTTTGGACTGACCATAAGAATTTAGAAGTGCTCCGCACCCCCCGAAAACTCAGTCCTAAACAGATTCGCTGGGCTCAGTTTTTTAGTCGTTTTGATTTTCAGCTGAAGTTTATTCCAGGCAAGAAAAACTTCCTGGCTGATGCTCTTTCTCGCTGACCCCAAGATTCAGTCCAAGTGACTGAGATAGTGGGTACTGTGTGGACAGAGCCCCAGCTGGGTCTCCAAGCTGTCACTCGCAGCCAAACCCATATGCAGCTGCCTCCAGCCTCGCTCTCGCCAGCTGGGAGGAGGGCGCTGATTCCCTCTCAATTGCAACAGCAATTTCTCCAGGAACTGAAATCCGATACTTGCTTGCAGGCAAACAGAGACAATGTAACTTTTGACAGTGACAACGGGTTAGCTTGGAAGCAAAACCGCCTCTATGTGCCTGAGCAGCTGCGAGGGGAAATTTTAAATCGTTCTCACGATGATAAAGTGGCTGGGCATTTTGGGTTTGTCAAGACGTTGCACTTGGTGTGGCGGCAGTTTTGGTGGCCCACTCTAAGGCATGATGTAAAAGAATATGTTGCTTCCTGTCCTGTGTGTGCAATGTCAAAACGAAAAAAGGGTAAGCCGCAGGGGCTTTTGCAGCCAGTTGCAAGCCCATCTCGCCCTTGGGAGGAGATTTCTATGGATTTCATTGTGGACCTTCCTCCTAGTCAGAAGAAGACTGTGATTTGGGTAGTCAAGGATTATTTTTCCAAGCAAGCCCATTTCATTCCACGTGCTTCAATTTCCTCCGCCCCACGATTGGCCCTTTTTCTAATCCACATCTACCGGATCCACGGTAGCCCCTCCCGTTTGGTCACAGACCGCGGGACACAGTTCACTTCCCAATTTTGGAAATCATTTTTGAAATTGATTGGCACCAAGCAGGCATTGTCCACTGCTTCGCATCCTGAGACTGATGGATCTACGGAGGTTTAAAATTCGACCCTTGAACAATTCTTAAGGGCATTTATAAACTACCAGCAGGACAATTGGGTTGACTTGCTCCCTTTTGCTGAGGTGGCTTACAACAATGCTGTCCATCAGAGCACAGGGCACACCCCCTTTCGTGTTGTTTCTGGGAGAGATTTTGTGCCCATTCCGGAGTTGCCACAACTTCCCACCCAGCCCTGTTCTCCTTCTGATTGGGCTGCTCAACTGGCTGATTCGTGGCCGGTGATTCAGCAAGCATTGGCTGATGCCCAGTCTGCTTACAAATTGCACACAGACAAACGAAGAGCCCTTCAACCTGATTTTAAAGTTGGGGATCAGGTGTATCTGTCCACCAAGTTTATAAAGTCCCCACAGCCATCCCGAAAACTGGCCCCAAAGTTTGTGGGTCCTATCCCCATTGTTGGGGTTGTCAATCCTGTCACTTTTAAATTGGATTTACCTCACAATCTGAAATGTTTGCATCCTGTTTTTCATTGCAGCCTGCTCAAGCCTGTCAGCCATTCTTCCCATTGGCATCCACAGCCTCCCCCTCCTGCTCCGATCATGATTGACGGGCAGCAACATTTTGAGGTGAAGGAGGTCCTTGATTCTCGCAGGCTTCATGGCACCCTTCAGTACCTGGTTCGATGGAAGCATTTCCCCCACCCTGAGTGGGTGTCTGCTCGTGATGTTACCATTCCTGCTCTAGTTAGATGCTTTCATTTGGCTTACCCTTTGAAGCCTGCTCCCTGATGTTTTGCTTTTTTGGGGGGGGGGCGGTATGTCATGTTCCCCGTTTCAATGTGCATGGTACATCATAACGTTTCACATGTCAACTTGCTGATGCGTGTTTCGGTTGGGAGGGGAGGAGGTTACTTCTCCTGGGTTTGTTATCTGTATTCAGCTGTATGGAATGTGTTTGGGTTATTTTGTGTGTTCAAGGTTTTCTTCCCAGGACATCAGCAGAAATTGTTAACAGCACCTATGGTGGGGAATTTGAAATGGTTGGGCGAGGGGAAGGATTACATTTGCACCGAGGGTTTTTAGTTTGTATTTGGTGCGTTTTTGCTCATTCTCAGCTTTCTCTGTATTTGCATACTATTCTTTAATAAATCAGATATCATTAAGTTCCTGCTTGTGAGTCTGAGTCTATTAGGGTAGGCAATCATTACATGGACTGGTTTAAGATTGGGAAAGGAGTATGGCAGGGCTGTATACTCTCACCCTACCTATTCAACTTGTACGCAGAACACATCATGTGACAAGCTGGGATTGAGGAATCCAAGGCTGGAGTTAAAATTGCTGGAAGAAACATTAACAATCTCAGATATGCAGATGATACCACTTTGATGGATGAAAGTGAAGAGGAACTGAGGAGCCTTATGATGAAGGTGAAAGAAGAAAGTGCAAAAGCTGGCTTGAAGCTAAACCTCAAAAAAACCAAGATTATGGCAAACAGCTTGATTGATAACTGGCAAATAGAGGGAGAAAATGTAGAAGCAGTGAAAGACTTTGTATTTCTAGGTGTAAAGATTACTGCAGATGCTGACTGCAGTCAGGAAATCAGAAGACGCTTAATCCTTGGGAGAAGAGCAATGACAAATCTCCATAAAATAGTTAAGAGCACAGACATCACACTAACAAAGGTCCGCATAGTTAAACCAATGGTATTCCCCGTAGTAACATATGGCTGCAAGAGCTGGACCATAAGGATGGCTGAGAGAAGGAAGGTAGATGCTTTTGAATGTGGTGTTGGAGGAAAATTCTGAGAGTGCCTTGGACTGCAAGAAGATCAAACCAGTCCATCCTCCAGGAAATCAAGCCAGACTGCTCACTTGAGGGAATGATATTAAAGGCAAAACTGAAATACTTTGGCCACATAATGAGAAGACAGGACACCCTGGAGAAGATGCTGATGCTAGGGAGAGTGGAGGGCAAAAGGAAGAGGGGCCGACCAAGGGCAAGGTGGATGGATGATATTCTAGAGGTGATGGATTCGTCCATGGGGGAGCTGGGGGTGTTGACTGACAGGAAGCTCTGGGGTGGGCTGCTTCATGAAGTCACGAAGAGTCAGAAGCGACTGAACGAATAAACAACAACATCTTATATTATGTGAAGGAAAAGGGGGTAGTGTTAACAAATACCAGTGAAAACAATATTTGCCGGTGTGGCAGAATGTACAAATGAAAAAGCAGTGCCCCTGGCCTGTGTCTAACCAAAGTAGAGCTAGTGCTTCGGGATGCCTAGCAGTGTAGTCCATAAGGATTAATACATACTGTTTCCCTGGAGGCATCTTCAGCTGGATGGCTCCTGGAAACCTACTGCCACAAAATTGAGGTTCTGTGTTAGGCAAGAATGCTTTAATCCCTTTTGCTGTTCCTCATGCCCATCAAATGTCAGAGGATTTGACATATTTGGTGACATCCTTGCCATATCCAGCCTAGTAGAAGTGTTGCCTTTCCTTCCTTTGTTTCTACAATCCCTATGTGTCCATCAGGGGTGGGAAGTGTGTGTGTGTGGGGGTCATGTATCAGGCTTAACGTGTGCTTATAAAACTTGTTGGTTATGTCTAGCTGTCTGTAATGGGCAGAAGGAATAATCCTGAGGAATAGAAGGAAGAGTCATAACCAAGACAACGGTCTGATAAGAGAAATCCGAGTCTGGGCCAGAACTGTAACCTGAGAAAGCATCTCAGGAAAGACCCTCCCTAGTTCTCACAAAGTGGGGGGAGGGGGAGAAGTGCATTCAGGCTTGCAAGATTCTGTTACTACTGTATATCCTTATAATAAAAGTCGTATTACCATGCGTGACTTTGGTTTCCTAGTCTGGTCTACCTTGAAGGGCTGACATTGTCTCTGAGCTTACAGCCCTGGCTGTGTCCTTGTGGGAGATCTTACTGACACAAAAGTCCTTGCTATTCTGCCCATGACGTAAGTGGGTATGCTAGGGGGTGGATATACAGTAGTGGCCTGGAAGGATGCTGGAGCCATGACATCCACTGAATGCCTCATTTATCAATGAGCAACACAGGCTAAGGCACCATCAGAGCAAATGCTCTTTGCCGAAGGCCAAGTAAAAACCACTCTTTTTAAACCTTTCAGTGAAAAGTTTGCAGTAAGGGACTTTGCACTAATGGATGATTGTCCCTATGCCATGCTAGTTGAAGAAGATTTAGCAGAATGCACATTTATTTTCCAGCTAGATCAGGCCAAGGGTCCCTAAAGTCCAGCATTTGTGAAGTTCACAAGCTGGCATTCAGGAAACTCATGAGCTCACAAGTCTGGACTGGAAATCTTGTGCATATCAGAGTATGGCAGCCCTCTTCCATGGCTGCTCTATACAAGTTGTATTGCAGAGGCAGTAAATAAGCCATCAGTAGCATGATTCTCAGTGAATTTGCCCATTCCACTTTTACAACTATATTAATCAATGGCTAGTACCATAGGTATTATTATATACCGTGGGATTCTTGGTGCTCTCTGAGCTTGGTTATTTGGACATTTCATTACCCAACTAGGTAACACCATCAGTGCAAGTGAATGTGAGGTTTGCTGCCTGTTTTATATATAGGAGCTTGCCTTGCCAGTTTTGGTGGGAGCGTGGTTTTCTCCTTAGTGGTACCTTCATTAGAGTATTGTTTTCTGCCTGATTTATTGCTTGGTGCTAATCCGTGCTTATCTGAGCGTTGGCTGCTGGAATAGATGTGTTCTAGTCTTTTTGTTTCCTCCCTGGGTTTTTTATTGTCTCTTTTGGATGGTATGTAAATGTGGTTTATTTCTGTGTATCTATTGGTGGCTGATTTGTCTGAATGCCAAGCTTCCAGGAATTCCCTAGAGTTTTTGATTTAGTTTGGTCTAGGATGCTTACAGTTTCCCAGTTGAAAGTATGTATGCATGTATGTAGGTATTTATTTATTTATTGAACTTCTTGACCACCCAACTCATAAGCAACATATGCAAAGTATGGTTGAGTCTGTCCATGTGTTGTGAGTTTTCATCATGTCTTCAGACTGCTAGTTGGTGTTCGTGGATGCGCTCTGCTAGTCTTCTGCCTGTCTGTCCTACATCGTGGCTGCTACAGTCCTTACACTGTATGTTGTAGAGGACCCCTGTTTTTTCTTCTTGGGCTACTGCATCTTTTGATTTGCTTAATATGGTTTGGAGGGCTTTAGTTGGTTTGTGTGCTACAGTGATGCTGAGTGGCTGTAGCAGTCTGTTGTTGTCTCTGAGATTATATATATGAATGGGAGGGTTATCCTTTTCATAGCTTGTGTTGGCTGTGCCATAGTGGGTTGAGTGGTAAGGCACTTTCTGATAAAGTTGCGTGGGTACCCATTTTGCTGGAAGATGCTGTATAGGTGGTCTGTTTTCTCTTTCTGGTGTTCTGGGTTGCTGCAGTGCGTTTGCGCTCATTGAATAATGTTCTTACACAGCTCCTCTTGTGGGAGTTGGGGTTGTTGCTTTGGGAGTGGAACACTTGGTTAGTGTGGGTTATATAATAATATTATTATCAGGAATTTCTACAGTTTAATTATGCATAATAGTTAATAGATTTAATAGTCACTAGACTATTTCCTTACATGTTCCAGAAAGCCTGTTTCATTAAACAGTTAGGCTTCCATAGACACTTCATATTTACTATTCCAGGAGAGAGTTGAAAGCAAAATCTTTGGGCGCTCAGTTATTAGTCTGAACCTGCCAAAATACATTGAATTGGGAAGAGGGAGTCAGTGTAAAGAACTCCAAACATTTTCAGTGACTGAGGAAAAGTTATTCAAATGTTGTTACTGCCTTTTGCTGTTGAAATTGTAAATGATTTCTGCCCCGTCCCCCCAGTAAACTTTCAGTACTGCTGAGGCGGCTCTTGCCAATCAAACCCAAACACAGGAAAGGATTGTTGTTGTTGTTGTTGTTGTTGTTAATTTTACAGCAGGCTTTCAGCCAAAAGCATATCTTGTTCAGAAGAAAAGATTTCATTGTTCCCAGTTATGCAATGGTTTGCATTTTGGAGTTTTCCATGTAAGAGTGGACTGGGGAAAAAAACAACCACCACCCAAACATGCACAATGGAGAAGCATTATTCAGTTTGCCCCAGGTATCTGGTCCCCATTTGCAGAACCACTTAATAGCCACATGAAGGCAGAGTCTCTTTTAAAAAAAATCAGGAAGGACTGATCTATATATAAATATGAAGTAGTAAGGCTAGAAACTCTTAAAATCAAGGAACAGCAGAAATAAAATTAAATGCTATATTGCAGAATAAAAGTGAAAATATTCATGGATAAATATATGAAAAGGAGAATAAAGTATTTTTGCTGATGTCAGAAAGACTAAGTTTGCAATCACTTAAGAGGGCATTCCAGATGTGGGGACCACCACTGAGAAGACTTCTCTACCATTCAGCAACTGCTGTTCCTCTGCATGGAAAGGCACCCGGATCAGAGCCTCTGATGATTTCCCAGTTCGGATACAAACATATTAGAAGACATGTTCCTTCAGATACTTCGTCTTCAGCCAAGTAGGAATTTGATTGTTCTCAGAAAAATACCCTTGATAATGTTGGCCAGAATGCCCCATGATAAAACCACAATGTAATGTTGTTAACACCCAGAGAATGGCCTTGAAGCAGAGTGCATTTTTCTCACTGAAGCTCTGGAAGTTTGGCTCTGTTAGAAAATGACTTTTTATAGGTGAAGGGGTCTTAAAAATAACCACCACATGTTTTTAAATTATTCCCAACATTTCTTTTTTTTTTCCTTTTGTATTTTATATCTTTAACCTGGATGCATCCTCTGAATTCTTTATTCTTGCACGAATGCATTTTGACAAGCTGATTAAGTAAGTCTGGGGAAATTAAATGCCAGATCTGAAGAAAGCTAATCTAGGTTCCAGCCTTTCTTGGAAATTGAGTGCCATTTTTTTAATGAAGCTGAAAGCTGGGAAAGATTCTGCTTCATTTGAACTGCTTCTCTTCATCAACAGCACTAAGCTTTGTTGTTTGCATTAAAGCAATTCAGCATCACTGAAAGCATGATTTTCTCAATAAGGGAGTCTCAGCTTTCATTTACTGTTAGACACTTGACCTGATCAAAGACACCACTCTTTTCCCCAATGTATTCTGATATCAAAACCTTGGCTATTCATTCATAGCTATTTACCAGGAACAACAGATAGAAACGTAGAGATGCAGACTCTGGACTCAAATCTCAAGACGTACTCAGCTGCCAACTCACATCATGCTCAGGCAGTCACTGGACATAATGATGTCCTCCCGTCTGTTCATCCTTTAACGTGATATATACCACTGTTTTTCAGCAGTGAACTGAAATGTTCTGAACTGTTTGTAGGACATACCAACCAAAGGTTATCCTATAAAGAATTAATCAGACATTAGCATCTTCGAATCCGCGTGATGGGGTGAGCTCCCGTTGCTAGTCCCAGCTCCTGCCAACCTAGCAGTTCGAAAACATGCAAATGTGAGTAGATTAATAGGTACCGCTTCGGCGGGCAGGTAACGGCGTTCCGTGTAGTCATGCTGGCCACATGACCACGGAAATGTCTACGGACAAACGCCGGCTCTTCGGCTTTGAAACGGAGTTGAGCACTGCCCCCTAGAGTCGGACACGACTGGACTTAATGTCAAGGGAAACCTTTACCTTTACCTTTAGCATCTTCCTATTGGAAGGCTTTTTAAATAGAAATCTTATGCTTCTGGAAACTTCCATGGGTGATTTTCGTGGTGGGGGTGGGAGGAGGCTATTTTATTTTAGATTAGTATTTGGTTTTCAAAAAGATCACCCTCCTCCTAGCAACCTGTCTTGTGAGGTAAAAAACAAAGAAGATAAGGGTATCTAAGAAAGCGGGAGAGAGAAGAGGTGCCAGTAAAGGGGAAAAAGCCCACTTTTGCTTCACTCTGCCCCTCCTTTCACTTGTTCTGCAGGGAAGCCCTCAACACATGACTCCCATGAGGATGCAGCCTTAGGAAACAAGGATTGCCTACCCGTTAAAAGGTTTTCACTGAATGGTCAAGGGCTGAGTCCAGCAGATTTATGTAGAAGGGAAAAAATAATGGAGAAAATGAGAAAGTGCTAGGCAAAGGGTAGCGTGGAGCAGTTGTTGATGTTCTTACCTTGGCTTATGGCTAATGCATTTTTATGAGAGCTATTTCTGTGGCTGTGGGACAATTAGTATCCCTTCAGTTTAATTTTTCCAAATTTATGAGCTAAATAAAGCCAATCCATATTTATGATTTATAGAGCAGTAAATGCCTTTTGTGAAGATGATCTCATTTGTTTATAAATGGATATTTTGAAGAGTCAGAATTGGCAAATCACCTACTGGCTGTGAAATTAAGAATAAATCCTTAAAAGCACCAAGGGAATGATGAATTTAGAAATTCAGAAATTAATCAGTACAGCTCCTCCCCAAGAAATTCCACAATTGCGTTTCTATGACTGACCCCCTCTCCTCTCCTCCCCTGCCCTCCCCTGCCCTCTCCTCTCCTCTCCACCTCACCTCACCTCCAAAGTAATAAAGATGTGTTTGCATCTTTATTACCTTTATATAATCTGCAGCATGAAGTAGGAAAGGAAATAATAATCTACCTTCTTTATTTGTTTCTGATTTCCTCTGGGCTTATCTGTCACAAATAAAATTTAAATCTGGATGTCAAGTTATCATCTCTTCCACTTCAGAGAACATGAGTCCCTTCTTTCCCCAGTATGCCCCCATGTGCTCCCCAAATCTGCTCTAGAAGATTGGCATGCATCCCAAATAAATTCTGTGCATCTGACCAGGAAAATAGGGAGCTCCAGCTGAAGGTCCTCTCCTTCAGGAGGTATGCTGGGAGGGGGCCTGGAGGTGGGTGTCCTCAGTAGCTGCTCCCATCCTTTGGAGCAGGTTATCCTAGGGATGGTCCCCATTTGTACAGCCTCTTGGAGAATAGCTGAAACCTGGCTTTTCTGGAAGCCCTTCGTATAGCAATTACAGGACAGGAAGATCCGTGCCATTATTGCTTGTTATTGCATCTAGTTTTATTGCTTTTTATTATATTGTTTTTTGTACTTTGAGTTTGTATTCCTCCTAGAGCCTCTGAAGTAAGGCAGTTTATAAGCCCAATAAGTAAGAATATAAATAAAATCTCATTAATGTTTTCTGTGTAAAAGAAAAGAAAAAAAAGAAGCAGCAGCGATTTGGGGGAAGACAAAATTTCTCTCTGAGCTCCTGGCCCAATTTTTATTTTTATGCTATTCACAGCCCAAGTATATTATCACCAATGTTTTAACATCTACTTTGTTTAGAACTGTGATCATAACCAACTGGTGATCCTAGTGTTATCAAAATAGACCATCAATTTTGGTACTTAATAATCTCACTAAGCCAACTCAAAAAAGGTTCATATCAAATGCCAAGTTGCTGCAATTTTAGATAGCAATCTGAAAAGATTTGAACACAGTGATGATGTATAGACTCGCAAGGTAATAACGGGCATTAATTGAACGCACTGGAAACAGTTGACAACAAATGAACAGCACCCTAGTGGTTTTCTGACTCATTTTTACCTGATAATGATACATTAAATGTGTTTGCACAACACAGACCAAGCTTTTCTGAGTTATTAATTGGAAAGCAAGCATGGGTGTACTGTCATCTTACTGCATCCTGTGGCTGCTTTAATGGTGGTTGGTGGCTTTCCTAGAATTAAGTGCAGTGTCCAAATAGTAGCCATCATTTCCAATTAGCATTAGTTGGACTTAGAAGTCAACAATTAACCATGGCTAATTAATTTGTAAGCAGTTCCTTTGCTGATCTATATGCTTGAGAAGATGATTATGGCATGCTAGGAGTGCTTTCCAAATTCTCTCCATCCAAATTTCTCATGCGCACTTATTAAATCATAGTGCTAAGAAAATCTTGTTCTAGTTGTGTTACCATATGAAACAAGATGTTTTGTGTGTATGAGCTGGGATTTAAACAATGAACAAGGAGGGCACTTACTCAATCACAGCAATGTATTAATCATAGAAATCAATGCAAGCAATAATTCCAGCCTGATGGATCTCTCCTATCCCTATAGAACTCACCTAATATTAAATCAATATTAATATTAAATTAATATTAAATCAACAATGGAAGGAATTTACAATGAACGTACAGTATAATAATCCTCCATAAACTTTGTGTCACACAAAATATCTTCGTTACGGAACAGGCTATCAGAAAGACCTCTCTACGCAAGGATGCTGTGTCTAACAATAAAGAGAAGCTGCTGCTGCTGCTGCTGAAAGTGAGGTACATCTCTGGAAAATAAGACTAGCAGGACAGTATCATGTAGCTGACCTGTTACGTTTGAAAAGAGATACCTGCCTGGAACCAGCACAAGGCAAAGATGTTTTTAGCATTTTCTCAGACTTTTTAATACATTTGAATACATACTTTTTTAAAAGCTTGCTCTTGCTCTTGCTGAACTCTATCTGTGTGTTTTATCTCGTTTTCATAAACTGTCCTGGAAATTTTACTAAATGGCAGCCCTGAAGTCTTTAAAATAGCTTAAGCATTCTTGTTAGTCATATTTCATATTAAATCATATTATAGTTCAGTTAGGTTTCCTTTCTACAGTATGTGGTTTATGGCTTGTCACGTGCATGAGTCAATCATGGCGTTACAATACGATAGAAAGGGGCTACCATTACGTTATATCCCCTGAGGTCTGGCTCACCTTGGGTGGAAAGTGGGTTTTCCTCAGGCCAAGAGATGTGCTTGCCTCAGTTGGCTAGGATTCCACAATGTGCTAAGTGATAGATCATAAAACATGCCTTACTGAGTACTTACACAGAACGGTGTGCATTTAGCCTTCTTTAAACTTTTGAGGTATAAATAAACTTCCACTTCTGAGGAGTTCAGTTCAATAACAAACAAACAAACAAACAAGAAGCCAGAACTGAGGAAAGCTGGCTAAGCCAAAATTAAAACAACTTCAAGTAGCAGGGATGAGAAGAAGCTGACATTTGAAAGTGGTGCACAAAGTAAAAGCTGAGACAACTCCAGAAAGAAAAATGAGCAAAGCTCCCAAAGCTGAGCTCATTTTTTCAGAAAAACAGTGAGGGAAATGTAGAATGTCTAGGAAGAGAAGACAGCATTGTGGGTGATCAGAAACAAAATGAAGCCCAACTTTTCAGTGAAAATTACATGAACCTCTTGAGATTTAGCAATAGATCAGTGGCATCTGGGTCACACAGAACCACTGAGAGCATAGGACTGTACTGACAAAACATTAAACACTCACTGGTAATGCACATGTCAGAAAACTGGGTTTTCCAAAGATAAATCAGGTCTGAGTGACCCTTTACAGCCCTATTCCACAGCCCCCAGCTTCATACAGCTAAGGATAATGTTGCTGGACCCAGTCACTGATCTATAATACTGGGGACACACTGGCTCTAAAGCTACACAACACACAGCAGACTATACCTAGATGGAAGAGAAGGAGGACTGATCAACTTCTCTGTGCCATTACTTGCCTGCCTACATAGACAGTAAGCTACTGCTTTTGCTGTTAATTTTTAAAGATTTGGTTTGCTTTGTTGGTTTGATGTGTTGTTTATTGTTACTGCACTCTGTGCATACTCTTAGTCTCACTGAAAAATGGAAAAAAATATGGCTTGCTTGCAGGCCCGCAACTAGGGTCTCTGTCGCCTGGGGCAAACATGGATTCCGTGCCCATTTTGGCACCCCCCCAGAGCTCATTTTGGCACCTCCCCAGCGCGTTGCCCGGGGCACATGCCCCGCTTGCCCCCCCCTAATTGCAGCCCTGCTTGCTTGGCTTCTGAGTTTGGTGTTGTTTACATTCTTATCACTGCACTCTGTGCACACTGTTGGTCTCAATCTGTATGGTATGTGGGGCCCATTCCACCCTAGCTGTGCCTCTGCGAACAGTCTTGAGTGATTTTTGAAAGTATATGAATTTATTAAAGGCAGAAATTATTAAATGTATGCCATGTGGTTATAGTAATTGATTAATTAATTAATAAATAAAAATGGAGTTAATTTTGGGGGCTTCCGGTGGGAATAGAATTCTGAGCATCTGTGCCTGCTGTTTTGGTGGGCAGACCGGACAGCACGGTGGCTTTTTTCGGGCTCAGGCAGGCTTTCCTGAAGCCCAGAACCATTATCCGAATCAAGGAGAATACTTGGAGTCATCCCATTGGTCTCCGGAATGGTGGCTTGCAGCCAGGAGATTGCAGCCAGGAGATCACAAAATGTTCTGTTTAGACTATGAGATGACTAGGAAGTAAAATGGAATTCTTTATTTAAAATAGAACTATTTATAATCAATAATTGCCCTTAAATTAATAATTCAATTCAAGCCCAACAGGGCAATGGCAGAGCTTGGCAAGACAGCGAAGTCAGATTCAGCTGGAGAGCAAGGTGATGTGGCTGAATGGAACTCAACTAGGACCTGCGGCAAGGTAGCTAAGCAGGTCTCGACTAGAGGCTGAGGCAAGGAGGTGTGACAGGAGTCGGCAGGGACTGGCGGCAAGGCGACTGAACCAGCCTCGGCTGGAGAACATGGCAAGTCTGCAAGGCAAAACTCAGCTAGGGATTGCAACGAGGCGACAAGGCTAGGCTCGTCTGGATTCTGTGGCGAGGCAACCAGGCTGGACTCAGCAGGACCTCATGACAGGGTGGCAAGGCAAGACTCAACTGGGCTCCAAGACAAGGCGACAAGACTCGACTCGAATGGGCTTCTTGGCAGAACAGCAAGGCATCACTCGGCTGGGCTTTGAGGCAAAATGGCAAGGCAAGGCTTGGCTGGATTGCACAGAGATGTGGCAAGGCAAGACTCAGCTAGATTGTGCGGCGAGGCAGCAAGGCAAGGTATGGAGTACTGGGTAGGCTCTGATTCTGTAGCAGCTACAGGAAAGGGCTCCGGGATCAGTTCTGGCTTTTCTTCTTCTACAGAATCTGTTAGCTCACTGGAATGTTTGTCTCCGGCAACCTGGTCCTTGGGCGGACTCCTTTTTATTTTGTTTCCTTCACGCCATTTTTCCTCTGAAACCAATTGAGCTTCCTTTTGCTTGGCATGCTTTTTGGCTCGCCTCTCCCTTGCGCTGATTGGTAGTTTTGAATCTGGCTCTTGGTTCTGTCCAATCGGCTGCTCAGGACTTTCCCACTCTGCTGAGTCACTCTGAGTTTTGATTTCCTCAAATTGTCTAGCATAAGTTTCAATTTCCCCTCCCTCAGCCTCAGCCTCGATCCTTACACAAACAGCGTTTCGCGGTTGATGGTAAGAGCTCCCATGAGGCAGGAACATCACCATTTCCAAGCTGTGCTGTAGGCGTAAAGGGACTCTAAGAACAGCCACCTCATTTCTAAATCACCATTTTTTTAAAGTATATGTACCCCAAGAGAGGCTTTCTACAGCAAGGAGAAGCTGGTTCTCTTGGTGCCTAATGTTATTTTTGGGATTACTTTTCTAATTTTTTAAAAAAGTTTTGGATTTCATTTTCCTTCCAAAGGAAATTTCAAAGATTGAGCAAATAATTGTCTTCCTGTTATTATTTTTCTATTAAATTTGAAGATATTAGCATTTTCCTACATGTTGAATCAGCTGATTTGAACCTTCAGCTTTCTGTCTTCACTTTCCCTTGAGAACAGTCTCGTATTCTCTTTCACTCTGTGTAAACAACTTTTGAACTTTCACTTATCTTTGACTTTCACTGATTAAATTCCTAGAGGGCTCCATAATCTACTGTGTGAGACATGATTTCAAACAGATTCTTTCTGACCTTCACCAGGACTTCAAATAAATATCTTCTGACTTGTATCAAACCTTTATGCAAGATATCCAGGACATTGTGGAAAATATGAGAGCTAAAATGTGCCATCAGTTGGGGATCTGGTAGATGAAACTGAGAAATTTAAGAGTGATATAAAGGTTTCTTTTAAGACTGAGATTGGGATTTCTGTCAAGATGCTGGATGAAGATTGGATAATGGAGTTGGAGAAATCTAGGGGAGAGAATGATCTGCAAACCATAAGTAGGGTCGATCTCCTGGTGGAATGCCATGAAAAGAACCTGGAATTTTGGAGGGGGACAGCTGGGTTGTTGATTTTCTTAAGAAGAAAGCTCTGTGCATATCTTGGGAATATATAACTGCTCTGGTTTATTTTGAAGTGTGATAAAAGTTGAAGAATGTTTATTTGGTTTCCTTTAAGGATTTGACTGATGTTATTTGCCTTTAAAGATTTGGATTTACTGTTTTGAATTGGCTTTGTTTTTTGTGTTTATTAAGATTGGGATTATTAAAATTATTATACCATTAAGTATAATAGCTGACAACTTATGTGCCTTTTAATTTGATTTTTATTATAGTAGACAGAAATGTATAGAACAGTGGTAGGAAGGGAATAATTAAATGTTTTTTTATCTTTTAGAGGGGAGAAAGATGTTTAGGAGGTTTATATGAACTTTTTTTCTTCATTTTAATATAAGGGGGAGGGTAACTGTACTTAGTGATTTTTATTATGTGTTAAAGGGGAATGATTTATAGAAATAGTGTGGTGTTTTGGTTTAATATAGAGTAAGAGATCGATTATGGAAATTTTGTATATCCTTGCTGTTAAAAGTCGAAACCCACATCTTCCTGTAAATCTAATTTTTTTTTCTCTTGTGTTTCTGCACTTTTTTAGTTCCCCCCCCCTTTTCCCTTCTTTGTTTTTACTATAGTTTTTTTCTTTCCTTGAAACTTAATACAATTTACTATTAAAAAATGGATTTAATTTTGAATAGCTGGTATTCTATAATACTCATGCTGTTAAGTTTGTATGCATGTTTATGGACTCAGGGATACTATTTTGGCGGTTGTCCTATCAACCAAACTGGAGGTGGGTTGTGGCCAGACCACTTTGCTTCTGGAATGTCTGACTTATTCCAATGTACTGTATGTCACTATATTTAACGAAAAATCCTGCAGAAGCAGCTGAGTTATTCTTTCTACAATTCATATTAGTATCTTGGGTCTAATGGGTAGATCATTGATCCTAGTTATGTGGTGAGAACATTACATGCAAGGCATAATATTTTTACAGTAATATAGAAGGGTACAAACCCCAAATCTGATAAAAGCTCTGGGATTTGCAAATCATTCCCAATGCATCTGAGAGATATCCTTGGGGTTGCCTGTTTATGTGTAAACCAGTAGATTTGAGGATGATGGGATAGTTACAGTAGAGTGATACATTTGGAAAGGCATTCTCAGACACCAGTCTCTCTGCTGTCTTCTGCAATAATTGAATTTTTCAGATTGTCTTAAGGGCCCACATATAAGTCAGCCAGTGTGGTGTAGAGAGGGCCAATGTGGTGTTGGGGTTAAGGTGTTGGGCCGGCATTCGGGAGACCCAGGTTCTAGTCTACCCTCAGCCCCAGAAGCTTGCTGGATGACTTTGGGCAAATCACTCTCTTTCAGCCCAGCTTCTCTGGCCAAATTGTTGTGGTAGTAAAAATAGGAAGAGGGAGCATTATGTCCTGTTGAGCTTAACAGTCCTACTGATGTCAGTCCAAAATGTAACAATACTGGGGCATGGCCAAATCACATGAGTTACATTTCCAACATCAGGGTGTCCTTAATCAACCCTTATTGAGCCTTCTCTGAGGTATCCAGTATATATAAAACAACATTTTTGTTGTATCGATTTTATTTTAAGGTCATAGGAAATCAGTTTCACATTGTTGAATGCAACCCTCCATTGGTTAACCAGACATGACACTGAAGCTTGTAATTCCATACTATTGTAAATAATTAATATCAATTTCATCAACTTCCTTCCCTTCCTATAAGGAAGAGTTACTGGCTTAGGAGCCACCATTAATTATTCAAGAATCTCTAATCACCATTGAAATTCAGAAGCAGCAATCATGTCTAGATGACATAAACCAAATTAAAAAATGTTGAATTTGAATAAACTGTCAAGAAGTGCTTTAAGTCAAACTTCTTTTTAAATTCTGAAAAAGCTTTATAAATAATTCCTCAGAACTGAATTGATTAAATTATTAATGTTGTGAAAACACACTTCATGCAGAATATGGATCCAGATGCTATTTTTAAACTAAGGTATAACATAACCTTTTTATGGGCACATGGATCAAAGTTAGATCTGCAACTCAATATTTTCCATATATGTCTTGCAATGAAGCCCTAAATAAAACTGGCAGGCTAATATTTCAACAGTATGTTTCTTATGATGCTGGGAAGTTGAGACAAGCAAAATTTTGGTTAGATGCTATGGACATTTCCAAATCTTTGTTGAGGGAAGGTATTTGTGACTCCTTCAGAGATTAGTAAAACAGATTTTAAAGAAAAAGTCATTTTGGTTGCCAAAAATAATTTACTTTAGGAAAATGAAATGGTTTTTATTTCTTATTATCATTTTAAAAGTTTTCATTTTCATGCAAACAGGGTTCTTGCATACAAAGTATGAATTAAAGTTTAGATAATGTAAGCTTCACTGATACATTTCTTCTATATAAAAGTGCCTATTTTCATTCCTGGGTTTCTTATTATAAATGTCTGACTCTTTTCTGTAAAATCAATTCATATCCCCTGAATTTCATTACTACTTCCAGAAGATAACAAGTCATGCTTTTCTTTTCCTTTTTCAAAGGGCCGTAATGAAAGCAGAAAAAACAATATTAACTTTTATCTTAAAGGTAAATAGCAAAGTGATATGTAACCAATGCAGAATTCACTTTTCTTTTCTCTTTTTTAAAGAAGCCTATCAGACAATTTATGAACTGTGAATGATGCATTTGGAAGACTGTGTCTATGTTAGAGGATATTCTAGAGATGTCATAAACTGTTGCTTTGAAGAGAAGAATGGTGCTCCCTTCTTATTACTGAACATTTTATCCGTTGTTATATCCATCTTACGAAGCAAAAAATATCTGTCATATACTGTATAATACAAATCAACAACTTACAATTAATTCAGTTCTGCCATCTAGAAATTCCTAGGCACACTTTATGAAAGGACTATGCAGAAACCACCCAGTTCACTACCACAGTGTGACAGGATTCTTTTTGAACTGGAGGTGTATTGTTTTTGCAAAGGTGGCAATTGACACAGAAAACAAGACATGGAGGCTTTTATGCTTTTTACTATATCCAGTTATGTTAGTTACAGCAAATATTTACAATACAGTCTGGATGTTCACCCGGTGTCAGATTTCCTCCTAAGTCTCCCTCCCAGAGACTATCCCCCTACAGCTCTTCTTCTTCCTCCCCCTTTCTCTCCATCTCTGGGCTTGACAAGACAGAGAGTGAAAAGAAAGGAATGGGCTGGAATTTCCTGTAGTGTGTTCAGCATCGCTTGATTTTCTCCTGGATCTGCTCAGCCAAACCTCTACTGCTTCTCTGCTGGGGGAAAAACCTCTCTCAGGGTCTTCTGCCCAATTCTTCTCCAGACACCAGGGCTTCTCCACCAACTGCTGATTGCACCCTTTCTGCTCTTGGGTCTTGGGTGGAGCTCTTGACCCTCTGCGTCTTCACTTCCCTTCTTCCAGGGTAGCCCCCCATGGACCTTTCTTCTCCCTTCCCAACCAGGAACCGACAACTGCTCCTCACACTTAATCTCTCTCACCAACTTTTCTCTCCAGCCACATTGTTCACAGACTTTTTCTCTCTTGTCCTTCGCTCTCTCTCCAATGTTTAGGTTAGACTGGCAGCATGTCCCCCAGCAACTGAGGAGGTGGGTGTTCCTGCCTTCTGGGCTCTAGTCCCCCTCTATATACCAGGTTGGACCAATGGGACTGCTGAATGGCCATCTTCCCACACCAGCCCTGGCTAGCTGCCAGGTTAGTTCATCAGCGTTCGTGATAGCACAGCTGCCTTTCAAGGTCAAAAGTGAACTTCTTTTTCCCCTTTTACTCACTCCAGTGGCAGGCTCACACCAGCAGAATAGCAGCCATATCATGCCACTAAAACCTCTTATGCCACACATCCTGGCCAGCTTCCTTGTTCAGAAGGTAGCCCAATACAACTTGTGTTGGTATGGAAGGTAGCTCATCCCACTTCCTCCCATTATTTGAGCAATTTGGAACATTACTCTGTTATCTAGCACTTGAAAAAAATGGAAGGACATAGCGATGCCTATAACTTAATCTTTTAATTAGAGCATGATGTTTGCAGGAATAATGGACATTTTAAAAAAATGATTCTGTTTATAACATAATTTCCAGGCTATTTTTTTTATTGCTAGGCTTATCATTTGAGATTAGGTTCATCCTTTAATGTTGTTGTTCGTGTTTGTGCTATTTTTATCATTAGTTTACCATAATAAAATACAATTGAAAAATGTTTATGGTTTCATATAGGCCAATAGGACTATACTCATTTTTCTGCTACTTATGGCTAAAAAGACAATGTACTATATGGTGTGGATTTGCTGCTTATGGATTATATTAGTGTAATTGAATATTCACTCAGTGCACAAGGTCTGTAAGAATAAATACATGCATTCAAGCAGACGTATAATAAAGGCAAAATATGCTAGGTGCTTTATGGGATGGGGTTTGTTATGTCTCCAGTGGCACAATCAGTAGAGCAAAATGTGCTCAGGATGCAATGGTTGAGGGAAATTATTTCTATTACTTATTCAGAGTTATTTTGGTCAAAGCATATGCTTATTACTGACACGGTGGGATTATATTCTTCTGAAGCAAAATTCTTTAAATCTTTGTGGCACCACAGCAATTTAGGAGGAAGAAGGAACAGATTGTTGTGTACATATTTAGTATGTACAACCTTACAACTGTGTCAAGGGACAAGACAGTACCACTCTATGCTGCACTGGTCAGAACTACAGCTGGAATACTGTGTCAGTTCTAGTAGCCACTATACAAAAAGACCTCTGCTCTCAGGATTCTCACACTTGGCTTCATTAGCTCACTTTTGAAAGTGCTGTTTTTGTATATTCATACGTGCTTGCATTTGATTATGCCATTGGTTGTGCTTTATGAGAATATAGCTTTGAAGAGCTGGATAAATAATGAATAAATAAAATTAGAATTCTGAGGTGTAAAAATTCTACCAGCTCTTAAGACTGGGAAGAGGGAAAGATGCTCAATTAAAGACAGTTATTGTGGTCATGTATTTCTTGCTTTTACTTCCATAGTAAAACTGTTGCACATTATGGTAAAACTGAATCTGAAGGTTTACCAGGAACAAACAGACTGACATTGTTCTATGTAGCTCCACTTGCTAGTAAAAGCAGCTAAACAAATCAGAAGCATTTTTGTGATTTTGTTATGATACAAACCAAGAATTATGACTTGTTTTCCTTCTAAAAGGGTAGAGTTGGATACCAAGGTTTGCTCTGGCTTTGGATTATTGATAAGACCAAACAGGTTCCCAGGTTCCATATGATGGTAAAGAAACAAGTAACTTCCAGCTGCTTCTGCAGTTATTAACGGCTGAACCTCACTACAATACATGGAATGAGAAACCGTTCTACATGAAAATGCAAATTAGTTCTAGAAGCCAGAACAGATGATGTATCATTCTATCTGTTGTCAAACCTCACCAGCCGTCAACTATAGTCAGCACAGCTAATTATTATATGTGGGTTAAACATGTCAGAATCGTCATAAAAGACATCTGGAGCGAAGCAAGTTGTGGAGATACAGTACTGTACTTGCAGGAACTGATGAACACGCCGGCTGAGGTACTGGCAGTTGTAGTTCAACATTACAGAGACCGGCACACTCCCATCCCTGTTGCTCAGCAATAGAAGGAACTTTTCTATACGCGAAATAAGCCTTCAGTTAGATCGACTGGAGCACTTGGCAGCACCCCGGGTACCAAATTAAAGAGAAAGGAAAGGAAAGACTACACTACCCAGCAGCCTCAGCGTTAGTCCCGGAAATATTCGCCTGCCGCGCTTCTGCAGGATCCAGGAAGACCGGCTGCGCGGGTAATTTCGAGCTCGGCGGGCGGGAGAAATAAAGGTTTGGCAGCGAGTGCTGGACGTTATGTCTCTCCGGGTGGCTGAACTGCGGTGGCCTGAGCACCTTCTCCCGCTGAAAGTAAGTAGAGGCGGAAGGGAGCCCAACTGAAGGCGCGGGCTGCGTAATAGCGTGGACTAGGGCCTTATCGGTGCTGAGTTTCCGTGATCCTGGAAGGGTTGAAGGTTTAATGAGAAAAGTACTTCAGAATGTGTGCCGGGTGCCTTTTCCTTCTGCTGAAAGAGCTAAGCTAGAACCTCAGCGTCATTTCTATTAAAAATTCTAAGAAAGAAGATAAAAACTAATATAAAGTAAGGAAGAGTAGAAAGAAATCAAAGAAAAAGCTAAAAGTGCAAGAAAGAGAAAAAGTAAAAGAAAAATAGAAAAGAAAGAAAAAAGATACAAAGAAGTGGCTTCCGATCTTCTTTACAGAACTATGAGTACAATTATAAATTGCCCTCTTTCTCTAAAGTTACAACATGACCCTCTTCTGTCTATAATCTATCCTGTCTAATCGTCAAAACTGTAAATCATAAGTTCATACTTTTCTGTTTTAAACAAAAAGTCCATAATGGGTTTCCAGTCAGCAATAAACGTAGATACTGTCTTTTCTCTGATCAAAGAAGTCAATTTGGCCATCTCATCAAGTTCCATCATCTTCACCAACCATTCCTCCATTGTTAGGTATTGCGGAGTTAGCATCCCTTCTGAAAGTGTGGCAGGCTGATATTTTCAGCGGGTAGAGGTTGGAAAAGGTAAAATCTCTTTGAGATTTGAGCCTGAGTTGTGGTAACTTCTTAATCATTGCTTGAAAATAATCTGGAAGTGGTTTGCTGCTGCTTTTTTCCAGGCTAGCCTGAAGCTGTGGTATTTCCTGATGATCTCCTATCCCAAGTACTGAGCTGTCACTTAAAGTGCAACAGTAATTTTTGGTGTCTCAGCTTTTTAGTTCTACTATTACTCATTAGTAAAATATTGACTGTAGTTATATAATGTGCCTTAGATAGAAGGAGATGTGGCAAAGAGTTGTCAGGGTGCTGTACCATAAAAACGTAAATGAAGCCAGAATCAAATCAAATCAAATCAGGAGCAGCAAGTAAAATAGTCAGTTTAAAGCATAAAAGGATGATTTATCAGGCTTCAAAGCAAGAAGAGTTAAATGAAGCCCTATAGGAATTAAACACAAATAGAGATTTAATTTGTTAACAAAATACATCAAAAAAGAAAAGAATGGTTATTGTATCTGCAGTCTGAAAATAGCCCCAAATTCATACTGATTATTTTATTTATTAAACATAGCCTTGTGCTTGCCCTGTTCAAGAGGTCAGCCTGCCTGCTGAGTTCTCTAACTTGTTACTCCATTCTGCATCTCCGTTCTCCCTACCTTTTTACTGAAGTATTTTGGAAGGATCATTGCCTTAAGGCATTATTTCAAAAAATATTTTGTACTTTTGCAGCCCTCTGGATATCCTCTTTGTCTTTTGATACTGCCCTCTTTTACGTGGATGCATACTTGGCAAATGTGGTTTCTAGTAGTACATTTTGTGACTGATGCACATAATTACAGTAGCTGTGGAGGAACTAAATTAATCAGAATATTTTAAATGAGAAATAATGACAGTACAGATTATTCAGTTTTAACGATATATCTTATTGCAGCAATAGAGAAAAAAACTAATAAAATGATAAAGCTTCCACATATGATGTCTGCCTTCAGTGCTGATCTGTAAGCTTTGGTTATGATTAGATTTGTGCATTTGTCTGCTCAAAATGGCTCAATTAATTGGTCATGTAGTGATCAATTAATGATGAAATATTTTAAGGTATTTGAGAATCAATAAAATAATCTGGAATGATTTTGATACATTATTTTAAAAGGATTGTACCTTTTTACATTGGTGATTGCTTCTAAAAAAATAAAGCAAGCATGTATAGATTACCCTTATAATTTCCAGTCTTGTGAGTTAAGTTAGACTGAGAGAATGCTACTAGCTCAGCATTCATTCATTCATTCGATATGGCTGTCCATATCAAAATCATGACTCTGGGTGGCTAAGAAGAGTTAAAAACACCATAAACAACAGCATAATAAATACATAATCAGCCAACTAATAATTTCAATCAGTCTTTTAAATGTTAAATTAATGATGCTATCATAGCATTATATTCCTACAAACTATAATGTATATGACATGATATAAAGATATTATGGAGGTTACTTGAAAATTAGTATCTTTTAATATTCAAGGAATGTTAAATGTTTTATAGCCATACAATCTAACAATGCTAAATATTTAATAAAATTGTTAATCTCATCTGATCAACTTCATGGTAACTTCCTAGCATTTACTGATAGGGTTCAGAAAGCTTTCTGTCTGGAACCTTGGAGTGTGGCTGATAGTCATTGTAGATGGACTTGTGGTCTAATCGGGTGTAAGCTCAAGCAGGGCCGCAACTAGGGGGGGGCAACCGGGGAATGTGCCCCCAGCACTGCGCTGGGGGGGGCGCCAAAATGAGCGCTGGGGGTCGCCAAAATGGGCGCGGAATGCATGTTTGTCCTGGGTGATACAGACCCTAGTTGTGGCCCTGAGCTCAAGCCCTATTGGACATTACACTTCCTTCTCTGTTGCTTTTGCAATTAGACTCTGTCGTAATATAAATCTTAGCAGCTAAATTAAATTGCTGCTGGTCAATCACATCTTTTGCATGCAGATACAGCTGGGAACAGCTTTTAGAGCATCCATGCAAGCTTTGCGAAAGACATGGCATATGAACAGTTCAAAGAGAAGTGCCTTGTTCATGCTCCTGCACCTTGTGAAGTATTTGTTTCAGATGCTTTGCACAGCCCTATTGGACTCATGTAATTTTACATTTAATTACAAATAATCCATGAAATGCGTTAAAATACATATTTCTGAAGTTTTTAATAGTTTTTCCTTCAACCACATAAAAAACTGCAACTGGCACCATTTTAAAAAATATTCTGGAGGTGAATCAAGTTTTCAGGGTATTAGGGGCACAGCTTGTATGTTCTTGTAGTGGACATGCCACTACTGTAAAGCAACTTCCCATATTCCCCTGGATCCTAGTCAAGCACTCTACAGATTCAGTGGCATTTTCCCACTGAAGACTACTTGTGCTCCTGCTTGGAGGTGGTTGGTGGTTTTGTGACTTCCCTCAAGATTTTAAACAGATCTTTTCTGACTCCTATCAAGTTTTTATACAAGGCATTCAGGACATTGTGGAAAATATGAGTTCTAAAATGTATCTGGTTGGGGATGTAGTGGATGAAATTGAGGAATTCAACAGTGATAGAAATGTTTCTTCTAAGAATGAGATTGAGCTTTCTGTTGAGATGCTGTCCTATCTTGCAGTGAAGAACCACGCTGAGACGATTGGTTGAGTCTCTAGTGTTTATTGTTCTACTCTACTAGACAGAAAATCCTGCTAAACTGAAAGGCAGTGGGAAAACCATCACAGAAAAACCCAGAAATCTAAGGCGGGTCTGCTCTGCGTTTCTTTGATGGGAGATTCAAAGCTTCTAAACTATGCATGCGTTTCTCCCCTGGAGAGGGCCCCACTCCTGCTCACCAGCAGTACTCATGACAGAAGCTGGATGAAGATTGGATAGTGGAGTTGGAGAAATTCAATGGAGAGAGGGATCTGCGAGCAATAAGTAAAATTGACTTTTTGGTGAAATGTCATGAAAAAGAAGGGGTCATTATGTATGGGAGGTTTTCTGAAGAGAAGTTGGAATTTTTGAGGGGGGCAGTTGGGCTGTTCGATTTTTTCAAGAGAAAAGCTCTGTGCATGCTGTGGGGACATGTAGATGCTTTGGTTTATTTTGAAGTGGGATAAGGGTTAAAGAACCTTTTTCTGGATTGCTTTTAGGATTTGACTGATGTTTTTTGTTTTTAAGGATGTGGATTAAGATTATTAGTGTATTAAAATGTTTATTTGGATGGTGTTAAGAGTTTGATTTAAGGTCATTGTTTCAAATTGCTTTTCTTTTTGGGTTGATTAAGATTATTAAAACTGTTGTATTATTTAGTATAATGGCAGGGAATTTATGTGCTTTTTAGTTTGACTTTTATTATAGTAGACAGAAATGTATAGAATAGTAGTGGAAAAAAAAAGGTGAAAGGTCCCCTGTGCAAGCACCATGTCTGACCGTTTGGGGAGGACACTGTTTTTGCGACTTTTTCTTGGCAGACTATAGCGGGGTTGTTTGCCATTGCCTTCCCCAGTCGTCACCTTCCCCAGCAAGCTGGGTACTCATTTCACCAACCTTGGAAGGATGGAAGGCTGAGTTGACCTGAGCCGGCTACCCAAGAATCCAGCTTCCGCTGGGATCGAACTTGGGTCATGGGGAGAGTTTCGGTTGCAATACTGCCGCCTACCACTCTGTGCCACACGAGGCTCTTTTAGAATAGTAGTTGTTGTTGTTTATTCGTTTAGTCGCTTCCGACTCTTCGTGACTTCATGGACCAGCCCACGCCAGAGCTTCCTGTCGGTCGTCAACACCCCCAGCTCCCCCAGGGACGAGTCCGTCACCTCTAGAATATCATCCATCCATCTTGCCCTTGGTCGGCCCCTCTTCCTTTTGCCTTCCACTCTCCCTAGCATCAGCATCTTCTCCAGGGTGTCCTGCATTCTCATTATGTGGCCAAAGTATTTCAGTTTTGCCTTTAATATCATTCCCTCAAGTGAGCAGTCTGGCTTGATTTCCTGGAGGATGGACTGGTTTGATCTTCTTGCAGTCCAAGGCACTCTCAGAATTTTCCTCCAACACCACAGTTCAAAAGCATCGATCTTCCTTCGCTCAGCCTTCCTTACGGTCCAGCTCTCGCAGCCATATGTTACTACAGGGAACACCATTGCTTTAACTATGCGGGCCTTTGTTGTCAGTGTGATGTCTCTGCTCTTAACTATTTTATCGAGATTTGTAGGAAGGGAATAATTAAATGAGTGATATTTTGGGGGGCCAGTTGTTTAGGACGTTTATATGAATATTTTTTTATTTTAATATAAGGGGAGGCAGTAACAGTGATTTTTATAATGTGCTAAAGGGAAATGATTTATAGAAATAATGTGATTTTGGTTTAATATAGCGTAAGAGATTGATTATGGAAAATATTTGTATATCCTTGCTGTTAAAAGTCGGAAGTCACATCTTTCTGTAATGTAAAACTTTTTGCTTTTGCGTTTTCACACCTTTTTAGTTTTTCTTTTTTTTTTGGTAGGTTTTTTGTTTTTTTGTAGCGCTTATCTTTCTCTTCAAACTTAATAAAATTCATAATAAAAAAAATAGATACTCTTGAGAAACTTTATGCTGCAACAATGCCATAAATTAGACTTCTGGGGCAGAGAAAATTCATACAGGTAGTCCTCGACTTATGACCATTCGTTTAGCGACTGTTTGAAGTTATGACTGCACTGAAAAAATGACTTACGATCAGTCCTCGTACTTATGACTGTTGCAGCGTCCCAGTGGTCATATGATCAAAATTTGGGTGCTTGGCAACTGGCATGTATTTATAGCAGTTGCAGCATCCCGGGGTCATGTGATTGCTATTTGCCACCTAGTTGGCTTCTAACAAGCAGAATCAATGGAAGAAGCCAGATAAGCTTAATTACCATGTGATTCACTTAACGACTGCAGTGATTCACTTAACGACTGCAGCAAAAAAGGTTGTAAAATTGGGTGTGGTTACGTGATGCTTCACTTAATGACTGCATCACTTAGTGACTGAAGTTCCAGTCCTAATTGTGGTCATAAGTTGAGGACTACCTGTAGTGTCTACATATGACTGCACTGAATCAGTTCAAAATCTATGGTAAGTGATGCCTTTTTAGGTCAACTAAAAGGTTTCGTTATCTGACGTTTAAAATTTTGGGGTATTGCAAAATGCTGGAAGAGATTGGACTCAGGGTGTGGAGAAGGAAGTTTGGTTTGATCATACTGAACTCATGAAATCTGCATGACCAAAGTCCAAAAAGAAATATGGAAAGGAACTTCAGGCTTTGAAATTAGGTTCTCCCTGCTATTGAAAAGGTTTCAGGTTGCAGCTGGGATTTCTAGGGTGGTGGTATAAAGGAATAGTCTGACCATGTCGATTTTTCATTCTTAGCTATGCATTTAATTCCTTGGACATTTTCTTAAATTAACTTAGATAGTTCACCTAGTACAATCTTAAGCAGCATAATGTTCTACAGATGTTGTTGAACCAGTGTTGACCCCCAGTGTGGACTGTAGTGATTGGGAAATGGAGAGAATTGGAGATTCAGCACATCTGGTGGGCATAGCAGACAGCAGGTTATTTATTTATTTAATATCTTGCCTTTATTATTTTTATGAATAACTCAAGGCAGAAAACATACCTAATCCTCCTTCCTCCTCCTCTTTTCCCCACAACAACAGCAACCCTGTGAGGTGAGTTGGGCTGAGAGAGGGGGACTGGCCCAAGGTCACCCAGCCGGCTTTCATGCCTAAGGCAGGGCTAGAACTCACAGTCTCCCGGTTTCTAGCCCATTTCCTATGATATTTTTACAGAAAACAATAGGAATTGCATTCAGTTTATTGTTTTTTCTGTAAGTACTTTCACAAAATGACTTGTTGAAGTATAAGCTGAACTTTTCAGTTTACTCTATATATAAACACTAATTTTTAAAATGTATTTCAGGAAGTTGATAACTTGTTGCGTTGTGGGATATGCTTTGATTACTTCAACACTGCAATGATAATTCCTCAGTGTTCACATAATTGTAAGTATAGAACTGATTTCCTTCCTCCTGCCCTTTTCTTATAATTATGCATTTTTATGTTTTTTATTCTGTTTCTTAGCTGAATCTACCAAACCCATGCAAAATATGACAAAACAATAAAATTAAGTGAACAGAAGTAATCTAAATACACAGCAACAGTCAGATGTTGATGTTTTCTATTAGTTTTATATTTTAAGTATTTCCAATCAAATCCAAAGATAAGATTTAAGATTTGTATTGAAGCCGAACACTGGAAATATCCATGGTATTGGAATTTCCTAAGTTATAGAAATTGCTGAACCATGACGTTTCAAAGTAGCTCAGCTATACACAATTGCTGTTGTTGCATGTTTTCTTGAAATATGCATAAAAAAGAGAAAGTGGGTTACCAAGAGCCAGTTACTTTATTACTCTCTAAAGTTGTGATATCTCATTCAGTCTGAGTTCCTGATGTTGACTTATAAAGAAGTAAACATGAAAATATATTATTGTCCGGCTTCATTCTAAGCATGTTTACTTGGGAGCAACTCCCAGTAAGTTCAACTCAATATCTTTGAGACCTCAAACTGTGCCTAGGGATATGGGATTATAGTCTAATATTGATTGATTAATCAGTTTGAGTTATACTCTGCCTTTCTGCTCTTATGAGTACTTAAGATGGCTAGCGAAATGTAAGCATAGAATAGAATAAAGTTAAAATAAATACTAAAATAAATACTAAAATAATCCAACAATTAAAAGCTTGGCATAAGAGATATGTCTTTACAGATGTAGTAAATAATGAGAGACCATAGGGACCAAATGTACTTCCTCAGGGAGTGAGCTGGGAGCAGTGCAGGAGAAAGCCCTCTCCTGTGTGAGAAAGATGGGTATCTCACAGCAGAAACAGCTTCAAAAAAGCCACTGTGGCAGATTTTAACAAACATATTATTTCATAACAGGAGAAGCTGTCCTTGGTTAGACCCTGAATTCTTTTGGGTTTTATAGTTCAATACCAGAACCTTAAACTGTGCCCAGTAAGCAATTGGCAACCAGCACAGAACTTTCATTACAGGAATAATAGGATCACTATACCTTAATATTTATTTATTTATATATATATGATTAATATTGCTGCCCAACTTATGAATAGCAACTCTGGGCAGCTAACATAAAATCAAAATAATGAATAAAAAGAAACAACCCCCCCCACACATAAATACAGCACAACTGAGCCCAAACTAGAAACAATCTAATCCAACTATAATCTGACTATAATTATAGTCAGATTATAGTTGGATTAGTTCAACTGGATAATCCAGTCCAACTGGATAGGTTCATCTAATTCTCTGGTCCAATGCACTGGGAAAGTTTTCAAGGCTTATGGAAGGCCAACAGCGTTGGGGCCAACTGGATCTTGGAGATTGGGGTACACTATTTCAAAGGGTAGGTGTGACAGAGAAGGCATGCTTCCTGGATCCTGACAGATTACATAGTTTCATCCAAGGGACCCAAAGCATGCCCACCCTATTGGATCTCTTGGGAGAGGCAGGAATGATTGGAGAGAGGCAAACAACCTGGCCCTGTACAAGGAAGGGCTTTGTAGATGATAATAAGCATCTTAAATTGCACCCAGAAGCTTATAGGGAGCCAGTGTAACTCATGAAGTAGTGGTGTTACATGAAGATGTTGTGATGCACTCATAATTACCCACACTGCTGCATTTGGAACTAGTTGCAGCTTCTGGATGGCCTTCAAGGACAGTCCCATGTAGAATGCATTACAGTAGTCCAAAGTGGAGATGTCCAAGGCTTGTGTGATCATAAGCAGGGCCCCAGCTGAGGGGTCTGCTCATTATCTTGCTTGGATTGAGCTGAAGCCTATTCTTCCTCATCCACCCCTCCACAGTTTCCAGACGCTGGGAAAGAACCTTGATGACCCCACTTGATTGTCCCAGGGTAGGCCTACTTATCACACTTTAGATCAGCTGCAATTTTGGGGCAGTTTTAAGGGGTAGTTCTGAATAGAGCATGTTGCTGTATTCAAAACAGTATATAATCAAAGTGTGGATAACCATCATCTAATGTATCTAACCTAAAAGGGATGTAGTTAGTGCACTAGATATCATGATGCAAACTTGCTTCACCCATGGCTGTTGCCAGTGAATCCAGTGACAGGTGAGGATCAAGCAGTACAACCCCATCTTTTGTGGATTTAATTTCCTGTTGTTTTCCCTTAGCCTGTTTTCAAGCCCAGACTATTCAAGAGTACCTGTTGCTTGGAACTGGATGATTAGGAGCAATTATGTTTGGTGTTATCAGCATTCTGACAATGTGTGACTCCAACTCACCAGATGATTCCCCTCCCCCTCCCCCAGTGTTTTCATGAGGATGTTGAATAGCATGGGAACAGTATGGAAATGGACCCACAGTAAAACATGTCCCCAGGATCCCATCCTGCCAGGCAATTCAGAAGATTACCATAGTTGATGGAAATTTAAATTGTGAAGAGGTCCAAAAGAACTAGCAGAGCCATACTCTACTCATAGAATTTCTGGCATAGGACATCCACCAAAGCAGTTTCAATACCATATTTCCATCTAAAATCCTTACGGAAATGGAGGAAGAAAAATAAGTATCGTTCAATTACCTCTGGAGGTATGACTCTACCACTTGCTCAATGATATTTCCCAGAAATGGAACTTTTGAGACTGGCCAATAATTACGCGGATCTCCAGGTCAAGGAAAGATTTGTTCAGTAAAGGTCTGATTACTGTTTCTTTTAGGTGAGGGTGGCAAACACACAAGTACTGTATGTCTTGCCACAGTAAATTCTGTAAGCTAATTATGTATCACAGGGATATTTTTTTCCCTGTTAAAAATTCCAGTCTGCCCAAACCTTCCTTAACCAAATGCCTTCCAGATACGTGGGATTAGAGTTGGCATCTTTTTCAGCCAGCATGGACAACAATTAATAGTACAAAATTCAATCAGTCTAGCTTCAGTTAAATGAGATTTTGAGTTCTATAATGGATGCTGGATATTGCTATTGCTACTTCATCCATAATCTTAAAGATTTCTATAACATCCTTCTCTGAACATAGTCTTTGTTTAAAAATACTGTATTGCCTTTTTATGCAGTTGCACTCAAGATAACCTTTTAAGATGGAGGAACTAGAAACTGCATGCAACATCGTTTCTGTGTTGTAGATCTGCATCAGCTTTTCCCGACACTGGTGATCTTCACCTCTCATGATTCAGTGGCTTTCAGCTTCCATAATTCCCAAGCAAAAGCCATGTTATCTGGGAATAATGGGAGTTGAAGCCCAACAAACCAGACAGGAAAAGTTATTCTACAGAACAGCACTGTGACAAACCTGCTCTTTGGAGTGCCTAATCAACCTCTATTTTAAGGGGAAAAAATTAGTTTACTAACATATTTCTAGCCTTGGAGCATACTTTTGGTCATGCTTTGAGCTTCCTGAGCTTCTGATTCTTTTCCCTGGTATGTAATTGTAAGAGATATTTCTGAGACACTGGTGGAGTATTTGGTGGTTCAGCAGTTGAGTGCTGTAATTAGTTTTGTATGTACAGTTCTTCAGACAGAGATCTAATAGAGTGTCATATGGATTTTAATGATGGCATTTTTCATTCTTAATGTTATTTTTGTGATCCGTGGTGTTGATGTTGAACAGGAGCTTTGTTAACACTTCTTTTGCTCTGATCTTAAGAGATGATGTAAATAAATTAGCTGCGGATCTTACATTTGCGTTTTCAACAATATAAGCAGGAACAAGGAACTGGCAGCAAGTGGTGGGCAGCTCAATTAGCGCTCAAAAATTTTCAGGTACAAAATGTTTTCACATCTCTTTCAGCCACCATGAATCAGCATTGGATCAGATGATTAATATCTTTCATTCTAGAAAATATTTACTGGTTAGGATGTTAATAAATGAAAGATAAGCATTATATTATGCTTGCCTGGATGAAAAGTTGGTTGATCTTAATGGTGCATTTTAAATAAATGACATAGGAATGCAGTGCTTAGCTGTCAGCCCAGCAAAAGCTGGTCTCTGCTTCTCTTTGATTTATTTTTACATAACCCAGAAAGAGATAGCCTGACTTACTGCAACTATAAAAGCTACTGTATTGTTGAAAATGCCCAGGGAACATTTTCAACACTTGATTTTGGTTGTATTATAGGAAAATCGAATGATAGTGTATGTTTTGCTTCCCCAATTCAATTGTAAGATTAATTCCCCAGGGAATTCATATAACATAGCATGTTGTAAGTGTGAGCTAGAAGAGAAGTCAGCGAGTCAATAGTTGTGATATGGATGATGGCTTTTTGACTGGTTGAGGGGGCTGAAAAAAATCACATTTTCTACTGCTTTTACATTCTGTCTTATAGCTCCATTAAATGATAATGGAGGTTGATTATGTGTCATTGAGTTGGTGTCTGGAGAAAATGTATCTATTTTCTCCAGGAGGGCTTAGCCCCAGTCTGGTCCTTCAGGTCTTCTAATAGTGCACCTATTGCTGCTGTAATTGAATCTATCCACCTTGCTGCTGGTTGTCCTTTTCTTTTTTCTTCCTCCTTTCCCAGCATTATAGACTTTTCCAGTCAGCTATCTTCACATAATGTGTCGAAAGTATAATAATTTGAGCCTGGTCATTTGTGCCTTGAGTGGCTATCCATAGCCATTCACACAAGTCTTCTCCAACATGAAAGTGAAAAGCATCAGTATTCTTCCTATCCAGCTTCTTCAGAGTCCAACTTTTGCTTCCATAGTGTGTCACAGAGAATACCATTGCTTGCACTGTTTTGATCTTGTAGGTTTAGACACATCAGAGCATTTGAATATCTTTTCCAAAGCCTTCATGTCCTAGTCTATGTAGTCTATGGCACATTTCTTGACTTCTGGTTCCTTGAACTTTTGATAGTTGATCCTAAAGGCAGAAACTATGCACCACCAGTATGTTCATTGTCAATTCTAAGACTGGTAGCTATAGCCATTGTCATTAGTTTGGTCTTCTTTATATTTAATTTTGGTCTCATTTTTTCATTGTGTTCTTTCCATTACTAGAGCTTCCAATCATTTGCATTTTCAGGTATCAGAGTAGTGTTATCAGCATAGCCCAGGTTGTTGATGTTTCTTCCTCCACTTTTAAAACCACACTCATCTTCTTTGAGTCCACCTTCCCTCAATATATATTCCTCATATAGGTTGAATAAATAAGGGGAGGATATATAGCTTTGTCTCACTCTTTTACCAACCTGGAGCCAATCTATTTCACCATGTTCCAGCCAGATGGCTTTCTGATCTGTGTACAGGTTTTGCATGAGGACAATGAGAAGTTCTGGGATTCCCATTTTTCTAACCACATTCCACAGCTTGATATGATCAACACAATCAAAGCCATGTCTATAATCAATGAAGTACATACTGATTTCATTTTGATATTTGGTTTTCTCAGTTATCCAGCATGCATCAGCAATAATGTTCTTCTGCATTTTCTAAAGCCAAGTCGATCATCTGACAGCTCCCTCCCTCCCTCCCTCCCTCCCTCTCTCCCTGTAGGGCTCTATTCTGTGTTGAATGATCCTAAGGATTATTTTGCTAGCATATAAAATAAGGGATGCTGTATGATAGCTGGCACAATCTGTTAAGCTTCTTTTCTTTGGTATAGATATGTAGATTGACCTCATCCAATCTGTTGGCCACTGTGTTGTTCTCCAGATTTGCTGGTACAACTTGGTTAAAACCTTTACTGATTCTTCTGTTGCTTGCCATATTTCTATTAATATTCCATCAATTCTCTGGGCTTGCAATTTGGTAATGACTAGAGGATCTAGTTGATCTAACTTCATCTTCTAGTATTACAGATTCTTGTAATTAAGGAATCTCTTCTAAAGTATCTTGAAGGTTGACATCTCTGCTGGGCAGAATTTCAGTATATTCTTTCCATCTTTGTTTGATCTTTGAATCAGTTGCTGTTTGCCATTGGCATGAGTTACCAGCTGTCCATCTCCTTTAGCATACAATTGAAGATTGGAACCTCCTTCTGAGTTCAGAAATCTTTTGGAAAACTTTCCTTGTTTTTCCATGTCTGTTTTTCTCTTCGATGTCTTTATGGATATTGTGTAATAATGCTTCTTGTTTCTTCTAACGGCTCCCTGAAATTCTTAAGTTTCTTCCTGAGAGTTTCTTTGCAGCTTCAGATTTTCTTTTCCTGCATGGCAACATCAGCAACTAGATGTCCTGAAGGCTTTAATGTAGCCACGTCACACCATTAGTACTGTGAAAGATCCACAGCTCTTCCTCAGTAGCATGTTAAAAGCCATCTGGCCTGAGGGGCCCATCATCTGGCCCTATATCATTTTATATTTTCTATCCATATGGTTTTCTTGGTGAAATACAGAAATAGTTTACTATTGCCTTCCCCTGTGCAGTATGAATTGATGCCTTTGCCATTGTTGCTAAAGTGATCATCTGCCTCCAGCATCCTCCTATATCGCTACTGTCCAATATAGGTGCCTGCTTGCTTTAGCTGGGCAGCTGAGATGACCTTTACACCTTGGGTATACTCTTAGCATATACTCCCAGCATTCTTTGCTCATCCCTCCTAGAAACCATGATGAGGAAGCACAGTAGGACTTTGGGGGAATAATGGAAATTGTGTTCAAATTTCTGCTCTTCCTGAAGATGCACTTCAGTATAATGTAACTCACAGAATAGAATATGAATTGGTGAAGGTATCTAACAACTGACTTTAAAAACAACAGTGTGGAAGAAAGACTTCATAAATATGTAATAAACATTAGAAGTCACTCATAATTTTTTGATTCAAGTTCTTATTTGATGATTTAAAAGATAAGAATTGGTTACTAAAATAATTGACACATTTGAATTCCAAGTCCTGTTGGGACATTCCTCCATGCTTTGGATGAAAATATGGATGGAACAACTTACCTCTTGATGATGTAGAGAATATGTGTGAGCAGTTAGTCTCTGCTCATGGAAACACTTCTGAACAGAGCTTAAACAGAACATTTATACTAACGAGGAATATAATTCAAATTCTCTGTACTGTGCTTTTTTTCATTACAACAATTATATCTACATAGAGAAAAACAGTGAAATTAATGGATTTTCAAGGGCAATAAACATACCTGATTTGAAGGCTGAGTTAGGTGTGCTGAATTGTGACCTAAGTGCTAATTAGTTTTTGTAAGCAAGTTGATTATTATTGGCCAAAATAATGTTTCTCCTGGCAAATGAAGTAAATTCCATGCTGCTTGTTTGATAATCATAAATGTTGATAATTTGTACTATCATTAATAATACTCCATTTTTTTTACCTATGATCTGTTATGTGATTTTAAAAAATGGCTAATTTTAGAGACCTGGACTTTCTTGGTGTTTTTTTTTTTAATAAGGAAAACCATGCTTTGGTTTGATGTACTTTCATGATGGATATTCAGTTTTTAAGAGATCAAGATTTTCTCCAACCATTCTATGTTTGTTGATCTGAAACTCAAATTCCATTTAAAACCAGTTTATAACGGTATTGTATTTTTTAAATTAAAGGAATGCTTTGATTTTCTTAAAGAGGCCCACACCCTGTTAATATGATTAACTTGTTGCATAAAGACTAGTCCTCCATATCTGGGCTGCAAAAATCAGAACAACCTCTAGGTAAAGGTAAAGGTTTCCCTTGACGTAAAGTCCAGTCGTGTCCGACTCTAGGGGGCGGTGCTCATCTCCGTTTCAAAGCCTTGGAGCCGGCGTTGTCCATAGGTTGCAAACCTCTAGATTGCAGCAAAAAGTTAGTATTTTCTATATAAGGGATGATTGTAGGTGAGTTGAATAACAACAACAATAATGGATAATATGTAATGAAAGAAGAATGGGGCCACAGAAGAAGTGAGATTGGTATGACCTGGATGCTGGTGGAGAGTGGTTATTGACTAAAAGGGTGACAGGCAAAAATTGCAGAGTTGGAAAATGATAGGCAAAGATGGCAGCAGCATATAATACGTAGATGGAGTTTGTTTTTTGGGGAGCTATGGTGACATGAGTTGCCAGGAATGGTGAGTTTGTGTACGTTGCTGACCTGATTCCAGTAGCCACCAGAAGAATTACGTTTCAGATTGGAGGAGGATTAAGTTGCATTTTAGAGGAGATGGTGAAATGTGGGCTGGCCACCATCTCCAGAGTCCAGAGAAAAGCAAAAGAATTGTGGAGAAATGAAAGGAACTGGGGTACCATGATAGAAAGAGACTGGGACACAGACGAGCCAGGAATGAAGGAGGAATGGCATTGGTGAGAAGATAATTAAATGGAGCTGAGGACAGGAGGAGGAAAGAAACAGAAGATCAGGAGAGATAATTGTTTTGGAACAATGGTCATGAGCAGTGGGAGGTACTTGAGATGGTTGATGAGTTTCTGATGATTTATGAAGCCATGTTTTGACTATTATAATATTATAATAGTCTTATTATAATATTATGTCTATTATGTCTATAAGGGTCTTGTTTTATATATTGATGATTTATGATTAACATTGTTTTTATGATTATTGTGTTAACACTGTATTTATATCACTTCTGTGAGCTGCTTAGGGTCATAATGGTTGAAACAGCAGAGAAGCATCTGAAATAAATAAGATGTTCATCTGATTTGCCAGCCTGCCTTATATAATTTCCCCTACTGTACTTTGTGAATATAATTATTGTGAGAAATATTTACTTACTCATTTGGATACAGAGAAAAGGTTTTTAAAAGTTGTGCTAATAAAATGCAAGAAATTTTGAAATGTGTAATTCACATTTTGCCTATAGAAAATCAAATCTCACAATTTGCACTGTTGTTAGATTGACCTGTTTTGCTTATGTTTTGTGTCTGTATGTTTTTTTCCTACAGATTGTTCTCTCTGTATTCGCAAGTCGCTGTCCTATAAAGCTCAGTGTCCTACATGCTGTGTGGTAGGTGTGCCTTCCTTTATCATATTTAAGAAAACATTTTCAATTCTGCATCTTAATGCCATCTGTGCTGGATTAGGCTTTTGAGCATACAAGGTAGAAGTATGTAGGTAATTTTGCAGAAGGTATGCAGGAAGAATTAAGGCAAGGTAAGAGACAACTCAGTCCTGGGAAAGGAGAAGTGTGAGAAAGGAACTCAAAAGAGCTCTGCCTTGAGTCTGTTTTGCATAAGAGGGGGCAGAGGGAAACTCTGGCAGGTGTTCAAGATTCTGTTATTATACCTTACAATAAAAAAGTAGCATTCCTGTAATTCTTCACTGTTTCCTGACCTGGCTTACTTTGAAGGGCTGATGTATATATTCAACAGCCCGTCCCCCTTTTTTTTAGTACATATCCTCAGCACCCCAGATCAGACCATTGAAATTCCCCAGTAAAATAACCAAATGTCAGTGGTAGGATTCTTCTGCGCAATTGAAGGTAGGAAATAAAAGCAGGAGGTCTTTGGGAAAGAAGCCATTTCTATTTGTACCACAAACATCATTGAAGACTGGGTTTTATGTGATTTTTTTGGACCATTTTTCCAGGTTTTGTGGGAATTCGAAAAATGAGAATAGGAGTGGGGAGCCTCCCATTTCCAGTCTTAATCATATTTGGCCTTGCCCTCTGATAATATCACTATGCCACTGTATGTATTCTGTGGCTCTTTGGAACCATGGGAGGCTGAATAGTGGCCTATTAATCTCCCACCCCCGATTAATATGATTCATTGTCAGATTTGTTCAGTACTGAAATATTTATGAATGTTATACATTGATGCTATAGTTTTGATGTTATAAACTACCCTGGGAAGACAGCAGTCTTGACTAGAAATTCCTTAAATAAATTTGTTTTAATCCTTCAGAGCCTCTTTAGTGATACTAATGTTGTAATGTACTATTTCATATGACTAGTATTCTCTTTACAGATATAACTGCAATTTAGTTACGTATCTCTATGAAACTAAATCTCCATTTTTCAGAGCCTTTACCACTAACTAGTAATCTAAAGGCATGGAGTAAGTAAGTATATGAAGAGCTGATGGTTCAGTTGTTGAGAATCCAAGTCTCCAAGAAGAGATTTGGAAATTAAAACCTATATTCCACAATAGGTTTGTAATAGAAGCAAGTAACAATAATAAAACTGGAAAAAATACATCTGACACCTAGTCCTACTTAATATTTTTGCAGCCATATTTTATATAAATTTAAGTTTCAGAGTTACATATAACCCATTGCTTGGGTTCATAGATAAATAAACATCCCTTGAGGGAGAATAAAACTCTTTCTCAAAAGTTGTGTACCAGTTGGTTAGGTGACACACTCAAAAGCAGTCTTTTTATGCTAACATGTTAACCCGCACCAGGTTTCTTACAGTAAAGGAGTTACGTTTTGAAACCTTTACTGCTTCACCTGGGTTTGGAGGAAGAGAGAGAGTTGGATTACCAACTGCATACTGATGAAAATCGCTCTGTATCTTAGGATGACCTGACTTAGTGGCTTCATGTAGATGTTAAATGACATGAAAAATATTGTGTCCTGTAATACTGCTTTCAGGAAGCTGTTCATATATGAATAAAGGCCACCATAACACAGTCTTAATCACAGACAACTTGCACGGCCTCTCCAGGGGATGTAAACATGGTTGATGGTACTGAAAGTTGCTGTGAAGTCCAAGAGAACCAATGGATCTCTATTTCCCTTTTTTCTTGCAGCAAAGGACATCCCACAGGATGAACAAGGCAGTTTTAATGCCAAGCCAAGTGTCAACTCAGGCTGAGTTGGGTCTAGAAAATAATTTCCATTCGGAAGTGTCTAGTGTTGACACTATGTTTGTTAGATTATAGGCTGCTAATAGAAATAGATCTGTAATTAAAAGAAAATTGTAAATTAAGGGGACAGTCAGACATGGAAATATAAGGTAATGCTACTTGTTTAACATCCAGTATCAGTGTCGCAACATTAAGACTGAGAACATTCTGCCATTATTCAGCCTACACATTCATTGTATTGCTTTTCATTGTGCTTTATCAGAACCAATCATAGATAATATTTAGGCATGAGATTTTCACAAGGGTGGACACAGAAATGTATACAATTTAATATTCTTAAGTTTTAAAAATATAGTTTAATTTGTGAGCTAACAGTATTCTGGAGAATTCCTGTCACTCATTTCCTAGACCTACAATCCCATACATCTCTTTAAATCTAGTTTCAGTGGGGTATAATCAGAGGTAAATTGGTGAGACATAGGATTGCAGCTGTAAGTGATTGGACACAAGAGCTTTATATCAATATATCCAGTGTGAAGAGATTACTTTGTTCAACAGCACTGCATATAGTGTTCTCTTCAAAATTAGCGCAAGAGTGTAGACTATGTGAAACTGCAGGCTGTGTGTTGAATAAGCTAGAATAATAATAATAATAATAATAATAATAATAATAATAATAATGGCAAATTGTTAACTGTTCAGCAGAGCCTGCTGTCACTTGTTTGTATTTATAGAGTGATAGGCAGTTATATTACTGAGACTTAGGTTCTCTGCCATTCATGCAATATTTCAAATTTGATAGAAGGCCCATCCTATTTTACAGATATGAGAAAATGATACCTGTACGATCAGCTTTAAAGCAATTATGTGGACTTTTCCTCCAAATCTTCCATGGGAGTATGCAGTTTGGGACTCATATGTTCCAGGTTCCAATCTGCATATGTGGCATATGTAGCTTCCTGTCTAAATTCCAAATAAGCTTTAGCTTTAGCTCCAAACCAGCCTTCATCAACCTGTCCATCTAGACTGTCCCTCTAGATAAGCAGACTTCAGTTTCCAGATTTCTCCAGGTAGCATGACTGTTGCTGAGAATTTGGGGATCCAGACATAAAGAGGGTTCCCAGGTTAAGGAAGGTTGGTAGTTTGCTCATTGTTGTAGCCTGTGAATACTTAAACTTCCTCTGCAATGATTGTTGTGATTGTTTTATAAAACTAAAATGGAATACTTTGCTAACAAACACTTATGATCCCTAGAATACAGCTTCATGTTAAGGAACCATGTAGCACATTTGAGATAATGGTTCCAAAGAAGAGAATAGATCCTCTATTATATGTGTTGGATGAAATATTCCTAAAAAAGGATAAATGAAAAAGGACTCTGTTATATTCAACTGTACTGGATTAGTTACTGCTTCTAAATTGCTAGGTTTTAATGCAGTACTTAAAACAGTTTGTATGAAAGATGTAATAAAAGGTTTTGATAAGCTCTGGCAAGATATTATTTATTATTATTTATGTCTTCCTCTCATGCTCTGTGTCTGAATGGATGAATTTGGCTGTAAACTCTTCTTGGAAGTTGGAAGTCTCCGTACTCCACTCCCAATCTCCCTTGACTTCTGCTTGTTTTGAAGATTGCTTTGTGTACATGACTGGAGCAAATAACTTTGTTTCTGTCTTTATATCTTTAACCTCAAGTATTGTGATGTTTTTCTAAAGAACAAGAGAAGTCTGGCACCATACAAGGCAACTAAAAGCACAAGGAAGATGATTATCAGTTGCATAAAAGAATGAGTTTATGCAGAAAAACTTTGCAGAATCACTGTTTGTCCCATAATTAAATATTGCCTTTTTTAATGTTCTTCCTCCCATTTCTCCCTCCCCCTTCCCCCTTCTGGCTTAGCATTATTATCTTACAGCAGGTACTTTTTGCTTTCAGAAATAATTCGTGGCCATGATAAACTGTTGGGGATTAAAATGTTTATTATTTTGCCCGTAATATATGATTGTTTTTTTAGATTATAAATTAAATTCTAGACAACATTTTTCATTTTTTTCTATTTAAATATTTTCAGCAAATATATGTGTATCTCATGTTTATGTTTTCATATGTAGGAATTAGTATACAGAAAATGTAAGAGACTAGTAGTAGCCAAGTGAAGTAGTACCGCCTTGAACATTTCTGTTGTTTTACAGGCAGCCACAGGACCTGACTTGAAAAATAACCGGATATTAGATGACCTGGTACAGAACTTTATTTCTGCAAGGTACCCAATAATTTTGCAAATTTCAGAGTGAGACTCAGGTTTGACTCAGCTCAAAACCATGGACTAATACTGAGCTATATATATTTACAGTAGCTAAATGTTCATGCAACATCAGTTTATGTGTGAGGAGTCTGGTGCAGATAATATATGCAGTATTTATTTTATCCATATGGAGATGTTAATTTGGCTACACAAAGCATTGTCTTCCATATCAAATTGACTGGTTGCAATTTAGTGCTGTTATAGATCAGAAACTATTTCTGGAATGCAGGGGAGGAAAAAGTAGGATTGGAGAGTAGAATAAAATTGTAATGTGATACAGTAAAACATGTAATTTATTATGTAGTCTGTCCTAAGTTCAGTTTCTAGTATTACTGGTTGAAATGGACACATAGCAGTAGATATTTGTAATACTGAAATAAATGGATCCATAGCTTGGCCTAGGAAGCTCATCCACTTAGATGATATTGCCACATTACCAATTATATCTCCAGTGTCCACTGGCAAAACAGAAAAAGGAATTGTGGCTCCTGAGCTGAAAAAGATTCCATAGAGGAAAGATGTGATATAAATTTAATATGTAATAGTAATGCCATTGAAAGTTAATATTATGAATACCATTCTTCAGCTCTCAGAATTTCAAATTTTTTTCCCTGAGGAAGGCTTCAGGATTTGTATATCTGGTAATATTGTGATAACTATTTCCTAGTAATATTTTGGTGAGCTATTTGCTCTATATTAAAACATTGCAGCATAATTTTTGATTCAAGTCAGTAGAGTTAATGGAGTTGTATCTAACTATATCCTGCTTTGTGTAATGAAGTCTGTCCAATCTTGCATTCTGTGATGGAAGTTGGGAAGTTGCATTGTGTTGATTTCCCATTTCCTTCTTTACTCCACTCCCTCTGTGCACCCTTATCCAGATAAGATCTATATGGTTGGAACATAGTGGCATTTGACATGATATGACTGCAGGAGAGAGATTTGCAAATAATTGCCTTCCTCCCTTCTTCTATTCATGGAAACCATCCCCCCTACAGAGAGTCACCTTATGAAGGTGAATATAATCACCTAACAAGAGATAAGAATACACTCTTTATAACAGACAAAATGCCGTTTTTAAATTTTGCTTTGTTTTGCTTTGTTTTATGTTCTACCTTTCTGAACATAAATAATTCAAGGTGACTGACAATTAAAAAAAAATTAAACTGTATAAAGACAATTCAAGTTATTGCTACTGCAACTTAAAAGTCTGGCCTTCCCAAGAAGGAAGAGTCCTTTCACAGGGAACAATATACTGCCCATGGCACCCATTTTTTCATATCTCTACCTAATTGATTTTGGATTGTCTTGGAAACTGAGTAGGGTCAGCCTTGGCTAGAACTTAGATAGAGGGCCATCTGGGAATTCCAGGGTTGTTGGCCTAATTTGGAGATCTAACAAACATCCCAGAAGGCGGCAGTGGTAAGCTACTTCTATAATTTTGTTAAGAAAACTACATGGATATGTCTATGAAGTCACCAAGAGTTGAATTCAGCCTGAATGAGACATTTAATCGTTTGACATGACATGCTAGTCTAGTTTGTTGAGAAATGATTTAGATTAGCCTGGTGGGAGGAAAAAAAAACTCTTTTGTGTGGCAGTGAGCATTCTGTAAGAGAATAGTTGGTACGTCTGTTGTAGAATTAGAGCAAGAATAGGTTTTCTTAACAAGAAATGGAACATTTCCTGTCAGCTAAACTGTGTTACTATTGACTGGTTTATATTTTGGGTCCCCAAAATATAATTTCTTCACTAGATGACTCAGAATTGTCTATCCCAGCAGTCCTAGTAAACTTTTAACCTTTCCGAGTAGAATAAATTGTTCTTTAAAAATGAAGGCAAAGTTGTAGAATGAGGCCCACTTTGTTCCAGGTTATGCAGGCAGTCTTCAGGGATCTATTTTAGGGGATGAAAATCTCTATTGAATTGTTGATCTAACAACCTGCATTTCAAGCGTGTATCTGTTCAAAGTATTAAAATAAAACTTCATACTTCATACCTCTGACAATAAATATATTCTTTTGAAGGGTGATGATCTGAGATGTGGCTATTGCATATAATAATAAACCCATCCCATTCTTCAAGATATGACTCCTGAATTACAGTATGTTTGCATAATTCCCAAAGCAGTTACAACTGAGATTAGTTTCTTGAATTTGGGTTTCCTTTGCAAATGCTGTGATCTACTTTGAATCAGTTTTTAGTGAACTTTCATGTGAATTAGAAAAAAAAATGCATATTTTTATATAAGCAACAAAGAGCTTTTAACATTTGGATGTTTTTTTCTTAACACCTAAATGTTATGATGCAATTTCTTTATTTTGAGAGAACAGTCTCCATCTTCTAGGTATCAGATCTTTTATAGTTGGACTCTGACAACAATGAAAACAAACTTCTTCTCATATACTCCTTGGGGATTTTTCTGATCTGTAATTGTAAAGAGTGAGTTTTGGCATGACAAGTTGCAACGTTGTATTTTCAAAAAACATGTTTAGTGGAAGCAGTATAGGGAAAGCTAGTGAACCATGAAATTAAGAAATTCCAGTGATTCCTTTTACCCCTGATAGTTTTAAAGAAGACTGGCCTATCCTAAAAACGTTAATTTCAGAAAAGTCTGACTGGTCTTAGTTACCATCATTAGTTTTTGTTTATTTTTGTTACTGTTTACTATTTTAGTGCTGAAAAAGATATCAGTGTAAAACACTGTTGTTATCAGGGGCAAGACTACTATTTTTTTAGCTCGTTGCATGATACAGTTATTTATCTACTATGAATATTGAAAACACAGCAAAATATTCTGTATGTACTGATATGGAATGTAAGAGTTGGTCCTCTCTGTTCATACACTTCAGGTCCTATACCAATTCATTGTCATGCTATTGGGCTACATGGGACATCAGCTACTTTCCAAAGACTAATGAACCTGATATTCCAAGGATGTGACTATTATACCTTGGCTTATTTTTAATAATTGCTTAATTGATTGCAGGTTCTGGTCTAATTGTGATGATGTCCAAGTGCTCGTGGCCTATGTCTAAGGTGAGATATTGGGGATATGTTGTGGGCAGCAAAATAATCAGCCCATATCAACAAAGCTGAAGCCATCCTTGAAGTGGACTGAGGGAAGAAGGAGTGTGAAAGTTCCTTAGAATGGTGGTGGGGTGGTATGGATGATTTGTCCCTAGATTTTCAGACATTAGAATTTCACTAAAAGTAAAGGTAAAGGTTTCCCTTGATGTAAAGTCCAGTCGTGTCCGACTCTAGGGGGCGGTGCTCATCTCCGTTTCTAAGCCTTAGAGCCGGCGTTGTCCATAGACACTTCCGGGTCATGTGGCCAGCATGACGACACGGAACGCCGTTACCTTCCCGCCGAAGCAGTACCTATTGATCTACTCACATTTGCATGTTTTCGAACTGCTTGGTGAGCAGGAGCTGGGACTAGCAACGGGAGCTCACCCCGCCGCGCGGTTTTGAACCGCCGACCTTCCGATCGGCAGCTCAGCGGTTTAACCCGCAGCGCCACCGCGTCTCAGAATTTCACTAGCCAGCCAAATTTACCCAGGAGTGCAGAAGAACAAATGTCCGGCGGACAAGAGTGTGAGAAGGCTTTTCAGTTCCTGAACAAGACATCTATGTGCTACAAGGTCCAGATTTGTTAGAAGACTTCAGAGTAACAGTTGATACCTCTGTGGTTGTGATTATGATGGTTTTGGAACAAGGGTCACCAGGAAATTCCCTGTTGATTATATCAACAGAAAGCTGCTGCTCTGAAAAACCTGAACTTCTATTAGCAAACAGGTATGTCTGGCTGAAAGTGGACACTGGAAACTTACAATACTGTCTTTTGCGAAGGATCTTCAGATTGTTCACAGATCACCAAACATTGAAGTGGCTGCATACCATGTGCTAGATGGACTCAAGATCAGCATATTGGACCCAGGCATTACAGCCCTATTATTTTTCCATAGAATATGTACCAGGTGAAGAGTAGCTAGTGGCTGACTTTCTATCCAGGAACCAGAAGAAGGAGGAATAACCAACCATTGAGGTTTCAGTGCAACAACCATGAAAGAAAGCTGGCCTTTTTGAGACTAGGCTGATACCACATGAAATACGAAAGAAAGCACAATCCAAATGCCCCATAGTTTGATCTACCTTATTAAATACATTATCCAGAAGTTAGGGCAAGAGATCCAACTTGTCTTCACATACCACTTTGGAGCCAAAATCCCAAAGATCCCTATAGATGGCTATTTGGGGTTTAAGAAAGGGGTGATGTAGCACTATGATGCACCAGATCTCATAAGTTTTAAATGTCTAGGAGCTGAAGATGATTTGGTGGCACATAATCACAAGTATCTTACAAAGGCCTTGTTTATTCCCACCCATTTTAGAATGATCTGGTATTTGTATTTGACCATTTGGTAAACTTGCTCAGTATTTTCTTATCCTATCTTTTGTTAAAGGTCCTGTGCCTGAGCCTTAAAGGGGCAGGTGTAAATTAAAGTCAGCTTAGGAATTTCATCTCTTTTCTGTGTTACCAAACCTGTCACTGATAACATGCTCTACTGCCTCTTGACCAGAAGAGGGTGTTATGACACTGTAATTAATTTGTCAGTCAGAAGAATTGGAGGCAACCTCAAATTTAATCTCTTGGTATACTACCTTGCTTTTTACATCTCCCTTTCATGGTTTATGAGCCTTCTGCTGTACTTCTTTGGATCTGTTCTAGAGAAATCCATGTTGCAACTTGTACTAGAGAAGTTTTTTCTTCCTGGGTTTTCCTTATTCTCATCATCTGTAAATTTTGATTTAAGTGTCCCCTTCCAGACTGGAACTTAAAAACAAAATTAGATCCTTTAAGTTTAAACAAAGGTTACAGTTGAAATGTATAACTTAGAGAGCCCTATAAATAATGTAGAGTTAGAGTCAATGATGCATATCTGTTCCCAAACCGTCTCAATATTAATGTAGTCATGAGACCCTTGAAAACTGAATTAAGTCGGTGGGTTGAAGGTTAAAACATGAGTTCTTAGAAAAGATAACAAAAATATGGGTGGAAAGATTTGTTAGGCATTGAGAAATATGTGGAGACAATCTGAACATAGATGAAAAATATAGGCTGCACTTGAATCAGAATGGAGACTGAATCCAGAACAGCTTGTACTTTGGGTACAAATATCATGTTAAATGGGTGGGGTGAAAATGTTTTTCATTGCCCCAAATGAGATGCACTAAAAATAAACCATGAGTAAACAGTAATCTGTGATACCCTGTCAAGGAAGTCAAAGGTTCATAAGAGAAAATGTGGATTTTCCAAAAAAATTATTTGGAAAGAGCACTGTATTTATATTTATATTTTTTATTCTGGAAACCTCTTAGACTAAAATGGGATAGTGGTTCTTGGAGGAGTATCTGTTTGTCTGAATATCTATCACATGATAGAAGTATAGAGGAATATAAAGGCGGGTAGTACGTGGTCATCTTGCTACGAACAAATGAAAGAGAGAACGGAACTTTGGGGTAGTAACACTTTGTACATCGAAAAGGACTTTAACCAGAAATCCAAATTAATCCCTTTCAGAGAATTACTGGAAGATAATTACTGTGCTGAAATATACCAACCTCCAAAATAAATATCAGAGTCATTAATTAGAGTGGCCTTAACTATTCACATAGCAGAAAAATGCCCTCCACGCTAAGCGTCAAACTTTTAGATACCAAAAATATGCACCTTAAAAAATTGGTTACGGAAATGACTGCAGAGTGTAAGATGTGCATGTTGCTGGAACAACCAAAAACAATTAACACAGTGCTAGCAATTTTTATTTACATGTAAATGGAAATTGCCGGGGAAAGCCAACATAATCATATCTTAATTCAGAGAGAAAAGTTAGGGAAGTGGTAAAAGGAAAGTTTAAATGAGAAAACAAATCTCTGTTGTCCAGAATAAGTGAATAAAGGTCACTGAGCACTGCAACATTAAAAGTTCATCTAGACTGAATATTGCAGATCAGGAAGATAAACCCCAAATCACCAAATGTCACAGCATGAGTATAATGCAGCTTCTAAGAAACTGTTAGAACAAGGAAATAGAAAACCATTTTTAGCTTGAGAGCTGAGATGTTGGCTGCATGCCAGCAGTGGACATGCCCAGAACACTGGCAATTGCTATTTTGCACTAGTACATTCCTATTCTTTCCTGTTCAGCCTAACACAACAGTCGTACTAACACAACACTTCCCAATTCTGCCTCCTTGGTTGACCCCTCATTTGGAAGAGGTACCATCCCTCTCTAGCACAGAGATTGTCATTAGATGAGATATCATGCCAATCTCTGTTGCTCAGCTCTATTTAAATGTGGGTGTGATAGGGCTTGCCATTCTCCCAAGGGTCACACTTCAACTTTTTGCTGTCCAAATCAGTGGCCACCTGTGTTCAGTCTAACTCATCACTCACATGAAGCTGAGATTCCACCAGACTCTTAGAATAAAAAACTATAACAGGTATTAACAACCACAAATGCATAACACCAGTGCTGCAGGCCCTCCACTGGCTATTCATAGTTTTTTGGATTCAGTTCAAAGTGCTGGTGGTGTGCTGTAAAGCCCCACAGGTGTCTAAGTACTCACAGAATGGCTTCCTCCAACCACAACTGAACCATCCTGTATAATTGCCTGGGAGAACTGTTGGTTGTTCCCCACTTGTGTGGTGAGGGATGTATTGGCCAAGAGGTGTTCTTCTATTACTTTATATCCTTGGTGCTTTGGAATGGCCTCCACTCAGAGATGAAACTTGCTTCTTCCTTAATAGCATTCTGGAAGATGGAAGAATGTGCTCTTCTGAAGGTCATTAGATAGTTATTTATCACTCAATATTATTATATTTTTTGTTGGAGCAACAATGATGGCTTTGGCAAGATCATTAGAAATATGCTTATAACTTAAATTTCTAATATTTACCAAGAATTTTTGTAAACCGCCTGGAGTTCCTGGAAGATTCAATAGTATATAAATTATAGATGGATAGAAAAACAGACAGATATGCATGTATTGACTTGGCATTAATATCTTAACCATATTTCATAATTAATGTGGTTAGAAATGGTTGAAATTCTAAATGCATTATATTACTGCATTTATCCATTAGATGTTTTTTTCTCATCCTTCTGAACTATCTCTGTTTTATATATTTTTGTTTAATTGTGCTTATATTTAGAAGGCATAGGAAGCTTGGTTTTAATGTGACAAAATTGTGTTTAATTCCCAATGCTTCTATTTCTTGAGAATCAACGATAATTTGGAAAATAATGTTTTAAATCCCACAACATTAATATTTTAGTTGCTACTTTGTTCCTAAGTTGTCTGAGTGACAAATGATTTATTGGATCTTTTATTGTCTAAAGTTGTATCTAATATTGCTAAGGTCAAGTAGTACTGCTATTATCCAATTTGATATTGGATTATAATCTTTCACCGTTTTTGATTTCGTTAATGGGTATGCATACATCTTATGTATCAGGGAGGTCAGATAATCTGTACTTTTTTGACTTGGAGAAGTCAATTTCCCAACATGGAATCAAATCAGTAGCTGTCCAATAGAGCGTCCTTGGCTAACTTCAAGCATAAATAGCACAGTTTAGAAAAAATGCTAGTCTCAGGATTGTTCACTTCTTCATATTCTGAGTAGGGTATCAAGATGTAGTGTATTAAAACATGGGTGTAGATATGAAACAGGTCTTTTGGAATCTTTTATAATTTCACTTTCCCATTGATCCATCTAGCAGGTTGAGAGAGATTTGTTTTCTACCTTAATCATGTTTCTTGGGTGGACTTTGCATAATTGTGAACTATATTTATTTATTTAGGAGATTTCTAAGGTTGCCTAAAAGGTAAAGGTAAAGGTTTCCCTTGACGTAGAGTCCAGTCGTGTCCGACTCTAGGGGGTGGTGCTCATCTCCGTTTCTAAGCCGTTAGAGCCGGTGTTGTCCGTGGACACTTCCGGGTCATGTGGCCAGCATGACGACATGGAACACCGTTACCTTCCCGCCGAAGCGGTACCTATTGATCTACTCACATTTGCATGTTTTCGAACTGCTAGGTGAGCAGGAGCTGGGACTAGCAACGGGAGCTCACCCCGCTGCGCGGTTTCGAACCGCCGACCTTCCGATCAACAGCTCAGCGGTTTAACCCGCAGCGCCACCGCGTCCCTGGAAGGTTGCCTACTTGCTAAAAAAACTCTGTGTAGCTAACAGGGTTAAAAGCAATAAAAAACAATCATTACATTAAAAAGGCAGCTATGCTGAGGAGAAAAATCAATCACCAAGCATACCCAGTTATTGTCTGGGCCATATTCCATCCCAATCCAAAACCTGTGGAAAGAACCAGGTCTTTAGTGTCTTTCTAGAAGTCAGCAGGGTTGGGTTGCATGGATCTCTGGGGAGATACTATTCCACATGGCAGGTGCAGCAACAGAGAAGGCACACTTCTTGGATTCTATGAGATGGCATGCTGACCCTGTCTGATCTTACAGGATGGGCAGATTAACAACTGGTGAAAGGTGGTCTCACAGATCTTCCAGTCCTGTGCCATGAAGGGTTTTACAGATGACCACCAGCACCTTGATTTGTACCTGGAAGCTGACCCAGAAACTGATCAAGACAGCTCATGGAATAGCAGTGTTAGATGGGCAGACTGAGGTGCATCCATAACTACTCATGCTACTGCATTTTGGATCGGTTGTAACTTTCACATGGTCTTCAAGGACAATTGCAGTAATACAGATGTGAGGTGACTAAGGTATGAGTGACTATGAAAAAGACCTTCTTGTATGACACAATAGGCATACAAGACAAATCTGTGCAAGAGCCTCCTAGTTCTTCAAGCAGGAGCTGGAAGTCTAGGAGGACCACCAAATTGTGTACCAAGTCTCTGGGGGAGTGCTCCCCTACACATTACTACACTAGGAAGATCCCTGGAATCAATTTGTCCATGTATCCATAGCCACTCAGTCTTGTTAGGGTTGAGCCTCAATCTGTTCTTCTCCATAGAGACCCCAACAACCTCCAGATACTGCAACAGGCCCTTAATATTATCATTTTGTTGGTCAGGATCTGAGATGTACAACTGAGTATCATCAGCATATTGATCATACTGGACCCATGCTGTCAAATGACCTCACCTAGCAGTTTCATGTAGACATTAAATAACACTAACACTAACTTTTCTAGTGAAGTAATTCAGTGAAAGAAGCACAGCTTTTTTTCTTCTGGCCAGAACTGAACAGAACCGGTCTATGTGGATTTGAGCCACTGGTGGTTAGGAGTTTTGTTTTTGTGTTTAAAAATGAATTAAGTCTGTAATTGACTTTTCTGAAGGTTGAAATATATTTTCGTAAGTGAAAGTTGTATTTTGGCTGAATAGAGCATCTTCATTGGTTATATATTTATGGACCCATAGCCTTATGGGCTGAAGATGTGTTTTCTGTCTCCTCTCTAGGAGGAAAAGATGAAATGTAGGAGTGCTTTCTTTGTGTCTCTGAACATTTTAACATCTGCTCTGGTAATTGCTGTGAAAGTTCTGTGTTATTTTTGTTTTCCATTTAACTTGTCCAACTGGATATTTCAAATAACACTGCATTCATCTTAATTATTTCTGTGACTTTTACTTTTTTACCTTTGGGGTTTAATATGAGGCATAATTAATTGTACCTAGTATGTGTCCAGTAGATGTCACAGTTATCTTATTGTAACTAGGGAACAAATTGTAACTAGGGAACAATGAGTATTATGACTTTTGTTAACTTTTAATGTTCAATAATAGTTTTTGTACTTTTACATGCCACTAATATTTGGGTTGAGCTTTTTCCTATACATTATTGCATTATGTCTGAATTGAGAATTGATAATGGCTTCATAAAATTTTTTAGATCTGTTTGGGAGAGGGGAAATTATATAGAATTTGAATTATTTTTATTGTTGCTTTCATTTTATGTCAAAATTTCCTTAATTTGTATTGTGCTGTCCTCATTTGCATTTGTAATCAACCTTGGGTAATATTAATTGCAACATTCTTCAGAGTGCCTATCTTTTAGCATGTAGCATGCCATCCCAGGAGGAATTTTCTGACCTCATTTTTTGTATCTATTCATAAAGCACACAAAACACCTAGATACAAACTTTCCCTATCATCCTTAAACGAATTGGCTGTTTTTATATTATGGTAATTCTTTCTTGAGCTTAGGGAGCTACCATAATTAGAGGGTTGTGATTAATTATATGTATTGGGAAATGGATAGGAAAATGCATAGCAGAAACAAAATTGTAGATATTCCACCCATAAATGATGTGCTATGTTAATTAAATCTTTTGAAAGTATACTAAAATAACTGTTCAATATTTATTGTTTCAGATATATTTTGGGGAGATGCATTAGAAGGGAGGACAGAAGTTGAGTTACTGTCTGTAGAAAAAAATAGAGAAGTATATTCTATGATAGAAGTTCTGGAATTAAATGTATAGTTTACTAGTGTCAGAATACTAATTAAAATTGTTGATTGTGAAAAACTGCTGTGGGGCTCAGCTATTTAATTCCTCTTTCCCTCCCTCCCCTGTACATACTGTGGCTTCAGTGACTCCATCAAGTGATAGTCTATAGTGATCTGAATTTAGAGCAGTCAAGCTTTTTCTTCTAGAAATGTTACAGAATTCTTGGATAACTGCTGAGTTTTCCTTCTCTTGATATAAATAAATAGTAGGCAGTTTAAGGGTTTTGTATCTCAGCTCCCAATGCTAGTTTCAATTAAATGGATAAGTATTCAGCAGATTGTGGATCCTTACATTAATTATCGTCCTTTCTTGTAATCTTCAACAGGACTTTAGCCATAAGGCATTATGCTTGGGTTCTAGTTATTGTTCCCTTTCAGAAGATGTTGAAAGGAATGCTGAGAAAGAAGAGGCATAATAGTTTTATACATTGATCTAGTTCTATATTTTGTTCCTAGACAACGGCTGTTCCAGGCAGTTCTGGATTCTCCAATTTCTTCTGCATCTCTGTTACCCAAAAAAGCTCCTCTCCAAGGCCACATTTTGAGTTCCTCAGATGGATTAGCCTTAGAACAGGAAAAGCAATTTGCGGATATCCTTCCAGTAAAGGAAAATATTCAAACACATAGAAGACGTTTACAATCACCTGACAGGGAAAAAAAGGTTAAAATAAAGCAAGAAGAAGACCCTCGTAGTCCAGAAGAAGGTTGTGAGGCATTAGACAAAGAAGCGACAAATATAAGACCAGACAAACATAACACCAGAAATTCTGAAATGCCTTCCACATCTGCAACAAGATTTGTCACAAAGGGTAAGGTATTGGTCTGTCTTCTCTACATCTTGCTGTATACATCAAAATTGCACATTCATTTTTCAGCTATACTTTGCTATTTAAGCTTACGTCACTGATAAACTTGCTTCTTACTATTTTTGTCTTTATATTAATATACCAGTTTATTTTAAGATTTTTTTTTCATACTGTTGCTTGTAAACTGATGTTAACGGGATATTTGTGTGTTAGATTACATGTTCATTGCAACATACGATAAACTTATCTTCAGTCACATAATGGATGATACACTAGAGGAATATTGGTACATGTAAACCTCCAGATTTCATACTTCCATGTATGAAGTAAATAGCCACCAATATGCCAATTATAAATGGAATTTGTTTGCTTATTTGTTTTATTTCTGACCAGTCAGATGAAAGGACTTCAGACTGCTTACTATAGGATAAGCAATAAAAACAAACAAAACAAATTAAAACATTAAAAATTGATTATGTGCCATCAAGTCATTGTCAACTCTTAGCAACCACATAGATTTTCTCCATGATGATCTGTCCCTAACCTGGTCTTTCAGGTCTTCCAGTGGTAAAACATTAAAAATATAGCAGCAATATTGTTACTTAAAATGCATAAAAGTTAAAACAAAAACACCTAAAATGGTGAGCAAAAACATATGACCCCAAAGATGTGAGAAGCAAAAATATCTTTGTCACTTTGCTGAAGAGAAGAAGTGTGAGTGGCATCTGAACCTTAGGGACAAACTGCTTCCAGGTTTCCCTCCCCTGATTTCCTGGACAGGATGTGGGGCAGGAACAGGAAGTATCCCTTCCTCATTTGACGTCACTGGGCAGACGTAGTCTACTCAGAGCAGACAATCTCAAATGCTATAAAGTATAAAGTTGTTCTAAATCTGTAAAGATTCCATAATGGGGATTTTCTGGGATTGGATTAGATTAGAAACAGAGGGTTTAGGAAACTAAGATTATATGTCAACACAGTTTGTCATATGAACGTTTTCTCCATCCATCCTACCACTGTGACTTTATCAAAATCTAATTTTAACTAACTATAAAACTTATACGGATAAGATAAAAATGATTTTTATCATTTTGATGAGATAAAAATAGAAGATGAAATGTTTCAGCATTTTCAGGATTTCTACTTCTGTATGCTGTACTCTGAATACATCTGCATAGAAAAACTTTTTAGAGAAATCAAGCATATATTATTATTTTTATTATTTTTATTATTTATTTTACATCCCATGTTTATAAATAAGGCGGCCGACTTACCTAATATTCCTTCCTCCTCCTATTTTCCCCACAACAGCAACCCTGTGAGGTGAGTTGGGTTGAGATGGTGATTTGATTTTTTCCCCATAATGAAGATGAGCTTATCAAAAATACTTGAATGGTAGGAAGGCTGTGCACCTGTCAAATGATAAGGAATTAAAGAGTGTATTAAAAATAAACAATAACATTTTAAAAATGTTGCTGCTTACTGCCACTGGTACAGTGTTTGTGGATCCTTGCATCAAGTGCATGTGTGTACACGATGATCTCTTGAGATTGCAACATAGGCAGTTTTCAGACATAATGCTAATCCTTAGCTTCTCTGGTTTTCTTCTCTTTTAGCAGCATGTTTAGAAGGAAGAAACGTAAGCCTTTCACTTTAGATCAGTGTTTCTTAAACTTTTTTTCTCAGGACCCCTTCCCACTTTTAAAAATTATGGAGGACCCCCAAAGAGCTTTTGTTTGTAAAGGTTATATTTACCATATTAAAAATTAAAATTGATGCATTCACTGCCACTACCGTTTCTCACAATTGTTTGATGGGATTTTAATATTGTATTATTTTTCAACATAGGACAGCAAATTTCTGATTTTGAGGGACCCCCAGGGATCCTAGGACCACACTTTATGAAATGCTGCTTTAGATGAACTGCAGCTTTATTTATTATATAGATTTTAGTGCTGTGGTTTAGCTATGTTTAAGGAAAAGAAAGTGTTTTCATAAACTTGACTGGACATCATGGGTGTCTCAGGGAGGGGGCAAATGATGACATGTGGAGTCCTTGGTGCTCTCTGAGCCTTGTTGTTTTCTTGCAGACGTTTCATTGCCAGACTAGGCAACATCTTCAGTCATTCGCTTCGAAATGATGACATGTCCATAATCATGTCATCACACTAATGATACAATTTACCTCCTTGAAACAGATGTGATATTACTGATACAAATTACATAAATGTATCATTTGTTCCATGACATGATACACAGGTTGTTATTTTGACATCAAGATGGCTTGTTACTGATGCTGCTGTTTGGCATTTCAATTAGCTATAGTTTGTTCTTAGTGCAAAGTACAATTATTGTAAAGCAGGAAGGAAAGCTTTCTTTCTTGTCACTGCATGAGCATGGAGAGAGGGCAGAAAAATGACTCTGATAGGATCTGCCATGACAGAGATTTAAACTAACATTGATTGGTATAATTTGAAGATACAGCTAAAAATATGCAGGCAGACTTCCAGTTACTGCAGTGGGACTGTCTATGTGATTTTCTCATTCTATTCTTGATGATCCCCTTATCCAACCTCCTAAGAATTATTTGGGTGGTTGCCTGGGAGGGTAAAGGAACAAAAAATAATTTGTTTCATTTATGGATTCTTTTCCACCAATGGAATGTTACCAGTGCATAGGGGGTATCTTAATGAGAAATCATGTTCGCTATATGAAATAGGATATCCTGTATTCTTTCACCACATTTAAATAATTTTCAGCCATTTAATGCATCTTTTTATTAAGATAGGAGTGTGTTTGTGTCTGCGTGCATGTATAAGGGAGCACGTTATAGAATAAAATAATTTCCCATTTTCTTTTGAATTTTAACAGGAAGTAATACTGTCATCAGGCAAAAGCAATAGAATGGTTTTGTATTAGGAATCTAAGAGAAAATTGATAAACAACTAGTTGAGTGAAATTATTACTCTGGTAACCTTTTTTTGTTCTGAAAAAAGGAAATTCTGAGGTCATGTTTTAAATGATTTATAATGGAATCTTTACATTCATCATACTCTACTTTTGCTGGTCTTATAGATTGCAATTGTCAGTTTAATGATTACTTATGTATGGAAAGGAAACAGTGTGAATTTTTCCTGACTATGCATTGCTAGTTGAATCATAGATATAGAATGTAATGATAGCTTTAAAATAGTTACTTATATCAGCATCTTGGCTAACTTATATTTGATATGGAATACCATGTTTGGATCTAGTCTGCTGTGAAACCAAATATTACTGCTTAAATGAAGCTGACATTCTTGATTTCTTTTGCAATGGTACTAATAGAGGTTTCACCAAACACTGAAATTATGCTGACTTGTGAGTGTGGGTATGTGGAAGCAGAGGGTAAAGCTATACAAGAAAGAAGAATTCTGCATCTCTACTGCTTCATAGTAAAAAAATGAATGGGGGTAATGATCATGTCAGCTGCAAAATAAGCAATTTCAGTCTTAGTTTTTTAATTGAGAACCAAGAAAACAGATCTTCACTTTGTTCAGGCTTGCATTGTTATTTTTAGTAAGAAAAAATACGTAACAATATATAGGAAAACTGTTAATACTTGTATCATTATAAAAATTGGATCATGTCTTTTTTGTAGAAACTGGCTTCACTGGCATTTGGTGATGGACTTTAAGAGTATATCAGCCTTTCCCAAACCTAGTGTCTTCTGTATATGTTGGACTATAACTTCTACTGTCACCACATCTGGAGGGCACTGGCTTGGGAATAATCCTCCTTGATGTCTGCACACTGTATAACTGCAAACTTTTTCCCCATGAGAAAGTTCTTTTGCTTTTAATTTACAATCTGATATGACTGTTTTTAAATGTTTCAGTCGAGTGTCCTGTCTGTGGGGTTCCTATTCAAGAACTACATATAAATAAACACCTTGATGGTTGCCTGGCAAGAGATCAGAAGAAGGACAGTCTCCGAAGGTAAGGTACTTGAGGGTATGAGTTCTATTGAATGTTTTCCATACTTATTTTAGCAAGAAACAGTATCAGATTGGGTCAGTTTTTCTTTATCTAATGGCCTGTGAATAATGTTTTTAGATATAAAAACAATACATTGACTGTCAATAAAGCAACAGTTTATTCAGAGTTGTTTTGATTTATTGGACAAAGGGGAGCCTTTCCTTCCCTCCTGAGCATGTATCTGGAGAATAGTTCAACCAATGTTAGAGGGCCTCTTCACTAATATATGCCACCAGGTGATTTTTCATAGCTAGATTTCCATCAAGGAGGCAGCTGAGTGTCCACTCACTTTCTTCTAGTCCTTTGTGGATGCTGTTTTTGTTTCATCTAGAGGTCTGATGTTACTGTTTGCAATATCCTCCAAATAAGATTATTGAGTAATACTGTGTATAGCAGAATGATACAGTTGAATCTTTGGAAGAACATGATCAGCATATCTTTATCTCTTTCACAATATAAGTAATCAATACAAATATAAATGAAGCATGGTACAAGGGGGCTAGCAGGTAGTACAAAACCTCACCAAATACATCCAAGGTAGAGTCAGTTGAAAGGGGAGAAATTAAGCCCCTGGCTGTGAGCTAAATGTGGAAACAGAATAGGGTTGGGCCTGGTTATTACTTGAGGGGGATACTGCCAAGGAATGCCAAGGCTGTGTCCTAACAGCCAGGAAACACGCTGAGACAAGGAACTGGTCTCTAATGTTTATTGTTAGTACATAACAGGAATCCTAACAAACTGAAGAAGCGTGGGAAAAACCCAGACATATAAACCCCAAAGGTTAAGGCGGTCCCAATCTGTGTCTCTTTGAATGGCTGACCAATTCCTCAGTGCTACGCATGCGCTTGACAGTCTGGATGGGAGCCCCCTGCTCGCCATCCTTACTCATGACAGGCTGTGACATAGGGTGGTAAGTCAAAACAACATGATGGGAGAAGCAGTAGCAAGCCACTTCTGTCCTGTTACCAAGATCACTATCTGGATATGTCCGTGAGGCTACCAAGAGTAGAAGGAGGCATTCCTAAACTAGGAGTGCACAAAACGGAACCCAAAATAATTGCATCCCCAAAATTTTGTTGACTGGTTTGGATTAGTTGCAGATCAGCACAAACAAAACCCCAAATATTTTGTGCTTTGGAAGAAACAGAGCTTCCAACACTTGGATGTTTCAGCCATGGGAAATGTGGGATTCAGAACAACTTGAGCTGAAAAAATATAAGTTGCCAGTAGATATTCATTCATTTGTTCGTTGTTTATTTATTAAATTTTGCCACCGCCCATCTCCCCCCAAAAGGGAGACTCTGGGTGGTTTACAGCAAGGATACAAACATTAAAATACCATAAATAAATATAAATACAAATATAAAATTGAAGATAAATACAGTATAAAATCCAGATGACGATACTAGTTGGAATGTCACTCATGGGAATCTAAGAGGCCATTTTAGGGTGCTAACCATCTCCAGGGGTGATTACTTCCCCTCCCACCCCAAGTGAGGTGTCAGAACCAGGTTTTTAATTGTTTTCGGAAGGCCTCAAGAGATGGAATCTGTCTTATCTCTGGGGGAAGAGTGTTCCAGAGGGCAGGAGCCACTGTAGAGAAGACGTGCCTCCTGAACCCCGCCAGGTAGAAATCTCTTACAGACGGGGTCCGTAACATGCCCTCTCTGCTTGATCGAGTGGGATGGGTAGATGCAATGGGGATGAGACGATCCCTCAGGTACCCTGGACCCATGCCATGAAGGGCTTTAAAAGTAATAACCAACACCTTGAATTACACCTGGAAGCAGACCGGTACCCAATGCAGCTCGCAAAGCAGTGGTGCAATACATGCTGATCTAGGGGGCACCAAAAATTGCTCGTGCAGCTGTATTTTGAACCAGCTGTAGCTTCTGGATACTCTTCAAGGGTAGCCCCATGTAGAACGCATTACAGTAGTCTATATGGGAGATGACCAGGACATGAGTGACTGTGTGAAGGGCCTTCTGGTCCAGGAAAGGGCATAACTGACGCACAACATGAAGTTGCGCAAAGGACCTCCTGGCCACAACTGCTACCTGCTCTTCGAGCAGGAGTCGTGAGTCCAGTGGGACCCCCAAGTTTTGCACTGGTTCTGTCTGGGGCAGTGCAACCCCATCCAGAACCAAAGATTTTAAATTCATGGATACCAAGGAGCCCCCCACCCACAGAGACAACTTCCAATCTTAACTGCTAAAACAGAATGGAACACCTAAAACATTTTGTCTAGAATGCCTGCATTTCAGCCTTTACCTGGAATAAAATGCCCCAAAACACGCACAAACCATCAGATACCAACTGTTATGTGCACAGAATGATTTGGGCATGAACCATGTTGTACATCCCTAAATCTGACATATGTGGAAGTTTTGTCCAATCAAACATTGTGCTTCACCTCTGATATCAGAAGTCTAGGCAGCAAATCAGAAAATTACTTTAAGGCTGAACTTGCTTTCTTACCAATACTACACTGTACTGATAAAGGGGCTGGATAGTTTTAACTATCCAGGGAATTTTAAGAGAAGTTTTATGTCTGAGATATATTCTGGGGAAGGAAAGATGAGCTTTGGTCTGTTTTGGCTTTACTCATTTATCATGAGCCATATAAAGATGTAAGAGTTCATCGTACTTGAATTATTAACTTATGCTATTGTAAAGTTAGTTTCAGCAGTACATGGTAAATAGGCCTGTTCTGAATTTCACCTGAATTTTGTTTTCTGTAGTTTTGTATCCATTTCTTTCTCCTTTTTTAAAAACTGAAAATATGAGCAAAGCTGAGATTATATGAAGATACTGACGAAAATTGAATTCTACTGATTAGCCTGATAGGGTATTAACATCGAATTCTTGCCATGCAGAGAGCTTTGCTACAATTTAAATAGGTCCACAAAATCATGAATTGAGTTTAGTTGTGAATGATTTTTTTTTCTGTCTTACGGGCTAAAAAATCAGAGGGCTCCCACTGAAATTTAAATAGGTGGCATAAACAGGATGGACAGTGTCAGGGATTCTTTTTTAATTGAACCTGCAAATTGTCTGTGGAGCCTGTGCTTGTTGCTAGGAAACACTATCAATGGTGTCCACTGAAAATTGCTTTGTGTGCCTGTAGCAGAAGAGTGACTCATGACTGTTAGAAATAATAAATACTGGTTAAAAGGGATTAGGCAAGTTTCTGGAGTACATGGTACCCCAGTGTGGAATTGCCAAGTAAGTTTGGGAATTTAGTCACATGTTGTTAGTGACCTTCTCTTTTACATATCATACTAAGGTGTAATTGAATGCAACGTTTGTGAGTATTAACAAATTGCAGTGGTTTTATTTTTACACATTTTTCCTACTGCTAAGTAATCAGGAAGCTTGGAAGCTTTTGCCTTTACTTATTCACAGCTTTCTGAGAAGTCCAGCTCTAGAACTATAATTAATATTACCTGAGGTTAATAAACATTCAGTTTAAATTATGGTGTGATTTAAGATACTCACAATTAACAATTGTCAGAATTAGTTGATCAGATGACATGATAAGCTAAAAATTTGGCTGCATGGAAGGATGTGGCAAAGGAAGAATGTATAAGCCTGATATTTTTTGTAGCTCATGATTTAGTCAACTTTTTCTTTCTCATGGAATTTATTCTTGACTGCTAAACATAGATGTAGATATTACAGGGGAATCCTTCTTCAATAACTTTACTGTTTTACCCTAAGAATGTAGAATTTGTTTCCAATACAAGAGCAGAATATAGACTAAATCAAATACACATCTAATACATTTAATTTAACACATGTAATACATTTAACTTCTGTAGTTCTGTGTTTAGGGGGATATGGGCTGTGATAGAAATGTGAATAATAAATAAATAAATAAATAAATAAATAAATAAATTTGAGCATTTATTTATTTAAATTTATATGGCCCCCCATTTGACACTCAACTCTAACAATAATGCAGAATAATAATAAAAATAAATAAAGATAATTTATTTATTTAAACATTTATATAGCTGCTCACCTTATATCAAACTCTGGGTGGCTCCCAATTAAAACAACATCAATAATAAAACAACATAAACACATATATCTGTTAAAACCATAAACATTAAAATTGTTTTATTTAAATGTTTTAAATAAGTAAGTAAGTAAAGATAATTTAAAAACAACATATTACATACAGAGAGATTCAAAAAACAAGTAACCAAAATGGGTTTACATAACAGGCTGGCCTATGAACCAAGTCTTCAGTGCCTTATGAAAGGCTGGCAGGGTCAGGGTCATCCAAATCTTGGGAGGTATGCCATTCTATACAGAAGGCACTGTCAGAGATTGCTGGAAAGCATTTGGCCAGAGCGATCAGAAAAATCACACACACCAGGCATTTCTATAAAAATAAATGTATTTACAGAAAGCACAAAAACGTATTTTACAAGCTGTGCATTCACACACGCACTCAGAGAGCACCGGGAAGAGAGGCTGTGTGTAGAAAGGAAACAGAAACTAAAACAAGTCCAGGCAAGTACCTCCCCCAGGCAATGCAGCTTTTAACACCCAAACTGAGGACAATTAAGTTCGACCTCTTCACCCTGCCAATACTTAAGGAAGTACTCAATTACCATGGTGACATTAATTTCTGTAGCAGAAAACAATATACCAACAGGCACCACAACAAAAAAGTCAAGTTTCCTGGGTCCCATTAGATGGTATTGTTTAATAGAGGGGACCTGGAGCATGCCTACTCTGTCAAGTCCTTGTGGGACAGCAGAAATGATTGGGGACATGGTTATCTCTGGCAGGATTCTATCTATTTCTTCCTTACCATCCTATATCCAGGTTTGAACAGTGATTTGGAATAAAGTACCAGGAAGTCCAGGGCTATAATCAGTAGAACTCTTCTATGAATGGAAAAAGTTCTGATCACAAAAGACTATTGATTCAGTATAGTCCCCTGTGGGAAGGAGGTGATCTATGCTAATTTCCCCTTACCTGTTAACCTTCACAGTTTTTATATGATGTTCAGGACGCCTCTGGAGGATCCCCCAACCCTTGGAGCAGGTTAGCATCAGGCCACTGGATGAAAGGGGAATTGGTGAAACATCATTTACTCTCCTTAATTACCAGTGCCATCCTGTTGATTAAAACACCTTTCCGTGAATGGGCAGAAATACATTCTACCCATCCTTCCACAATTTAGTAGCTTCTTTCCCAAAGTCTGGGTTTGAAGTAAGATTAGGAAAACCCTTTCTTTAACTTTAACTTTGACTTGAAACTTGTACTCTATTCTTACTAGAATAAAGTGAAGACAAGAATACTTGATGTGACATAAACTTTGTTTTGCCTACTTGAGATTCCTATAATTTCTGCCTTGTCCTTTTTTCCTTCTCTAGTTAAAACCTTTTAATGATAGTTAAAACCTTTTAAATTTATGATGTGACATAAACATTGTTTTGCCTACTTGAGATTCCTGTAATTTCTACCTTGTCCTTTTTTCTTTCTGTAGTTAAAACCTTTGGTTTTGTTAAGAAATCTTTTGGAATAATCCAGAATGTGCAATATCATTGACTCACTGTTAGCTTGTCCTTTGTCATGGAAAGACAATGACAGATGTTTGTCAGTAGCTTTATTTCCATAGAGATCTCTCCCTAACACTATAAATAAGTGCTGGCATCCTTATTTTGACAGGGTTTTGAGCATTTGTTGATTTTCATTATTATTTGTGGGTGTAAGGATTTATATATGTGTAGAATGTGCTTTCCCTCTGGAAATATGGTTGTTTGGTATAAAATGGTTTATTTTTATCTATGCATCACACTGTTTAAAACAGTATTTGAGGAGATTGTTTTCTCAAAAGATTTAGCCACAGTGGGTTATAATGTAACATTGGCATTATAAATTAATTTATTTCAATTGTAGCATATTGAGTTAGTTACTGTAGTAATGGAATATGACCTATTTCGGTTTCAAATGGGGAATGGGCATGATATAGATTAAAACTGAGTGGAACAAACACTTGTGAGTCCAAATCCCATGTGTAATTGTTTACATAAATATTAACCAGCACTTCTCTATAAATGGAATTATATGTAGAATAGTTATCCTGAACAAAAATTGTAGAAACACATTTTTAATCTAGGTTTAAAGTGGGACTATTTGGCTGGGTTCATATATCATGCTAAATTGTTAATGCTAAACCTTAACAATGGATTGTTGGTGCTGTGTCTTAAACATTGACTTAAAGGGGTTCACCCCTTGGGCTAACTAAAAACCAAGCAAAGCATGTTATGTCTTAAAGCAGTAGTAAACCCTACCATTACATCCCTGGCTTAATTTCGTTGAGCTAAACTGTATTCATGGAAGTTCAGGGGACTAGAAACTCAGACCTATACAGAGAGATGGAAGAAGCTGAATATGCTTAATCTTCAGCAAACTAAGGGGGGAAATTATAGCATTCTTTGGGCACTTAAAAGGATATTACTAAAGGAAGGTCAAGACCTGTTGTAATGTCACCACACAGTGCAGGACACAGAATAATGGATTTAAGTTACAGAAATGCAGATTCTGATTCCAGAATCTGTGTTGAAGAAGAGGCTGCTCAGCAGTGTAATGGATGATTTAATCTGGATTCCTGCACTAAGTAGGGAGTTGATTTTAAGACAAAGCAGAAGAAAAGGTTTCTTTTCTTTTTCCCTTTTTTAACACTTATAAATAATAATATAGTGGAGACTTCGGCATTAAGCTCAGAATGTATACTTCTTGTTTATATCATGAAAATAACTCAGTGTACTTGGAATCTTTTACTAATGTTATATTGAGTATTAACTGTATAACTATCCATTTATAGATATTACTTCTTTTGAAATACGTATCATTAAAAAAAAAGACTGAAGGACTTTCTTTTACTTCCTTTTCTAGTAGTTTTTCCTAGTAAAAATCTGGGGGGTATGTTAGCTAGTCTTTCGAGGAAAGAAGTACATGATTGAACTTTGTCTGTTTGGCAGGAAATCTGGTCCACGAGTGGAAATCGATGCCAGTAATTTTGTGGCTTCTCAATTGCTTTACCTGTTTAAAATCCATTCTGCTAGTTCAACAAGCAATGAATGAATGCAGTGAAGATTACAAATTTTTCTGCAAACTTTATGGAAGCTGCATTTTAAAGAGGGAGAGGGAGATAATGTGATTGGAAGTCAGTTTTGATTAGGCAAAGCCTGTCCGTGTAACCCTAAATAAATAAATAAAGTACTTACATGTATGCCATTTTTGTGGCTTCCTGACTGTTGATATTTTGTTAGCCTTTTGAATATGTTTTTTTTTGAAATCAAGAACCAGGAACAATTTTTTTGAAAAATGAGAGATGTTAACCTGAACACATAGTTTGATCATATACTTTCTTATCCTCTCTGTAATAATAGCAGAGAAGGGTAACATTCCTCACTAAATATTTGATTATTAGCTTTTAAAATATTTACTTGAATGCTGGACTTACCCCTTTGGCTTAAGTTAACTCGTAATGTTATTGTAAGGATAACAAAATAAAGCTCTTTGGAAGGAAATGGGATAGAAGTAATAATTAAATCAAATAATATATTATTGTTGTTGGAGATAGAAATGGGACAAAAAGGTAAGAGGTTGCAAAGGGTTAAAAAATAAAATAAATATGTTCATAGTAAAACAATATAAAATATTCTATCTTGAAGTAATAGAACCTGCAACATATACCATGTAACATATTTGTACCCTGTAACTTATTTATATATGCCTCATAGATTGAGTAAAAATATGTACATTTGTTCATTATGTCCTACAGGAAATATTTTTATATGTTTCCTTCTATGTTTTTTCCCCCCCCAGCTCTGGACAAAAAAGAAAGTTACTGCCTAAAGTAGTCTACAATTTACTCTCTGACCGTGACCTGAGGAGAAGACTGAAAGAATATGGATTGTCCACCCAGGGAACAAAACAACAGCTTATTAAAAGACATCAAGAATTCGTGCACATGTATAATTCTCAGTGTGATTCTTTAAATCCTAAATCAGGTAGGAAAATGAAATGTAGATAGTGGTTTCCTTTAAATAATCTTAAAATCTGCTTCTTCTTAACATTTTTTACTTACCATTTTGAGCTAATATAACCTTAATTTACCAATCTATTTATGCTCATTGAAATACTTTACACGAGACTTACTTGACATGAAGTGCCTGCCATGACTGAAAACATTGAGCTTACACGATCATGGCAACAGATTTGAATAGTTAGCAGTTTATGTGCACCATAATTAGGGTCCTTTTATGCCTCTATAGTAGTGTTTTTCAAACTTGACAACTTTTAAGATGTGTGGACTTCAACTTCCATGCTGGCTGGGGAATTCTGGGAATTGAAGTCCACACATCTTGAAGTTGCCAAGGTTGAAAAACATTGCTCTGTAGCCAGTATTCAGACAATCACATAGTGGTAGCAAAGTTATGTGGCCATCTCACAAAAATACCTTATTTGTTCAGCCATTTGATGTAGACCAGCTGAGGAAACAGATGCTGGATTGCTGGAGCTATGTTGTTACAGGGTATACAGCTTGGTCTAGTGGTTAAGGCAACGGGCTAGAAACCAGGAGACTGAGAGTTCTAGTTCCGCCTTAGGCCTGAAAGCCGGCTGGGTGACCTTGGGCCAGTCCCTCTCTCTCAGCCCAACTCACCTCACAGGGTGGTTGTTGTGGGGTAAACAGGAGGAGGAAGGAGTATTAGGTATGTTGGCTGCCTTCAGTTATTTATAAAAATAATAAAGGTGGGATAGAAAATAAATAAATAAATAAATAAAATAAAAAATAATAACAAAATCTTAAAAGATTCCTTCTACCCTTTCTTGTATTAAAGAGAATCTAGGCAGGTTTATCTTGAGTTTCTTTCTCCATCTTCATTCCCATGGCTAAGTGGATATTTGCTTAATCAAATATCCGTCTTGTTTTAACTGCTGCAGATGTCTCAAGTTGCCCATATTCACATTTGTGGAAGGTATCTGATTTTGGATTTTTTGTATTTCTATCACTGGAGATGCTATAGTTCTTGCCTGCCACTCAATTTCAAAAGGTAGTGAATGGCTTACAATTAATGACATAAAATTAAAACATAGAAAATCAACAGCATAGCCATAATAGCAGGAAGGCCTAGAAATGTCACCTTTCAGGTAACAAAATCTTCAAGCATCCCCAAATGCCTATCTGAAGAGCCCTGTTTTCACAGCACTTCAAAAGTAAAACAGGAAATGGGTAATCCAAAAAATGGGGGTAGGTGGTTCCATAGTTGTACCACTAATATAAGATACACACATAATTATTAAGCATACTTTAAAAGTGTGATGATTTTCTAAAGATAACTTAGCAGGGAAATCTCTGACTCAGTTCTGACAAATACTTATCCCATTATGGCTAAAAGCAAAGAAATCTTTATTGCTAAGGTTCAGTATGACTTGATGTTACAATAGGAAAAATATCACCAAAGGGCACAGGTATTTGTCTGCAGCAAAAGGGGATACTTTACAATTTACCACTTACAGCTGTGATTAAGCTGTTTCCATTAGTCATAGCCAACAACAGAAGAGTCTGTTCTAAGTGAATTGATTTGTTAAAATTTTATCAAGAGCTAGAGAAACACGATACAAACTCAAGAAGAGCTGTGCTGGATCAGACCAAAGGCCTAGCTAGTCCATAGAGGACAAATAGAGGCCTCTGGAAATGAATGAAATGAGCGATATAAATGAAATAATACTTTCTTGCTTTAGTTCCCTAGCAACCAGAATTGAAGATAATGTGCAGCTAATATGACTACTAGCCATTGTTAGGGATATTCCCTATGAATTTATCTAATCCTCCTTTAAAGTTGTCTATATTAATAGCTATCACTGCTTTACATTGTTTGCTGTGAAAAAGTTGTTTTCTGCACTGAATCAACTACTATTTGGATACATTGAATACTTGGTTCTAGTGTTATGAGCAAGAGAAACCTTTTTTTAATCCATGTGTAATTTTATAAACCTTAATTATCTCCCCATTTTTTCACATTTTTGGCTGTTTTTCCCTGCTGTATTAATAAATATGATTTGGGAAAGAGTCCAGCTTTAAACAATGATTTATGGAAAGGATGGTTCATATGTACTTCCTCATACATTACAATAATTCACAAGGTATGCATATTCATATAGGCTAGGCTCAACCCCACTGTGTTGTGGACCTTAGCCATTCCTAGTATGTTGCTCCTGTCACTCTTACTTCTCTAGTGACCACATATTGGGTAACATGGAAGAGGATTCTCAAAGTGAATTAAGAAGCACCAAGTCTTAATCAGATGGTGAATTATGAGCATATCCTGAAACACACAGAGACTCTTCTGTCATACTGTCTGCATATATGGATGGTAGGAAAATGTTTCTGCTGTGGATGGATGGGCTGTGCAGCACCATGAGTCCCCTGGTCCCACATAGAGGGGACAGTATGCTGCCATAATATTATTTATATATATATGTGTATGTATGTATGTATATATATATATATATATATATATATATATGCCATAATATATGTACAAATCTGGAACAGGTAATATTAATGTGGCTGTAGCAATGTGTAAATTTTGAAATGCCCCATAAGGAGACTGAGAATGAGAGATTTTTATGATACTCTCATATCACACCCCTTTTAAACTTACAAAGTAAAAGCTTTTCAGCTTTTTATTTTGCTCAGGGTTCTGTGAATACAGAACTAGGATATACTTCAGATGACCCACAAACAGCCTAAATAAAAAGTGGCATAAAGAATTCAGTTGTAACGAAACCCAAGAATTTTGAAATGCCATATAGGGCATTGTGTGGATGCCAACTCCAGGAGTTTTAATGGATTCAGTGTAAGACTGAACTCACTGAATTTAAACTATAATCCTGTTCATACTTTCCTGACAATAATTTTCACTGTACTCAATGGAGCTTTTGAATAGGATGTTTATAAATTCTTGGATCCTACTGTTGCTGTTCGTCCTCCTCTGGCATTATGCATAAATTCAACAAATGAAATTTCCTGGCAGAAGCAAAAGTGAAAGTCTTACGTGATTCGTACCAGTTTTCTGTTTAAGGCTGTAATACTAAAGGAGTGGAATAAGGAATGTTTTGGAAAAGGCAGAAAAGAGAATGAAAAGGAAAATCAAATGGAAGAGAAAATGGTAGAACATATTTGCTCCCTTTCTACTGCACTGGAGAGTATGAAATACCTCCTTTCCTAGCTAGAGACAGAAATCAAGAGTTGACAAACAAGCTGTCCTGGTCTGGCCTGTCTCCAAGCCATAAGGAAACTGAGAATAAGTGCAGGGAATAGGTTGTATGTACCTGTGAGGGTCCAATGGATCATGGACAGTGTCTTTTTCGTAAGGGCTTTGAGAGAACTTTACCTTCAGTAAGTTATTAGGCTGGTTCTAATTAGTCCATTCTTCAGCAAAGGATCGTTACCTTGTCGTGGTGCTGGAGCTTGAGCACCTCAATGATGCCATGAGCTAAACCGTGAAGGGCCACTCAAGACGGGAAGGTCATGACAGAGAGGTCAGACTAAATGTGATCCCTGGGGAAAGTAATGGCAACCCACCCCAGTATTCTTGCCATGAAAACTAAATGGATCAGTAGAACCAGAGATATGTCGGTATACCATCGGAAGATGAGACCCCCAGGTCGGAAGATGGTCGAAATGCTACTGGGGAGGAACAGAGGATGAGTTCAACTAGCCCCAGTCGTGATGACGCAGCTAGCTCAAAGCCGAAAGGACGGCTAGCCGACGGTGCTGGTGGTGAACGGCGAATCCGATGTTCTAAGGATCAACACACCATTGGAACCTGGAATGTAAGATCTACGAGCCAGGGCAAATTGGATGTGGTTATTGGTGAGATGTCAAGATTAAAGATAGACATTTTGGGCGTCAGTGAACTGAAATGGACTGGAACGGGCCACTTCACATCAAATGACCACCAGATCTACTACTGTGGACAAGAGGACCACAGAAGAAATGGAGTAGCCTTCATAATTAATAGTCAAGTGGCTAAAGCAGTGCTTGGATACAATCCAAAAAACGATAGAATGATCTCAATTCGAATTCAGGGCAAGCCATCTAACATCACAGTGATCCAAATATACGCCCCAACCACAGACGCTGAAGAAGCTGAAGTAGAGCAGTTCTATGAGGATCTGCAGCACCTACTGGACAACACGCCTAAAAGAGATGTTATTTTCATCACGGGAGACTGGAATGCTAAGGTGGGCAGTCAAATGACACCTGGAATTACAGGTAAGCATGGCCTGGGAGAACAAAACAAAGCAGGACATAGGCTGATCGAATTTTGCCCAGACAATTCACTCTGCATAACAAACACTCTCTTCCAACAACCTAATAGACAGCTTTATACATGGACTTCACCAGATGCACAACACCAAAATCAGATTGACTACCTCCTTTGCAGCCAAAGGTGGCGAACATCTATACAGTCGGTAAAAACAAGACCTGGAGCTGACTGTAGTTCAGATCACAAACTTCTTATTGCACAATTTAGGATCAGACTAAAGAGATTAGGGAAGACCCACAGACCAGCTAGATATGAGCTCACTAATATTCCTAAGGAATATGCAGTGGAGGTGAAGAATCGATTTAAGGGACTGGACTTAGTAGATAGGGTCCTGGAAGAACTCTGGACAGAAGTTGGCAGCATTGTTCAGGAGGCGGCAACAAAATACATCCCAAAGAAAGAGAAAACCAAGAAGGCAAACTGGCTGTCTGCTGAGACACTAGAAGTAGCCCAAGAAAGAAGGAAAGCAAAAGGCAACAGTGATAGGGGGAGATATGCCCAATTAAATGCAAAATTCCAGAGGTTAGCCAGAAGAGATAAGGAATTATTTTTAAACAAGGCAATGCGTGGAAGTGGAATAAGACAATAGAATAGGAAGGACGAGAGACCTCTTCCAGAAAATTAGAAACATTGGAGGTAAATTCCAGGCAAAAATGGGTATGATCAAAAACAAAGATGGCAAGGACCTAACAGAAGAAGAAGAGATCAAGAAAAGGTGGCAAGAATATACGGAAGACCTGTATAGGAAGGATAACAATATCGGGGATAGCTTTGACGGTGTGGTCAGTGAGCTAGAGCCAGACATCCTGAAGAGTGAGGTTGAATGGGCCTTAAGAAGCATTGCTAATAAGGCAGCAGGAGACGACGGCATCCCAGCTGAACTGCTCAAAATCTTGCAAGATGATGCTGTCAAGGTAAAGCATGCTATATGCCAGCAAATTTGGAAAACACAAGAATGGCCATCCGATTGGAAAAAATCAACTTATATCCCCATACCAAAAAAGGGAAACACTAAAGAATGTTCAAACTATCAAACAGTGGCACTGATTTCACATGCCAGTAAGGTAATGCTCAAGATCCTGCAAGGTAGACTTCAGCAATTCATGGAGCGAGAATTGCCAGATGTACAAGCTGGGTTTAGAAAAGGCAGAGGAACTAGGGACCAAATTGCCAATATCCGCTGGATAATGGAAAAAGCCAGGGAGTTTCAGAAAAACATCTATTTCTGTTTTATTGACTATTCTAAAGCCTTTGACTGTGTGGACCATAACAAATTGTGGCAAGTTCTTAGTGGTATGGGGATACCAAGTCATCTTGTATGCCTCCTGAAGAATCTGTATAACGACCAGGTAGCAACAGTAAGAACAGACCACAGAAGAACGGACTGGTTTAAGATTGGGAAAGGAGTATGGCAGGGCTGTATACTCTCACCCTACCTATTCAACTTGTACGCAGAACACATCATGTGACATGCTGGGTTTGAGGAATCCAAGGCTGGAGTTAAAGTCACTGGAAGAAACATTAACAATCTCAGATATGCAGATGATACCACTTTGATGGCTGAAAGCAAAGAGGAACTGAGGAGCCTTATGATGAAGGTGAAAGAAGAAAGTGCAAAAGCTGGCTTGCAGCTAAACCTGAAAAAAACCAAGATTATGGCAACCAGCTTGATTGATAACTGGCAAATAGAGGGAGAAAATGTAGAAGCAGTGAAAGACTTTGTATTTCTAGGTGCGAAGATTACTGCCGATGCTGACTGCAGTCAGGAAATCAGAAGACGCTTAATCCTTTGGAGAAGAGCAATGACAAATCTCGATAAAATAGTTAAGAGCAGAGACATCACACTGACAACAAAGGTCCGCATAGTTAAAGCAATGGTGTTCCCCGTAGTAACATATGGCTGCGAGAGCTGGACCATAAGGAAGGCTGAGTGAAGGAAGATAGATGCTTTTGAACTGTGGTGTTGGAGGAAAATTCTGAGAGTGCCTTTGACTGCAAGAAGATCAAACAAGGAAATCAAGCCAGACTGCTCACTTGAGGGAATGATATTAAAGGCAAAACTGAAATACTTTGGCCACATAATGAGAAGACAGGACACCCTGGAGAAGATGCTGATGCTAGGGAGAGTGGAAGGCAAAAGGAAGAGGGGCCAACCAAGGGCAAGATGGATGGATGATATTCTAGAGGTGACGGACTCGTCCCTGGGGGAGCTGGGGGTGTTGACAACCGACAGGAAGTTCTGGCGTGGGCTGGTCCATGAAGTCACGAAGAATCGGAAGTGACTAAACGAATAAACAACGAACAATTAGTCCATTAACTAGGTTAGCAGATCATTGCTATGAGGAAGAGCTGCTGCACATCTCACTGGCATTTGGAAGCTGCCTGTTTTTCTCCCCAAAGCACCAAGCAGGGAAGGGGGACAGCCCAGACAATCCCATCTGTTGGGGAATCAGTGGGATGTCATACCACTGAACTCCAGCAGAACAACATGCCTGCTTCCAGTTGTATACTAGCAGCTGCTCTAGATATTTGAGGGACTGCCTCTTCCCGATTATGTCTATCCGTCCCACCAGATCCAGCAGAGAGGGTGTGCTGTGTGCCTGTCAGCTAGGGAGCTTCATTTGGCGGGTCCTAGGTGGTGGGCCTTCTCTGTGGTCCCCTCTTTGAGGAACATCCTTCCCCCTGAAGTGAGGCTGGCCTCATCCCTTTTAAATTTCCAGAGGTCCCTCAAGACCTGGTTGTGTCAGCAGGCCTGGGGACCTCAGGGTACTGGTGAAATATTGAGATGGCTCCGTATAATTAACACCTGCTCTTCATCTAACCTCTTTTTTATTCTATTTTGGTTTTGTACTTTTTATAATTTTCAAGTTTTTAATATTTAATTTGTATATATTGTTTTTAACTTTATTGTGTGAGAGTCACTTGATAAACAAATATGATAAACAAGGTTAGGGAAGAAAGAAAGTCTTCAACTCTCAGGTTTTGTTCTTATACATTGTAACTGCAGCAAGATTATTATATGCACAAAGATGGAAAGACTCTGAAATTCTCACAATGGAGGAATGGTTGGTGAAGATGACAGAATTTGCTGAGATGGCAAAATTGACTTGTTTGATTAGAGAAAATACAATAACTACATTTGTGAGTGACTGGAAATCCTTTATGGAGTTCTTGCTGTAAATGGAAAAAATGAACTTGTGATTTATGGGTTTGATGATTAAAAAGGGTAGAATATGGAAAGAAGACAGCCATAACATAACCTTAGAGAGAAAGAATAAAATATAAATTCATTTATAACTGCTGTAAAGAAGATAGGAAATCACCTCTTTATACCTTTTTTCCTTTTCCTTTTCCTTTTTCTTTCTTTTTCTTTTTCATTTTTTTTCTATTATCACTTTTACTTTACTTTTTTTCTTTAAATTTGTATTGTTTTTACTTTGTAAAAAAACTTCCTCAATAAAAATTAATTTAAAAAAACCTCTCAGACTGGTTCACGTAACACCAAACCATAGATAAGTGTTATGTCTGATCAAGATCATTGCAACATCTACCATAATCTGTCAGGATTTTGAACCTCTGATTGGTTCAGCATAGTTCAGAGGCTGTTTTTAGAGCAGGAGATATTTTTCAACTGCTCGAAGAACCATCCCATTCTTAGATATATTTCTTGTATCTTTATAACTTTAATAATTTCTTTACATGGTACCAGATTCCTGATGCTATTAAAGTTAGGATTTTGTTTTCCCATGAGAAAAATCCATAGATAATATATATAACAGCCTCTGTGCAAAAGCTTAAAATAAAGACATTATAATAGAAGAACACAGTCTTATAATGCCAGAAAGTTTGTGTGTGTGCGTGTGCATGCGTGAGAGAGAGAGAGAGATACCCTGTCCCCTCCATTTGTTGATAAAATTCGGGGGACCCTATGCAGACAAACATTACCAAGAACGTTCTCATGTTTAATTTTTATAATAATTATTTTTTTTATCCCGGCTTTATTTTCTGTGTGTTATAACTCAACATTGCAATTTGATAATAACTGTAAAACTGAGGATTAAATTAGAAAAAAAATCACCATAAATTCTCATCTAATAAGCTTGAAATTAAAGGGGGATCCAGAATCTGACCATTCAGGTTTAAATTCCACTTGCTGTTCATTGGGGCTTTGTTTTTCAAATAATTTTATTAAGAATTAGAAATGAATAAAAGCCAATACAGAAAAATACAAAAGAAAAGTAAAGAATGTGAAAAAGAAGAAAAAAAGAAAAAGAAAGAAAGAAGTAACTTCCCCCTTCATCCCAGCAAGTAAAAACAATCTTAGTAGCTTAGTAGCTGTGTTAACGACTGTGAGCAAAGATGGTTCCTCCCTCGACTCCCAGCCACTCGACCCATAGGCAGACTGCAAAATGATGATTCCTGTGGTTTACTCACAAGGTGTGGCTGTGCAGAGCCACAGGGGTGATCTCAAAGAACTCTCCTTAATCTGGAGAGCATTTTGGTGGCCAGAATCCTGCATCCCACGCCAATCTTGGTTGTAACGCTGTCCCACTGCAAAAAGTGGATGTTCAGCTCACCATGGCTCTCAACTGGAAGTCCTGTTCATAGGGGCATGTTGAATTGCTATGGCAGCTTTTATGTATGGCACCTATCCTGAGATCAGGTAGGTGAAATAGCATTTTTACTGGGATACCTTGGCTGTTGTCATGTTCCACAGGAAACCAAATGTGAAGCTATGTTTGGTTGCTAAGGGTCCCATGAGAAAATGGAGTGTGAGGATGATGGTAAGGATAAGCCTGGCATGGCTTTTAGTGCTCCCAGTTCCCTCATGACACATTAGGAAAGAGATGCATGACTTTTTTTTTTTTACTTAGGCAGCTATGAATAATTAGTGTGAAACTTTATCTCATCTATAGTAAATTAATAAATTGCTTTATGATCAGCCTCCAATCCAGATGAGTTGTCTAAACAGGACTTGCAGCTTATCTGTGATTTTATTATGTCTTCTGAGGCTTCGGCGTTCCATTCATTGTTTCCTACTTGTTGGTCTCCATATTGACTATGCTAGTTAATGTTATATGCAAGGATCAGAAAACTAATGGATGGCCATGAACTTAGTGGTTGCTCAGTCAGTGCTTGCCTAAAGAACTGGCTCCTACCCAGTCCGGGGCTCAAAAATCCCCTGCAAGTAAAAGACGAATTGTTGGCAACTAAATCATCTTTGTCTCTTTTTCGATGACACTTTCAGGATTTCATCTTTCCTTTCCATAGTTAATATACAATACCATAATTGTCCTTGAGGAAGCTATGTTGTTATTGTGAAATATTTCCATCCATGCAAATGGTTCAAAGAACTATCTGTTCTGTACAAAATATTATAGTCAGGCAGACTGAATTTTCAGGTGGCCACTCTAGCAACTTTTTTAATGCGGCAACCAAAGGACATGAGAAGCTTGTTACCTTAGAAATACATTTTAAATGTTTTTAAACTGCCTTTCATGACAAGCCTTCCCAAAGTAGTCTACCATAAAAGTGAAACTACAAAATAGAATAATACAGTGATAAATATAGAAATAATGATAACATCATAATTAATAATTAATACAAGACAGCATTAGGCCCACAGTGGTCATAATGTAATCCTAGTTTAGTCACTGGCTCTGGTAAACAGTTGAGTCTTTAGGATTAACGTGAAAGCCTTTGTTGATGAAATGTGATAGACGTCCATTGGAACAGAGTTCTGCAACTAAATGGCCAGTGAAAGAGAGGCTCCTAATTGCTCTTAGTAGTGGATGCACATCTAAAACCTTTGATGCTGATCTTAGAGTGAGCAGGTTGGTACAGATGAAGGCAGGTTCAGAGTCACCTTGACAACCAGTTTAATTAGTATAATATAGGTGTTTCATGATCTGACTGGCTATTAACTGGCAGCGGGTCGCTAAGATTCCAACTGGGTTTAGAGGCAGTCCACTGTACAGGATGGAGTTCAGCCTAGATATGATCAAACCATGAATAATTGATGCAAAGTTCTTCCCTTTCTGACAGAATTACAGTTGATGTAACCCTCTAGATTGAAAAAAAAAATATTCTGATCACTGCAGCCATTTTATTTATTTATTTATTAAATTTATGTCACCGCCCATCTCCCCCAATGGGGGACTCTGGGCGGTTTACAATAAAATAACACTAAAAACATAGGCATCTAAATTACCATTAAGATATAAATAAAATAAATGAAAAATCCAAGTGGAGATGGAACACAATCACTAAGAGGTGCTATGGCGCCAGCCATCCCCAGGTGGAGCTATTGCTCTCCCCCTCCCAAACAAGGCGGCAGAACCAGGTCTTCAGTTTCTTCTGGAAGTCCAAGAGCGAGGAAACCCGTCTCAGCTCTGGGGGCAAGATATTCCAAAGGGCGGGCGCCACTGCAGAGAAGGCTCGCCTCCTGGACCCCGCTATATGAAATTCCTTTACTGATGGGGTCCGTAGCATGCCCTCCCTGCCTGACTGGGTGGGGCGGGTCAATGTTATGGGGATGAGATGGTCCCATTTTAGCTAATTAATTAGTTCCAAGTCTAACTTGGAACTTAATTAATTAGTTCCAAGTCTAACTCCCAGACTTAACTGGAGTACATCCTATTTGGGAATGGTTACAAGCCTCCTTTGAGAATAATCCATTTTGTTTAAGCAACATTTAAACCAGACAATATTATTTGCCCAGTCATTAAAAATAACAGGTTTCCCGCTACTCCTCAGAATATTAATCGTTTATAAGGTCCATATCATCCATCAAGCCCTGACAGATTTCAGAAGGATAAAAAGAATCTATGGTGTATGTCAAGCTTCCAAGCAGTTTGTCCAAATCTTCAAGCTGTACAGACTGAAAAATACCTCTGATCACAGTGGCCAAGAAATTAAAAGTGTTTAGAGAAAAGTTGGTACTCCACAAAGCATGTGCTGGTAATATTCAGAGCTCTCTCAGCACACTTCAAAGCTCAAGTCTCTTAGTCCTTAACTTTCTCTGGCTGCTGATAGTCTTGGAGATAAATAGTTTTGGAAGTCTGTCTGTCTGTCTGTCTCTCTCCTGGAAGATCATTCTCTTTTGCTCTTGGATCTCCTAAAGAAGTGAAAATATTGATTCTGGGGAGAAAAGTTTAAAGCTCAGAAGCATCGCCCATCAAGGATTTGCTGAGAAATCTCTCAGAGTTCAATTACAGTGATTTCAGTTAAAAACAGAAGAAACCTTTCCTAAGAATTACTAAATTTACCTCTTTCATCAATTTCCACTGAACCGGTCTTTTCTCCCCTAGTTAGGTATTACTTTTACCTTACAAGATGAGCTACATCTCTTCGGTTTTTAATTCTATTAACACATGGTAAAAAAAAAAATTCATTTGTAATGCATTTTTTCATGCAGCAATTTCAACTTTTACATACCAACTGAAAATATTGAAAGTGCTTTCCAAAACATTTTATTCTTGGATATAATCACAGTTCTTGTAATGTTAGATTGCTATTAATGGTGTTTGTTTATTCTAACAGTTGGTGAAATAGTAAGAGAACTGGAAAATATTGAAAAGGCTCAAGCACAACTTGATTCCAGTAAGCGCAAAGAAGATGTAAGTTAATAATTTAATTTAAATAATTTAGGACCTTAATTTAAGTCCCAGGAAAGATAAAGTTGAATACATAATTTAAATTTCTACCTATTAGAAAACCACACTAGACTTTTTTTGCATAATGGTACTAAATTAGTAGATACATTTGGTTAGATATGTATGGATAATCTTGATGCCAAACTTGACTGAGCTCTTCAGCATGTGATAGTAGCAGTTTTGTGAAGAGAAGTATGTCCTGTTGAATTCGACCTTGAGGGAGGATTGCATTTGGAGTCTCTTTGATTAAGCTTTAGAAATGTGCCTTCTGGCCAAGAGTCATGCCACATCTGTATTGCCTATGCTGCAGTCAGTAGATAGATACTTAATAGTGAAGACACATGTCCATTTTGCTTGAGGTGCAGTGCCTGTGCCTGTGTTCTTTTCTGTTCATATGCTTGCTGAATGATCTCCCCACCAAAAGTTGACTTTTGAAATGTCACTGCAAAGGCTAAGTAAACGTACATTGTATGCCCATCCTTAAGTTTATATTGGTGGGAAATAGTGTCAAAAGCCATCCAATATTGAACTGCATGCTAGAAAAACTGCTGCCATCTATTTAATTGCTACTATCAAATTAAAAGTTTGAGTTACTTTGTTTTTCATTTAAAGCATTTATGTTCTGCCCATTTACTTCAGAGTTTTAGACTGTGCAAAATAATAAAACCATTTGTCTAAATACAGAAACATAAAACACAGACAGCAGGAATAAAATAGCAGAGAGCCTTATATATGGTTGGCCTTCTTAAAAAGGAACGTTTCACCAACTACCGAATTGCTGATTATTTCATTGATGTGCTGGTGGAGATACCAGCTGCAGTCTAAAAAAATCCATATTGCATGGCAAGAAAGTTTAGAAACTTACCTTCAAAATAAATGAATGAATGCTTAGTCCATGTGTTTTGTACTTCTACTTTAGAATTCGATCCTCATCTCTCTCCCAAAGCTTGGAAGTTTTAACAAGTATAAACTAGTGATGTGTGATTAAACAGCTAGTGATAGTTAGAAATACTTATCGATCTTTTATAGCAGAAATGGGTAACTTAGGCCCCTCTAAACTCCCTGCCTAATCTGATTTTATAAAAGATGATGATGATGACGACGATGACGAAGAATCTATCATAATGCAATGTGAAACACCAGCAATTTGCATTTTGCTTGGGCCTCACATCAGGATGGTAGAGCAACTGGAGGCTTAAATTCACTTTTTGTAAATTTGTGACTGGTCTGCCTCCACTGCCCCCCATCTCTCCATGGCAGGTATTTTCTGAATAAGCAAGTTTCACACTTTGTGAGCCCCTTGTAAGTGCACTTAAATACATGCACTCAACATTCCAAATATGCCCCTGGCCAAAATGATTCACTGCTGCTGTCTTATAGGTAGCTATATATAGTTTATGGCTCTTGGGGCACAGTGGATCCCTAGCTGGTCAGTTTCCACTTCCCCTCCTGCAGTCACTTTTATACTCTTCAAATCTGCAGCACTGTATTAGGAATATGCAAACCCTGATACACTGATTCTGTGTCAAGAACCATGACTTAGGCTTTTGAGCAGTGTATGTCCCATTGAACATTCTTCATGTTATCAGAGAAGATGGGGCATGATTTTTCAGCTCTTTTTAATATAATTTTGGGGGGGCTTAAATGTGGAAATGAGACTGTTACAGCTGTCAGAGATCTTGTATTCCTATTTATACTTTTTAATGAAAAAAAATGTGGTCATTTTGCCTCTGAATTTTGGCAGCTGATCTCAACATGCTTCAGAAGCCTCGAATGGGGTGTTTTAGAAGCTGTATGCCACTATTACTGCTTTAGAAGGGAAGTGGAAAAGGGGAAATCCTGTGGAACCCATTGACTAGACTTTCAACAGTTGTGTGTTGAAAGCAGAGTGGAAGGACAAAGTCATTTTCACTAGCATGGATTCAGAAGGTTTTTTTCCTTCTGAAATAATACTCAGAAGATTCTGAAAAATGTTTTCCTCACAGACATAAATACAAATTTCAGTGTATGGTTTTGCTGTTCCAAAGGCATCCCAAATCACTTTGAGTTTATGTAACAGAAGGCTTTGGGACTCTTCTCATAATAATAACAGGGTATGTGTCACCAACTTTCCATGATTTTTTTTTAAAAAAAAGACCTATCCTTAAATAAGCCTCTAAAAATTAAATGCAACCAGACGGTTGGGAAAGAAAGAATGCTAAAAACAATGTTGATGGGCAGTGGAGAAAGGCTAGAGAGAGGAAAAGAAAAGCTATTTTTGGATTCAGGATAATTGTGTTTTAAAAACTTTCAGCTTCAGCTTTAGACTTTTCATCTACTAGTCATTAAAAAATAATGTTTGTGCTACTGTTGCAGAGCATGACATTTACAAAGCACCAGACAGAGAATGAAATAGATGAAATTCATAGAGATTATCGTAAGTAACAAAATTATTTCATTTGCATTTAAAAAGAAACTCATATGCTCTTAGGAAATGTACATATTAAAAATGAATTTGTATTAAAATGAGAGCCAGTTTGGTGTAGTGGTGAAGGCACCAGGCTAGAAACCAGGAGTCCGAGAGTTCTAGTCCCACCTTAGGAATGAAAGCCGGCTGGGTGACTTTGGGCCAGTCACTCTCTCTCAGCCCAACTCACCTCACAGGATGGTGGTTGTGGGGAAAATAGGAGGAGGAAGGAGTATTTGGTATGTTTTCTGCCTTGAGTTATTTATAAAAATAATAAAAGCAGGATAGAAAATAAAATAAATAAATAAAATACAAAACTTCCTTCTTTTTCTCCATATCATTTTTATTTTAAATGTGAGATTTCAGGTAAATTGCCATTGGGAATCAAAGTTCTCATGTCTTCTATTTGTGATCCCTGCAAATTTCAGGAGGCAAAGGGGTTTGTCTATCTTTGACAAGTACGTGAATGGGATGATATTTTTGCCTGGGAATTTCTCTCTTAATAGGCTTACAACCTGTTTGGCTAGCTTGCAAATCTGGTTTGGAGGACAAGCACATAGTTTGTTTGGACCAATTTCATGACTATAGTATGCAGTATAGGAGAAAATAGCTTAATTGAATTGGAGTATATGGGAGAAAGGGGGTCTGTGTGGACAGAAGCCTTAATCATAGAATACAAAATCATTGATTTATTTTGTATCTGAAGAGAACCAGTGTCTTAAGTATTAACCAACAAGTGCATAGTTCAGTAATAAGTTTATGAAATAATTGAATTTGCACATCAAAATGCATTAATGCATGCATGGTTACAGGTAGTCCTTGTTTGGCGACTGCCTTGGTTAGTGACAGTGATGAAAGTTTGCAGTTATGACCGTGATGAAAAAGTAACTTTGCGACCAGACCTTGCATTTACAACCTTTGCAGGTCTGTAAAGCAAAGGAAAGTTGAAGTAAGATTATAAACACAGTTGCAGTTTCACTTAGCATCTGCTTTGCTTAACAACAAAGTTGCCGCTCCCAACTGTGGTCGCTAAACAAGGACCACCTATATAATCAAACTTAGAATTGAAACATTTTCAGCTGCTGTCTGATTGAGCCAACATAAACCTGCAGTGTGCCCATTTCTTGTAATTAAAAATTCACGTAAGAAGTCATTACATAATTTTAATTCATGTAAGAGAGTAGCCCAATATTTGACTTACTATCAAATAATTAATTAAACCCCTTTGGGGGGAAATGGGCGGTGGCTAAATCTAATAATAAATAATAATAAATAAATAATTATTGTAATCAAATCATTACAATATCCAGTCAACATATATTTTATTAAGCTCTTAGGTTTTGACAGTAGTTCTGATTTTAAATTTGTAAAATTGGTACTGTGGTATCTGCTTCCATGTATAGTAAAAGTACAGTACGTACTTTTTCCAGGTTTGGAAAAAGTATGTACTGTATAAAGTGGATCCTGGAATTGTACTGACAGTCTAAACATGAGTCAGCAGTGTGACATGTCTGTAGATAAGCCATTTTAGATGCATCAATAGAAATATTGTTTCCAAATCACAGGAAATAATAGTTTTGCTCTATTCTGCATTTGTTAGATCTAACTTCAAATCTTGTGTCCAGGCAAACTGGAACGGTTTCATAGAAGGGCAATGAGTAGGATGTACAAAATGTTTTCATTTCAAAATGTTGTGAGCACCAATGTCAGAAAACATCCTTCTCTGAGTCAAAAGCTCAGAGCTGCCTTGAGCATTTGGAAGCATTTGAGTTTGTGACAAAGTTCTGAATTGGGGGTGCCTCTGTTTTGAACTCAAAAGCTTCCCCAAATGCCTGGAACAACCCATTTTGTGCTCAGAACAGCCTGCTTTGCACTTAAGAGAGGATGCTTCATGAAATTTCAAGCTTGAAACAGTTCAAAGCAAGCATTTTGCATACCCCTAGTGTTGTGGATGCTTGAGGATTAAAAATTAAGTTTTAGGAAGAGAGCCTGAATGACTTGGTTATGTTTAACACAGAAATCTGAAGAAAAAAAGGATAGCAGTGAAAGAATAATATACAGAAGAAGCTCAAGATCAGTTTTCTGTTATCTCAAAAGGATGGTTACGGAATAAAGGGTTTAAGTTACAAGAAGATAAATTCCACTTGAATGTTAGGAAGTTTCCTGCCAGAAATAATAGTTTGGCAGCGGAACCAATTCCAGAGTCATGGCAGGCTCTCCTTTCTCTGAATGTTTTAAGTTAATTGTATTGCTTTAATAGAACTCTAAAACAATGAGACAACAGTCCATAATGCGAAGAAGAAGAAGAAGAAGAAGAGGAGGAGGAGGAGGAGGATAAAAACCAACTAAAACCCAGTAGCAATTATATTGCAGCAAGAGTGGGTATATTGGCCTTCCTTCCATTAGGGCAGGGGTGCGTAGTTGATAGTCCTTGGGGCACATGCAGTCCCTAGTGCACTCCCAAATTACACCTCCAATTGTTGGTGCATTGTACTAAAAAGGGGCAAATTGGTGCATTAAGGATCCCAGAAGCTTGACTATCTTTCATCATCAGACATCATCTCAGACTTCTTAAAAAAGAGGGAAAACTGACTTCATTGAGTTATCAGATATATTTCAGAGGCTGTAAATCAACAAAGCATAGCAGGAAAAAGTTGCTCACCCCTGATGTTGGCACTGAGTTTCAGGTAATGCCCTACTTTTGTTAAAAAGGATATTAAAGTAAGCCAGACAAATTGATTTTGTTAATTTTGGATTATCAGACTTCATATATATGTTCCTAAAAATAGCATTTATATGGGACAGAAAGATTGAGCTTCTCATAAGAATGTTTGCAAAGTACAAAAGCAAATGTATAGCTAATCTAAATCTGCTTGCTAGTCCAAGTTTAGATAATAATGGAGTTTCCAAAATCCCTAATACAGAATGATTCCCACCTACATTTTTCTCTCAGAAGCTGCTGTAGAAAAGGGGGATATATAGTGATGCATGGTATATGCATTCTTCTTTATTTAGCATCTCTGTGTCTAAATCTATTTCATTAATAATTTTTGCCCTTAATTATATTTATTCTCCAATATTCTGAATTTGATAGGTTGATGGTTCATCATTATTGTCTTTCCATGTCAAATTCTCCCCCTTCTTCAGGCTCTTTGTACAACTGGAAATAATATTAGTTTTGAAAATACAAATGCTTTACTTTTGGCTTATATTTTACAGTAGGCATTTGAGGAATAAGGGAGAAAAAAGTTTCCTTGATTTATGGTCTAGTTTTGAAGAATTAACACATAGCTATGATTTGTGTCAAACAGACTTTTTGTTGGAGTAAAATTGCTATCAAAAGAGAGTGTGTGTATATGTGTGTAACAAACACACTCTCTCTGGTTTATCCTCCAAGAAAATAAATAATAAACATGACAACACTGTAACACCTTCTGATGGGGTAAAAAAAGGATAAACACTGTGTAAATCCAATGCCAACCTTTTGAAATACATATTTATGATAGTTTCTTCCATGACAATTATTGCCTAGAATAAATTTACTCTCCTTTCTGTTGATCTGTCTTCATGAATGATAATATTAACTTGGAACTACCTTGGAAAGTCAGTTGAAATGTCTGAACTTTCATGTCTGTGATTAAGGTTCTCTTTTGAAAGGAGAGAAAGAGATTTAAGTGAAATGGCATTTACTTAAGGCATTTCCAAGTGTCTCTTGTGTGAGGCTCTTCCACATTCTCCCACTTCCTTGCAATCCTTCTTGTCATGAGTACGGATGGAGAGCAGGGGGCTCCCATCCAGGCTGTAAAGCACATGCGTAGCACTGAGGAATTAGGTAGCCATTCCAAGAGGCACAGATCGGGCCCGCCTTAACCTTTGGGGTTTATATGTCTGGGTTTTTCCCACGCTTCTTTAGTTTGTTAGGATTTTCCTGTTATGTAGCAGCAATAAAACACTAGAGACCTGTTCCCTGTCTCAGCGTGGTTCCTGGCTGTTAGGACACTTCTGATAAGTGGCAAAAACACAATACAACAGATATTTGATATATGTGTGCCTAGTCAAGCATTGCTAGGTTTTCTATTTTTGTTCTGGCAAAGTAAAGTTTTGATACACCAGCTATATTTTTTCTCCTCCTTTCCTCAAGTCTACCAGTACTGTCCTCCTACTTGCCTGCACATCAGCCCCTCTTTTTGTGTGGGAAGGTTTCTGTCTGTGTGAAAAGTGTGCTATCTCTTCTTCCAGCTTATCAACTGAAAGAACAGCACGCATGTCCTAACAAGATGGGTATCAGCAGCCAGCTATTGGATGCTGTCACAATACACTGTAACTCTCCATATATTAGATATTTTTCCATATTAACATTTACAATATGGTAGCAACTTTATAGTTATTATTCTTACTTTGTTCATTAGATTTATATACGATCTTTTCTTTAGAAGCTCAAATTTTTCATTTTATCCTTTTTATCCTCACTTTTTTCATTTTTTCATTTTATCCTCACAAGAAGAGTTGTTTATAGTGGGCTAAGCTGAGAAATAGTACCTGGCCCAAAGTCACCCAAGTGACTTCTGTGGCTGAGGATAGGCTTCAACATGGGTCTCACTTGTTGAAGGAGCCAGAGAGCAAAAATCGAATGGGCTATTGTGCCAGATACGTTATATTGCCAGAAAGCACTTAAGCACAGAAATTCCCCTTGATTCTCTCTTCTTCTAATTTTCTGTTGTTTCCTTGTCAGCATTCACTTATCTTATGACTACTAAGTACATGCAGTCTTTTGGCAATTTTTAAGGAGAGTAAGGGTTCTTTCAAAATAATTTTTCTACTTCTGCGAATGTATTGATACCTTCTTTCTCAGGGGTTCTAGGGGTCCTCAATGGCTACAGTCTTGTTGTCATCCACAAAGTAAGTGTTCTTTACAGAGAGAAAGGTTGCGACTTTAGATGACACTTTTGGAGTGTGCAAAATACTTCAACTACATAGCCACATAGGTTGGGTCACATAACATATGACCCGTAGAGCCCAGCTTCTCCGCTGGGCACCCTTGATCACTTTCTTTTTGCTCCCTTTTCAGACGCACTCATGAAGAGGACGTTGGAAGCTTATGGTTCTGTTTTAGATTAGGATCTGAAGTTTGCAATTTATGGCTGCAAATATAAATTGTCATTAGTCTTAGTGATAATAAGTGAAAACAAGCCAGGTTAATACAGTATGGCTTGTTTCAAACTCCTTATAGCTATTCTAGTGTGGTCAAGGATGGAAGTCACTGAGCAAGTAGAAAACTATAGTTTGCATTATGACCGGTTAGTCCTTTCGTTTCAATAATCACCTTGACTGCATTAATAGAAGCATGCTTAGAAATTACCCTAAGTGAAACTAATCATAAAATAGGGGATTTTTTTGAATGGTTTAAGAGAAGATTATGTAAATATGTTTATATACATACATAAACATATATAAAACATCATTAACTTTCAAAAAAGTTATTTTCTTTCCTTATGTTTTGATTCGTAGTGAGTTTATTGCTTTCAGGTTTCATCACAACTCAGAAAAACAAACCTTGCCTTTATATTTAGAGCAGCATTATGCATACTGCAATAATTGCTAATCTTTGTGGGTATAATTTGTCAAGGACAGCTTCAATTGTATAGTCAACATAACCTGAAAGAATGACAACTGAGCAGAGGGCACGCCTCCTGGGTGACATCTGTTAACTCGAGTTCATCTTTCTTTTTTGTATGAGTTCAGAGTCACTGCAGGTAGGTAGTAGCTACTCATATGAATAGAGGGTGAAACTGAGATTTTTGTAGTACTTTAACACTGCATTGCTCTGAAAGTGCTTCTTTTCTTTTTGTTTGTATTGAAGGTCGAAGGATCTGAGGTTGCAGAGCTATTTCTGCAACAGAAGTTTTTGTTTAAGTCACTGGAACTCTTGAGTTAATGCCCAGCATTACTGAGTCCTTAACTGAGATTTTCTTGTTCTTGGCTTCTAAACAGACTGAGTACTATAATATTGGCAATGCCTTTTTGGAATCTTTCATTAAGTCCTCTTATTTGCTTCTATGATGTCCTTTCAGAATTAAATGGGCAAGTAGATGACACTTCTTTTATCTGTCATTTTTAAATGTTTAGCAGAATAGCCAAGAATTCCTACTATTCCTTTTCTGAAATAACGTTGCTGGAATACTGAACACAGGAATGAATATATGTATGTATGCATGTATATGTTTGTGTTGTGAAGTGTTATATTTTTGAGTGAAAAGTTAATGTTTCATCATGTGGGTCAGGTCCAGTTTTAATTCTTGGCATGTCAAGTTAAAATGTGAAGGATTCACATTTTAACTTGACATGCCAAGAATTAAAACTGGACCTGACCCACATGATGAAACATTAACTTTTCACTCAAAAATATAACACTTCACAACACAAACATATACATGCATACATACATATATTCATTCCTGTGTTCAATATTAAAAAAAAAATAGCTCTGCCTAAGGAATGTAACTTCAGCAAAGGATCGTTACCTTGTCGTGGTGCTGGAGCTTGAGCACCTCAATGATGCCATGAGCTAAACCGTGAAGGGCCACCCAAGACGGGAAGGTCATGACAGGTCAGACTAAATGCGATCCCTAGGGAAGGTAATGGCAACCCACCCCAGTATTCTTGCCGTGAAAACTAAATGGATCAGTTGTAATGGTTGCCTATCCTAATAGATTCAGACTCACAAGCAGGTACTTAATGATATCTGATTTATTAAAAGAATAGTATGCAAATACAGAGAAAGCTGAGAATGAATAAAAGTGCGCCAAATACAAACTAAAAACCCTCGCTTCAAACGTAATCTCTCCCCTCGCCCTGCCGTTGCAAACTCCCCCCGCCCCAGGTGCTGGTAACCGTTTGAACTGCCATCCTGGGAAAGTAACCTTGAACACATGAGATAACCCAAACACATTCCAACCCAGCAGCCAACAGATAACAACTCCCTGAGATGGAATCCTCCGCCCTTCCCAGATGAAACACGTATCAGTGAAATGACATGCGAAACGTTACGATGTACCAGCAACATAGGAACGGTGAACATGACATACTGCCCCCCCCCCAAAAAACTAAGGAGCAGGTTTCATAGGATAAGCGAGATGAAAGCGGTGAACTAAATCAGGAGATTGAACATCTTGTGCAGCCACCCACTCAGGGTGGAGAAAATGCTTCCATCGAATGAGGTACTGCAAGGTGCCACGTAGCCTGCGAGAATCAAGGACCTCTCACCTCAAAATGTTGCTGTCCATCAATCATAATTGGCGCAGGAGGTGTAGGGTGCAGATGCCACCGATCGTAGTGGTTGACAGGCTTGAGCAAGCTGCAATGAAAAACAGGATGTAAACGTCTAAGATTGTGAGGCAAATCCAATTTAAACATGACAGGGTTCACAACCGCCACAATGGGAAAAGGACCAACAAATTTAGGAGCCAATTTTTTCGAGGGCTGAGGAGACTTAATGAACTTGGTGGAAAGGTAGACCTTATCACCAACTTTGAAAGCAGGTTGAAGGGCTCGTCTCTTAGCATGCAGTTTATAGGCGGACTGGGCATCTGCCAACGCTTGTTGAATAACTGGCCAGGAATCACCCAGGTGCGCAGCCCAATCAGAAGCAGAACAGGGCGGTGTTGTGGGTTGAGGTAAATCAGGAATGGGAACAAAATCCCTGCCAAACACAGTACAGAAAGGGGTGTGTCCTGTGCTCTGATGGACTGCGTTGTTGTAAGCTACTTCAGCCAAAGGCAGGAGATCAACCCAATTGTCTTGCTGATAGTTGACAAATGCCCGCAAAAATTGTTCAAGGGTAGAATTAAGAGCCTCTGTAGATCCGTCAGTCTCCGGATGCGACACAGTGGACAATGCTTGCTTAGTGCCCACCAGCTTCAAAAATGCCCACCAAAACTGAGAAGTAAACTGTGTTCCGCGGTCTGTGACCAAGCGGGAGGGGCTCCCATGAATCCTGTAGATATGGACTAGGAATAGCCGGGCTAATTGCTGAGCAGACGGAATAGTGGCACAGGGAATGAAATGGGCTTGTTTGGAAAAGTAGTCCTTCACCACCCAAATCACAGTCTTTCTCTGACTAGGAGGCAGGTCAACAATAAAATCCATGGAGATCTCCTCCCAAGGGTGGGAGGGACTGGCCACAGGCTGCAGCAAGCCTTGCGGTTTGCCCCCCTTCCATTTAGACATGGCACAGACAGGACACAAAGCAACATATTCTTTGACATCACGTCTCAATGTAGGCCACCAGAATTGGCGGCGTACCGGGTGTAAGGTCTTCACAAAGCCAAAATGACCAGCCACTTTATCATCGTGGGATCTATTCAAAACCTCCCTTCGCAAACTGTCAGGGACATAGAGGCGGTTCTGCTTCCAAGCGAAGCCTCTGTCAAATATAACATTGTCTCTATTCACTTGCAACCAAGTGTCAGATTTCAGTTCGGAGAGAAACTTTTGTTGCAATTGCGAAGGAACCGCCGGCCTCCCCCCAGCCGGTGAAACTGAAGCTGAGGGCAGCTGCGCACGTCTGACTGCGAGTGACAGCTTGCAATCCCAACTGAGGTTCTGTCCACAGTGTACCCACAACATCAGACGCCTGGACCGAATCCTGGGGCAGGCGGGAAAGTGCATCAGCCAGGAAGTTTTTCTTGCCCGGAATGAACCTCAGTTTGAAATCAAAGTGACTGAAAAATTGAGCCCAGCGGATCTGTTTAGGACTGAGCTTACGGGGCGTGCTGAGTGCTTCCAAATTCTTATGGTCAGTCCAAACTTCAAAAGGACATTTGGCCCCCTCTAAGAGGTGGTGCCATGTGTCCAAAGCAGCCTTGACTGCAAAAGCCTCTTTTTCCCAAACATGCCATCACCTCTCCGTCTCAGAAAATTTGCGGAACAAATATGCACAGGGCTTCAGGCAGCCTGCAGCATCCGCCTGCAGCAGGAGTGCCCCAACTGAGAAATCGGAAGCATCCACTTGCACCACAAAGGGTCTAGTGGGATCAGGGTGTTGCAGAATAGTTTCAGCAGTGAACAGGCTTTTGAGTTTGCCGAAAGCCAGCTGGCATTCAGGTGTCCAATTAAGCAATGCTCTCGGGTTCTTCACTTTTCGTGTGTCCCCCAGCCCCTTCGTACATAACAAATCAGTGAGAGGCAATGCAATTTCTGCGAACCCCTGAATGAACTGGCGATAATAGTTGGAAAAGCCAAGAAAACTCTGAAGCTGCCTGCGAGTGCACGGGCGCTCCCCCTCCAGAACAGCTTGAATCTTTGCAGTGTCCATTTCAATACCCTTGTCCGAAATCCTGTACCCCAAATAGTCAAGCTGAGTCTTATGAAATTCACACTTAGACAGTTTAGCATAAAGCTCAGCCTTTCTCAGTTTGCTAAGTACTTGCTTCACCAAGCGCTCATGTTCCTCCACCATTTCAGTATAAATCAAAACATCATCCAAATAAACCAGTACCCCTTTGAACAAATGCTCATGTAACACTTCATCGATCAATTGCATAAACACCCCAGGTGCCCCCGCCAATCCAAAAGGCAAAACCTTGTACTGGAAAGAGCCCAGAGGACAATTGAAAGCAGTCTTCCACTCATCCCGCTCCCATATACGGATACGGAAATAGGCTTCCCTCAAATCCAGCTTAGAGAAGATCTTCCCCTTGGCCAGATGTGCTAACATGTCTTTTATTATTGGCAAAGGTTATTTGTTTAATATCGAAACTGCATTTAATCCGTGGTAATCTGTACAAAGTCTCAATGTCCCATCCTTCTTCGCTCGAAACAAAACGGGGGCGCCCACTGGCGAATTAGCTGGTTCAATAAAACCCCTGGCCAAGTTTTTGTCCCCAAACTCTTGCAGCGCCAATTCCCTTTGAGTCATGGCATAGATTTTTGGTTTTGGCAGTTGTGCATCTGGGACCAACTCTATTGCACAGTCAGTTTTTTGATGAGGTGGGAGTTGGTCCGCCTCCTTCTCACCAAACACATCTGCAAAACTCTGGTATTTCTCTGGCAAGCCTTCCAGTGGGGTGGCAGCCAAATGCAGGGTTGCTGCCACCACCCTCCCCACTGCTGCCTGCGGAGCGTCGTCCTCCCCAGGGGCTTGATAGAAACCATCCCCAAAAGTCAAAGTCCTATGCACCCAATTTATATATGGGTTTTGCTGGACCAACCAAGGGATCCCCAGAATGACTAAAGGCCCCCCCAGAGGCGCCACTACAAACGGCAGCCCCTCATGGTGGCTGCCCATTTGTAACGCCACCATGCCCGTGGAATGGGTGACTGGCTTTCCCCCCGCCGTAGAGTCATCAAGCTGAGTAACAATCATGGGGCGTTTTAGAGGGAAACTGGGTAACTCCAAAGCAGTCACCACGTCAGGGTGCATCAAGCAGCGTGAACACCCTGAATCGATCAAAGCCCACACTTCAACAGTTCTTGTGCGGGAGCCTAGCTTCACTTTCACTGTCAGTGTGGGGTAGTTGCCACTCACCGAAATATGGTCGTGCCCTTCCTCTACCACCTGCCCAGAGGCGCCCTTTAAAGCAGGTGGCTGGCGTTTCCCGCCAGCTGGATTAATTCGGGCTCCCCCTCGTCCCCGAAGTAAGGAATTTCCTCCACTTCAGTTTCAGCTAAAGCCCCTTTCATTTTCCTGGGTAAAGAGGGAGATTTCCCCGATGACTTTCCCGGATGTTCCTCGGTCTTTCCTTTCAGGCACGCCGCTGCTCGGTGACCGTCCTTCCCACATCGGAGGCATTGTCCCTTCGCATAGCGGCGTTCTCGCTCCTCTTCCCAAGCACGTTGGCCGGATTTTCCAAGGGGTGCAGCAGTGCGGGAACCCTTGCTGAGCCTAGAATATCTCATCACTCTCCAGTGAGCAAAAGTTTCATGGGCATGCTCAGCCTTTCCTGCCAGCTGTATCCACTCATAGAGGGAATCCGGGTCGTCTCGCCCAAGCGACCATCTTAGGACCTCCATATTCAGACCGTCCTTAAAAAGTTCTATCAGAGTGGATTGAGACCAATCCTCAACTTTTCCAGCCAAAGCCTTAAATTCCAGAGCGTAGTCTGCCACCGATCGTGGCCCCTGGCACAGCTCCTTCAATGCCCGTTTTGCTCTTTCCTTAGCTAACGGGTCTTCAAAGTGTAATTTTAATGCCCACAGGAATTCCTTGAACTCTTCCAGCTCAGGGGCCTCCGATTGACATAACTGTACGTACCAATTGGCCGGCCGCCCCTTGAGCTTAGTGGCAATGGCATTAATTTTGGCTCTTTCTGAGCAGAAACACTGTTCCCATTCGTCCATATAACTCCTTGCATTGGTAAGGAAGAACGACAGCTTAGTTGGATCCCCATCAAATTTCACGGTAAAGTCCTTTACCCCCATCCCAGGTGGTCCCTTCGCCACAGCTGGATGGTCAGGCTTTCTCCTAGCCCCCAAAGATCTCCGCTCTCGAGGAGGGGACCTTGAAATTCTTACCTTCAGCGCTCTCACTTCCTCCCGGTGCCGGGTTCTACTCCTTTCCTCCGGGGAAGGTGGGGGCGAAGACGGAGTCGAATACCTATGACTAGACTCCTCTCTCCTCCTCTCCCGTGTACCCCAGTCCATGGACATTTTCCGAAACATGAATTCCAAGGACTCCAATTTAGCCTCCACCAGTTTTATACGATCCGGGGTTTGGGAATCCTCCTTTCTCTCTTGCCTCACCACGGTTGGGGACAACGGGTACCGCTGCTTCCAAGACGTTCTTGACGTCCCTGGTAGGGTTCCCTGTGTCTCATCCCAGGTGATCAACTTGCCTGGTGACTCGCCGGTTGGATCAGGGGATCTTTTACCTCCAACCTCCTCACCTCCTGGGCTGAAGCTCGAACCCTCCCGAACTTCTGAAGTCTCTCAAGGAGGGACTCTCTCCGTTCGTGTTACTGTGGAATTGGGTTCCCCCTCGCTCGATTCCTCGCTTTCCATGGTTTGTGGAATTGGTTTGCTCATTGCTAGCACTTCCCCTCACAAATTATATTTGGAAAGGGGCTAACGGAAAAAAATTTTTTTTGGATTCTCAGCTTTATGTAGTGGTTGCCTATCCTAATAGATTCAGACTCACAAGCAGGTACTTAATGATATCTGATTTATTAAAAGAATAGTATGCAAATACAGAGAAAGCTGAGAATGAATAAAAGCGCGCCAAATACAAACTAAAAACCCTCGCTTCAAAGGTAATCCCTCCCCTCGCCCTGGCGTTGCAAACTCCCTCCCCTCCAGGTGCTGGTAACCGTTTGAACTGCCATCCTGGGAAAGTAACCTTGAACACATGAGATAACCCAAACACATTCCAACCCAGCAGCCAACAGATAACAACTCCCTGAGATGGAATCCTCCGCCCTTCCCAGATGAAACACGTATCGGTGAAATGACATGTGAAACGTTACGATGTACCAGCAACATAGGAACGGTGAACACGACACAGTAGAACCAGAGATATGTCGGTATACCATCGGAAGATGAGACCCCCAGGTCGGAAGATGGTCAAAATGCTACTGGGGAGGAACAGAGGATGAGTTCAACTAGCCCCAGACGTGATGATGCAGCTAGCTCAAAGCCGAAAGGACAGCTAGCGGCCGACGGTGCTGGTGGTGAACGGCGAATCCGATGTTCTAAGGAACAACACAACATTGGAACCTGGAATGTAAGATCTATGAGCCAGGGCAAATTGGATGTGGTTATTGGTGAGATGTCAAGATTAAAGATAGACATTCTGGGCGTCAGTGAACTGGAATGGACTGGAATGGACCACTTCACATCAAATGACCCCCAGATCTACTACTGTGGACAAGAGGACCACAGAAGAAATGGAGTAGCCTTCATAATTAATAGTCAAGTGGCTAAAGCAGTGCTTGGATACAATCCAAAAAACGATAGAATGATCTCAATTCGAATTCAGGGCAAGCCATCTAACATCACAGTGATCCAGATATACGCCCCAACCACAGATGCTGAAGAAGCTGAGGTAGAGCAGTTCTATGAGGATCTGCAGCACCTACTGCACAACACGCCTAAAAGAGATGTTATTTTCATCACGGGAGACTGGAATGCTAAGGTGGGCAGTCAAATGACACCTGGGATTACAGGTAAGCATGGCCTGGGAGGACAAAACGAAGCAGGACATAGGCTGATAGAATTTTTCCCAGACACTTCACTCTGCATAACAAACACTCTCTTCCAACAACCTAAGAGACGGCTTTATACATGGACTTCACCAGATCGACAACATCGAAATCAGATTGACTACATCCTTTGCAGCCAATGGTGGCGGACATCTCTACAGTCAGTAAAAACAAGACCTGGAGCTGACTGTAGTTCCGATCACGAACTTCTTATTGCACAATTTAGGATCAGACTAAAGAGATTAGGGAAGACCCACAGACCAGCTAGATATGAGCTCACTAATATTCCTAAGGAATATGCAGTGGAGGTGAAGAATCGATTTAAGGGACTGGACTTAGTAGATAGGGTCCCGGAAGAACTCTGGACAGAAGTTCGCAACATTGTTCAGGAGGCGGCAACAAAATACATCCCAAAGGAAGAGAAAACCAAGAAGGCAAAATGGCTGTCTGCTGAGACACTAGAAGTAGCCCAAGAAAGAAGGAAAGCAAAAGGCAATAGTGATAGGGGGAGATATGCCCAATTAAATGCAAAATTCCAGAGGTTAGCCAGAAGAGATAAGGAATTATTTTTAAACAAGCAATGCGTGGAAGTGGAAGAAAACAATAGAATAGGAAGGACAAGAGAGCTCTTCCAGAAAATTAGAAACATTGGAGGTAAATTCCAGGCAAAAATGGGTATGATCAAAAACAAAGACGGCAAGGACCTAATAGAAGAAGAAGAGATCAAGAAAAGGTGGCAAGAATATACGGAAGACCTGTATAGGAAGGATAACGATATCGGGGATAGCTTTGACGGTGTGTTCAGTGAGCTAGAGCCAGACATCCTGAAGAGTGAGGTTGAACGGGCCTTAAGAAGCATTGCTAATAACAAGGCAGCAGGAGACGATGGCATCCCAGCTGAACTGTTCAAAATCTTGCGAGATGATGCTGTCAAGGTAATGCATGCTATATGCCAGCAAATTTGGAAAACACAAGAATGGCCATCAGATTGGAAAAAATCAACTTATATCCCCATACCAAAAAAGGGAAACACTAAAGAATGTTCAAACTATCGAACAGTGGCACTCATTTCACATGCCAGTAAGGTAATGCTCAAGGTCCTGCAAGGTAGACTTCAGCAATTCATGGAGCGAGAATTGCCAGATGTACAAGCTGGGTTTAGAAAAGGCAGAGGAACTAGGGACCAAATTGCCAATATCCGCTGGATAATGGAAAAAGCCAGGGAGTTTCAGAAAAACATCTATTTCTGTTTTATTGACTCTTCTAAAGCCTTAAAGGAAGAGGCCGAAAAGGAAGAGGGGCCGACCAAGGGCAAGATGGATGGATGATATTCTAGAGGTGACGGACTCGTCCCTGGGGGAGCTGGGGGTGTTGACGACCGACAGGAAGCTCTGGCGTGGGCTGGTCCATGAAGTCACGAAGAGTCGGAAGCGACTAAACGAATAAACAACAAAGCATAGCATAGCATAGCATAGCATATGCCCTATGATTGAAAGTGCCTTCTTCCATAAGCCAAGAAGTAGGTCTTAAGATTCTCTGAGATTCTGGCCTCCCAGAGAGGAAGTTGGATTCAGCAATGATTTGCTCATTTTATTAACAACACCACAGCTAGTCCTTTTAAAAATTGAAGTGTTCTCTTTTTTATGTACATGTAAATAAGATAGTTTAGCAGAATATCTGGTAGTGTATTTGTCATTGTAGATGTGTAATCTTCAGTTTGGAACTAGATACATTGCTTTAGAGCCAGATGTTTGTGTGTAACATTGGCAACAAATGCCAAACTGCATTAGCTTTTCTTAACACAGGGAATTTTATAAGGAGAAGAGAAAAAAGAACATTGTCTGATTTTAGCTTGTGTATCAATTCCATGAGATGAAGAAAAGCAAAATAATTTATTTTGAAATACAATTTTGCTCTCCCAAAGTATAATGTTTATACTTGCATCCATTTTTATACTTCCCTAATTAGAAATCTGAAAGTGTTAATCTGAGGCTTTGCTAGACAACTGTGAAGTTCATATCTGAGTCTTTAAGTGTCCAGTATGAGATCAGATCCTTTGAGTATAGAAATACTGTCCGTGGTTTATGAAGCAATCACTATTCTTTTAAGCCATTGGACAGATAAGTCCACAAAGAAGGACACATGGGTAATATAATTAATAGCAATGTAGAGACTTGAGAACCAAGAGAATAAGAAATTCATTACTAACTTTGAAACTACTTGAGGTTAAGTTATATTGTGACAGCATCCAATAGCTGGCTGCTGTTACACATCCTGTTAGGACATGCGTGCTGTTCTTTTAGCTGATAAGCTGGAAGAAGAGATAACACACTTCACACAGACAGAAACCTTTCTATTTGTATGGGTAATTAAGATGCATTAATTACATGAGCTTGTCATTTCAAAATATCTTTGAAATGACAATTAGCTACAATTCATATTTTAGATTTAAAAAACACAGGAGCCAGTTTGGCCTAGTGGTTAAGGTGCTGGGCTAGAAACCAGGAATCTGTGAGCTCTAGTCCCGCCTTAGGCATGAAAGCCGGCTGGGTGACCCTGGGCCAGTCACTCTCTCTCAGCCCAACTCACCTCACAAGGTTGGTGTTGTGGGGAAAATAGGAGAAGGAAGGAGTATCCGGTATATTCGCTGCCTTGAGCTACTGTATTTATAAAAACAATAAAGGCAGGAGAGGAAATAAATAAATAAAATAAAAATAAATAAATATTGGTTACTCTTAACATCATCAGTAATTTTTTAGGGTTTTACCATCTATGAATCTGTTAAATACCCCTTCCTCTTTGTTTGTTATCTACTGGGTTTCGATGAAATTTGAAAAATAGAGTCTAGAAGAGATAATCTTCTACGTAGGCAGTTTACTCATTTTTCAAACCATTTTAAAAGAAGATTAGGAGAATCCAAAGACAAGGAATATTACTGTGACAGGATACCAGGAGATGATCACATGCCTGCTAAGTCACTGTAATTACCCTTGAATAGTTCACTAATGGATAAGGAAGACAATTGCTAGGAATGTTCTGAATCACCAGAGCCCTAGAAATTATTCACATAAATCTATTTTAATAATTCGCTTTTCATTTTCCTTCAATATCTAGTGCAGTATTGAAAAGGAAATGTTTCTTGCTTTAAGAATGAAATAATAGACGTATTTATATATTAAAAGTATAGCTCCCTTTAGTAATATCCTGTGTTTGACAAGATGTCTACAGCTCATAAAGTCTTTTTGGTGGCAGAGAAACTGAGAAATGTGGTGGAAAAAGCAGCAAGAAATTTAGATTTGTGCCCTGAAACGTTAAAGACAAACAAGATAAACATGCTATTTCAATAAAGAAATGTTATAGATGTATGGAATATATAGATTAAACTGCCTGCAAAATATTTCAGTGTAGACATTATTTATTTATAGCAGCCTCGCAATTTGTTGCTTACTTCTTAGTGCACATACCAGAAAGCTTTTAGGACTATCTGAATGATAAATTATCTACTCTATAAGAAATAAAAATAACCCTCTCTTCTTCTTCTTCTTTTAATCTTAAAGTAGCAGAGAAAAGTGGTAGAGCCATGTGTATTTCCAGATCATGGTATAAATTTTTCTTTCCTCCTCTGCTTTTTTCTTTGAGATTAAATATTTGAAAAGGACAATAGTTTTCTGCACCATGTTTAGAAATAAAACATTGCTCAGGAAAAGTGTAGCAGAAGTGCTGCTGCAAGGTTTAAAAATGTATAATAGGCTTTTGCACTGAAATTTGCTTTGCATTGAAATTTGATCTGGTGCAACATGAGACAGAATTCCTTGGAGATAAAACTCGGAAGCCTGGATGCTTTACCTCAAAAATCCTTCTCATCCATGAATGCCCACCATACTTTCACAGAGCTGTTGCATTTCACAAAGTTGTAAAACTCTATTTTACAAAGTTGTTGCATTTTATGGCCTCAGAACAGACTATTTCAGTACTGCATAATTTGTTGCATAAAATGCAACAAATTTGTGAAACAGGCTTTCTCAATGCTTAGAAGAAGACCTGTTATTTGAGTGAAGAATGGTGAGATCTGAAAAAATGTAAAGCTGACTGATCAAATTAGTTCCTCTGGTCTAGGCATACAGTATTCCTAAAGGTCTTGGGATTAGACTGAAGCATGCTTAGTCTGTCACAAGAGCTGTTTAGCTCTGCTGTACTGCTGGCCTTCTATTGCCCTAGAACCTGGCTGTGGATTTTTTCTTACAACAGTGCACTTGGTTTGTTTGTTTGTTTGTTTCTCTCTCATTTATATGGCTGCCCATCTCACACAAGGCAACTGGGCGGCTTACAACAATGAGATAAAAATAGTGAATAAATTTTAAAAATCATTATAAAATAAAGAATGTCAGTCATAGTGGAGCCATCTAACAATGTCTCCCATTTCCAAAGACCCCCAGGCTTGACAACCAGGTTTGAGGATAGCAGGGAAGGACCAAGCCTAATTTCAGGGAGGAGAATGTTCCACAAGGAGGGAGCCACAGCAGAGAAGGCCTGCCTTCTGGGACCCACTAAAGGCAAGCCCCTGGTGGATGGAACCCGTAACATGCCTTCCCTGCTTGTTCTAATGGGACAGGCTGATGTAATTGGGGAAAGGCAGTCCCACAGATATAGATTAAAATACTGTTTCAGACTTCTTGAAGGAAGGGCATACTACAAATGTACTGAACTAGACAAAAACATGAAATGTACTCAATGCTCCCTTCAATAGTATTTTAAGAGGAAATCTGCTTTAGTCTCAATAAAATATATAGGTTGATAGAAAGGCTTGAAGTTAGAGACCGTTGGTTGTATATCCATGCTCAGATTCAGGAAACTTAATAATGGTGCTTTATGGTGCAGCTTTTGTTGCCCCCACAAACAATAGGATTTTGCTCCTCACTTGAACATTTGAGGAAATAAGGAAAACAAAAATCACTATTGTTCATCCAGGTTAAGTCTTTAGAACAAAGCCTTGATATTGTCAAGGTTTTGCCTTAAACATTGGTTCAGAATTTGGATGGATCAAAAGAAGAAATCAATTGTTTCGGGGGGGGACAGTGAGTTAAGATCAGCTGACTGAGGTTGATATTCTTTTGGAACTATATCCCTTGACGTTTAATGTCATTGAGCTCAAGATGAAACATTGAACTCAATAGGCAATTTTGTAGTATGTGGTCTCTTACATGCTCTGTTCCCCTTTGGTCCTTAGATTTCCCTGACTCTTTTCCTATTGGAATGTTATATGCATAGATGAGAACTCTGAGTGGCTGAAGACAACTGGTCTTTGGAGAATCCACCTTAAACTGAGAGATACTGTATATCAGGATTTCTTAAAAGTGCTGCCATGGTGCTTTTAGTCATGTCAGAAAAATCTTAAAGCAATGGTTAGATGCCTCTGTTTATTTATTGAACAAGTGTGCTTTTTTTTTTTTGCTTTTTTTTCTATCAGGTGAAAAAAACAGCAAGAAAAAAAAAGTTAAAAGAAAAACAATTGGATGAACAGGGGAAGACTGATATATCTGCTGCCTGTAGTTCGATTTTTTCCTACAAATGCTCTGCCCATCCCTGTATATCTGTCTGTCATATAAGGTTGTTGCACATAAATATAAAGAAAATAACCAAATCCAATTTTATCTCAGTGCAGCTAATTTGGCAATTAAACTGACAATGCCAGATTTCTTCATCCTGATTGTATATCACAGCCTTGTATTCAAAGTAATTGTAGTCTCATTGGTGATTTACAGGCTTTGTAGTTTTAGAACTGGATTCATGACAGGACTGTACAAGATGCATGTTGAATGATTTGATGTAACCTATTTTCTTACTGCTTGCTTTCTTGCATCCTTAGAATTGTTAGACTTAAAACATCATAGCATCAGGGCATTGTGTAATTAATGCATCTTAATTACCCATACAAATAGGAGGAATAGTTCTACTAAGTGACAGTGAGTGAAACTGTGGCCAATCCAGGATGTAAACGAAATAAAAACAACCTGAAAAGTTGCGTTAACGAGAACACATACTTATTAGAGAAAGTTGCAGATGATAACAAATGTCTGCCAAAGGATTGACAGAATAGAATAATACATGGAATGCTACAGTACTGCAATGAGCAAATTTTGGCTGAGTAGCATGTTCCTTGTTCAATATGTGTTCAGTTTTCCTGAATTCTGGTGGCCTGATGCATCTCACTCTATGCTCAGAACAGGACATATTTCTGTTCTGAAGTAGAAAACATATTTCTACTTCTTTATACTTTATACCTGGAAAATGAACTGCTAAAATTACAGGCCAATAAAACATATTTTAACCTGCTTCCCAGTTTAACCATGTTAACCATTTGTGGTACATCAAAAAGAAGGGGTACGTACTATTTGTTTACAACAACAGTAACAAAATATCTCCTGCATCTTTGTCTGTTTTCCTTGTATTTACCATAACCAAGTGATTATTCAAGTCTATTTTCCAGTCAGAATTGTTAATTTCCTTTAATTTGTCTTGAGGCTGAGTTTAAATGACTCTGTTTTCAATGGAAATGTATCAGAAATTTTAAGTAAAATCAGAATTTTGTTATATATTTATGCATTTGGTGAGGATCTTCTGTACACATATATTTTTATTTTTCAGGAAAGAAACACAAAGCTGAATTTCAGCTTTTAATTGACCAAATGAAAAAACGAAAGAAAAATGAAAGTAAACAACCAATAAAGGAAGAAAGACTGGAGCAGAAAGAAGCAACTACTGAAAAAGTACCTAAAGAAATTGGTATGCAGTGTTAATTTTGATAAATTAATGTGTATAATTTCATTAATTAAACAAAAAAATAAAACATATTTATTTCCATAAGACTTGATTTAGTGAACTTCTAAAACACTTGTCCAACTTTATTTTGGATATTTCTAGTTCTGTAAGATAGAATTGCATCCAATGGAAAGTGTGTTTGTGAGTTGCTTGTTTAGTAACTTGTATACTAGCAATCATACTCTGCAGTTGAACAAGAAAGGTTAGGCATGTATTTTAATAAGATTTTTAAAGTCCTAAAGGTGAACAGGTCGAACAATTATTATCTACTATATTCCATGTCAAAGAAAGACCATGGAAGAAGGAAATTGTGTATCATGAAAATAGAAACAGTTTTTGGCTCCTGCATTTTTAATTCCTAATGTTGCAATTATTTTTCCTTATAGGTTGAATTTCAGCTATCCAGCTGATTTCAACTTCTGACTTTTCCTTCTAGCTACCTCTTGTCATAAAGAACATCAGGTGTGATTCCGTCCTTGTACATGCATAACCAATTTACCGTATTTCTTGTGCAAATTTCTAACAGCTGATTGTATCCATACTCATTAACATTGCTTCCTACCTGGGAGAGAAATGTTGAGTATGGAGGCATGAGCTGGGCAGAACAACATTTGGATGAAAAAGGAAGTGAATAAAAGGATTTAGAGCAAGAGGTACAGTTATTTGGCAAGAATTATAAATTTGTTTAATTCACTTTCGATATGAACTAACCTAGTAAATTGAAAAATGAGTCAGAGTTGTCATTTCTCAGTTTTCAGTGCTATTCTCTGATTAAAGAAAAAATATGCTATGAAAAACTGCATACAAAAATGTGTACATTAAGGGAATTGTGTATATTATGGAACATTGCATTCAAAATGTATACATTGGGAAAATGTATATAAAATACATGTTTCCAAAAATTCCACTTCCCAAAATTGTTCCAAAGCAATCCCAGATTGTTTTGGAAGTTGGTGAAAGGGCTAAACAAGGACCTTCCAGCAGAGTGAGTAGAACTGAGCAGAACTGAATCCTATTTTCCCAATGTATACATTTTGCATGCAATGTTCCCTAATATACACAATTCCCTTAATGTACTATACACATCCTATTTTCCTTAGTCTCCATGAAAATAAGAACATGATAAAAAGGAAGCTATAAATGCTTTGACAACATTGAAAAATAATAAAGCTGCAGGTGTAAATGATAGAACTGGAAAAATGTGGATATGGTTTGCCCAGCTGACTGTGTGACTCGATTAATGTGTATATTAAGAAAGCATCTGTGTCTGACAGTTGGAAAAATACTGCTACTGTTCCTTTTACAAAGAGAAAGGTGACAGCAGTGAATGCAGTAACTCCAGTGGAAATAGTTCACCAAGCATATCTGGGAAGTGTTTTGGCAGAATCCTGATCAAAAGGGTACAAGAGATGACAATAAGCAAATTTTGGAAAGTGCAGTGCAGTTTAATTCCAGGAAGAGGATGTGTAGTCATTCTCTTCTTGGAATTGAAGACCATTTTGCTCTTCAGTAGGTCACTGAGAAATTTGGAGAAGTCTTATGATAAAATGAATAGGCTTGAATTATGGAATCTTTTGTATAAATACAGAATTGCAGATTGGTTGCTCATCATTAGAGAGATATACAGTATGTTGGAACTAAAGCTTTTAGCATACAGTGCTACTCTTTTTCTGAAAGGTTCAGCACTGAGCCAGGAGTAAAAAAGGATATGTGAAAATCCCCTCCCCTTTTTAAAAGTATTCATGGTTAAGTGTATAAGGAATATTTGTCACGTTAGTGGTATGTTAGCTAGGAACATGAATGTGTGGGTACTTCTGTATGTTGGCAATTTCATATAATCGCTGAAAACTTGAATGATTTGCAGCGTTTGTTAGGTTATTAGATGTAATTATTAGATGTGTTAGATGTAATGAAGAGTATTAGATTTGTTAGATGTAATGAAGAGTATGGATATGAAAATAAATATATCAAACACCAAGGTGACAGAAAACAGAGTGAGCGAATGGGTGCAAGTCATACACACCTGATGAAAAAGTAAGCAAGAAGATGAATTTGTGTATCTTTTTAGGATATTTACTAAAGATGAGAAAATGGATGGAAAACAGTTAATAGATGCAAATGCTAGTAGAAAGATAATGAGTAATATGTGATGTATTTCAAAAGAAGTAAAAATAACTGTCTCGAAGACAGCCCAGTTTATTATGTAAAGTGAAAGTTGAATGTATCAGAAGAAACATAAAAGTAAGTTAAATGCAATGGGAATAGCTTACCTCAGTGTGTATGGTAAAACCGAAAAAAAATATGGTCAAGAATGAATGGGTGAGAATGAATGTGGATTGAATACATAAATGAGTGTTCGGTATGAGAGAAATATGTTGAAGTGGTTTGGTCATTGGAAGGACAGAAAATTGTAAGTACCCTTTAAGTGTTTTCCTTCCCTTTGAGCCTAACACACCTCAGTGTAAGGAGGACAGGGAGATGGTTAAAAGCCCTGGGTTTGGAACAGCTGGGTGTGGTGTGGGTGTGTAGGAGAAGCAGAAGGAAGCCAGGGTAAAGGCTTGTAGCAAAGGTAGAGAAGGAACAAGTGAAACTTTGTCCACTTAAAGGAGAACTGGGTTCTAAAGATAGTAGTAGAATTGTTAGTAGTGTTAGTAATAGAAATAGTAGAGTGATAGAATAGCTTAGTGACCTACATGTATTAGTTAGAATAGACAGAGTAGTAATAGTGATAGACGTATAGGTTAGTTGGAAAGAATTGTATTAGTTGGTCACCTAGGTAAGAAAAAAACACTTTTATACTGTAATTATTGGTTTTATAAGTAAAAGAACCCCCCCCAACATAAAAGGGGTGAACAAAAGGTCTTCGTGTGCAGTGTCTCATTTGGGAACGTCTTGGTGAGTCTGAGTAAGCTAACCCTTGGGTATCAAACGAACCTGTGACAGTCATACGCAGAATGAATGAAGATCAAATCACAAAACAAATACATGAAGGAAAACTGGTTGAGAGGGAGGTGAATACTGAGAAAGTCAGTTAGATGGAGTTCATGAGATCCTTCAAAAGAGACAAAAAATAAAGTCTAAAGAACAAGAGTCATTGTACCAATCTATATATAACTGTGGTGGAAGCAAGGATGGTTAGCAAGGAAATATACAAGGAGATAATAGTGAATTTTGTTGGTATAAATTAGATTTAGTGAGATTTCCTTTTTTTTTTCTTATCTCCTGTGTCAGATTTCTTTTGCTTAATACTCTTTTTCTGAATTTTGTGTAATGTTGCTTACAGTGAAAAGGAATGGCATGTGTGTGTGTTTGAAGTCTGAATTTTTAAAAAATAATCATGATTTACTTTTATTTATGGACAGATTCATTTTTTGCTACTTCTATGGAAAATTTGTTTTGCACTTGCATCTTGGTGATTAATTCATTTTAAGGATCTAAATCCCAACCGTTCTCAAGTCAACAAGTTTGCTGTTCTGGCCTGTCCCTGAATCTTGACCTGTTTTTGTTTTTTTTTGAAGTAAAGCCCTCATGAATAAAAATAAACAGAAATACCAAGTTGTTTTTTGAACCTTGCTATTGACATCTTATGCAGCACTTGAAGCCAAACAAATTTGAAAGGCTTCCAGGAATAGAATTTATTGCTTTTAGTTTATCCAGCAATAGTGTTCTTTTGTATGTTCAGAAATCTTACTGAATGGAAGAATATCAAATTTATAGTTTGAAGTCCCTTTTACCTGAATTATTCCACAACACTGAAAGACTGATCAACGTTTCTAGTCAAAATAATAAAATCATACTAAAAGAATGGTCTGCAAGGTGAGAAATATTCCATAGTTAGAACAGATTGCTCTAGTAGATTCAAAGCATAGTGAAAATGCATCTGCATCAGCCCTTCAAGGTAGGCCAGACCAGGAAACTGACTCCACAGTTTTTAAGTGGAACTATACCATATTGATAAATCCTATAGGAACAGAATTTTGAAGGCCTTCTCATCTGCACTGGTGCCTTATGCCTCTCCTTCTCTGTGCACTTTTCCTCCTCTTTAAAGTTTTCCCATTTCCTCTGGTTTATATATATTTCATCAATTGATATGGCATTCCAACTCAAATTGTGACTCTGGGTGGTGAATGTAGGATGAAAGCCCAAAACATAAACCAATAAGATAAAAACACATGAAGGAAGCATAACCTAATCAAAGCCAACCCACAGCCATTCAACTTCTGGGCATTACAGACAGGCTCATGTAGCACCCTGGCCCAATGCCCAGAGGAAAAGACAGGTCTTCAAGACCTTGGGGAAGGTCAGCAGGGTCAGGATGATCCAACTCTCAGGAGGAATCCTTTTCCAAATGGCAGGCACCACGACAGTCAGAAATGACCTTTTTTTTTTTTATCATTTCCTCTTCCTGCCAGCCCAGGATCCAATCATCTTCCAATTCTATTTCTACTACAGTACTGTTGAAGGAGAAGGGGCAGGGTCTGTATGTGCGTATGAGTTTTGGTTTATGTCTCTCTGTAAAGGGTTTTATTATTAAACATTTCAGTGACCCTTTTTATACATGGCCCCCCATGCTTTTTTAACACTTTCCTTAGCATATCTTTCCAACGCATTTCCAGCCCTTGCCTTATTGGATGTTACTTTCCTGCCTTTAACTAGGAGGAGTTAAGACAACAATATTTATTGGGTTAGTTAATACTTTGGGATTTTTTTTACAGATCAGCTAATCAATTACCACTGGCAAATTTTATCAGGATATCTCAAGTCTTCGTTTATCAGCTGTAAAACTGTCACACAGAGGGTCATAAAGAAGGGTCTTTGTAATGGCTTAGTGATACTGGTTGTTCCAGAGACTAAGTACACTTAAAAACAAATGGACATTTACATTTACTGTTCACTTCCTAAACTAGAAGTGTCACGCATATATACATAACTACCCAGTTGGGTTTACCTGGACAAACTAGGCTTGAGTTCCAGAGGAATTGAAGTAGGACATTTGGTGTGCACATTACCCTACTCATTCTGAAGTATTATAGATCCCATACATTTTTATAGCTTCCCTCATGGGTTGGCCAGTATGCTTGATACTCTCCTCAAGCTTTCTCCTACTTTTCCATTTGAGTGCCATCACTTCATTCAGGACTTACAATTCCTCATGTTTCTCATGATTTTTATTGCCCAATCTTCTACCCCTGAAAGACGGTTTTTCTGTCGTTCCCTTTTCCACGGTGTCCTCCTCTTACCTTTCTAAAAAGGCATGGGATTTGGCAACTGGGGCAGGGTGAGTGGCAACTTTTGGAGATGTCGCCTTTCATGTAGGGATCTTTTCCATTCACGTGACTGCCCTTTAACAGACAAAGTTTCACTGTGCTAGTTTTATTTATTGATATACACAAGTGTGTGTGTGTGTGTGTTTAACTGTGTCTGACTTGGGAAAGGCTATTATTTACTTATTAAAATGGCTGGGGTTGCCTTATCAAAGAGTGCTTGGTTTACTTCTGATTTGAAAAGCTTCACAAGAGTAAGATTTCTGTGCTGAGTGACTCTAAGGAAGAGTTGATGCTCTTCACTGAAGGTAGAGCAGCTTCTTTCTGCAGGTTTGCTAATCTCTCTATGAGGTGTGGGGAAAAGAGTTCTTGTTTACATACTCATTCATTTCTCTTGCTGCCTGTTCCTTTTCTTCCAACTTCCAAAAGTAATTCTTTCATTTGAACTCCAGATATGTGTAATATGGGATTTTTTCTTTAAAAAGTTAAAAAATCCACTTAAACATCTTACAAAGTTTAGCAATAAGTAGCTTAAAGCATGGATTTTCAAAGGATTATGCAAATACAAACTAGTAGGTCGTATGTCCTTATCTGAACATGTTTCAATTATATACTAAGAAAATAGGTATTTTGAGGTAAATGTCAGTTGAAAAATAGCCGCACCAATTTGCTTACGGTTGTGCTCTGGTCTTCCTGCCAGGAGAAATACTAAGTGTCGAAGAGCAAAGCAACTGGGCCTCTGTCAGCGATCAGTCCCCAGAAACAGAAGCTCTAGCCTTGGAAGCAAGCCACTCTCTTGTTGCCACCTTTCAGTCCTCTGCATCCTCAGACAGGTGTGTATATGTGTGTAGGCAGTCTTTGTCATTAGAGAGGTGGGCCCCAAAATGGAAGAAGAGTGTTGAATGGGATGGAGGTTTGGCTACAACTGAAATTACTCTATATCTAACAACAGTTACCTAAGTCTACAATATATAGTATTTCCCTTAACTGCACATTGTATCTCTGGGGTAGTGAAATTGTAGGCCCTGTTCTGACTGCATTTCCTGATATATGGAAATCCATAGTTGTGTCATACCCACCAGACGTATATGCTGAGCAGTGTTTTCCTATTTCTTCCTTTTTGACATAATCCATCTGTCTAGTTAATTTCCATTCCAGCTCTTGTTGCCTACTTCTCCACCCTCCTGATTTCCAAGGTATTGCTTTGTCTTGCTTTCTGCTCGGGTTCCCATCCTCTGTACTTATAACTCCTGTTTCATTGTTTTTGCTGTTTTACAGATTTATTATTGCTTATCAGATATATATTGCAGCACTCTTAGCTACTTAGAATGGGATTTTTCGTTGTGTCTGTCTCGTTCCTTTTCTATGCCTTGTTGCATTCTGTGTTTGGACGTCTCCTCAGATTCAGATACCATTTACAAAGAGCCATGTTGAGTTGTGCTTGAAGAAACAAAACTAGCCTAGGCTTTTCAAATTTACTGATCTCATCCAGTTGTTTTTTTCTACAGGGCTGTGACTTTAAAGGCACTGGACCATTTTTATTATTGTGAATGTACAATGTTACCAACTTGTAGTCAAGTCTTAAAAGATCCGTAGAACAGAGTAGGATAGAAATTTAGGAAGCTGGCTTATATTATTCAGAACATAAACCCTTGCAACTCAGCAAAGTCTATTCCAACTACCAGTTGTCCAGCGAAGGTTTTCAGAGAGGGTATCTTGGCCCTATCTGGAGATACCAGGAATTGTATGGATCTTTTACTTACCATGCAGCCCCTCTCGTGCTATGCTATGGTCATAGAAACAGAGAAAAATGTCTCAGATTGTGTCAGGCCATTGGTTCATGTATTTCTTTGCATGGATTAGCTGCAGTTCTGTGGGGGGTTTGACAAGCATTTTTCCCACTTCTGGAAAACTCCTTTGCTTTCATATCTTGAGCGCTATTGCTAAGCTATGGTCTTTCCTCTGGAACTTCTTAATGAAAAATGTCAGAAAGCTAAATTTAATTTAAAAACCACATCTGTAACATACAGTACTTTAAGTTAATGGTATTGGTGAATTAGGAGTGGTCTTGTTTTTATCTTTAAATATTTTTGGCATAGCTGACTTGTTCAACTGTTCTAGAGGTCTTGATGTGCATATTATTTCATTCATTCATGCTTCAGGGATGACCTTTATATGACTTGTCAGGTTTGTTGTCAAGAAAAAAGTAATTAAGCAGAGAGGCACATGAGAATGTAAAGCATATAAAAGAATTTGGAGAGGGAAATTGGCAATGTCAGTTATATTTTGAGAAAACAATTTTTGAAAATGAAATGTTTAGCATACTTAAGGAACAGATGTTTCTCATTGTTATTGTATCTATGGCTAGCAGAATGCTAGTCCAGGGCACTGCAGCCACATAATTGAATAGTATTTACATTATGTACTTTTCAGCTACAACTAGGATAAAAGATATGCACTTTATTTCTGTGTCTGAATATTAAAATATTATAACTCATGTATAAGCATATTGAAAGAAGGGAATTTGTAGTACTCATTGACTGAAGAATATAGGCATATAGAAAACTAGATTATATCAAGTCAAACTATTTATGTAGCCCAGTACTATCTATTCTGGCTGCTAGAGGCTCTGCAGAGATTAAAGCACGGATGTCCTTCGTATCAGCTACTACCTGGTTTTTCAAATTGGCTGCTATCCCTGTGTTTGTGCATGGCCTGCGCTGGCCCTCCCAGGGCCTCCCCCAACCCCCTGCAGCACCTCCAAACCCTCATGACACCCCTGCCCTCTTTACCTGGAACTCCCACCGCTTCCCACTTAACAACCAGCACATCTTGGGGTTACAACAGCAACCGAGACCACGGAGATTGCCATCACTAAGGATGCAGTCACATGACGTCACACTTTATGTAGCGAAGGCAATCCCAGTCCCACTTGCCACTGTAACCCAAGGACTATTTGTACTAAATTAACAGGAATTTGTGTTGTTGTTTAGCATGCATTGGTTATGCGTAGTCTGTGTCAAAAGATGTATTAGTTTCAGTGCACTTAGAATGGTTTCTACTAACATTTCTACCTATGTAACTCTTCTAGCCCACTAGGGGAATGATAGAATTTAGATTTACTCCCTGAAAGAGCTTTCAAAAGTTGTTGGGGATTTAAAAAGAAAAAAAAACTTGTTTTATAAATGAAAGTCTTACTTTTTTTCCCCCAGGGAGCCTTTTTAAAAAGATTGGTTCTAATCATATTCTAAACACATTTTCTTGGAATCAGGAAACATGAATTCAGATGATATGTGGTCAGAATCTAACTATATGTTTGTAGATACTTTTAGAACTGGGTCTCCAAGACAAGCTTGCAGTTAAAAATATTTCTAGAAGATTATTATAATACCATTTTGTGTGTGTGTGTGTTGTAAATTTCTAACCTCAGTCTTTCTTAATAAAATTTCTGCAAAGGGCTGCATTTTAACAACCAACAAATATTTTTAAAGGAGAAGAAGGAAGAAGACATTGGAGAAGACTATATCATAACTTTAGAATCTTTAATGGGCAGTCTCCTAATTCTGGTGTAATGTTTAGCTCAGTGCTTCTTAAACTGTTGAACCCAATTACACCTGCAGTCAGGACCAGAAATATTGGAACAAGGATAACTTCTTTTGGCATTTGGCCTCTGTACACCACCACAATGAAGTTGAAAGGAAACACACACAGGACTTTCAGCTGTAATTCCAGGGGTCTGACAAAACTGGGGCACTAACCATTCAGGAAGTACGGCCAGTGGCAAGGCAAAACGGACCCAGCTCCTTCGTCTTTTTTTATAAGACTTAGTTTCTCATCCTTGATCATCCCTGCCATTCTTTGAACCTCTTCTGTCTTTTGCCAAGAAAACAACAGACTTGCGTCCATGGGATCATCAGAGTTGCCTCAAGACATACTGTATTTGCGTTTACTAATAATTGTAGTATATATACAGTACATTTATAGGGTAGTGTGAAATCTGATAACTCATGAATTAAACTATGTTCAGATGATAGGGCTTTCTTTTTCTTCTTGCAATCCTTGTGTCTCACAAGGCAGTTCTGCTGATGAAATAGTCATAAATCAAGTTGAAGAGATAATGGATTGGTCTTAAACTTATTCATGTCAAGAATAGACATATTGAAGTTAATTTAATTTAATTTAAGCCACACTGATTTCGGCGGTTTTGTTCTGCATGTAAATAGATAAAATGTTCATCACTATGTATACATTTTACATTAAAGTTAAGATTTTCTTTTAAACCAGACAAGCTATAATAGAAATATTCAAATGAAAGATATGTGTATGTGTGGGTGTGTAACACACACACACACACACACACGTATGTATGTATGTATGTATGTATAATGAAGTAATTGTTTCCAACATTTTCTAATGTACAAATTGGTTCTAATTTTATAGAAAATAATGATTTTATTATCAAATTATTCAGCAATTTTTAAACTCTATTACACCTGTAAATCATAAATACAGGTTGCTTATTAAGCATTATTAAGAAAGAAAAAAATAATGAAATCTCAATCTTTATAGCAATTATTACTGTTTGTTCCAGCTGTCTGTTGAAAAAAAAGTCTTCCTCAAGTAAAAACTCTCTTATGCCCTGTACTTAAAAATAAGATTATGAAGTGCTAGGGCACCACTGAAGCAAAAAAGAAGGAACAGTTGTTTCAAACCCTTTATGTATTGCTGTCCAATCTTCAAAGTTATTTTCAGTCCCTAAGTTGTGATTCTGTTACATTTCTTTTTAGTTACTTTGACATACAGCAGAAATAATCCTCGTGACAGTGAAACAAATGTTAATTGTGGTGGAAGAGGCAAAAAAACTATCATGTTGATATGTTCAAACATGAACTTTATTTATAAATCATAATTTGTATTGTAACGCATGCAATTTGTTTACAATATAAGCATTTAAAAGCTTTATGTTCAAATGAATATACTTCTAATGTTACACTATGGTATCGATTTACTGCAGTCCTTCTGATCTGAAAGCAGAAAGGTGCTTTAGAGCAAGGGTCCCCAATCCCCGGGCCGCGGACCGGTACCGGTCTGTGGCCTGTTGGGAACCAGGACGCGCAGCAGGAGGTGAGCGGTAGATGAGTGAGCGAACTTACAGTCTGAGTATTTACAGCCGCTCCCCATCGCTCACCTCCACCTGAGCTCCGCCTCCTGTCAGAGAAAGCAAGCCCATTGGCTGCTATCTCCAAACGGCGGGAAGAAAGAACTAAGGTCGGGAAAAAGAGGAAGCACTTGAATCATCCTGAAACCACCACCCCCACCCCCAGTCTGTGGGAAAATGGTCTTCCACGAAATCGGTCCCTGGTGCCAAAAAGATTGGGAACTGCTGCTAAGGGCACATGGGAATGCTCACAACCCCTGCCTGCAACTCCTTAAAACAGTTTGTTTTTTTCTGGGATTGTGTAGCTGTCCTCCATAACTGTAGTGTAGTTTGGGGGAAAGACCTGCTTGGTTTAAGGAGCATTAGAAAAGTGCTACATGAATGCTCCTGTGCATTCCAAAGCACCTTTTTGCTTTTAACTTGCAAGTTGTTTCCTGGCTTAATGAACTACGAAATATTTTCTCTACTTTACTCTTGGTATTTGGCAGCATGATGTAATCCTTTCTTTTTTAAAGAAGCTAACTTTAAAAAAACACTTTCCAAGATCTTTTACAGGAAAAATGATCTCATTGAACAGAAAGTATCTTAATTTTTTTCTCAAAAGACTAAAACTATTGACTGTAAACTGTTGGCAGAGTGCTAGAAAGCATTTGGCCCAGGAGAGATCAGAAAAGTCACACACCAGGCATTTCTGTAAAAATAAATTTATTTACAGAAAGCACAAAAACATATTTGCAGGCTTCTGCATTCTCACAGGCTCTCAGAGAGGAGAGAGATCTCCCTCAGCTGCATACACTCTACATGCCTAAAAAGAAGGAAGTGAAACAAGCTAACTGCCCTCGGTTCAGGCTATTAACAACTATTAACACCTGAAAAGAGGGCAATTAAATTCAACCTCTTCACCAGGCCAAAATCATTTGTTACCACAGTAACCTTAATCTGTAGCAGAAAACAATATACCAAACATAAACAGTGTTAGAAGCTGGGCAGTACATTTTTACTTCAGCTTTCCTTTGCTTTATAGACCTGTGAATGTCGTAAATGTGAGGATTGGTCGCAAAGTTACTTTTTCATCACTGTCATAACTGTGAATGGCCAGTAAACAAGGCAGTTGCTAAACGAAGATCGCCTGTATTGAAAGTGCAATTTGATATCTTTTTATAGTCCTAAACAGATGGTAGTACCTAGCTGCCCTTGGCTGATCTCAAAAAAAGTTAAAGGTCAGACTTAGTACTTGCATGGAGTTTAAAAGGAAATCACACTGGGAAGTCAGTGATAAAAAACACCAACATTCTAGAAGAAAGCAATGGCAAACTGTTTCTGTATTTTTGCTAAGAAAGCTGCGAGAACATACAGATACTTGTTTAATGGACTTGAGTGTGTAGTGACTTGTCATGACTTTGCTCATGCATTGTGTTTAGGTTTAGGTCCTAAGTTGACCATTCCAGATTGTGTGCCAGGTCATTCACTTATGGTTACCTATTTGGAAAGATGGAAGAGGAGGAATGGCTGGTTACACTTCAGCTGTAAAGCAGTTTTTAGAATCTGGAGACACAAAACTGCATTGCAATACCTGTCCATTTCATCCAATATTATAATAAAAAGGTCCAGGGAATAAATGAAGAACGGATCAGATTTGAAAGCTTACCTTGCCCACTTTTTAATAGGTAGTGAAGTTCAAGAGCAGACTATGGCATGTAAATGCTTTCTATAAAGAAAGTAACTTTACCACTAAATTATGTCTTGCTAAAAGCTGATGTCTTCCTTGAGATTACCTTCCGATGAAAGGAGGCTCAGCTATACGCATGAAATGGAATTACATCAGGTATATGATAGGCAAGCTCACAGAAATAGTGCTCTAAGAGTCCTTTCTGTTTGTTACTTGGTTCTTGCAACATGCCAATCCATAACATAGTTTGGGTTTAGCTTAGGGTTTTTTTATTCGTTCAGCCATTGTGGACTGCTAATATTTTATGTGTATTAGTTGTACTAGTAGTATTAAACCAGCTGGGGAAAGCATGCAGAGCATGGCTTCTGGAATTCTTTCCAATCCCTTAAAAAAGGTTCAGTTTTAGGTGGGGGAAACGAGGGCGTGGGGCTTAGAATGGAGCAATTGGTAACACTGAACCATTGTCTAGCTGATTCTCCTGGAAGGATGGACTGGGGATTTTTTTCTTTGTACTCTCTGGCCAGATTCAATGCATCTTTAATCTTTTTTTGCTGGCTTCTTGTGCCATATCAAATTTAGTCCTGTTCTGTTTGTTTGCTGGAGACTTATGAGGTTGATAGACAATCCTAACATTTTTTACATAATGTCTTTCCAATATTCTGCTGGGTTGGAGAGAAAAGAGGCATACATTTCTTAGTTATTATATAGACCTGTCTTAATCGTTTATTTTACAGTGGTGGAATGACTTCAAACCCTGTTTTCTACTTCTGTAAGATAAAAATCATATCCACTGCCAATCTTTTGGAAGACTAGATAATAAATGTTAGCCTTTAGTATCTATTTTTGTCAAAATTTTCATTTTGCCACTGCTTTTTAATGAATAGGTCAAGTAGCTAACAAAAAAAGCCAAAAATTGGGCATTTAAAACAAACTTCACCTTCTAATAATAAATTAGCATTAAAATAGCATTTAAAATAACTTAGCATATCACTGTTGAAATACAGAAAATTCTGATTTTTCTCAACCAGTTCTCATTCAATTTGATGAATTTGCTTTAGGAATCCTTTCAGAGAAGGGAATGTTGGATAAATTCTCATGACTTGAGTTTGCCATTAGTTTAAGTGGTCAAAGGGTATCTGCGAATGTCTTCAATTTCATCATACAACCATCTCTCCCACAGTCTGCAGCCTCCTCTTGGCATCCAATGTTTTACTTAAATCTCAAGGGAAGATACCATGAGCTTTCTCAGTAGCAGTACTACTGTCACTACTCAGAGGGAATTTTGCCCTTGAGAAATTGTTGGATAATTTCTTCTTCCCCTGGAGAAAGTCAGATAAATTATCCATCCAGATTCCCTGATCACAAATTTTTTGGTGAAGAATGTTGACAGGCTATTTGTGCTGTCTTGTGGAATGCCACTGGAGAGGACACAAAGTTCTGCAGCCTAAGCATAGTTTCTGGAAAGGTCCACTGCTTGTCCACCGCTAAACATATTTCTGTGATTGCTGAAACACTTTAGTGGATTTGCTTGTAAAGGTGAGTTAAACAGGCGGTCAAGGTTACACAAGAAAAAAGGTCATTCAAATATTTTGTCCCAAACCAATCCGCGTTTTGTCACCATGCTGAAAATAATGCAGGTATATCCCATTATACTCTGAAGTATGTACTGTATGGTAGTGAAAAAGAAAAACTAGAGAGCAATTAGAACTGATCCTCATGATTCATGAATAGAGGTTATTTGTGTTCCATTCAAGTGGCATGGGGCAATGGGTCACTGATGCCCATCCCTGTCCATGCATTTTTATCCTTAGTTCATTGATAGGACTGGCCTTCACATGATTTAGAGTGAACCTGACCTTGAACTATGTAGCAACTTTATTGTCCAGTGTAGGAAAACATAGAATGTTTGCCTTCTGTTGACTTTTATTTTATTGATTTGTATAGATTTAAATTTCACCTTTCATACAGGAGCTCAAGCGGTTGAGGAAGGTGCTAATAGAGCCTCTTGCTATCAGCCCTTGGTTGTTTGTTCATATGGCATAAAATCATTCTAGACTTTTTAAGCATTACTTTGAAGGACTGTGTCCACCTTGACCATAACTGCCAAAAAGGGGGGGGGGTTACTTAATTTGATTATGTTAGAAGAGGTACTGTTTTATTTGTTGTCTTCTTGTTTTCAAGAAAGAGACTTCAGGGAAGCCTTGAAATATGCAGAAGTATATTTATTTCCTTGCTGATATCCCCAAACAGAGGTACTAATTTTGTCCCCTACAAGGCAGGTCAAAACATATGGCTGTTCTTGATCCCTTCCTGGTTCAAGGTCTGGTGACATCTCATTTGCTGGCATCTGAAGTTTAACTTACATGCTAGCATATGCAGACTTGGGAAAATATTGCAATGTTTTAGTGAAGATCCTACTGGTCCTATATCTGGTGATATTCCTGAATATGTAGTCATGAACACCAACATGGTCTAGTGGCCAGATCATTACTGTATATCCTGGGAAGTTTAGGTTTAGACTTAAACTCAGTGGATGACTTCAGTTTGTCCACCTGTGGAATGAAATGACCAATCATAGGGAAATAAGAAAATGAGTTTCGTCTTCCAGAGAATCCACCCTCTTGCCTTTCCTATTTTAAATGATCCATCCCACATTTCCCAGCTCTACCCCAATTATGTTTGACTGCAGCTGCAATCAGCAGCAATACATTTTTAAAAAATGCAATATGCCTCCAACAGCTCAAAAATTATAGTCCTCTCAGGCATGTCAACAATACTATTGAACAGATTTATCCCTATAAGTTCAGCCAAGGTCATGAGCAATGCTACAAGAAGCTTTGAGGGGAGAAGGAGAGGGCAGTGAAAACCTCTTTTAATTACAAGTAAGTTTTCTCGGGACTTTCTGTTACAAGTAGAAGGAAAGGAAGGAAACAACGAAAGTTAAATTACAAAAATATGGTGCTACAACTGCTACAGCGCAGTGGTGTTTTCCCCAGCAAACGTGGTGAGCATGGAAATAATAGGCAATAGATTGCAGATTCTATATTTGGTCTTGCCACCAGTGTGACTTGATCAGATAAATGGCAGTAGAGCATACTCATACACATAACACATTCTGAAGCAAAGATGAGCATTTCTAATTCCTTGAAATTAGAGTAAATTTTGTGCATTGCAATTTCAGTTGTGTGTATATTTCAACACTGTTTCAAATATTCAGAACACATGGCACAATTTTCTTGATGAAATTTCCCTTCAGAATGTATCTGGCAATTTCCTTATTTGAATTTTGCACAAGTCAAAAGGTCCTTGGACTTGGAAGGCTATTGGTTATAATCTACACCAGAGCTTCCCAAACTTTTTCCTTCATTACCCAAAACTGCTTATCAGGAAGTTCTTTTTACCCAATGTAGGTAAAGCACATTAAGTCAACTGAAATGGTTCATGTGTTGTTACCCAAAGAAAAGCTACTTTTAACCAATTTTGGGTAATTTACCCAGGTTTGGGAAGCACTGATCTACACAGTTCTTCTCCTTTTAACTGGAAATTTTGGCTCTTTTTCCTTTTTAGCCTGCCAGTGAGTTTTGCACACCAATCAATTACTGTACATCCACTTATTTTGACTGTTTTGCACTTTTTTTTCCTACCAAATGCGTTATTCATCAATGGTTGACAGTTATCTCTGTGAATTTATGTACCCATGCCATAATAACAATAAAGATACTGCACCAATCAATTATATCCACGGCAGGCAAAAACTTTTCAGACATGAGATTTTAACATTCGAGATGGGCAAAAAAAGAACAAGTGTTGGAATTTTTAACATAAAACTTATTCTAGCATGAGATTCCTACAAACCACTGTTGGTGTGTGTGCGCGTAAGGAAATCACTTCTCTGAGAGTAGCGTAAGTGATATTGCATGGATAAATGGGTTAAGGAGATAATGTTTAAAGGCAAAATATTACTGGTCAGTTCTGCTGTATAGCTAGGATTGTAAGCAGAACACAATATGAGATGTGATTTTTTTAGAATAATATACTTAATAGCTTGTGGAAGTGAGTACTTAAATGAGGTACTTTAATGCATTAAGTACATTGAGTTATCCAGATATATCATTTTTAATGGAACTGTCACTTTATCTTTATGGCTTATGTTTGTTATTTTACGTTCATGGCTTACATTTCCAAAAATATCTAAAGACCCTACTTGTTTGGATCTGAAAACTGAACAAGGAAATAGTCATTATCTGCTGGTCTTTGTTTTGCATGTGTTCCCTTGTGAAGCCAATTATGGTATATTAAGTAGGATTTCAAGAATAAAATAAACCTTTAAATTATTTTACTGTAACAGTGCAGTTATGTTTTCTTTTCTTCACCAAATTTTTTTAAAAAAATTATCCAAAATGTCAAAGTATTTGTCCAATATTTGTCCAAAACTGTGTCCAATATTTGAATTACATTTGGGACAATACTAGTTGTGTCTTGTCATTTTTTAAATTCAAGTATACCTCTTTCTTGAATTGAATTCTATCCTTAAAACTAAGGTCCACAAATCAGAATAAGATAGAACCTTTAAAAGTTTATAGTCCAACATAAATTAAGGAGAAATGGAGGTGGTCTCTTATGGATGACTTGTGTTAGGACCGAGATAGGGAAGGTGCAGCTTTACTGCTCCTGCTTGTTCTCTCAGTGGCCTTCGATATCATCAGTAATAAATAATAGTCTTCTAGACTAATCGAAGAGATTAGTTTTCTAGACTGCCAGTAAGAGTTGGGAGTGGGGGCCATTATCCTGCAGAAGTTTTCCTTCCTAAATGGGCAGGACCAGTCAATGTTATGGGGGGAGATGTTCAGTCTTCACTGTGGGATGCCACAGGGCTCAGTGTTTTGGTTTGTCTATTTTTCATCTGCATGGATCTTCTACATGACAACATGGAGTCAAGTAGCATCAGAATGCTGATGACGCTCAGTTTTACATCTCAGCTGTAGGCCAAACACAAGGTGAGGTTAAGGCCCTGTCCACATATACAACACGTGTATTTTCAGTAATATATCTTAAAAGCTCTGGAATGCCATAAATGCAGAATTTCGTTTGTTTGTTTGTTTGTTTGTGAGATTTAAAGGCTGCCCCAATTTGTTTGATTCTGGGCAGCTTACAGAATACAGCAATAATACACTGTAAAAATAAAGAATTATATCATCAAAAAAGAAAGTCTGGGGGAAAAATCCGCAGTCATCTGAAAGAGCAAAGGATCACATAAGGGTTCCATCACCCACTCTGACATGGGGCCTGGGAATAGAGCCAGGTTTTAAGGGCTTGTTTAAATATTGTCATGCAGGGAGATGTACGAGGGGGGATTTATTTATTTATTTATTTAATTTATATAGCCACCCATCTCAGACCAGTGACTCTGGGTGGCTAACAATAATAAAAAACAGTCAAACAAAACAATACAGAAAATTAAATATAAATACAGCCAAGAGATATTAAAATCCATCAGGGTCCGCACCACCATGAAACAGGCCCAGGCACAAAGCCAGGTCTTCAAGGCTTCAAGGAATGCTGTTCCAGAGGACAAGTGGAAACAATTATGTAGATTCATGAAGAGATTGATATTGTTTGAAATTGTAAGGTGTAATGGTATGTGGGAATGACCTTGGGAGACAGGAGGGAGAGCTGCAGACTGGACAACTGGCATGTAAAAGATGTCTCAGCCCACAGAAGGGGGGATGGTGTGGGAAACCCTCCCTAGTTTCTGGAGAGTAAAATGAAAGGAGGGGAGAAATACTTTCAGTCTTGCAAGATTCTGTTAATATAACTTTACAATGAAGATAGAGCTAGTACTCCTGGTTGTACTTCTTGTCTGGACTACCTTGCAGGGCTAACGTAGGGTCAAATGTTGAAAGGTTTCTCTTGTACTATGCTCATTTTTTAAAAATCAAGTTTTAATAGGAATTCTAATGTGACTCCAATAGAATAGTAGGACAGAAAATTTCAGTAATGGGATGCTGCTCAAGGAAAACTGTGGCTCTTACAAGAGTTTAAGAGAGAAACTTTATTCCTTAAAACTGGCACCCACAAATCATGCACAATCTTAATTCCATGCAGCATTAGGCCTCACTTTATAAACCCTAGTAAGAGTGAGAGACTGGTAGTCTCTTTTTCTTCTGTGTGGTCCCTTGTCAGACACAGGCACCTGGTTGATTTTTTTTTTCTGTAGATTAATTGCACTTTATAGGAAAAGGGTTATCTTTCCCCTTCTTCCATGTGTCTGGCGAATCCATTGGCCACTGTAATGTGAGAGCTTATAGTTGTTGTGATGCAATTGAGATGAAGCACCTCAAGTTACGCATACGGTCATAGAAGACCTTTAAGGCAGTCTGGTCTCTGAAAGGCTAATTTTGGTGATCAAGGTATGATACAAATTTGCACAGATTTTGTGTCTTTCTTGAGGCCCTCTATTCCTGTTCCCTTGTTTAGTATCTTCCTGTTATCTTCTTAATCAGCCATTTCCATAAATAGGAGACAAAACACAGGGGGGAAAAATCCAAATTCTTTTTCATCTTTTCAATGGCCATATTTGGGGGGGGGGATAACTGAATAATTATTTCATCAGAAGAATGAAAAGACAGAAGAAGACTTTCAGCATTTCGTAAAGCCAGTGCAACTTCCATCTTACTTTGGATTTGGCAAGCTGAATGTTCCTACATATGTTTAATAATTTCTTTGGTGTATCTGACCATTTTCAGTAAGTAGTCTAAATGAAATACTTTGCCTTTCAGCTCAAGTTCAGACATCATAAGAGATTTAGAAATTGCTGGGATGTGTTCAAGCTCATCAGATAAGTAAGTGTGAAACAAGGTAATTGTTTTTCATGTCATAAAAGTTATCATTGATTTATTTTTGTAACTTAGCCAGCAGGAAACTTGGCCAATGTGGTTGGAAAATATGCTATTTTGGCTTGGACTCAGAGAATTGCATATAAAAATGACTTGGTTGCAGGTAAGTTTCCTCCTGATTGACGGAAGGTCAAGTTTCTTCCACTTCCTGTTAGAATCCAGAAAAGCTTCTCCTGATGGTTGGAATACCATCTTCAGTGTGGGATGCTCTATGGTGCAGGAAGCTGAAAAACAAGAACAGGAAAAAAAGCCTGGAATGAATATGTACACTTCTGTTAGCAATCTCTATCTTTTCCTCTGCCTTCTGTGTTATATTCCATTCCATTTAAGAGGGGTACTCTGACCTTTCAAATAGAGCTTTTGGCAGTAATTGGGTTTGCCAAAGATGGAGGAGACAGCACAGCCAGTTTTTGCTTATTCATTTCTGCCAGTACTTCTCAGGATCAAAGCTTATATGACTATATCATTTTATTTCTAGGACATCATATTTTAATTGTTGCTTCTCTTTCTTCCAAGATTATAAACAGGCTGTCCAGTCAATGAAGACTTAACACTAAAAGTACTAAAACAGCCTTACCTCTCCATTACAGTATCATGTTGCCATTCTTATCCTCTTGGGGCTGTTCCTCAGATTGACAGTAATGTGCTTTCCTCCCATCCTTGAGTAGAAAGAAACTGTGTCAATATTAAGAGATTGCCTCCGTAGCCTACCTTGACTACATAGCAGCAACAGAGCTGGTCAGTCTTGCTGCCTGCACTTTGTAATGCAGAAGAGCTTAAGGGCAGCAGTTGGCATAATCCTTGCTATCTTTTTCCTTCCCACTCCATATTATCTACCCATGGGAAATTGCTCCCCTGATATGTTTTGATTTTCTGGGGGTGGGGGTGGCTTTTTAATTTTTACTGAGCTGCCTATGCTGTTGGCCACTGATGGGCTAGGTCAGCACAATTGACAGCAGAACCATTCTGGGGAAAATGAAGACTGTGCAGCTGCTAAAAAGTAGACATGGGAAAATTGGCCTGGGTATGTGGAAGAGATGATAAGCCATCACAGTCTCTGGGAATGTTGGATTTCCCATTGGGCCATCCATAAAGTCAGGAAAAAAAGATCAATTATCTCTAGCCTAGGAAAGTAGAGGCAGTTGGCCATCTAGTCAATTTCAGCCCAAGTTGTTTTGTCTTCCAACTGTGGCAGGCTAGTCAATTTCAACTAACCAAAACTCTTTGAAAAAGTGGGACACCCCTTCCCCAGAATATGGGAGCTTGCTCTCTAGAAACTGTTTTCCTTATATAATCCTGTGAAGCTGCCTCAGCTAGTTCAGCAGAAACCAATGCGCCAATCAGATAAAATCAGGAGCACTCAAGAATCAATTACAGGAGAGGAAACAGTAGTTAGCAATTGGTTGGCAGTCTCTTCCCCCCCTCGACTCTTCCTTTCTGTTCTGCCCTTTCTTTACTCAAACTCCCATGTCAAATTCATGTTAGTTCACTCAATTTTCATTTGGAAATACACTTACTTTGCTAGAGAAAATATGGGAAGCTCTGTCATTCCTAGTTGTCAGGTTTTGCACTAGAGCTCAGCAGTAAATCTCAGGCTGTCTAAGGCAGAACCTCGTATTTAAGAACGAAAAGACTCTCAGACATGATTCAGTTATTCAGAATTATTTATAATAGATAAGAATGAAGCCTTATTCATACAGATTATTTGCACTCTGAAAAAAAAAGTAGAAAGTTTTATATAGGTCTAGGTGCCAGAGTTTAAACTCTAGGCTTTTCCTCTTGTCTTTCCAGCTTAATAGATATTTGACAGTTCACCTAGTGGCCTTGGGCAGCTCAGACATGTTTACATAAAGGTCCTTTCTAGTCTGGGAACTACAAGTTTCCACTTGACTAGATTAAGCACTTAAACCTAATCCAGCCTGAGTGTAGGGGCAAAATAAAACATTACAGATACGGTTGCGGCTGAAATACTTGCTTTCTTGTATAGTTTTGCCTTTGGATATGCAAGTGTGTTCTACGTAAAATTCTCAATTGCACTGTCTGGCTCAGTTATGCACAGGAGAATATGTTCCCAGCCTGTATAACATTTCTTTGTTTTAGGTAGCCCAGAGAGCTTTTTTCATTTTTTGTCTTAATTTAGACAAGCTTGTGTGATAACGATGTTGACTCTTAGGAATGTTCTAAGTATCTCCCTCCTGTTTAAAATGGGTTTATTAACATTTCTCCTGAAGCAATGATTAGCAAGAGCTAAAACCAAATTATCTTGATAGGCAGTTTATACAAAGTGAGAGAGATTCCTGGAAGTAAATTGAACAAAACAAAATTAGCATGCATAAAACATTTGAGAAAATTCATCCATAAATTGTTATTACAGAGACTACTTAAAGTTTGTAAGCTGTCCTATTACACATTGCTTGAATTGGCTGTATTGTTTGGCATATTGAGATTACAGATAGTCCTTGCTTAATGACCACTTGTTCAGCGACCATTCAAACTTATGATGGCACTGAACAGGTGGTACTTACAATCAGTCCTCATAGTTGTGGTTGTTGCATTGTCTCTGCAGTCCTGTGATCAGGATCTGGACGCTTGATGACCGGCTTGCGATTTTGACATCACGGCATCCTGTGGTCACATGATGATCATTTGTGACCTTGCCTGCTGGCTTCCAACAAGCAAAGTCAGTGGGGAAGCTGGCAGGAGGTCACAAATGGTGACCACATGTTGCTGCGCTTAACAATAGCGTGAATTCACTTAATGACAGCAACTTGAAATGCTGGAATTGCAGTTGCTAAACTGCACAATCATGTGATGTCATGCCTTATGACTGCATCACTTAGTGACAGTAATTCCGGTCCCAATTGCTGTCATTAAGCGAGGACTAGTTGTAATAGTAAAATTGAAGCTGAATTTATAAGTGCTTTTCTTTCTTGCATAGCATGCCACCATTGTTTCTTTAATGATGGAAAGATGGAATATAACTTAAAGATGGAGTACAGTATAATATATTTTAATTGTCTTGTTCGGATTTTGTTGCTGCGGGTTAAACCGCTGAGCTGCCGATCGGAAGGTCGGCGGTTCGAAACCGTGCGGCGGGGTGAGCTCCCGTTGCTCGTCCCAGCTCCTGCACACCAAGCAGTTCGAAAACATGCAAATGTGAGTAGATTAATTGGTACCGCTTCGGCGGGAAGGTAACGGCGTTCCGTGAGTCATGCTGGCCACATGACCCGGAAGTGTCCTATGGACAACGCTGGCTCCAAGGCTTTGAAACGGAGATGAGCACCGCCCCCTAGAGTCGGACACGACTGGACTTTACGTCAAGGGAAACCTTTACCTTTTTAGAGGATAAAACAGTAGAGCCAGAAATACTGTTGAATTATATCCTGAGTTCAATTGTGTATTCTTTTTTTTGGGGGGGGGGAAATATTTTTAGAGTTTTAGAAAGATTTAGTTTTATTCCATAAGCAAGTAATTAATTAATTCTCTCCCAGAAATCTGGGTACCACACATATCCAGAATATTTATATGGAATAAGTAGATTTTGATTTCTGCAAAGACAGTAATTTTGCCATAGTATTGCTAAATTCATGTTTAAGAACTATGACCTATCTTTGTTCCAGATATTTGAACATCTTATTGAATTAAACTCTTTAGTTTAAATTATTGTTTATGCCTTTTAAATCCTTTCGATTTATGAACCTGGTTCATATGTTGCACTAAGCTGCAGCATGATTTGTTTCATTATGGCATAAGATGTTGTATGAACCTAACTGTGATTTATTCAATAAGCTATGGATAAAGGAAGTTCAGCTTAGTGTGCTGTGAGATGTGTAGACCTAGCCACCTAAAACAGAGGCTTTCCAGCAAATTGTTGCAAATCTGTAATACATCTGTGTTAAATGTTACAATTTTATTATAGATGTATTGAAGAAAATGTACTAATTTGGGCAGGTGAAATCATTAGAGTACCTCACAGCTCTGAAACTCTGTGGTGCTCTGACCTCCTAAAATAACTTCTTTGAACACCCATGAATAAAAATATCAGACCACGCTCAGACACAGCTCCTGCTATGCCTCCTATCAGGCAGTTTCATCCTCCTGCAAGAAGAAGAGGTTCAATGCTCAGATTGCCTGGAATGGGAATGTAGGGTCAGCACCAGGGAGAATGAACACACACACATAGACACACACAAGAACCATTTTTGGAAGATGGGCAGGTAAGACTGAGCAAAAGCAGTTCAGTCCTGATCTGGTCATCTTGGGCAGCACTCAGGAGTGGGTTGGGACTTGTGCAGGCACTAATGCTGGAAGTGCAGATGCTGTCAAGGAGAGACCTACATCTGGATTTCACAACTGGCTTGGTCCAGCACCAGCAGCTTGGCAAAGGTCATCCACATCCAGGCACAGGACCAAATGTAATCCTTCTCTTCCAAGTTTATTCATGGTTTTCCAGAAGGTCACAACCCACACTTAGAGAACCCCTGCAGTAACTTTTTTGTCATAGAGTTAATAATGAAGAAGAACTGCTGCTTTTTCTTTCACTGTCATTTATAACAAGCTGCCATTTATGCATGCTATTGGGGAAATCCTAATTTTGTTTTTAGCTTTGTCCAATTCTATTTTACTTAAACTTTTTTTTAAAAAAACAATTTTTTGTTTAAAAAAGAAAGACAACAATTTTGGATGGCAAAACCTTTTAAAGACCTCTCCTCACTCTAGAAATTTCCTAGAAAGCAATTTGAATGCTATGGACCTTTCAGACTTTGATTTGGTGATGATTCAAGAAAACCGAGCTGGAAGGAAAAAATGGCTAATGGAAAAGGCCTTGTGGAGTACTAAGGAGCACTTTGGATCATTCCCCATATTCTCTTGGAGAAATATTAAGGTTTATTAAAATTATAATGATTTCTATTTGATTTGAACGTCTAATCTAAATCATTGCCCAGAATATGAGATTTACAGCCTTTGTAGAGAAAGTGATATGTGTTCAATATATGCTTTTTTCCAGTCTTCCAAAATGCATTTTTAACAAAGAGGCACATTAAATGCACAACTGCTTATCGCTTTTAGAACTTAAGGATTCTCTGTAGAGTGAAAAAAGTAGCCCCTTTCTTGTATGCCAACAACTTTCCAAATTAATTTAGCTAATGGATGTTGTACAAGAAAAGCTCTTAACTTGGGTTGTGTTTAAAATCCTTGTGATTTAAAAGGGTCCTCAACACAGGTTTATGCAGAATATAGCCTGGCACTGCTGTACCTGAAAGGTAGTAGATTTAGTATTTTAATTGACTCTGCTTTATCAAATTGGCTACTTTAGCCACTGTTGACCTGTGTCAGTTAGAACTACTGAAATAAGTATGCTGTGGTTTTTATATTTTAATTTGCACTTAAATACTATGCACTACTTGTAGCTTCAAATAGCAAAAGTACTATATTCTGAAAATGTTCAAGTTATGGTCTGTAACTAAATATCACACCTAAAAATCAGACTTCCTTCATGGCAGGCCTCATAGAACATATGCCATCAAAGTTCTATGATCTCTATAGAAGTAATAGAAAAAGATGACCCAGTAGCAGATGTGCAGAGCAAAAAAGTCATTGTTGAACAGGAGGCCTTAAAATAGAAATAAACAAATAAATAAAAGATTATTGTATCTGTCCATTAATGGTGCTGAAGGAAAAACATTGAATCAGGCCCATTATAGAGGTCCACAAATATTTCAGCACTGTGCTATGGGATAGGCATGAGCTGAAGGTAATCCCTTCTTACATAGGAATGACTGGAAATAAAACTTGTTTTTTTTTTTAAAATAGGTCTCTGTCCCAGTCTTTGTCAGCTTGCCTTCAGTGGCACTGACTCTTCAGTATCTCAACCTACTGACCACAAGGTCAGTAGATTGAGAGTTCAGGATTTACTTTGTGTGCCTTCTTTATCAATCACTTCACCTTCTCTTTGTCCCTGAGATTGTTAGTCTCAGGGTCACTTCCATGCAGACTTGGAACTTTTGCCCTCTGACTTTCCTCCTGGTAGAACGTCGTTACTTAGGTGCTACCCTTTTGCCTACCTCTATCCCCATCCCTAAATGTTACTTCTGCTGTAGTTGTAAACCTGCTTCACTAATAATTGCTCAGGTTAGATTCCTGCTGTCAGGTATGTTTGTACATGCACATACAGATATTTTCTATCCATCAGAATTGTTCTTTTAACATTTTCAGGACCCGGTATAGGGACAAATTTAGTAGGAAAGCCACAGGTTTGAGCTGCTTGTCTAGTGCCTTTTCCATGTTACTTTAAATTTCTTATTCAGACCTTATTGGAAAAATACAGTTGCAGCCAAGATGACAGTTTAAAAAATAAACAAACACCCTAGATATTCCCAACTTCCAAACACCCAGTAGAACAAATCATATTGCTGTACCACAGACAGATTTAGGAACTGTGTGGATAAAGTATAGAAATCTGAATTGTTCTATCTCTGAAGCAGGCACATTTGTTGGGAAAGGCGGAAGGAAAGAGAAAAAGATAATGACCAGCAGGAAGGTGGGTGGCAGCAATTATAGAAGCTATGGGTGTCCCTGAAGGGTCAGGCTGGGGACAGATCATCCTGGAGAAAATCTGTGTGCAATCCTTAAGATTGCCACTGACTTGATGGCACATAATTGATCAATCAACTGTTTATTAAAAGCCTTTATAGTCTGTGTTTCAGCTACTGTATTTGTTTTTTTTAAAAAATATCTAGGAAATATTAGAAAAAATATGATCCTTCTCTTTTCCTCCTCCCATTTTTTCCACTGGGATGTATTCTACTTTTTGTCCTCCAAACTAAATGTTACCTTGAAAAAGGAGAAGGAAGCCACTAATTAGGAAGGTTCTTGGAAGATACAGAATAAGGAGTAACTTTTCTTTAACTGGAAATGTTGCTTGTTCTTCTGCTATTGAACTATGAAGCAGAGAGGAATCCCTTCTCCTTGGTTGTCAAGGAACAGAATGAAGTGGATAAAGGGCAGGCTGTAGGTGCCCCATTTGCCATTCCCAGAGCTCCCCCCCACAAATATCACTGCCAAATTTGGGGCTGCATACTTTTTAGTGTTGTGAAATAAATAAGCCAAAAGCCAGTGGCATCTCTTGTAGCCTTGTGTGGCCCTTGCTGGGAAAAAAAACCCAACCCAAGTAGAGGAAACTACACATCCGACCCTCCTCCATGAGAACTCAGTCCAAAACATTTGGTAGTAATATCTGCAGTTAAGGGAAATGCCTTTCAGAAATAGGAGAGGCCAAGGGACATAGGGCTGCTTTTGTTTTCAGTTTCGGGAAATAGCTGTGGATGGAGGAATTGACTGTGAACACTTGGAAACCAAAATACTGGGAAAGAATAACAAAGGATCTAAGCCTAGTTCAAAATAAGATGGCTTTTTAGGCTGGAGATGCTTTTTAAAAAAATGCTTCCAATTTATAAACATCTCCCATCACCCCTTTAATTTGATTAGTAGAAAAAGGCTTTCTTTTGTATTCTGAGAAATTCCTTCGTAATTTTTAATTTAAATCGTGTTTGCTACTAGCATTGTCCTGTTTTTTTTTTTAATGATTTAGCTTTTGTGCCAATTCTGCCTGAATGGAGTCACAAACATGTGTACATTACTGAGGGGTGGTATAGGTGGCAGGGTAGAGTGCCCAGCTGTAGGGAAGCAGTGGAGTTTGTGGCTAGGTCATGGATTTTTGGAAGGGAAGGCACAACACCAAGAGCATGCAGGCAGAGAAGCGGAAAATGCTAGAATGCATTTTCTAAAGTGGCTTGACCATGCCTTAAATATGGAATATAAAAACAGAAAGGAAAACTTGGGGGCGGGTATGTTTCAAATGCTGCTGGAGAGGATATTACTGACACTGCTAACATGGAGTGGGATGTGGAGGAAGACTAGGAGGAAGAGCCTGGAGCAGCTTGTGAGAGAGTGGGAAGACCAGGAGGACGGACTGTGTTGTGTGTATGGAGATTCAGATACCAGACCAGTGTTTCTCAACCTCAGCAACTTTAAGCTGCGTGGACTTCAACTCCCAGAATTCCCCACCATGGCTTAAAGTTGCTGGGGTTGAGGAACACTAGTAGACAGTGGAAGTTTGTGAATTGAAGGCTTTGGTAGCAAGACAGCCAGGAGAAAACTCAGAGATGTTCCAGTGTCAGTAATTGAGATAAGGTAAGGAGGCGGAGAAGAAGTCGTAATAAAGTATGAGCAGAAAGTGAGGGAAAGAGACATTAGAGGGAGGAGAATTAAGTGGGTTAAGACTTGATTTCTTATATTTCTTTGTATTCTGTAGATTCATAGGAAAACATATTGGTTTTGTAAATTAATACTTGTATATATTATTAGATTTCACTACTTCATTAGTATAGGAATCATAGGTGTCCAGAATAAAATCCCTATTTTTTTTAACTACTGGCTGTTTGTGTGTCTGTCTCGGCTCCTATCCTGACCCTCCCTCTGACAGTATATAGTAAACATCATCACGATTAAGACATATTTAATTCAAGTCCCAGTTGCCAGTCAGTATAGTTGAAGGTTGTATTTGAAGCTTGGAAGACTAAGATGTGTTATGCTATTAGCTGTAGCAATTAACATATTCATTATAATCGTAACACTGTTCTTATAGTAAAGCAACCATTACAACTCACTGAGAGGTGCTGATGTGTTTGTTGTTTCAAATCTGTGTAGGTGTATATGGGTCAGACTCCAAGTCTTTGTCATTGCTGAACATTAATCTGGCTGCCTTTCAGAGACCATTAAGCTCTCTGGTCATGACAGCCAAATCATTGTACCAGAAAAATTGGTGTAATATTTTTAATCCCAGATTGGGCTCTGCAGATAACAACAACAACAAAAAAACCTTGTAGATAATCTTCTGAATTTTAGCAATAGAATGGCTGTCATAGTTGTGCTCTCTGCTGGTGAATAATTAGTGACGTCTGTTTGGTGAAGTTGTAGAGATCTTGGGTAACTGCTGCCAAAATTCTTGTTCATATTACTCTTGGACGGGTCATGTTAATTTTTGTCATGGGATGGAACATCTGGTGTTAACTGCCTGTATGATTTTCGATGGTGGCATTGTATTTCCCCCTCCTGTGAATTTTTTTATAATTAATCACCAATCCTTCAAATGAGATAAACAAGTTTCATGGTCATGATAGCTAAATTTCAGTAAATATTTAATTGCACTTTTTGTGTCACTGATACACAATAAAGCACAGATTGAAAGATTAAAAATACTTTGAAATATAGAAGAATATGTAGGATGGATATTTTTATTTATTTATTTATTTGCTTTATTACTTGTGCTTCTGTAAGCACCACCTCCCAAGATTCCAGACAGATGATGATGATATTATTATTATTATTATTATTATTATTATTATTATTATTATTATTATTATTATCTGCTTTACAATGTATGACAGCACAGTTCTCCACCCCCCAAATGTTTAAAATATAAGAATTGAGACAAGTGGGAAAAGGTAGACAGTGGTAAACAGGAAATAATTATATGATTACTTTATACTTTTTAGACTTAATTATAGTAGGGGAGAGTGCTGGAGAATTGTGCCAAAGGCTTTGCAGAAAAAAAATTGGTAAAAATTAATGGAGCCGCCACATCCAGAGGTGTTTCTTGAGTTTTAGGTCCTGGGGCGAGCAAGCCAGCACCTGCACATTGGTCTGCAGAGTTTTTTTCAGGCTTTGGCTGAGTGCTGTAGCCAACTGAATGCTGGATTAAGTGTCCTGTTGCCTGATCCAATAAGGCATTTATACAATCTCATGGACATATATCATTGTTACATGCTGTAAATAATTTATTTCCCTGCCAGATTTAGTTTTATTAATTCCACATAAGTAGTAATGCAGCTCTCCTCTGAAGAACGCTATTGCCTCTTCCATTATTCCAGATTCCATTAGAATCTTTATTAACAAAGCCATTCAGGCACTCTGCAGGCATTGAAGAGGAAGAAGGTGGCCAAACGTAGCTCCACGTTCTTATTTGAGTAAGGATTCAGATACAAAACGTGAATGCAGCTTTTCTTGTAAGACAATTAGCAGGCATAAACTGTAGTCCGTCCATCCCCCCCCCGCAAAGACCCAGGTTATGCTGCCTCATCATGGCAAGAAAGTTTTCCTTGGAGGGATGAGCAAGGAATGCTGGGAATGTATGCCAAGAGAATATCCTCCCAGCAGGGTCACCAAAAGCATGAAGGTTATCCCAGCTAAAGCAAGCAGAAGCAGGTACCTATGTTGGTCAGCAGCAGTGTAGGAAGATGCTGGAAGTAGGTGATCATTTTACTGATAATGGCAAAATTATTGGGCAGGAAAAGGCAATGGTCATTCATTTCTATATTTTACCAAGAAAACCACATGGACAGACACATGGACAGTTTGATAATATAGTGGCAGATGACTGCTCTCTCAGGTGGGATGGCAGTCACATGGATAGATTAAAACCCTCTGGATATTTTGTTGCAAAAGAAAATCCAAATCTGCAAATAACAGAGTTACAGTGGGAACATGGAACATATTAAAAGTGACAAGGAGCAGTATTACAAGAAGATCTGTAAAGACATAAAATATGGAAATACACATGGAAATAAAGGACAGTCTTCTCAAAGATCTCCAAATTCAGAAGGAGTTTTGGATATCAGATTAGTATGGACAGACAGTGACTGACTCAAAGAAGAACAAAGACAGAAGTATTTTGACATTCTCTACACTAGACGGGTCAACATCCAAGATACCTTAGATCAGTGGTACTTAAATTGGGGGTAATTTCCCCAAAGGGGGCAAATTGGGCATATCCTAGGGTTAATGAAGCAATTTGTAAATGCTTGTCTGTGAATTGAGGATCCGGTCTGAGACTGCTGCTGCCAAGATGCAAGTCAAAGAACAGAGTCTTTGTGTGTGGGGGGGGGGGGGAGGCAGATAATGCTATTATTCAAGACCAGAAAAAGAGGTAATTGAGTCAAACAGTTTAAGAACCACTGCTTTAGATGATATTCCCTATTTACAAGAACCTCTAGTACTAGAACATGAAGTTAGATCTGTACTCCAGTCACTACAAGAGGATAGAGGGTTTTTTTCTACTGAGCTTGATACATTTATTTACTCTATTTTTAAAATGTATACCTTGTTTTGTTTCACTGGAAAAATGCTTAAGGCATAGGTCCGAGACATGGGTCAGTGCATTTGACAGCCTGCACTAGTGTCTGCTATGGTTAAAGCAACCTTGAGAATAGTATGCCAATCTTATTCTAAGTTTAAAAAAAGGCCATTAATGCTGATCATAGTAAGTAATTAATATTATTAATTTCAATGTTTGCTTGTTTTTTTTAAGTGTGGGACTATAGCATGCTTGTCAGATGTATTATTGAGATATATATAGATATAGATCTAGATATTTGATAGAAAAAAAATCAATTAGTTGTAAAGAGAGACAGTCTAGTGGTTAAGGCACCAGGCTAGAAACAGGAGACTGTGAGTTCTAGTCCCGCCTTGGGTACGAAAGCCGGCTGGGTGGCTTTGGGCCAGTCACTCTCCCTCAACCCAGCCCACCTCACAGGGTTGTTGTGGGGAAAATAGGAGGAGGAAGGAGTATAAGGTATGTTCCCCACCCTGAGTTATTTATGTAAATAAAGGCGGGATAAAAAATCTAAAAAAAAAAAAAGGGCAGAACTAAGGCTGCAAGAACAAGCTCAGGTTTCTCTGAACAGGAAATCCTTCCTAACTTGACAAAATTATCTGTTATCTGCCTGGACCTCCAAGAAGCAACAAATCTTTGTTACGCCTTAGGATTATTGGCTTTTATTTACCATGGTGTGTTCTCACCTGAACTGTCTGGGTTTAGTTAATTTCTATATTTTAATACTGAGTTTTCCAAGTGGGAAAGGTACTTTGTTTGGAATTTAAGATGTTTTGAATTCCCAGCGTAGCAAAATCCCTTGAAGAATGACTTAACATAAATAAATGTTCCTCTGTACGTCCTGGCAGGAAATTGAGTCTCCTAAACAATTTATTTCAACTCAGTTGAGCTACATAGTTTTTAATGTAGAAGGACTGCAGCTTTTTTCTGTAGAATGCTATGCGTTATCGCAAGATAATTCTGATGAGGCTGCCATGTAGGATATGCTTTTCTGTTTTTACTATGAAGCAATAATAGGAAATATCTAGCTTTTCACTTTATCAGGTTCGGTGTTATAAATTAACTTAGTAAGAAGGCAAGAACATATATAAAGAAAAGCAATAATTGAATTACATTTAGAGTTGTATCCAAATCCATCTCAGAGAAATTTATTACTATTCAACAATAAATGAAAAATACAAAGTAGGCTGTGTTGAGCATAAGAACATTTCCTTTAATGAGCGTGAGTGAAGTCCCCTTGGATTGTGTGGGTGTGTTTCTTTTTTCTGTTCCAGTCGAGTTTCTGTCATCTTGATGTCTTTTATTCCTTAAATGTTTTTTAATTGTGAGCTGCCCAGAGTCATTGAAATTCAGGTGGCATACATATCAAACAAACAAATAAATAAATTGCAATTTTTTGTGATTGCATTTGTCTTACATGTAGTGGCCTTTTTTCCCAGACTGTGTCTTTCAATGGAATATGTGATTCTTTGCAATCAAATTTATATTCTGCATTTTAACATACGGCTGCATCCAAAGAGTAGGCTTATACAAGAAAATTAATGTTTCCTCCACGTTCTTGTATAGTCTGTAGTCTACTCCAACTTTATGCTACAGGCACATAGCATGGCAAATCAGGTCAAATGTTACTTTGAGCCGCTTCTGGTATATTCTTAAACACAATGAAATCAACCAAATAAAATTGAATGTCTTTGATTGTTTAGATTTTTGGCATTTTTTGAAATATGCTGCGTGCTGAAGCAAATCCATAGGGAGACTGTTTAAAACAGAGAAGCCTATCATGTAATAAATGCAGATAGGTCTTTATTATTTTTGTGAAAAACAACTTGATGGTATGCACTCTGCAAATCAAGAATACAAAACATCTCTGCCCTTGGGAGTTCTACAAATACTTTTATGTGTTGAACAGATAACACTGCAATACAGAAAGTTCATTTGCTCTGTCAAATCCATATAAAGATGGATACTCCTATTTTGCTTTTTTATCACTACTGTAGGTGAAATCCATTTTGTAGCAGTAATATCCCTCTGCATCAAATCCTTTATTTCTTTTGACATATGCCTCTCAGTGTTGCCATTTCTTTTGTACATGAACATCTCTTCTTTCTCCATTTTTTAAAGGGACTAATCCATGAGCACAGCCTAATTCCTTTTCGTGCCAGTACTACTGAAACTGATGCTTGTCCTACAGCAGTCTTTAACCAAGGAGAAACATGTCCTTCCAGTATCCCAGTATTTAATTCAGCAAATACATTTCTCTCTAAAACAGAAATAACATTAAGGACAATTTAAAATTCTACAAGTGTACTACAGTATGTGAATCAAGTCACCTCTATAGGCAAATACATGCAGATTTTAAAAACAACACACCAATTATATTTTTGCCTCAACCAATGTTTTTCCCACCCCCAGTACAAACAAAATTAGGAAGTACAGAAACTGCTGATCCAGTATTTACCATTAGCTCGATCTATTTTGAAGTTTTGTAAGCTATACGCAAAATTTAATTTTTCTTGCAACAGGAACAGATCTAGTCCTGCGCACACTATGGCTATATGTACATGCTGATTAAATTGATTAACATGGAACAGTTCAAGCAGACACTGAACTCTCTTAGCAGGACAGTTTATATAGCTTGTGATATACAGGGAAGATCATTATGAAAAACTTCATAGCTTTTAATTTTGTTGAATGCCTTTCTTTGAATGCTTTATAGCCATCTCTTCTTTTCTATAGCCATCTTTTATACATAGGATTCATTATTTTCACCGTGTTCTCTTTATCCAAGCTCATTACCTTAGCTTCTGCCACAACTTCTTCTATTTGTCTTGCAATAAACTCGGCTTTTCCCAAAAAGAGATTCAGTTCCCAACAGTGGTGTCTGTATGAAAGATGGTCCAAAAAGATAAGGTGGTGGACAAAGCATCATGGTGCAAGCATCTTGCCTTTTTTGAGTGTGCAACCCCCCATTTCTCTCAAAACTAAATATTCTGAACTATAAAAGAATTGTTTTCCCAATGGAAAGGGTAAAGTTTATTTAAGTCAAGCTCAGCTAACATACAGTATATTTCATGGTTATATCCATGGAGTTCTTTTGGCCTCAAGATGGAAGTGGCTTGCTTTTTTTCAGGAAATTCTTTCAATTTTCCAGTTTGACCTACAGCTGTAGAATTTCCTGGTGGTCTCCCATTCAACTTGGCACAACTTGGTTTAGCTTTTTTCAAGATCAGCAAAGTGAGGTAGGTGCTACCATGTGCTGTCTTTAATGAACTCTCTGCCATATCTTCAAATGTACACAAATGGAGGTCTTTTAAAACAGTGTTATCAATTGTACATCAATGACATTTATCCCTCTTTACTACCGTGCTCATTTTTGTTGTTAAACAAAACTTGTATTAAAAAATATTGTTTGGTTTTGGGTTTAACATGATTAAGATTAAAATTATTGTATTATGAAGTATAATGGTAGACAATTTACAGTATATGCTTTTTAGTTTGATCTTTATTATAGTAGATGGGAATGTACAGAACAGTAATAGGAAGGAAATAATTAAATGTTATCCTTGAGGGGGTAGTTGATTAGGAGGTTATATCTATATATCTATATCTATATCTATCTTCTCTTTCTTTTAATATAAGGGAATGCAGCAACTCTATGTAGTGATTTTTATAATGTTCCAATATAATGATTTATAGAAATAATGTGATTTTGGTTTAATATAGAGTAAGGGATTGATTATGGAAAATTGTTGTATATCCTTGCTGTTAAAAGTTGGAAGTCATCTCTTTATGTAACTCTTAAAAAAAATATTTTGTGTTCCACACCTTTTTAGTTTTTTTTCTTTTTCTTTGTAATTTTTTGTTTTTCTATCTTTGTCTGAAACTTAATAAAATTCTTTTAAAAAAATTAATGTGAGGGGAAAAGATCTGACCAGTTTTTAAAAGAAAATGTATCTCTTACAAAAACAGAGATCCATCCTCTTGTTTGTTTTTGTTTTTTCTTTTAATTTCATTTATTAAATGTACAATGGACATAATGCTACTTTATCATTTCTCATAGAATAATGGTTTGCTACTTTGCACTGTCAAGGGATGAATTTTATCAAATATGCAATGCTTTGTACTAGATCTTATGTTGTATATCCACTGATAGACAGTATTACCTAGATACTTCCATTGGGTAGCAAAAATGTGGTTGCTAAAAATAGAAATTTGATGTGGTTTTTGTTGTTGTTGTTTTGACTATCAAATATATGGAGTAAACCTAACTTTGTAGAAAACTGAATCTTCTGGTTAGTTATATATGACATTTTATGTTTGTGACTGATAAGGATTGACATTGTACAAAGTCCCCCATTATCATGTAAGACTCCTGACTAGATATAACAAGTGCTTTTAGGTTGGTATGGCATGCATGTGCTGCTAGAAATGAGAGTCACTGAATAAAATGTCATTTCCCTCTCCATCCAATCTATCCTTTTTCAACTGTTAAATTTTCCACTGAAAATAGTTACTGATTTATTGTGTTAATTTCCTATCTGATTGGGATCTTTTTGTAGGCAGTATCCATAAAATTATCAGAACTTCGAGAGAAGGATTATCCAGTGATTTGTATGGTAAGATGTAAATCCTATAAATCTATACTTTATCGGTCTTTCAGGTGGGGGTGGGGGTAAAGGGCACACACACACACACCCCTACACATGTGAGCTCCATTAATTATGGTTCTGGCATTGCAGACACTATTTTGACCACAACAAGATCAATCAATAAGCCTAAATAGATCAGGAGTTCTCAAACTTTAGGATGTTGTGACTGTCCCCCCCACATGACAAATAAACCTGTGAGACCCTCCCCCTTACCACATGAACAAACCTAATGATTTCAATGTAACAAGAAATAAACATCCTACATACCTTCAGTAATTAAAGTTTAGTTAGGCCCCAGGGCTGCAGTGTGTAAGACTGCGCTCTATGATTTCCCCTGTCTTAAGGGGATCCAGTCATGGGAATGCACACAGTGGGTTCCTGGATCTCTGCAAGACAGGCTGCGGTCCTGACTGACCACACTCCCACTCTGCCCGGACAGGCACTCTTCCAGCCAAAGCAAGAGAGCATTCTGGCAGCAATCCTGCCATTGTTCTGTAAACTGCCCCAAAATTTCCAGCCCTTCTCAAATGTGCTGGTGGGTTCCCACCCACATTTTGAGAGTTCCTGCAGTAGATAGGAGTTTCTCTGGGTAAATGACCCAAGAAAAAGTATTGCAAGAGGAGAAGTGAACAGGGGGAAAAAAAATCAAGCTTCCACTTTTCTGAGAGTAAGTAACACTAGGTAGATACATACTTACTTATGCCATTTGTAATGCACACTTTTCTCATTCATGATATTCATAAATTGCTACCCCATCATTTCACGGTATTATGAGAAGTGATGGCCAATTTCCCTTATGGCTCTAATTGATGGTAAAAAAAATCTATTGTTAAGAGTTTTTTTTTAAGTATAAATGAAACCATGCCACTGAAATTATTTCAGTAAGTTTATTTTAAGTTGAATGTACTTTTCTCAGTAAACATTATATTTGGATTCAGAACTAGTTACCTTTATAGTTTATTCATACTTGGTAAAATAATTTATTTTTAGCTTCTAATATATTGCATTAGATACTTTTCCTTTTGGGAAAAAATAATCCAAATGCCAGATTTTTGGCTGCAGTGGCATCTTACATAAGAGTGCAGCTTAGAAGCAAAAGTTGGAGAGGATTGGTCATTTGAAAAGTACAATAGATACCAATATATTAAATGGAGTAGCCTAATTATTTATTTGGGTAGACTCTTAGAAGAAAGATGGATTTCTTTCTGCAGAATCTTAGAACAAACAGAAGAGTAAACAAAAACTGAATTTTGAGAAGAGCCCTTTCTCATGTAATAGTGTAAAGAAAAGCTTTCAATGAAATGCTAGTTACATGCTGGCAAAATGGAAATGTGCCCATTGAAATTGGCTGACAATCTTGAGTGTGTGAATGTTCTCCTTTCTGTTTGAAAGTTCACCTTGTGGCCTTTTCTTGTTCCCTGGTTTGCTTCCTTTTAAACACAGTGCTCTTTTAAAAGTAACATTTACCAGGGTCCAAACATGCCCTTAGTGAAAGAGGCAGTTCTGTTTGCATTCACCAACAATTTCTCCAGATTGCTCCATGCCACAGCAATGCCCCATGCCCATCCCAAATCTCTCAGTTCTCAGGAGCATATTTTGTTAGGAGTGGGGAAAGCCATCTTGTTGCTAAATGAAAGTTCTGTGTCCCCATCTCCAGACTAATCTATTATTCTTAGTGTTCCTGATGTGGAAGAGTATTTCCTTGTGAAATGTAAATGTTACAGTTTTTAAAACTCTAGAACTTACAGCATTCTACTTCATTAGCCCACCTTCATTAGCCCACCAAACAGTGGTAAGTTAAGATAATGTGTATTTGATATGTTACCACAAATGATGCTTTGGAAATGCCTGAATGCTTGCTTCATAATAGAACAGTGGCATTGTGGCACTCTAGTGACACCCCAGATATTATCAACTAACGTATTTATTTCATATGGCATAACAGAATGCAGGATTGTTGCATAAAAATCACAGAAACAATATATAAAACATAGGACATTGGGACAATAAATTATTTTAAAAACACGCAATACAAATGATGAATAGAATTATGAATAAATTAAGTTGTATGTATGAGCAGTTACTAAAGTAACTAAGCCTATGGCCGGATATCTAGATTGTTTAGCCATTGGACAGCAGTAGCCTTGAGATGATGTAGTTCTTGCAGGGAGCCAGGGAACCTTCTGAGGGGACATTCCATCGCAATATAAAGTTTGCGGGACATTCCAACAGTCACAGTTAGGATTATCAACCAGCCCCCATTTATGTTTCCAATATCGGCACCTGCTGTGATTAGTTCTCTCTCTCTGAGTTAGTTGATTAGTTTGGGGTGCAATGTAGACTAGCCTCCTCGTAGTGCACCCCGGGCAACGTGACCTGTCATAGCTAAATAGTCTACATATTTTGGCTGCTGGACCTTACAAGGATTTCCCAGCAAGAAGCAGCAGCATGAACACTGAACTAATCAACTAACTCAGAGAGACAGAGAGATTAAATATACAGTCTTTAATATTTAATTTTTAAAAATATGGCTAAAATTTTGCCAGATTTCTGTAATCCCATGTTAAAATTTGGCCATTTTTATAGAAAGACATCATCAGAGAGGCAGTATCATGAACACCAAAGTAAATAAATATAACTGTGTTCATGTTACTGCCTCTCTGATGATACCTCCCTCCTGAAAATATCACTGGCATTGGTCATTCATTCAACAACAACATTGTTGTTTTCTAGGTCCAAAGTTGACACCATAATCGCTTTCTGAAAATTCTTTTGTGAACTGGCCCTCTGAAATAGTGGGGCGTGATTCTTCTATGTTACAGCAGGTTCCTGGTTTAAGAACATCCCGGTTTACGGATGACTCCTAATTAAGAATGGACTGCCATGAAAACTATTATATTAAAAATTCATGTTAAGTACAATATTTCAGGTTAAATATACAATACTACTTTGTGTATTATTATGCTTAAGATTTATAGGGTATTTGGAAATGTTTCTTAAGTGTTTTATATACATAGAAAGGTAAAATATATACTATATATACCAAGACAAACATTTGACTAACTGATGCTAAATAACTTCTGATTTACATACAAATTCGACTTAAGGACAGACATAGGAACAGAACTCGTTCTTAATCCAGGGACCTGCTATATTTGCTTTGGGCAGTATACCCCTCTAATGTTGGCAGCTAGACCACTCTTCCTTATTGCAGATTTTGGTCTATGCTGTATTTCATTAGTTATGCATGTTGTTCTGACATTTTGCTCTTAATCCCCATTCTCTCCCAAATAATATTTTGCATTGTTAAATTATAATGGGGCAGGCAATTGTAGACATCAGGGATCTAAAAGAGATACTTATTCCTCAGCAGTTGTGGCAAAATGTGTACTTTTGAAAATTATAACTTTATACCTGAAAATAGGGTACTTCTTGACATTTAAATCTGTATAAGACCAAACTCATTTTAGATACTTTTTTAAACGATAGATGATCAAAAGGTGTCTGACTGTGTTTATCTTTACTTTCTGTCTGTAAGGCACAGATGTCTGTCTGTATCATTTATTTATTTAATTTTTATCCCACCTTTATTATTTTTATAAATAACTCAAGGCAGCGAACATACCTAATACTCCTTCCTCCTCTTATTTATCATAGGCATCACGTGAATTGCTTCTTAATAGGTTTTTAAGATACTTGAACTTGTAATTCATGGTAGTTCTACATGAGATTGGCAGTTGCAGAGCTCAATGATGAGATTCATTTGCTATGAACGTCATACAGTTTACCATATGAAGATGTATAGTGAGTGGTGCTGATACAAATTTAGATTTAGCTATAGTTCCTTTTCATATTTCATACTTTATTTTGTTTGCTATTTCTTGTTCCCATTCTGTGCCTTGCATCACATTTCTTATCTCTGACGTGGAATAATGAGATAGATAAGAATGTATGTATGTATACAATAGGACAAGATGATGCCATTTTAGCATGCATCGCCTTCTGAAATTAAATGTATTTTCGTTATGATTATTATTTTTAATTGTTGTTTTGAAGAGTCAGAATGGGAAGCAATAGGGAAATAAAATGTTTTAATACGTTATATTTATTGGTGAAGGATTTTTTTCTGTTGGCAGCCATCTATTCAATGTTAGAAATAATAGAATAGCACAAGAGGAAAGTATGGATTTTGTAAATTCCTGCTTTTCCATCCTTTTTGCTGAAAATAAAAGTCTTATAGGCTTTAAAAACTTAGTTTGCCCACACCAGATGTCTCTGTATCTTCTTACGCTGATAATATCAGCATTGTTTTAGTCTGTTAAATACAAACTTTTGTCTACATCAGACAAGACTTAGTTAACCAACTGGCATCAGTAAGCTGAACAGCAGGAAAAAAAATCCTTTGGGGGCTTTTGGAAAAGGGAAGTAGATTACCATCATTACACCTAGACTTTTTGTCTCAGAACAAAAGAAACAAGAAGAATACTCACTATAACAGGCCTGCTCTAACTAGAAAAGAAAACATTGAATTTTTACAGTTTCTCTCTGTCTCTGTCTGTCTGTCTCTCTCTCTTTTTGTCGTATGGCCTAGCAGTTCAGTGTTCATGCTGCTTTTTTTTCTTGCTGGGAAATCCTTGTGAGGTCCAGCAGCCAGATGTGTAGACTATTTAGCCGTGACAAGTCACGTTGCCTGGGGTGCACCATGAGGAGGCTAGTCTACATTGCACCAAATTGGGCTGAGAGGGAGGGACTGGCCCAAGGTCACCCAGTCAGCTTTCATGCCTAAGGCGGAACTAGAATTCACAGACTCCTGGTTTCTAGCCCAGAACCTTAACCACTAGACCAAAATAAAGAGACTTAACAAGAAGGGGTAACCAGATTTACTTCTGGATATTTTGGAATTTGACAAAACATGCTTACTGAATTGGATAATTTAAGTAGCATAGTTTTGGTGCACACATTGATTTCTTATTAAAGTTTAGCTTCAGTTAGGGCTTATCCAAGGTACACTTTAGTCTGAACAATACCATGCCTATCCTTATGATTTAGTAAATAATATAAAGAATGAACAGATTTATGTTTAAATTGTGACTCAGAGAAATTCAGTGTTGAGACTTTTACATAAAGAAGTTCTGTGATTTTTATCCAATATTACTTGTCTGTTTTAACTAATACTGTGTGGTTGATGAGACAACTATATATGAGGAATTAGACACTACTAAGAAAGCATCTTTCTGGGAGTGTGCATAGTTAGTGCTCTTTGCGTGTTCCATCCCATCATGGTTATATAGAGTGACAGTATAATCTTCATCAGTAGATTTGAGATGATGTATAAAACCATGACATGAACTTCCTTGAAACTTAAAGGCTTGCAACTTTAAAACTTAAGATAATCAGCTCACTAAAGTATTTTCCAAGAATAAACATCACACTCTGCACAGGCATCTGGCTTTAGCAAATCCTAATCTGGTATATCCAAATGTGTTGTCTTATACATAACAGTGCTGGAAGTTGTAGTTCAGAAGGGGCATCAGCTTAAAGAAGCTATTCTTAGTATATTCCTAAAATGCTCAGTTTCTGTGCACATGAATTTTCTTCCTGATCCAATTGAGTAGCTTTTTAAAATATATTTTCTTGCCTGTTTCTCATCTCCAAGTCGCAGTACTATATAGGAATGATATGAAAAGATAAAAACATTTTGCATATGTAATTGTTCTTATAAAACAATAGTAAACAATAAGAGGTATTGCTGAAATTTGGATTGTTAGGATTGCCTAAAAATCTAGTGGTAGAATTAAAATAGCATCAATTGATATAGACCCGTGGGATCATCAATTGATAAATCTAAGGTTCTTTGCATAAGGTTTCTCTCTATCATACACTGTGAAATTGCAAATGCACTTAACAGGCTTTATAGTCTGCAGCAACCTAATTTTGCATAATTTGGTGGTTATAAATCTTATGGGATGATTTGTACAGATAAGAGAATAGGTGCCATGTATTTCTCTTTATTCAGTCGATGGTGCAGTCTTGGTCCATGTTTTCCCTCTTCTGTGATGTTTAATCAAAACGATGGTAACTGTAAGCTTTCATTGCTCTTTGTACATTGAGAGTCATAGGACTGTGGTGGGTCTAGAAATCTAATAAATTAATAAAGTATCTCAAATATTTGAATGCTTATATACTCTCCAGTTGAAAATATTATTAAACTTACTTAATTTAGAACCATAATACTTTGGGTATAAAGTAAACAAATGAAATCTATACTAAAAAAATAGTAGACTTACATAGATTATATTGAGTTTAACAATTTAAACCTGACGCTTTTAAATTTCTCCTTGGCATTCACTTCTGTTGTCTTTTGATTTTCTGTCAGCTACTCTTATTTGTTTTATTCTGTTACTGCACTTTACATTTTGAAATCCAAGATTTTAAGTTACCATGCAAGAAAATGTATTTATTTTTTTCTGACAAAGGAGATACCTCTTTTCAAATTAGTATAAGCCAAGTATTTGTGCTTATCCATCTCTAATCTTTAGGTTTTTTTGGTTATCATTTACATTTCTGCAATGTTCTGCTATTTTCTTAATCCTTCAGAGTTTTAAAAACAAATTATATTATAGTTTTGATCTCTTTGCTATACTATAAATTTGGATTCTAAACAATCTGTACTGGATAACAACATGCACACACTTTTTATATATTCATGTTGTGGTAAGAAAATAAGCATTCCTCCCACAAGGATATTTTGTTCAAATCTCCTTTTGATCATTGAGATTCCAAAAGCCCAGTCTTTTGTTGAAGAGGAATATTATCCTAGACATATTATTCATCGTAAGTGTCAAACATTGTTATATCATATCTGTTATCAACATATTCATGTAATTTCCCCGTGTTGTTATGGCTTAGAAGTTGAGTGTTAAAAAACCTCAGCAATAATTCTTTCTGTGCCTGTTAACCCCCCAAGCTCATAAAATGAGAACTAGTTTTCCTATTTAAAAAATGCTTTAGCTAAATCTCAGATAACTGAGGTAAATTATCTTGACTCTTCTAATAAATATCTTAGCTCTTAAATATAAGTTTGAGATCAAAGGATGTAAGTGGTTCTTATTTATTTATTTATTCAATTTGTATGGTCACTTCTTTGCCAAGAAACTCTGGGCAGCTTACAAGTTAAAAGCACCAAAAGATATGTCCGCTATGGAGAAAAAAGTCACAAATCAACACATATGACATCATGAACACTTAACTTGCATAACACAACTAACACCTAATGATGCCTTACAGAACATCCTGGCCCAGTGCTCAGGGGAAGAGTCACATCTTCAGCTTCTTTCTAAAGGCCAGCAAGGTCTGGGCCATCTAAGTCTCAGGCGGAAGGGCTGTTCTATAGGGCAGGCATAGCAACAGAGAAGACACACTTCCAGAGTCCCATAACATAGCACTGTTTAATAGATGGGACCCAGAGCATGTCAATTCTGTCAGTTCTGACTGAGTGGGCAGAGATAATTGGATGATCCTTTGAATATCCTGGCTCTGAGCCCTGAAGGGCTTTGCAGATGACAACCAGGGCCTTGCAACCATTGATAACCAGTGCAGCTTGTGCATTAGCAGTGTTACATGGGCATGTTGAGGTGCACCCATAGCTACCTGCACTGCTACATTCTGGACCAGCTATAGCTTCTGATGGTTTTCAAAGACAGCTCCATGTTAGAATGCATTGCAGTAATCCAAACAAGAGGTCACCAAAAGGTGAGTGACTGCGAGCAGGTGCTCCTGATCCAGGAACAGGCACAATTGATGTACATGATAGATTTGTGCAAAAGCCTCCTAACCATTTCTATCACTTGCAAACAGATACAAGTCAAGGAGGACCCCCAAACTGCCCACCAGTTCTGTGTGAGATAATACAGCCCCATCCAGAACTTAAGATGGAAGATCTCCAGGATCAGGCTGCCCCAGAATTCACAGCCATTCAGTGTTGCTAAGTTGAGCCTGAGCCTGTTTCTGTGGCCTGTTCCATCCAGATTACTACAGCCTCCAGACACTGAAATGGAACCTAGGCTGCGTCACTTGGGCAATCAGGGGTTAAGACCTATAGCTAACCCATGTTGCCAGATGATCTCTCCAGTGGTTTCACTTAGATGTTTAATAGGAGAGAGGGCATCAAACCATAAAGTAAGAGCCTAAAGTTAGGTCTCTGCTCCCCATCAACCCCAGCTGGAACTAGCTCTGATGTTGTCATCTGGAAGACCCTTGCTCCTTTCAGCGGTGCTGCTCCACAGATGGCCAAATGTGAGCTAAAGATGGGGGGGGAGAGGAGGGGACCCTTTGATTATAGTGCAGAATATGCTGTGCTTGTGATTCATTTACAGTATCTTCAGATGCTGCTGTCTGTATTCAGTTTTTAATTTGCATGCGTCTCTTTTTCTTTTAGAAACACGAATATGAAAATGACCAAGCAAAAATCACAACATTCTAGAAGCAGGTCACTAATATCCAAGCGTAAACGAAGAAGAAAATAGCAGCCATTTCAGACACTGTATTTTGTTACAAAAATTTCTAAAATGCTGAAGTTTTAGAAGCATATATCTGGACTCAAGTTCCATTCCCAGCAATGAACTTCACTTCAAAATGAATGTATCTTTACTATTAACAGCTGTATATCTGAGTGGCATGAAAAGAGTGTAAGCAGCAATTCAGCTTTTAGAATATATGCTGTTTTTCTAGATCAGAGTTAAAGGACTCTCTCTTCTGCTATGCCAAGCATTCAAGTCTTGCTTGAATCAAAATCAATTAATATGTATAGTTGCTTTTGACTGCTTGTAAAATTTCAACTAAGTTTTGGACCAATTCTTCATTTAGCCAGATGTCACTTTGCAGCTAATATTCATTATCAAATTTACTTAGATATTGCATGTATATGTTAAACAATCCCCTGTGGATATGCTTTCAGTATCAATACATGGAGATACTTCCCGACCAATTTTTTCCAACTTTTTAAATTAATTTTCATGTTTAGAAGATGATCACTATGACCAATTAATAAAATCAAAAGCCTATGTGAAATATTTTGGTTTTGTTTTATCAGATTACAGAGTATTTTACATTCTCTAACATAAGAGCCCTTTCCTGGTTCTCTTTCTTAATGTAATATATTCCTGCAATGTACTGTATAAAATGCTATAAACGCCAGCCCTGCTGCTTTGAATTTTAATTCTTTTTTTTTTTAAGTTGCTGCTTTATTTTGTTTCAGTTGTTTTATTGCTTCTCATGGATTTCTCCTCAGATATTTAAGACAGGTTTTTCCAATTCTGGATATTTCTGCAATGTGTGTGATTTTGCTGAACTCCATCTGGTGCAGATCAAGGAGTGTGTCCCAAAGGAAGGTCTGTGCACAGTTGATTTTTTGCAGACTTATAAAAACTACCCAAAAATTGTTTTGACTCTAGGTTCTAAGTTTCATGAGAGTAATAGAAATAAATGGGGTGGGGCTATGTAAGTTTTGAAATAAAAAACTTCTCACTAGCAAATTTGCCGCTGTTATACCGTGGCTTAGAAGTAAAAAAACAGTGGTTGGTATTTTAGAACTATGCTCTAGGGATAATTATCCTATAAGCACAATTCAGCCAAGACAAAGGTACACACCCACACACAAATGGCCTAATGTCCTAGGAAAGATCCTGTTACAGGATGCACTTCCATTTAAGGAATGTGATTTGGGATCTTTACATTGAGAGTGGGGATATTGAAATTTGGAGGTTATGTAGTGGGGATTTCAATAAAGAGGGAGCTATTGGTTGTTAAAATGCCTGCTATTATAGACACGATCAGTCACAAAATATTCACTTTCCAGCAGGCAAAATAATGATACATTATACTATTGTACTGTATTATTATTTACATTCTTTTATAATGTATCATAAAATTATGATATATTACTTCTGTATCATGATTTTACCCATAGGGCACTCAAAGCTGCTCCCACTGTCAGGAACCAGGCCAAGAACCACGCTGAGCCGATATCTCCAACTCTAGTTCTTTATTGTTCTTGCCATACAGACAGATTCTTGCCAGACTAAAGCTACTCCACTAACCTAAGGGAAAAGAACCCAGAAGGGTTCTAGGGCAGAGCTACCTTGGACCTCTTAACCTTCCCAGCAACAGTATCCAGGCTGAGAAGCCTCTTATCTGTCTGGAATGCATTCGCTTCCTGGGAACCAGCGGCAGTGCCAGAATCCACCATGTCCACCATGCATTTTATTTTTCAGCATGTCTTCACCTGAAGAACAAAACATTGGGATGCTGCCATGTAGCTATTCTTTTTTTTTTCCTCGGGGTGGTGGTGGGGAGTATTTGTGGGTTTGGTTGGGTTTTTACAGAAATGCCTATGAGGCCTATTTTGGCCTCAAAAGCAATCTGATAAAGAAAGACGATGCTAGAAACTGGCACTTTGCTTTGCAACACACTGCTTTTCATAGAGTTAAATACTTTAATTAAAGTCAGATGGGTCAAGAATGTGACTGGTACCAAGGGAAGTGCCTGAGGATTGCTGCCAAAGGGTGTTATATAGTCTAGCCCTACTCAATTCCATGTGATCCTTGCTGTGTAATGCTGTTCCTTAGCCAGGCTGCTCTTTCCTGGATGTTCTTGGGACCTCTGGGTCAGCGTGTTAGAACTGTGTGTGGGAGGCTGCCTTTTCAAACATGGTTGCCATTTCCCACATGAAGCAGTTGAGAAGCATCTTGGCAATGGCTGCCAGGAACAGATCCTTTTCAGCAAGGACAAAGAACTTCCTCCATTGACATACCCGCCTGGGACCCTCTTCATGTGGTGCTGTGAAAGGCCATCAGTGTGGTCCTGTCCTTTCCTCTCATGACTGAAATGACTAGTAACAGTTTTTAGACTCTTACAGGCTTTTGATGTTTAACACACACACCTCTTTGACTTTACTGATTTTTCCCCACTTTTTTCAACAGCCTTTATAGTTCTGTATTTGCTTTACATTTGGTTGTGTGCCATCTGGAAGCCATATGCAGTGAAGCCAAAAATACATTTTGTTTCCTTGAAAACAGATACTGAGTTTGGCTATGAAATGTATTGCTGTGTCTTGTCTTGACAACAAAGCAGACTATTTATTTATGTTGAATTAATAGCAAAGTGCCAGTGAAATACAGTTCTTTGATGAACAATGTTTACTTTTCATATCCTGTGGACTTGTTAAACTATTTAAGAAAGCAAATTTCTTGGCCTTATTTTAATTTTGATCAGTTATTTTCAGGAAAAAAAAGTTTGTAGAATCAATTATCTAGCCCATTAGAAAAGCCCACAACAATCTTTTAAAATTAGTAATATATCCAATTCCTGATCTAATTGAAAGTGAATAATATACAAAGGTTATGAATAAAAGACATCCCTTAAGAAAAATTAACAGCTAAGCTCTTGCAAAGAAATAAAGTTTTAAGCAATAACATGCAACACATTTCTCTGGTATCTTAAGACAGTTGTATTTTTCAAAATGGAGGTACGCTGATACTCTCTGCTGCCTTGTGCTTTTGGTAGTGATGTAATAGAGGGTAGCAACATTTGTCATCTCCATCTTTTTCACTGATTACATTTTTTGAGCACTTGGTGCTTCTTTTCAAACTGTATGAATAGGTCTGTTGAGCATCATGATCAAGAAAGACAAGCAAATTTGTTAGGTGAAGAGCTATGGGTTCTGAAGCCACTTCTAAAGAAAAGATCTCTAAGACAGCATTTCTTCTGTCGCTCTCTGTTCAGGCATTTGTTATCTGAAATACTCACCCAGGAATCCCTCTGCCTGCCAATGCTGCTTGAATGATGTCATCTGCTGTATGTCTTAGGCTGGTCTACCCAACAAAGTAGACCAGGCTAAGAAACCAATGCCATATGGGTCAGGACTACTTTTATATAACAGCTACAGTATAGCAACAGAATCTTGCAAGTCTGAATGTGCTTCCCCCTCTCTCCCTTTATCTTTGTGTGAACTAGGGAGGGGCTTCTCTGAAACATTTTCTCAAATTATTTTCTGGGCCCAGGCTCAAGTCCCTCTTATCTAACTGTAGCCTTGGTAGTGGCTCTTCCTCCTGTCCTTCAAGGCCATTGTCTCTGCCCTCTATTGAGTGTGAAATTCTGCAGCAGTGAAGCCACACATACAGCTTTCTACATATGGGCTTCCAGAGAAGCTAGTATAGCACAAGGGCCTGCAGCAACCACTGCCATTGGCATGCTGTTAATGGAAGATAGGGGCTTATCTGGAATGCTCTTGGGTTGAGCATTCCAGATAGAATGTCTGGCCAAAGCCACTGTTTCTAAAGCTGACTTTGGCTGATCTAAAAGACTAAGAAGTGTTATTCCTGGGTAATACTTAGATTGGATATTGTGGAAGGAAAGCCTTGCAGTGGCCAGCATAAGCTCTTCCTTCCCTTTGCCACCCCGCTCACATGAGGAGCACTGGAGCACATCTGGTTTCCAATTCCAAATGGAAAATGCTAGTAACATATGAGTGAGGTTGTGTTGGAGGAAGATTCTTCTTGTATAGGAGAGCAGAGAGGAAGAATTTGCAGCCCAGGAAACAGAGCAGTCATCAGGAGAAAGTGCAGCTTAGCAGGCAACTGAAGTTGAAGCAGTAGGAGGTGTGGACTTCAGCAAACCAACAGAAGGAGAGCTGAATGGGGAAGCAGAGCCCAGCAAAGATGTTGAAAGCCTATAAGCCTAGCCTATAAGTCAACTCCCTTACTCTCTTCGCTCCCCCCCCCCCACTACAAACTGAGAAACTGCAAAGTTAATGCTTCCTCAACAGTCTTTGTATAAGGTCAGGTGACAAAGAATAGATACATTCATAGGACTGTTCAGAACATAGATGCACTCATAGGCAGAGATACATTAGTATAGATAATGTTTCTCAGCCTTGGCAACTTGAAGAGATATGGACTTCAACTCCTAGAAATCTGGCTAGGGAATCCTGGGAGTTGAAGTCCATGCATCTTAAAGTTGCTGAGGTTGAGAAACACTGCATTAGATGATACTACTTCAAAAAGGGCCTGGAGTATGCCCACCCTACTGGATTTAGTGGGAAAAGCGGACAACATTGGAGAAAGGCAGTCCCCCAAATACTCTGGTCCTGTGCCATGTAGGGCTTTATAGGTGATAACCAGTGCTTTGAATTGCACCCACAAGCCTACTGAGAGCCAATGCAGCTCACTGAGCAGTAGTGTTACATGGGCATAGGGCAGGGCCTCCAAAACTGCCTATGCTGCCACATTCTGGACCCAGTCATAACTTCCAAATGTTCTTCAAGGGTAGCCCCATGTAACATGCATTGCAAAAGTCCAAAAGGAAGGTGAACAAGGTGTGAGTGACTGTGAACAGGGCCTCTAGGTCTCAGAATGTGCTCAATTGGCACATAAGATGGATTTGTGCAAAGATCTTAGGCACACCTGTCATTTGCTCTTTGAGCAGAATTGTGAGTCCAACAGGACACCCCCCCCCCCAATTGAGTGCCAATTCAGGGGATTGCTGTTCCAGTCAGAGTGAAAGGTGGAAAATTTCCAGATCTGCGGCAGCAAAACCTACAGCCTCTCCGTCTTGCTAGGGTTGAGCCACAGCCTGTTCTTCCCCATGCAGGCTCCCTCAGCCTCCAGATGCAGGGAAAGAAACTCAGTAGCATCACTTGATTGGCTGGGGCAGAGATATATAACTGAGTATCACCTGCATATCTTTGCTAACCCAGGAGTTTGCAAAAAGCAAAATAGGTCCTCATTCATCCCCAAATGTAAGCCAAAAATGTCAGCCCTGCCCACTGCACTACTATCAGAATGTTATGGGCCATGTCCCCTGTGGTGCCTGGAGGCCATTTTTTTTTAATGTGGCCCCTCCCCACAAGAAAATCAGGACTGTGAGGCCTTCGGGTTCACTGGGGAAACTGTTTTGATATGCATGTGGACACACAACATTATGCCTTTCAGCACCTCTCTAATCCAAATGTGCTTCCTCTGGATTGTGCAGCTGTTATGGAGGCACAGCCCTCTCATATATGATGTAACTCCAGAAACCACACCAACAACTACAATGGAATGAGGGGTAGAGTTATGGTTATTGTCAAATTGTTATGTTGACAATTCTGGATACATTTGGAATTTGCAAGAATGGTGCACTTGCTGGGTAACAAGATTTATCTATGATCAGCACAGTGATATTCAACAATGTTTTACACTGAATCTCTTAATCTTATTTAGGAGACCTTGGTAAATTACAAAAATGATCTCACTTGGACACATGCTCCTGAGTTGAATGTCTGTGTAATTTCTAGGCTGATGATCCCATATAATAAATAAGAAAAAGGGCAAAAAAACCTGGGAAGAGAGTTGTGCTGGACAGGCTAAACATTTCCATTCACATTCAAATAATTTCATTCCTGTCCCTTTTGCTAAAGTTTGCTTGTCAAAGTTGATCATTCAAAAGTAGCACAGACATGGTCTAAACCACAAAACATCTGGAGTGTAACAGTGAAGCATGGATTCCATTAAACCGAACTCAGTTGCATAAGCATCTTAATGTTCTCTTGGATACGTGACTTCTAACTTCATATATTACAGCATATAATTCTCCAGCCTGAGAAAATTAGAGCCTTGTGTGGAATGCCTCTGTCTCTCTGTATTCGGCTTCCCAAAGTTTCATCAGTATGATCAAAATACAATGCAATGCATATGAACCCAGCAGAAATTAAGTGACTCAAAATACCAATATTTAAAACTCGATTGGTAGTACAAACAAAAAATACAAAGACTTTATAGCCCAAGTTCCTTTCTGTGAATGGAGGAGCTCCATTCATAGAACAAATTGACCCCAGTCCCCAGTTCCTTCTGCTGTTTTCCACCTCCACCACCCGGTCTGCTCCTAAATATTGGGCGGCATTTGTGAAGGGTGTAAGATGACACTGACAGTCTCATAGGACAGATTGTGGCAATACATGCCCTTTATTAACAGCAGAGGTTCCAGTCCATTAAGTTGTGGTTCATAAAAATTAAGGCAGCTCAATCTACCCAATCTCTTTGGAAAGAAGACTTGTTCTTTCAGGTAGAGTAACTGAAAGTACTTTGAGCAGAGGAGAAAATATAGGGTGAACACATTGATTGGAGAAATACTCGGGAGGTATGCAGCCATTGGAAACTGCAGTATTTTTATCTGCAATTGGCCATGTCAAACAAACAAACAAACAGGAAGCTGTGTAACCATGGCCCTTGAAATCAGTTTGAATGTACGGTAAAATTCTTCAAATAAGTATTTCACAGATTGCCTTCTGAGAGAACTCTCGGAAGTTCTTTCTTGCATGTTGAGAAATAAAAAGCCAAAGCAACAGTTAAGCACTTTTCCTTTCTCCCTATTCTGGGATATTCATCTCACCATATTGTAATGGAATTCCTGCCAGTGAAACCAGGAAAGAATACAACAGAGCAGGAGAAACTGAATATTTCCACTGAGCTGTATGCCTTTGACAGGAGAAAGGCATTCTTCAGAATGAAATTAGCCTTGACGTTCTTCATGAAAGTCAACATTTAAAATCACTCATGCATACTATTGTGGCTAAAGTGAACTTTTCACCTCCACTTTTCACCTGAACTCCAGCAATAGAGGCATTTTATCTTGCATGTTTGTTTCTTCATTCTAATTTCCATAACAAATTATATATGCAGTCATGTTATGCAATTTATAATGGTCATGTTAGGAAAACAATATTTGGAAATGCTGTCTTTGTTCCTGCATGTTGTAGTTCCCATTCATGTCTAGTCTATGCATAAAATCCTCTTGCCACAAGGCTGGGCTCACACAATACATCTACACAGGGTTAACAGAATGCTGGTTCCCTGAAATAACCCAATTGCCTGGATGCCCAAGACACACTGAACCGCCAACTGACCACACCTGTTGGTTTGTGCAAGACACTGAACCACAAGGTAGCCAAGCACGTTTTGGTCTAGCATATAAGAGAAACCCTGCCAAAGAAATGGTTATTGGTTGGGCTGAACCCTGTACAGTAATCATTACTGCTGTATTTATATATTTTTTCTTTTAATGAAAATAGACCCTAGGCTTGTCCAGCGAGGTTCTGTGCTGGGATATTGAAGGATAGCTGGAAAAAAAAAGTTATATCCCAGGAAGCATAACTAAACTGTGGAAGTCAAGTCATGGTGGTGACCATCAACAACTTCATGGAAGAGGATCCACAGGGGTGAAACTTTGCAGTAACTGAAATAGAAAAAAAAAACTTAAGATTTGCTCTTTCTCTTGTTCAACTATTCAGAATAGGGAACTTTGGCCAACTTTGTATCCCTAAAAATACATGATAACTAAGGCCAAATGTCCAATATATATTCCTTGCAAATCTAACTTGATGCGTATTTTAAATAAATGTTTAACAGGTAATAACTTTGAATGCTTGGGTTTTATTCCTTAAAATTCATTGACACTAAATTGCCTTTTGTTTCAGGAAGTGCAAATAGCTTTGTTTTCCTTCACTTGAATTTTACTTGTGGCTGTGTTAATATATTGGTCTACAAATTGAACCTCACATTGTTTATTTTACTGGAGCAATGTGTAAGTAAATGTGCAAAAATGAATGTTAAAAACACAGCTTTGGAGATTTTTGCATCCCTGCAATCAAGCTTTTTCCATCAGCTACAGTATTCATGTAGTTTATTTTCTTTCATAAATTGGAATTTGTATGATTATAGAAAAGTGTAGTATAGTGATTAAGCTATCAGGCCTGAACCAGAAAGGCCCAGGTTCATGTCCCTACTTGATCACAGAGCAAACTGTGTGGCTTTGGAGAAGGATTTTTTCTTAGCCCAGCCTGTCTCACAGGGTTGTTGTGATGTACCTAAGCTCCTAACAGAGAAATGAAAAATAAAAATGCTGCTGAAAATTAATTATAATGATAATAATGTGCCATGCCACATTTTATGCTCCTACTAATTAGCTGATCGGTCTGATCATCCCATGGGATACAAGGAACAGGTTTCCCACAGTGTGTGAATGGGAGGGAGATGAGTGAAGTGTGGGAGGTGGGTACATGAGTGAGCTCACTGGTGTGTGCATGTACAGAGATGTGTTTCCTGACCCACAGGGGGCCATCTACATGCTGCTTGGGGCTGAAATAATCATATTTGCTGTTTACATAACTAACACTCCATTGTATATCTTAGGAAGCTGCTTTTGGAAATCCCAGTTAGATTTCAAGCTACTTTGCTGGCGAAAACTATGTTCAGTAACAGAGTCAGTAATGAAAAGTCAGCTGCAAATATCAGCCTTTTACCAAAGATACTAATGTAACAGAAAATTAAAAGCTAATAAGGGTTCCCCAAAAGGTAGACATTTTTTTCTAATAGAAATTCAGCTATCTATTATACCTGAACATTTCATTAGGTGTGTCTAGGAATTTGATGATAATGGAAAGCCTTCCGTATCAAGCCAATGATGATGCAAAGCATTTGAGCTATAGATTATTAGTTTAGAAAGGAATAGATTCCGGCATATTCCAGACAGAATTGATCATGGAGTTTAATTAGAGAATGACTGCATGGTTTCAGGTATGGGGAAGAAAACTGCATAAATGGATCATTTGAGATCTAATTATTAGATGCTGGTCGACTACTCTAATTCAGAAGTGGGCTTCCTACTATAGGCTCTTTAACATTTTGGGGAGCATGTTGACGAAGCTTAGCCTATCTGGGCTGCAAAAATCCAGATGACCACTAAATGACACCAAAGAGTTGGAGTTTTCTGTTTGTCTTTGTCTCCATGTAGTGTTCACTTGGATTTTTGCAGCTGAAATACAGCAGCCTTGCTTGTGAGGACTTGCACTCTCCTATTTATGTTTCCTGACTCAAAATATGGGCAAAGTATGGCAGTAATTTTTCACCACTATGATTGAACATAGCTGTGTAGACCGCACAAATGTGGTTCAAAGGCTGTAATTGCAATGTGGGGACCTGAGGTTACTCATCCTCACTCTCGGTCATCTAATTGGCCAATTCCATGATAATTTTTATTTCTTGGTGGCATCTACTCTTTAATTACTGATCGATTATTTATATGTATAGTTTTTAATATAGAGAAACCACCTTCTTGGAGCCATATGGGTTTGTCAAACATTTTAATCTTTCAGCAGGATATATTAGATTGGCCTAAAATGAAACAAGGTAACTTTTATTTTTGTCCTAATGAAGACTTGAAGAATCTCACCTGAGTCTGGGATTTACCTCTAATTGCTATTCCATGACCATTCTCACCCACAGAACCTTCACAGCATAATACTTCTGAATGGAAACAAATGATAAATGTTATCCTTTGAATGACTGTTTCCTAATAAGATTCTGGGGGCAGCCTTTAGAAGCAAGGAATTAGATTGCTACAAGATCAACGGCCCATTCAGATCCATAGCTGCACAAATGCTCCAAAGAAAGACCACAAGCAGTTCTGCTTTCTTTGAATTTCTTTAGAAAATAATCAGATGGTGTTTTGGTCTTTCAGACGTAAAAGTTCTTATCAATGGGGCTCATTCTGAGATCTTCCACAGCTGCTCAGATTGTGACCCACTAATGTTCATTTTTAGATTTATTGGGCAACTAACAGATGGAAAAATAATTTGGGAACTTTTTATTTATGACAATCTTTGTCTAAGGTGGTAAAACACATTTGTCTTTTTCTCTGACAGGACCAATAGATCATCTTCAAGAACTTAAGCAAGAACTGAGCTAATGAAAAAAGCCCCAACCAGCAGATAAATCAAGAGGATACAGGTCAAAGAAGGCATCATTGAAGACTGAATTAATAAATGGCATCATGTAATGAAAGAAGATAGTATTGCCTGGTTGATACAGCCAACTGTGATGCACACTCTTAACCAAAATATCACTGAAGATACAAGATGGAGAAGCTAGCAGGAAGTCAGAAGTTGCTCTCACTCCTGCCACTTTTTTGCTCACCCGTGCTCCATAGCAACCACCCACAGCACCTGCACACCTGCCTGTGTGCTGGATTGCTGTCGTGTTTTATGATCCCATCACTTAGCTATGTAAATTCCAGTCCCAATTGCGGCTGTAACCTGATGGCTACCTGTAGTTCTTTATTTAATTTCTCTTATTGCTTCTCCTCTTGCAGCTTTAAAAAGGTAAAGGTAAAGGTTTCCCTCAACGTAAAGTCCAGTCGTGTCCGACTCTAGGGGGCGGTGCTCATCTCCATTTCTAAGCCTTAGAGCCGGCGTTGTCATAGACACTTCCGGGTCATGTGGCCAGCATGACGACTCGGAACGCCGTTACCTTCCCGCCGAAGCGGTACCTATTGATCTACTCACATTTGCATGTTTTCGAACTGCTAGGTGGGCAGGAGCTGGGACGAGCAACGGGAGCTCACCCCGCCGCGCGGTTTCAAACCGCCGACCTTCCGATTGGCAGCTCAGCGGTTTAACCCGCGTCGCCACCGTCTCCTCTTGCAGCTTTAAACAGCTGTAAATTTTCTTCTGGTTTCTTGGAACTTGATGCCAATCTCATTGCCTTTTTCTTGTTGACATTTGTTGACATTATTAATTGAGATATCTTCCTTTATCCTTTCCTGATTCAGAATGGACATCAGCTATCGGTCGTACAGGCTTCTCATGGCTCAGAGCTTTCATTCTTCATTTTTCCTTGGCTATCATGATAGCTTGTTCTGAAAACAACTTGGATATTTTACCTTTTTGAAATTTTGTGAAACCTTTTTTCCACTTCAGTTTTCATAATGTCTATTAAGTTAAGTGTACTGTATCTGTTCTAACATTGATCTTGTGTTCTGACTGTACAATTTCAGGTCATTTGGCAAACCTTCTCTTTTTAAATTACTGAATTTAACCCATACATTTGACACCAGTGATTCTTGATCTGTTTCACAATCATCTTCCTATAGCTTTACTCTCAAGATCAACTGGGGCTACTGAGCCCTTTCCCAGGAGGGATTATTATTGGGTTTAAAACTCATTCCAAAATAATAAATTTTGGAGTCCCTCTGGTGAGAGGAGATGGGCGGTGACAAATTTGGTAAATAAATATCAATCAATCAATCAATAAAATATTAGCAGTCGTGATGGGGAGAAAATGCATGCCTTGAAATGAGCATTACAAGGTGCCTTTGGGTACCTGGTTCCTGATCAAGTGGGATGTACATCTTTAAGTCTAATAACCCAGGGTGTATGGTTAGGGTTAGGACTGGGAAGAACATGTTCTTGAACTGTAAATTGATTAACTTGTTTTGGTCATTTCTTCCTCAAAACATGCAATTGGCAGCATATTTTATGAACTAAAGTATTCAATTTCCTGATTTGTGAGTTAGTTACAATCATTCTTTTAATTTTTATTAAATTCCCTTAAGTGCATTTATTAGCTGCAGTAAAGTATTTTTAAAACTCGAAGAGTGTGGAAGGAGATAGAATTCTGTCCTGGGAAAATTGTTCTAAAATGAACTAAGTAAATCCTTGAAAAGTTTTTAAAAACAGGGAAAGGAAATAATCCTTTTCCAAAAGGTAGCCCTCCTCATGTAGTTGGGAATTATGGGACAAGGTTGATATAAAGCCAATAATAATGCACAGTTGCTGGCTGAGAGGGATGGAAGATGCAGCATACACATCTGGTGAGAACTAGGTCTTAATAGCAGCTGTAGTTCAACATCTCAGGAGGGAATTTCGGTACCAACACTTTTGCAGTAGTCTGCAAGTAGGTTACAGAATGAAGGATCCTTATATATAGAAAGCAGAACCATATATTTTTAAAAAGCGATAAGCTGTCAAAACAAAAGAAAAAAATACTCATATAAAAACCCCAAGCTATGTAGAAGTCTATATCTAAACAGACAAAATGATTAAGGCAAGCACTGTTGCTGAATTATTTTGTTTTGTTTTAAAATTAGTTTTATCATGAAAAGAGAGTAACAGTGGAAAATTTGTTGAAATGATGCATTCTTAGTAAGCAGATACAGGAAAGGAAAACAAGTTCTTTCATGAGAAGAATCCAAAACATAAGGGCATTGGAAAAAATCATGTAGACAAGCTGTTCTGATGGGAATTTCCCAGTCAGAAAATGCTGTATTTCTGAGGAATCTATGACCATTTGGAGACCATTATTATTATGGGATAATCTCTGGGGCATAGAGTTCCACAGAACTGGAATGCCTCATATCCCTATTTTTCTTACTTCAGGAATAGGTGTAATTAATGCAAGATTTTTGGACTAAACTGAACTCTTTTAACAGAAATCAGGATCTTGGCTATTGACTTTATATGCATGCTTTAATAAACAGAGTTTGTGCATCATCCATATCATGATATTATTTGATAAGCAGTGAGTACAGTATAGAGTACTAAGGAACTAAAATGAAGAAATGAATTTTCAAAGTTTCTTGGGGGAGAAAAAGGAAATTCAGACTAAATGCGAACAGTCAGAGAGAAACGCATTAAAACTGGGTTACCTGTTCATTTTTGTTCAGAGCAGATGGAAATACCTAGCTAACAGAGTCCCCTTGTTTGGGGGGAGATGGCTGGTGATAGAAATTTGAATAATAAATAAAAAAACTTTGGTTGATCTAGGAAAAGTGAAGCAGGATCAGTCCTAGTTAGTATTTGAGGTATTGGCCCGATTGGGAAGATGCAGAAACATCCCAGAGGAAGGCAGGGATCAACCTCCTCTGTCCTGCTGCCAGGAAAACAACATAGATGGGTCCATGGACTCACCAGGAGTCAAGCTTGACTTTGCCTTATTCATGTTAGTTTCGTATTTTTGCTGTTTTTTTTTTCTACTCAAGCAGTCAAATTTGAGAAAACGAATGAATGGTATTGGAAAAGGTATTTGGGAAAATGTACAAATGCAGATAATACATACAGCATATAGTGTCTTACCCATATCTTTAAAGTATGTTAATAAATATTGGAAGGCAATTCAAACACTGCTCTTTCTGAAGTCTTTGTACTGGTACATTTGTAAAAACATGCGAGTTTTGCTTTGTCTGTAGAAGCCCAGTTCCAGTTTTATGATGAATTGAAAGGTGAAAGGTCCCCTGTGCAAGCACCGAGTCATGTCTGACCCTTTGGGGGGATGCCGCTTTCGCAACATTTTCTTGGCAGACTATAGCGGGGTGGTTTGCCATTGCCTTCCCCAGTCGTCACCTTCCCCAGCAAGCTGGGTGCTCATTTTACCGACCTCGGAAGGATGGAAGGCTGAGTCGACCTGAGCCGGCTACCTGAGAATCCAGCTTCCACTGGGATTGAACTCGGGTCGTGGGGAGAGTTTTGGTTGCAATACTGCCGCCTACCACTCTGTGCCACACAAGGCTTTTCACATTATGGTGAATTAGCACATGTTGATCCTAGATATAATGGTCCTATTGCAACATTGTAGAGAATGTTTGAATGCCTGTTAAATGACAAACCACGTAATGTAGCTTGTACAGCTTCTACTGGAAGAGCAGCTGGTTTTCAGAAACTTAGCTTTAGAAATAGCCTGAAAAAATCATGATAAGAACCTGACTTCAAACCAGCAGTAACTCAAAGTAGTAAGTAGGGGAATGGCACAAGATGTAGGAGTGTCACCAGAAATGTTTAAATTTTTAAAAGGGCATAGCAAATAAGTAAGAAATAGAAAGGTCAGCCGTAACATGGATTGAAAGCAAAAGCAGATAAAAGAATTGAAATAATGCAGGCAATCCTCTAGTTAAATAACCTTTTTTCCTGTTGGAAAATTCCACACTGACATCATCACACTGATCTGAAGCAAAGACCAAAGCTAAATATATAGAGTGGCATGTCCTTGCCAATGTCTTTATAACGGTGATAGGGGCTTCTAAGAAACTTCTAAGATGTGGGAGAAAAGCATGACACGCCCACATCACCAGTGTATATCAACAGAGTGCAGGTCATCTTTTAGATACATTTGCTACTTAGTATGGGCACAGATGGAACAATGTGTAAACAGGTCAAGAAGGACCTCATTTTATGTAATAAAATTGGGCAAAATGCTAGTCTAGTCTTATGGGTTAGACCATGGATGTCCAACCTTTTGGCTTTCCTGGGCCACATTGAGTGAAGAGGAATTGTCTTGGGCCACACATAAAATATATAATATAGTTAATGTATATAAGTAATAAAACTTCATTTATTTTTTAATATTTTTATTATAAAATTTAACAAAAGAGGGCAACATAAAACTAGTGGGATATTTGGCCTTGTTTTTGTGAAACTAATGCATCAGTGTCTGGTTCAATGAAAGTGGTTGCAATTCTCAGTGAGTTCTCAAGATGCTCGTCAGAAATTTTAATTCTAATTTTACTCTTTGTGTGCTTCATCATTGAAAATAGTTGCTCACAAACATCCATGCTGCCAAAAAAGCAATGTCATGAATAAGGCATGATTGTGAAGCGAGGGATATTTTTCTCTGAGAAGATAGGTCTTATAAATGTCCAGTAGAGAGTCATGATCAAATCTTTCTTTGGGTTGAATGTCTGAATGCAACTCTATGCATTCCATTTGAAAATTCAGAGGTAATGTAGTTATGTCGACTGAAAATGGAGTCAAAAATATATCAAAATATTGATGATTTTTCCGAAAATCTTGAAACCTGTTCTCAAATTCCTGTATCAGACTGAAAAGCAAGGCTGCATATTTCTCGCTGTTCACAGGACTGTGTTTAGCCAACATATTAAAATGTATAAAATTATTTTCCATAAATTGAGCTTGCCATACTTTAAGTTTCAATTCAAACACTGTTATAGTTTGAAACATTGCAGTGATAAGTTGGTTTTCACCTTGAAGATGCATGTTAAACTCATTTAAATGAGCGGTCAAATCCACCAAAATGCTAAATCTGTGAGCCATTTTTCACCTTCAAGTTCTAGCACAAATTTTCTTTTTGATTCCATAAATGACTTGATTTCATTTCACAAATCATAAAATCTTTTCAGCATTTTACCCTGACTTAGCCACCGTACTTCAGAAAAGTAAATGATGTCCCCATAATCAGCATCCATACTTTTAAGGAACTCCTGGAATTGGCGATGATTGAATCCCTTGGCCCTTATGAAATTCATTGCTTTGATGACAATTTGCATGACATTATCCATTTTTAAAGCTTTCACACATAAATTTTCTTGATGTAGAATGCAGCGATACTTCATCAAACGTGAGTTGCCAGCAGCACTTGCATCGTCTTCTATCAATTTTGTAAGTCCCTCACTTTTACCAACCATTGCCGGGCGCCATCAGTAGATATACCAGATATGTTGACAATGGTTAAAGAAAATCACTTTAATGTCATTTTTACTGCTTCATACAAATCAAGAGATTTAGTTGTGTCTTTTAATGGCACCAAAGAAGTCATTTTTTCAGTGACATTATATTCGTTATCAATACCTCTAATAAAAATGGCAAGTTGAGACGTATCTGTAGCATCAGTATTTTCATCCATTGCCAAAGCATAAAATTTGAAATTAGGAGCTTTACTCTTCAAACCTCTTTCGATAGGTTTTCCTGTTTCTTCAGTTCACCTAGCTATAGTCTGGTGAGACAAACTGATTTTAGAAAAAAATGTGTTTTTTTATCAGGACAAATTATATCTGCCAGGCTTTCCATACATTGCTTAATAAACTCACCATAGTTAAATGGTTTTGATTTTTTTGCAATCAGATTTGCTACCAAATAACTAGCTTTTATAATAGAGTCCTTCTGAGTTGTGACTTTAAAAAAAAAATTGTTGAGACGACAGACTTCTTTTCAGTTCCGCTAATTTGTCTTTACGACAAATTCCTTGATATGCTTCAAATTTGGCAGCATGTTTTTCTGTATAATGCCTTTTCAAATTGTAGTCTTTGAAAACTGAAACATTTTCCCTACAAATTAAGCATAGTGCCTTAGTAGTTGTCTCAACAAAGAAGTACTCATCTGTCCATTTTTTGTTGAATACTCTTCCTTCATCTGCGATTTTTCTTTTTTGGGTTCTGTTTTCTTTTGAAATGACATTGAAGCCATGCTGGAATAAATTTATTTAGGAATAAATATATTTTTAAAGAAATAACACAGCAAGCCCATCGTAAATTGTTAGGTAGGCAAATAAAGCAAAATTTAATAATCAAATAGGAAAACTTACATGTCTACTTAATAATAGTAACAATAAATGCCTGTCGTCACAGAACACGTGTAGCTAGGTTGAAATATTATATATAACGCCAAGTCGCCACAAGCTGACGTGTGTAGTGGGCAGCGGAAGTGTTAGCACTTCACTGCCCCCTCCCCTACACAGTGTTCTGTTGTTTCTACTTATGCAGTCTGCACTCAAGGACCAGGTGATCGAGTCACAAAAAATATTGCAAAGTAATGTTAAAAGTTTACGATTTTGGGGGGCCACATTACTAGCTGCTTAGGGCTGCATATGGCCTGTGGGCTGCAGGTTGTACACACTTGGGTTAGACCATGAGGAAAGAGAGATTGTTTTCCATTTTGCCATCTACTAGGAGCACACCCAGTTTCTGAGCTGGGTCTGAAAGGCATTTACTAATTCAAGACATGTAAATAATTCAAATAAAATACAATAATCAACTGTTAATTATTATCAAAAAGGAAGAGGGGCCGACCAAGGGCAAGATGGATGGATGATATTCTAGAGGTGACGGACTCGTCCCTGGGGGAGCTGGGGGTGTTGACGACCGACAGGAAGCTCTGGCGTGGGCTGGTCCATGAAGTCACGAAGAGTCGGAAGCGACTAAACGAATAAACAACAACAATTATTATCAATATATCCTTGGGGCTTAAAACACAGCAGGTAAAAATCAAAGTCTGTTTCAGAGATCTGGTTGGACTCTCATTTTGCCTTTAAGGTGCCTACTCCATGGGCTGTAATCAGCGTCACTGGAATGAAGCATCTTGCATCAAGAGATCACAGACTGAACTATGAAAGACTCTTTTCCTGGGATAAACTTAGTAATAATTGCCTGAGATATTCTTCAGGATGAATAACCAAGGAGTAGAACCTCTGTGTGGCACTCTTGGCCTTGGCAAGCCCACAATCTTATTCCCTGGGAACAATCCACTGCCGTTTTTGACTCCTAACCCAAATGGGAGGCTGCAAATGCTTAGTTCTCTTTTACCTGCCTCTCACTAAGCAATGTGTGGCTGTAAAGAAGATTCCTGGTCATAAGAGATCAATTTTTTGCTTCAAGAACATCATCATAATTTGGGTTATGGTAGACTGATAGTGATGTTCTTATCTTATTATTACCCTGGGTTTCTCAATTTCTTTTTGATGTAGATCTCCATTCACATGGAAAATCATGCTGAGAATCATCTGAATCTCTTTCTTCCATTTGAGATGTCAACCAAGGTAAGCAGGCTAATAAAAGACATGCAATTTTATTAATAAAGTTTTAAGGGAAGGGAAAAAGATAAATTATAATCACTACTGGTAGGATCTGGAGCACTTAAAGGTTTGTTTTTTTTTAAACGGACATTAGTACTTTTTACCTTATTTTAAATTGTAAAGAAAAGGGATGAAAGTGACAGATAAGACTAAAGCTTTGGATAGTATCCTAGAAAACAGATTTTTACATTAGTGAAACAAAGTTTGCATTCATTTGCAATTCACAGTTGTAGAAAATATAGATCAGTGTCAGTTGAGGGAACAAACCACATAGACAATATCGGCAACAAAGATCGGAGATATAAGAGAAGAAGAAAACTTTCTTGCAGATCTTTTAAAATATTTGTATTCCATCTATTGCAATATGAATATCTTAGGCAATCAGTTCATATTGTGTTTTCTTGTATTATGCCCACGTAAGAGCTGATAAAAACTGTTTTCTAAACATTGTCATCTGCTCATGTGGGACAGATCCAGTGGCTATCGTTAATAAGTTTCCATAATGAAAGCTTTTCTCTTTTCTCGTTGGCAATTAGGCAAAGGAATCAATTTCCTACAACGCTGTGTTTAAAATAGCATTGTGGGAGTTCTCTGGTCAACTTATCATGAAAGTACAAGGAGGAAACAGGCAGGAGCATAGTGTGGCTTTGCCCTTTCCCTGCCATTCTTGGCACATGGAAGATGTCTTTTTTAGAGAGCCTCCTTTTTTTGATACAGGCTTTCTGCGTGACATAAAATCCTATCTTTGGAAATAGTGCCATGAAATAAATAACACTAGAAACATAAAGGAGGAGGCACTTCAGCAACAGCATCAGTCTTGGAATGGTTTCAGGCATGAGCAATGTGCATGGGGGTAGAAACAGGAATGTTAATCTGGATAGCAGATGGCGTACGTTCTAGAAGAGCATGGCAGTAGGTGTCTTGCTTAGGAACCAGGCAATTCCTAGGGCCTGACTTGTACACATAACAATGTGCAAAAAGAATGTCATGATAAATGAGCTTCCTTCTGTCTTTGGAGCAATCCAGATGGAACTATTGGATGTATTTCACATTGGCCAAACTGATTATTATCAGAATCATCATCTTAATACAAGGATCGGTGAATTGGGAAGTTCTTTCTCCCCATACATATTTCAGCAACTCTTCTCCCCCAAACCATATTAACAATGCACATACAGGGAGATATAGGCATCTTTTTGGTCGTTGGAAGAATGAGTTGGCAGTGAAGAAATCATTGGATTGGCAGAAACTGATGTCATTCTCCTGCTTCATTTCTGTTCTTAGGCCATACAATCCAATATTTTCCTCTTTTCTATTTCCAACTTTGGTATTCCAGTCTCCAACCACAAGCAGCACAGCTTGCTTGCATGTTTTGTTGATTTCAAATTGAACTTGACCATAAAACTCCTCAACTTCCTCCTCTTCTCCATCAGTGCATGGAGAATAAGCTTGGATTGCATATCAAAGGGTTGTCTACAAAGTCTCATTGATCTGATTTGATATTTGCATCAGGTACTGTCTTTGCTACATCCTTCCTAACTATGAAAACAATAACACTCCTTTTTTTTTTTTGATGTCCTGAGTAGTAAACATGAAAATGTCCAGTTTCAGTTATTGTGG